>NC_064622.1:152979177-153604177 GCF_023898315.1 Schistocerca nitens
CCAACCAACCAACCAACCAATCGAAAAACAAGGAATAATAGAATTCGATCGATGCAAACTGTGCTAGTTTTGCGACAAGAACCCTGTACGTAAGTACGGTCTGAGTCAGAAAGAACGCCGCTTATCAGATGGCTTCTGTGTCTTAGGGTGCGCACATGGGTAGTCGTTGACACACTGGCAGCATTGCAGGGAAGTGGGAAATTATGTTACTATGGGGAAGTGGAGTGTTCAAGAGCGTGCCGGCCGCGGTGGTCTCGCGGTTCTAGGCGCGCAGTCCGGAACCGTGGGACTGCTACGGTCGCAGGTTCGAATCCTGCCTCGGGCATGGATGTGTGTGATGTCATTAGGTTAGTTAGGTTTAAGTAGTTCTAAGTTCTAGGGGACTGATAACCACAGCAGTTGAGTCCCATAGTGCTCAGAGCCATTTTTCAAGAGCGTGTCCGTGTAGTAAAGGTTTACATTGGAACGAAGTCGATACTAGCGATCCGACAAGCTTTCCGCAGATTAAACCATCGTAGACACGTTCCGGAGGGCCATATCACATGACGTTGGACAGGGAAGTAGTGCAGGAATGGGTGTGTGCGTGACAGCAGATGTCCTAGACGAACCCGAAATGTGAGGACAGAGGAGAACGTCAACAAAGTGTGGGCATCAATTTCAGAAAATGTTCGACTATCGCTCCGCCGAAAATCGGAGACACTAAATATGACTAACGGTTACCTGGGTTTTCGTACGCGGCCGTACAAGATAGTGGTGGTGAAACACTTGCGGCCCATCGACTAGGTCGCACGTGCTGAGTTATGGGACACATCTCTAGAAATGTGAGCGATTAATCCAGGATTTGTTGACAGCTTGATGATGACTGACGAATCACACTTCTTAATTCAGGGCAGTTAACAAGAAAAACTACCGGTTTTGGGGCGCTGGGAACCGAAATCAAGTCCATGAACAGGTGCTACACGGCCCTAAATTAATGATGCGATATTCACTCTCTACAACAGGGTCGCCAGTTCATATTTCTTTCGGGATAACAATGGTGCAACATGTAGTGTGACTTTGGAACGAAATACGTCCACGATTCCACATTTTGTCGTCCCTGCGCTGTCACAGCATCCCTGGCCAATTACATGGCATCAACAGGACGGTGAAACTGCACACACTGTCAGTCTGAGAGTGGATGAACATCGTGAACGGCTTCCCTAACGTCTCATCTCTCGATTTAGTGATGTGGTTAGGAGAATTATTTCTTATCCAATACCGCTGTAAAAACATTATTGTAACTAACTGGTTTCGTTAAATTTAAATTACCATCTTCAAATCTGCAATAAAATTATAAGAAGTGCTACAAATTGTTATACAAATACTACAACATTAACCCATTGAACAAATAACAACATAACTACATAGATTATTAAAGTGATCTTGTTCCAGTTACATACAAAACCGTTTGATTGAATTTCCAGGTACATAAACATGAATTGAGTGATACGTTGGCACGTGAACAATTTAAGAATTAGTTCGTAAAGCACAATTTGCCAAAACATCATTCCTATAACAAAAGACGTCATGCCTATCAGGGTGCCACAAGACAGCTAAGTGCCCATGAATGAGACGAACTGGCTACAAGCACAACAGGTGCCGCTGCAGTATACAGAATTCTCTCACAAGGGGAGGCCGCCAATTGTGAAATTCAGATTCGATTCATACTGCGCATAATAACAGCTCATGGCCAGAGGTGTAATGTGGCAAAGCAGCAAGATGCGCTTCTCAGCTGTTGTCGAGAAAATAGACAGTTAAAAGATAAAAGAAACCGTTGCGGTGAAATACTCTCTACAAGTAACATTTTCGTACAGCATCGTGGCGCAGCGGTAAGCGCTAGGGTTTGAAATCCGAAGGTCGCCGGATCGGATCTCGCGGCAAGCAAATTTTTCTATTATTTTTTTGTAATTCAAATGTGTACACATACACATATATATATATAATTCGCGGCAATCAGTTGCAACAATTATGCATATAATAAGTTCTTGAAAGTCGTTTGTCGTGAAAAAATAATACTTGAAATAAAACACAATATCACAAATAATATTCAAGTGGATACAATTTATTGAAAAGTTCGGTATACACTCGCACATAATTAACAATTAGTGACCAGAAGTAGCTGGAGTATCGCACGAACCAGAGTGATAGTTATCATAGAAACATGGAAAGCAGAAAACAGCACGACATCGAGCACATCTGACAAACGATGCGTTTTTACAAGAACAATTGTTTTTTAAATTATCTGTTGGGAAACACACCTGACTGACATTCTGAAAAATTGTTCCATCGCTCGTCAGGTTTGACGCATACCACGCGTATCATATCATATCGGCAAAAATCGGAGAAGACAATTGGTGGTGGACGATGGATTGGATTTTTATACAATCGTCTCTGGGGTTGATGTCACGGTTTCGCTCGATTAAAAAAGCACAATTTTGAAGGCGCTTGATCAAATTTTTTACCTGCCGGTAAAAATACACGTCACACAGTTGGACGAGAGGAGTGTACTTGGAGGAGTGACTTTTATAGTGCACGTTGGTAACTTCTTATCGTCCTGGAACATCTCATCGTTTAATGCCGGGTTCGCTTGCCCACCCCAAGAGTCAGTCAGAAGGAGAAATTCTTTCTTTTGTACGTACGGTTGCAAAGCATTATGCAAGAAGTCCATGAACAAACCCGTTGTTAGTTCACCGGATTTGGAGGATGTAATAACAACGTTGGTATACTTCTTGGCGTACTCGTCGACTGTCTTCTGTACTCTGGGTCCAAACGTACCTGTGGACTCTTGGAGGCATACGAAAACAAGTGGCAAGACTGGTCCAGACATCGTGATTGAATATTGTGCCGTATACGAAGGCGTCACCTTGTTCATGTCGTGTCGGGTTACCAGGACAGCCTTTGTGTGTGTGTGTGTGTGTGTGTGTGTGTGTGTGTGTGTGTGTGTATACATTCGTATTACAAAACACAAATAATAAAAAAAAAGTTGGATGGAGCGAGATTCGATCCGGCGACCTTCGGATTACGAACCTGAGCGCTTACCGCTGCGCCACGACGTTGTAGGAAATTATTAATCGTAGAGAGTATTTCACCGCAACGGTTTCTTTTAACTGTCTATTTTCTCGACAACGGCTGAGAAGTGCATCTTGGTGCTTTGCCACATTACACCTCTGGCCATGAGCTGTTATTATGCGCAGTATGAATCGAATCTGAATTTCACAATTGGCGGCCTCCCCTTGTCAGTAAAAGTCAAATATATATTTTAAAACAATCATGATTCGAAATATACATACATAAAAACTCTGAATTGTTTATAAACCATTGTTGATGATTACTTCATGACAGAATACTGCTGAGAAAACGTGTACATCATATTAACGATCCATGCCTCATACCATTACAAATCTTTAAGTCCCTTAATGACAGTATCGCTAAGTAAGCGATGAACACTGTTACAAAAGCAAAATACTTTGTTTATAAATTTATTATCAGAAACAGAAGTTAGTCTGTATTCTAAAATTTTTTTGTCAAAAATAGCCCTGCAAACCTCCAGGCGCTGAAGGACAACATTGTTTTGCTAGTTTCCGGTAAACGAGATTAACTTTTGTTGATGTAATATAATTATATATATTGAGGAGGATCTCATACTGTATCATCCTGTCGTTATGGATCAAACATGAAAGGTCCGTAGAATCCGGACGGCTTACTGGCTGATATCGTTATATTAATTTCTTCATAGGTTCCTACTTGTAATGTCACCTGGGCCGAGTAAGATTATTGTTTATGAATATTTGGATCCGTTTAAAATAAGTATTTTTATTATTATTTTACTGTTCTCGTTGAAGTATGAATTATTCCAGGACAGACTATTTATTTCCGATTTAATTGTTAAAGATATTTCTGTTAATGCTTTGGATCTCGTGTTATAATATATCGTTGTGCGAAAATGTTATTTAAAAATAAACACACTCGAACAAAGTTTTGTGCTACATATTCACCTATTTGGATCCCTATCTGATTGCGAATTAACCAAAAGAAGCGAACATAGTAGCACGCACTTACAGAAATTCTCCACAGCAGAAAACTCATATGTATAGCTCATACTATTGAACATCAAAGGCTGGGTGATCACTTTTAAGAGCCACTCAAAATTTTAGAACGTAATGTGATTAGTTTTTAGCTCCATCGTGCCACGGGATGACACCATATTCTACATAAAGTATTGTATGAGAACATACACATTTAGGAGAGGAAAATAAAAAAAAGGCCCACTACGGAGGAATTATCCGAATGTGACGGAAATCGGTACATGTGATGTACATAAACAGAGCAAAGAATGTTTATAGTATCACAAAAATTGGATGATTTATTCCAGTGAAAGAGCACCACAAATTGAACAAGTTAATAACGCGTTGGTCCATCTCTGTGTCTTATGCAAGAAGTTATCCGGCTTGACAGAGTTGTTGATGTCCTGCTGAGGAACAGCGATGCACATTCTGCTAAGATGACGCTTTATATCGTCAAAATACCAGCTCACATCGAAGAGCGACTCATCACTGAAGACAGTACAACCCATGTCAATGAGACTCCAGGCCGAAAACGTATCTGGACCCGCCCCTGACAGCTGTGTGATGAAAATCTCAGTGTCACCCGCCTTACTGCCCTACAACCAGGAGCCATTTCTTTTCATAGCAGTACCACTTCGGTTATCATTTGAGGTACTCTTACAGCACAGCGGTTCCTTGGTGATATTCCACGCACCATTTTGTTGCCCTTCTTGACAAGCCAACCTAGGCTTACGTTTCAACAAGATAATACCAGCCCGCACACGGAAAGAGGTTTTACTGTTTGTCTTCGTGATTTCTAAACCCAACCTTTTTCCAGCAAGGTCGCCTTATCTTTCCCCAACTGACAACGTTTGAACAACTATAATCAGGGCAATACAACCAGCTCGGGATTTCGACGATCTAACGAGACAGTCGAATTTGGCACGATATGCCTCAGAAATACATCCAGGAACACAGTCAGTACCAAGTCGAATAACCTCTTGTGTAGGGCACAGAGGCAGACGAACACGTTATAGGCTTGCCCAATTTGTGAGCTCTTCCTCTTGAATAAATCATCCAGTCTTTCTGAAATTGTAATTTTTTATTTGTCTGTACATATACATCACATCTACCGATTACATCCAATTCGGATTATTCCTTTGTGGTGCGTCGTTTTTCTTTTCTTCGAGTGTATTCGAGCTCCTTTCCAGCATCATCGACGAAACTCACCTTTCCGATACCTGGAAATTATACGTGTAGGGACGGGACGTATTAGCTACTCGTGTGAAATGCTGTGTATGACTGAACTATTTCAGTATATGAGTCATTGGTAACGACTAAATTGATAAATGGATACAGGCAACAGTTATCACTAAGATGGTGTTCGGAACATGTGCTTCAATAATACGAATGAAAATTAATTAAATGTCTAAAGTGTACCTAAATGAGTAACTAACCAATGCTCAATTAACACTCTGCATTAGCCTCCACACACTCAATCCATGGGTAAACACCACATGGTTGTTCAGTATACGTGAACATGCATCGAGTATTCAGTATTCGCATGAATGAGTTAGTTATCCAATTATTTCAGCTGTATATTAAATAAACGGGCAGGAGAGCACGAATAAACTGAGTGAATAATGTAGTGCGATACAGTCCGGTAATGAGCTTCCAGCTTACGAAAAATATATAACTAACCTATTTCTGAACGTTTAGAATGCAACACGACTAAGTACATGTTCATGTTCATAGTTTATCACCAAACTGTCGCAGCAAACGATGGTAATTTATACGTGCAAACAGTAATATGTCCGGATCGAAATGTTTTACGCGTAGCGTAAGGATAGTCATTGTAAACATCAGTAACGATCTTGTCAAATATCCAGATGCGAACATAAGGTTTCAACTCTTGGCCGGGACACAAGCCTAGTCTAATGAAACTATGTCGGCCTCGTGGCCCACTCAAGCGCTGTCGCACCTAATTGGGCGAAAGATGTGGAAATCTTCATACGTGAAAAACTTAGCTACAACAATGTTTCAGAAAGAGATAGCTCGAAGAGTTTACGTGAGCAATCGTTATCCATTCCTGGTTACATCTGAAAAACGTATGCGAAAATGATGTCGCCAGTTAAAAGTAAGCAAAACTGGGAATGGAACGAAAGTGCTGTTTAACACGCAACTTTAAAGGTGCACGCTGGATTGGAGGATGGAGGGAACAACACTATGATAAATGAATTACGGAGGAAAAGGAAGGAAAGAGTTGAAGTTAAAGTAGTCCTGAATGGTTGATAAAAAAGATATAACGAAGTGTACCTAACGTACACAATAAAAATACATGCAATATACCCTGTTCAAAGCACCTCCAGTGTACAATAACTGATAAAGAAATTTCGTTACAGCTGTAAGGTTACAACACAGGAGTGAATGTCATATGTACATGTACTAAAAAATTTACATAAGTTGCGATCGACTGAAAACAGATTTGCTGGTACAATAATTGTACATTTATTTATTCACCTGACTTGAGTGATTAACAAACCAATATCTCTCTCTCTCTCTCTCTCTCTCTCTCTCTCTCTCTCTTCTCTCTCTCCTGCTCGCTCACTTTTTCTGTTTCTCTGGATAAATACGGGGGCTATTTGGAGGGTGAGGAACGATCGGTCGCGAAATGGAAACCACTGTGAAAATCCGACGAGGCTTTTCACAGACGTTTTGGGCAGTGTCTCTAGTATGACCGTCGACCGCATCAAGACGCTCTTTTCAGTTGCGAGCGCACTGTGAGCGAGTAAAGGTGCCTAGAACAACAATGTCTCCCGCCAAGTAGGAGGGCCCTCTGAGAGGCTTCGCCTTAATGAATGCAGCCCACCTAACACAACTGTCACGCACTTCCTTCCTCATGGCAATTCTCAGCAGCACTCTGAAGGAGCAGTGAAGACGCTCCTGTAGCCTTATAGATGGGAAGTGTTCAGTCACCCACAACACAGCTGTAACTGGCTCGTCCTGAGTATCATCTCTCTTCACATGAAACGCTGGATAGGAAGACAACACTTGGGCGAAGGCTACGCACTATAGACCAGAGTATCGGGAAGCACAGGTGGCTGCCTTCTATTACAATGGTGTTGGCAATTTGGTATAACGCTCCGACAAATGTCTAAGTGGGAGCAGGGGCTATGTAGAGAAGTACCTGGAAAGTGCAGCTAAATGTGCAAAGAAAACAGTTTAGATTTTCACTGTGGTTTCCATTTCGCGACTGATCGTCCTTACTTCCTTACTTTCCGAAAAACCCTCGTATATAACATCTTTGGTGAACATAAAAATAACTGCATTAGATCTGAACGACATATTTTGCATTTTTCTTAAGTCGCATGTGTTTGGACAGTGTAATTAAAATGTGGCCGTATTTCTGGAATGGACGTCGTTAACAGAAAAGTGTACTGTACAAGCAATCAGTTTCCCGCAGATAGCACAGCAAAAGCGTCGTTAGGCTAGCGTATTAGCAGGCGAGTAAGCTGCCGGCTGAAGTCCGACAGAGACATCTGTCGCTAGGGCCCGCCACAAAGGGAGAGCCGCGCTGATTGATTGCGGCACAGCGCCGCGGTCCGTCTGTCCCAGCCTCGCTACATCTCGCTTCCAGCCAATAAATACCAACCAATGGTCGCGGGTCGCTACCCAGCTTTCCCGTTCCCTCTCTCTATCCCCTATCATTCTTTTAAATTTAAGGGGTAACGTAGTTGGGATTAAACAGCCGATATTGCTGAATATTATCGGACCATTAGTTTAACAAATTATGGTTTCAAATTACTGACACGAATTATTTACAGAAGAACAGAAAAAAACTGGGAGAAACCGACCACGGGAAAGGTCAGTTTGGATTCCAGGAAACGTAGGAATGCTTGAGGAAATACTGGACCTTCCCGTATCCACATTAATAACAAATCTGTAGGACCGTCGTGTCTGTATGCCTTTAAACATGCTTATCTGGAAGAATAGTAGATGGGTTTTTAAGAAGTAGCAATGGGCACCGTATAAGGCATATTTCACCAAAATCAGATCACTGAAAAATAGGATATTCATACATATTACAAAAGCGTAAGTAATTGTAAGCATGTATGTACCCCATCAACTTCGAAACCAGTGGACAGACTTCAACTAAGCCGGGTACACATATCATTATCTGGAAAGAATTGCTGTGTCGGTAAGAACCACGTACCTATCAGAGGTGTGGGGGTGGGGGTGAAAAAAAAGTGCAGGACATGACACACAAATACCGAGAATTTATTCATCCAGTATTTGAGAACGAGGCCACTTAGTGACTTTCAACAAACTTTACACAAAATTTCAAAACTTCACGAAACTTTCTCGATGATATCCCCCAAAAAATGATAAATTTCTCTGTACTTTTTCGCATGAGACATGATCTTTTAATTTATTACTTTTTTACTTCTAACCGTATTCAAAACAAATTTGGCAGTCAGTATTCACATATACTCCTGAATGTACCTGCAGAATTATATCATTGTACGACACGTGGTTCAGAATTCATGATGTCATAAACGCTGATATGCGTGAAAAACTGTCGCATCTTACACCAAGTATAATTTATTATTACTAACCCCCTGAACAGTATCCGATGAAATTTGGTAATGAGGTAGCATGAACTTTGAGGAAGGACATAGGCTACATTGGAAAGTGTGTACTATAGATATTTATTGATCTGAAAAATATTACGCTAGTTAGGGAAACATATTTATTCATTGAAAGACTTATTTACTCTTGGGCATTTTAATTTTATCATGTGTATCTTTTACTTGTTGATATGGGCTACATGATACGATTCAAAATAATAAAGACAGTGCTTATACAATTTTAAGTGTGTGTAATTCATACTTCCTCAATATTTGTTGTGCAATGAAAAAGTTACATTACGTGCAACTGCGATGCGCTGTCATGTTTTTGAGAACGGGAGCACTTACAAGTGAATTAAACTTTACACATAATTTCAAACCTGTACGAAACTTTTTCTCGCTGACACCCCCTCAAAATATGGAAGGAGAAGAGTGTATTGCCTATTACATTTTCCCTGTTCATGCAGTAAAACAAGCATCAGGCATGACGGCATAACGTCATGATATTTAAATTTAGTACTTCTCTGCTTCTAACTCAGTTCGCAATAGATTTAGCAGACACTATCCACATATACCGCTGAATGTACCTACAAAATTGTATTGCTGATCAACATATAGTTCAGGACATATGGGAGAAGGAGAAGGTATACAGAGAGAGTGGGGGGGGGGGAGGAGGACGAGATGTACAGTGAAAGGGAAGAGGAGGAGATGGAGAGGAGGACGGGAAGAGAAGGTGGACATGGAATGGGAAGAGGAGAAGGACAGAGAGAAGGGTAGGAGAAGATGAAAAGAGGTAGGAGAAAATAGCAGATGGACAGAGAGCGGTCAGGAGAAAATGGATAGAGGATGGTAGGAGGAGTAGATTGATTAATAGAACTGAAATAAATGTATACACGGGGAACACCGGGTAGTCAAATAGTATTCGAATGCAAACGGAAGGAAGGCAAACCCACATTGAACGCAGTTGTATATTTAGAGAGTGCTTTTGGCAACGATGATTGGGTTATACTTCGAAATTCTGAGGGTAGCGGGGGTAATGTACAGCGAGCCTAAGTTGTGTACAACATTACGGAAACCAGACAGCAGTTACAAGAGTGGAAAAGTATCAAAGGGAAGTAGTAGATGAGAAAGGAAGGAAACATGTTAATAGTATCTCCTCGATGTTCTTCAATGTGTACACTGAGCAAGCAGTAAAGGAGACCAAGAAGAAATTCGTTAAAGTAATTACACTTCAAGGACAATAACCAAAAGATCTGTAGTTTTCCGATGGCATCGGAATTCTGTCAGAGATGGCAAAGGACTTAAAAGACCAGTTCAATGGAATGGATACTGCCTTGAAAAGAAGTTATAAAATGAATGTCAACAAAATTACAACCAGGCTAGTGGAATGTAGTCGAGGAATGTAGTCGATTTATATGAAACGATGATGAGGTAATAAGGCTAGTAAACGAGTCACTAAAATCAGTAGACGAGTTTTGTTATTTGCGTAGCAAAATAACTGATGATGACTCAGGTACAGAGGATATAAAATCTAGACTACCAATAATAAAAAAGCGTTTCCAAATAAGAGAAGTTAACTAACATCAAATGCAAATTTTAAGTATTAGGAAGCCTTTCCTGAAAGTGTCACAAGTTAGCATAGCTCTCTATGTAGGTGAAACGCAGACGATAAGCAGAACAGAAAAGAAGAGGATAGAAGTTTTGAAATATGGTGCTGGAGAATAATGTTGAAGATTAAACGTTTAGATCGAACACCTGACGAAGATGTGGTTACCTCGCATTGTCAGCAGGAGAGAGATCTTGTATTATGAAATATACACTGAAGAGCAAAACGTACTGGTACACCTGCCTAATACCGTGTAGGGCCCCGCAAAAGTGCCGCAACACGATGTCTCATGCGCTCAACTAGTGTTGGAAGTAGTGGTGGAGGGAGATGACACCACGAATCTTGTAAGGCTGTCCATAAATCCATAAGAATACGAGCGGTGGAGATCTCTTCTGAACCACCGCAGATATGCTCAATAATGTTCATGTTTGGAGAATAAGGTTGCCAGCGGAAGTGTTTAAACACAGAAGAGTGTTCTTGGAGCCACTCTTTAGCAATTCTGCATGTGTCGCGTATCGCATTGTCCTGTTGGAATTTCCCAAGTCCGCCAGAAAGCGCACTGGACATGAATGGCTGTAGCTGGTCACACAAGATGTTTACGTTGGAGTCGTTTCTAGACGTATCAGGGTCCCATATGACCCGAACTGCACATGCGCCACACCATTAGAGAGTCTCCACAAGCTTGAACAGTCCCCTACTGACATGCAGAGTCCATGGATTCATGAGGTTGTCTCCATATCCGTACAGGTCCACCGGATCGATACAATTTGAAACTAGACTCGTTCGACCAGGCAACATGTTTCCAGTCATCAACAGTCCAGTGTCTGTGTTGACGAGCCTAGGTGAGGGTAAAGCTTTGTGTCCCTCAGTCATCAAGGGTTCACGAGAGGGCCTTCGGCTCCGAAAGCCCGTATCGGTCATGCTTCAGTGAATGTTTCGCACACTGACACTTGGTGATGGTCCAACATTGAAATCAGCAGAAATTTGGGAAGGGTTGCCCTTTTGTAACGTTGAACGATTCTCTGAGACGTCATTTATCCCGTTCTTGCTGTATCTTTTCCCGGCCGCAGCGATGTCGATTTGGTATTTTACCGGATTCCTGATATTCACGGTACACTCGTTAAATAGTCATACGGGAAATATCCCACTTCATCCCTACCTCGGGTGCGCCAACTTCACACATCAATAAAAGTTTTGCGTCACCCCGGTTCCCAGAACTCCTGAAGATAGACGTTCACTGTGGATATTGTATCACTGACACGTCCCTTTGACTGTTCAGAAATGTCACGAAACCCGCCGAAATATGCAAACAACCATGCATGGGCAGCGCCTATTAGACGGAGGGGGTCAGACAGCCGATCAGTTCCAGTCATTCCACCAGGAAGGAGGTGCACGGCTCGTGTTGTCTGTAGTTCAACAATGCCTAGACGGTCAGTATCGCTGTTCGATCGCGTCCGCATTGTTACTTTGTGCCATGAAGGGTACTCAACAAGGGAAGTATCCAGGCGCCTCAGAGTGAACTAAAGTGATGTTTTTCGGACATGGAGGAGATACAGAGAGACAGGAACTGTCGATGACATGCCCTGCCCAGGCCGCCCAAGGTCTACTACTGCAGTGAATGACCGCTACCTACGGGTTATGACTCGGAGGAACCCTGACAGCAACGCCTCCATGTTGAATAATGCTTTTCGTGCAGTCACAGGACGTCGTGTTACGACTCAAACTGTAGGCAATAGGCTGCATGATGCGCAAATTCACTCCCGACGTCTGTGGTGAGGTCCACCTTTGCAACCACGAGACCAAGCAACGCTGCACAGATTGGCCCAAAAGCATGCCGAATCGACCGCTCAGGATTGGCATCACGTTCTCTTCAGCGATGAGTGTTGCATATACCTTCAACCAGACAATGGTCGGAGACGTGTTTGGAAACAACTCCGACATGCTCAATGCCTTAGACACACTGTCCAGCGAATGCAGCAACGTGAGTTTCCCTGCTGTTTTGGGGTGGCATTATGTTTGGCCGACGTAAGCCGCTGGTGGTCATTGAAGGCAACAAAACGACTGTGCGATACGTGAATGCCATACTCCGACCGATAGTGCAACCATATCAGCAGCATATTGATGAGTGATTTGTCTTCATGGACGACAATTCGCACCCCCATCGTCCACATCTTGTGAATGCCTTCCTTCAAGATAACGATATCGCTCGACTAGAGTGGGGAGCGTGTTCTCCAGACATGAACCCTGTCGAACATGCCTGGGATAGATTGAAAAGGGCTGCTTATGGACGACGTGACCCGCCAACGACTCTAAGGGATCTACGCCGAATCGCCGTTGAGGAGTGGGACAATGTGGACCAACAAAGCCTTGATGAACTCGTGGATAGTATGCCACGACGAATGCAGGCATGCATCAATGCAGGAGGACGTGCTACTGTGTATTACAGGTACCGGTTTGAACAGTAATCTGGACCACCATCTCTGGAGGTGTCGCTGTATGGTGGTACAACATGCAATGTGTCATTTTCATGATCAATAAAAAGGGCGGAAATGATGTTTATGTTGGTCTCTATTCCTGTACAGGTTCAAGAACTCTCGGAACCGAGGTGATGCAAAACTGTTTTTGACGTGTGTGTAACACCACGTTCAAACACACATCTTGGTAACCTGCCATTGTAGCAGCAGTAACCGATCTAACAACTGTGTCAGACACAACGATCATTATGGCTGAATATAATTTCACCTCTAACTGATTTAACAACTAACATAGAGGCTCTGTGAGATCAGTGAAGTGTTGCGTCTGTTGTATAGTAGTGTATTTAATTGTAAATAGCCTCCCGCCAACGACTTCGACTGGACTGCGTATACGTATTTCACGTAAGTCTGTCTCTCTGTCTTTCATTCTGTGTCTCTACCTCTCTCTCTCTCTCTCTCTCTCTCTCTCTCTCTCTCTCTCTCTCTCTCACACACACACACACCATACACCCATACACACAAACAAACACACACAGACGTACAGTGTGTGCCTCATAAGAGCCGACAGGCGTTTTTCATCAGGATTTTCGGTAGATATTTACATCTTCACTTTTAAATCTGTAGTTGAATTTAGCCCAACAAATGCTGTTCATCACTTCTTCCGTTCAATGCTCACTGCCGACGGGAAGTACCGGTTTGTTTTCTGCTACAAAGAGAATGATTTTTAAACCGGAGATTACGTGTCCATTCGATAGAGCAGTGCCAAATTAACCCAGTGCGAGATTCGATCCGTCGGTACGTACTGGTTCAAAATCGTTCAAATGGCTCTAAGAACTAAGGTACTTAACATCTGAGATCAGCAGTCCACTAGATTTTGAACTACTTAAACCTAGCTAACCTAAAGACGTCACACGCATCCACGCCCGAGGCTGGATTCGAACCTGCGACAGTAGTAGCAGCGCGGTTCCGGACTGAAGCACCTAGAACCGCGCGGCCACAGTGGCTGTCACTCTGTATTTGAATACGCATGCCTATACCAGCGTCTTTGGCCCGTGAGTGTAGTATGTCTTTAGGTTGGTTAATACCTCCAAGCACATGTGGCAAGATCATGCTATTAATGGTTATTTTCCTCTGGGCAGCAGATGAGGTGTTGAAGTGTTACGGCATGGACGCAAAATGGCTGGTCTGTAATGACAGACGTAGTCCAATGAGTGGTGCAGGCACGACCATGCAGTCAACAGCAGGTAGTAACTTATGTGACATGTTTGTGTAGAGAAGAATCAACCAGCTCACTTATGTGCCTACATATTAACGTACCATATATAAAAATGTATATCTGTACTTATACCTCTTATATCTGTTACAACCTGTACATTTCACAACTTCGAAAACATGTCTCTCTGTATGCACTACCCAGATACTTGGGAAGTGGCTTGTATTAAGACGCATACAAATAACCTATGACTTGACGCGCTATTCAGCGAACAGGCGCTACGCTGGAGCAGTTAAGCAGTGGAACGCCGTTGTTAGATTTGTTGGGTCACGACACAAATGCCAAATATTTGCGTAGTTCTAAAAACATGTACTACTGTTATTGTTTATTCAACAAGGAAAATGTTGTCATTATCGACAGCAAAAGCAGCCCTGGTGCTTTCTAATTTCGTTTTGTACTGTTTTTTATCTTGGCACCACACACAGACATATGTAACACTTTCGTGTTTCTTCCAGCCATCCCTAGTGCCACTGACAAGGCCTTCACATGTATATACACTCCTGGAAATTGAAATAAGAACACCGTGAATTCATTGTCCCAGGAAGGGGAAACTTTATTGACACATTCCTGGGGTCAGATACATCACATGATCACACTGACAGAACCACAGGCACATAGACACAGGCAACAGAGCATGCACAATGTCGGCACTAGTACAGTGTATATCCACCTTTCGCAGCAATGCAGGCTGCTATTCTCCCATGGAGACGATCGTAGAGATGCTGGATGTAGTCCTGTGGAACGGCTTGCCATGCCATTTCCACCTGGCGCCTCAGTTGGACCAGCGTTCGTGCTGGACGTGCAGACCGCGTGAGACGACGCTTCATCCAGTCCCAAACATGCTCAATGGGGGACAGATCCGGAGATCTTGCTGGCCAGGGTAGTTGACTTACACCTTCTAGAGCACGTTGGGTGGCACGGGGTACATGCGGACGTGCATTGTCCTGTTGGAACAGCAAGTTCCCTTGCCGGTCTAGGAATGGTAGAACGATGGGTTCGATGACGGTTTGGATGTACCGTGCACTATTCAGTGTCCCCTCGACGATCACCAGTGGTGTACGGCCAGTGTAGGAGATCGCTCCCCACACCATGATGCCGGGTGTTGGCCCTGTGTGCCTCGGTCGTATGCAGTCCTGATTGTGGCGCTCACCTGCACGGCGCCAAACACGCATACGCCCATCATTGGCACCAAGGCAGAAGCGACTCTCATCGCTGAAGACGACACGTCTCCATTCGTCCCTCCATTCACGCCTGTCGCGACACCACTGGAGGCGGGCTGCACGATGTTGGGGCGTGAGCGGAAGACGGCCTAACGGTGTGCGGGACCGTAGCCCAGCTTCATGGAGACGGTTGCGAATGGTCCTCGCCGATACCCCAGGAGCAACAGTGTCCCTGATTTGCTGGGAAGTGGCGTTGCGGTCCCCTACGGCACTGCGTAGGATCCTACGGTCTTGGCGTGCATCCGTGCGTCGCTGCGGTCCGGTCCCAGGTCGACGGGCACGTGCACCTTCCGCCGACCACTGGCGACAACATCGATGTACTGTGGAGACCTCACGCCCCACGTGTTGAGCAATTCGGCGGTACGTCCACCCGGCCTCCCGCATGTCCACTATACGCCCTCGCTCTAAGTCCGTCAACTGCACATACGGTTCACGTCCACGCTGTCGCGGCATGCTATCAGTGTTAAAGACTGCGATGGAGCTCCGTATGCCACGGCAAACTGGCTGACACTGACGGCGGCGGTGCACATATGCTGCGCAGCTAGCGCCATTCGACGGCCAACACCGCGGTTCCTGGTGTGTCCGCTGTGCCGTGCGTGTGATCATTGCTTGTACAGCCCTCTCGCAGTGTCCGGAGCAAGTATGGTGGGTCTGACACACCGGTGTCAATGTGTTCTTTTTTCCATTTCCAGGAGTGTATTTTGTCATTTTGTATGCGTAGTGCCTTTTTTTTAAATATGACACATTCCACATCATAGTGTTCACTGTGAACACTAGTTAGGTTTAAGTAGTTCTAAGGTCTAGGGGACTGATGACCACAGATGTTAAGTCCCATAGTGCTCAGAGCCATTTGAACCATTTTTTGTTCCTTACGTGTCCGCATCGTAGTGAGTTTGTTTCTATACAACAATTTTGTGACTAGTAAATTCTGAGTTTGTGGGTTATTGGCATGGTGCGCCAAGATAGCTATTTGTCTTTTAGAATTTAAGACAGTAGTATGACGTGTATGAAAACAAGTTTTCGTTGTCTGTTCAATGTAAAATGTGAAACAACGTGGTCTTACCTATATAATCTACTCTTGCTAACTTACTTCTGTAATCTCCCAAGTTCGATGCCAGGTCCAGGGTCAAGAACAATTTTTCAAAAAATCTCCATCCATCGGATGTTGACTGCTGTATTAATAATGTTCGAATGTGCGTGAATTCCTAAGGGAGTAAACTGCTGAGGTTATCGGTCCCTAGACTTACATACTACTTAAACTAATTTTAACTTATGCTAAGAACAACACACACACACACCCATGCCCGAGGGAGGACTCGAACCTCCGGCGGAATGGGCCGCGCAATCCATGACAGGGCTTCTAGAATCCCGCGGCCACTCCACACGGCGCTGTATTATTAAAGATGCATTGATGACCCGAACATTTCGTCTCTTGGGAATGAGGAAAGTATCAGACGAATTGCTTTCTAAAAGTGTAGCATGCACTCCTGATTTAATTTAGAAATGGAAAACAAGAACCGTCGTAATTATTAATGTTTTAAGGATATCGCAATCCATTGGCAACTTCGTTGGCATTATAATCTACGGGAATTCCTTTCATCACGAAAGGTACAGGTAATCCATCTTTCATTCACGGCTACATACAATATCACGTCTGGTGTTATAACATTACGAAATTAGAAATGAAGTTGATATTCTGAAGCATTTTCTCAGAGCAAGTGGGTACGACAGCTCCATAATCACTCCTATATAACAATATGAAAGGAAAGGAGACAGACAATCTATATTAAATAAGAATAACAATTATGCCACCATAAAATACATATAATAAAATTGACCGATTTTTACGTGAAACCAAATTAAACATTATCTTCAGCACAGAAAGTACGTTAGCAGAGAGGATTCGACATAATTTGATCACATCCTCTGTTCATTGGCTAACCGGTTTCGATACCTTTGTCACGTTAAGTAGCACCAGTGGCTGCGTCGGAAGTGAGCATCTCCTAGGAAGAAATAAAAAACATTATGTACAAAGAAGCATTACATAAAAAGGACAGCAAAGTCATCAATCATACCTTCATACGCAACAACAAAAAAGCACGCTGATCGTTAACTATCTTTTGTTTACATAAGAAGGAGGACAGCAAAGTCATCAATCATACCTTCATACACAACAACAAAACAGCACGCTGATCGTTAACTATCTTTTGTTCTTTTTTTTGTGGTTATACGAACTACTGTTGGGAACGTCTGGATTCCTCCAAAGTTTCATTTCTGTCGCCATAACTGGAAACAAATAATTCATCGCCGTCGATTGACATTATCTTTGCAGGATATAGTCGGGAGAAATACATCATCACTAGGATGTCATCTCAGTGATCCTGCCGCGAATTATCTTGGCAGACTAAGCTCACCAGATGAAAGGCTCGCATAATGGCTTTGGAGCCGTAGAACTGGTAACAGAAGGTCAGGTTATCCTTCATTGTTGACGTAAGTCATGGCAGTAAAGTGATGTCTCTGTGGCACTCGATTGTATGCCATTAACGCAGTAAAACGTGTCGACGTGTACACGTGAGTGAGTAGCAGAAAGACTCATTGCGGACAGTCGAAATGGAACGGCGTACCACTCGCAACCGTGTGAGGCGGCGTATTTTCAGTGGAATTAAAAATATTCTAATCGGCCACGAGTGTTCTGAATTACAATCGGAATCGAACCGTACAGGAAATGCTGCTGTCAGCGAATGCAGATCCGTCTCAAGCACTTTCCGAGACAGCATTACAAAGGAGACTGGATGCAGTGGACATTAGGAGCTAGGTACCTCGAAAAAAAGGGTGTAAGACGGTGATGCATCCTTTCATCCCTACTGGTCTATCTGTGCATCGGACGCAATGAAGGAAATAAAAGAAAGTTTGAAGAGTTGGATTAAAATTCAAGGTGAAAGAATATCGATGATAAGATTCGTCGCTGACATTACTATCCTCACTGAAGACCTGTTGGATGGAATTCACAGTGTAATGTGTACAGAATATGGATTGAGAATAAGCCAGAAAAAAAACGAAAGCAATGAGAATTAGAAGAAATGATCTTAACGGGAAAATTAGCATCAAAATTTATGATCGCAAAGCAGACGAATTTAAGGAATTCTGCTACCCGTGACTAGTGGAGGAAGTAGAAAAATAAAAGAAGAGTAGCGCAGGCAAAGAGGGCATTGCTGGTCAAGGGAAGTGCACTGGTATCCAACATAGGCCTTAATTTGAGGAAGAAATATCTGAGAAGGTACGTTTGGTGATGTGTTGGCAGAAGAGCCAACACCGTGTTGCTAGAGGAGGCCGAAATGCACGCGTTTAAGCTCACGCAGACTGGCGTGAGGTCTGGAACAATTAAAGGAGTTGAGTCTAATAAATAAAGTACGAAGCTCTTGGAATACTTAACTTTAATCCACAATTGGAGAACATCGCTCTTGTTGACACATGAATTATAATCTCAATATAAACTGGTAATGGCGCCTTGCTAGGTCGTAGCAAATGACGCAGCTGAAGGCTATGCTAACTATCGTCTCGGCAAATGAGAGCGTATTGGTCATTGACCCATCTCTGGCAAAGTCTGCTGTACAACTGGGACGAGTGCTAGGAAGTCTCTCTAGACCTGCAGTGTGGCGGCGCTCGGTCTGCAAGCACTGACAGTGGCGACACGCGGGTCCGACGTATACTAGCGGACCGCGGCCGATTTAAAGGCTACCACCTAGCAAGTGTGGTGTCTGGCGGTGACACCACATTTGGAATACAGCATTATATGGTAGTGAGTCACAGACAGTGGGAAAATCGAACAGAAGAAAATCGAAGTGTCTGAGATGTGTTGCTACAAAAGAAAGTTTAAAATTAGGTGGACTGAAATTAGGCAATGAGGAGGTTGTCGGCAGAATCGGCGAAGAAAGGAAAATATGAAAATCACTGACAAGAAGAAGGGACATATCGATAGGACATCTGTTAAGACACCAGGGGATAACCTGCAGGGGAGGTTCTAGGCTACAAGAGCTACTCTGAGATGAAGAGGTGCAGAAGAGGAATTCGTCTCGGGCCACATCAAACCAGTCAGAAGACAAATTACTGGGTGTGTGATATGAACGACAGGTCACGCTTTTGAAGTTATGCAAGGCGTCGACTGGACCGATGATCTGCGGTAGGTGAAGGGTGTAATATCCAAGGGGGTTGGGGGGCGTATGTTATTTCTGATACCATGAATTGGGCCCGCATATACAGGGTACCGTTAACGTGAAGCAGTATATGCATTTTAAATTCCCATAGAGCAAATGTTACTCTTTCTTCTGAATCCTTGTGAAGAGTAATCTGTGAATAGTCCCTTCTCCGAAGATGATACCCACCATGTTCACAGGGCATACGTTTCTGATTTGACGGACACCCACGGCATCCTATTGCAGATTGACTTGGCCGATACCTCACTCGATCTTAATTCGAAAAAAAATCTCGGGGACTATTTACAGAGTTGCACACTAACGGTTGGCACACTTTAACATTGAATAAAACTTGTACCTATTGTTTTATTTAATTCATGTTTCACTCCAGCGTGTTTTGTTTTATGGAGAAGTCGGTAGAGGTCGTGTTCCTGTAATATCACAAGTATCTTGTTTCGCAGTCAGCCTTTCGCCCATGCCGAGCGTGCACGTTTATCTGTTCGCCAGCGTGTTAAGGCAGTTCTCTTTTACGCTGAATTGATAAATGTCACAGTAACGTAACGAAGATTTGGGACTGTATTCCACACGCGTTGAGCTCCATCGAAGAACACAATCCTGTGACTGACGACAAAATCTGAAGAAAAAGACTGTTTATGGGAAGGGAAACTACCTCGGGCACCGACTGTTCGTTCCCCGGAAAACATCGTAGCGCTACGAGTCGCCGTTAAATGAAGTCCAAAAAAGTAATCCAGGCATGCACCAAGAGAGATGGGGATATCTTCCTTTGCAAAATTACTGTGTTACAGAAGCTGACTGAGCAGAAAAAACAGAGTGAGATGGAGTATTCGTTAGGGCAGAAGGAAGAGATGAAATTACGTTCATCACGTGGCTCTCAGATGAAACTCGTTTACACCTCAGTGCAAAAATGAACAGTAACCCCGCAGCGCCCTCGTGGGGTATTTTTGATCTCCTTCAAGTCCAGATTTAAACCCATGTGATTCTATTTTGTGGGAATGTTTGAGAAGGAAACTGTTCCCTTTGAGACGACAGAATATTATGGAAATGCTTGCCCGGAAACTGCAACTTTGAAACGAGATAAATGAAGACCTGTGACACCAAATTATAAGGAAAATGTGAATCGCGTTCGCGAAGTTGTCCGCTGCAATGGAGCGTGTAATGAACATGTGACGAAATGAAATGCGTTCCCATAGACCACGCTACCTGTGTGTAAAATTTGCAAATTTTCATTTCAGAAATAAAAGTGTTGTGGCATTATTAAATGTGTCAACTATTCGCCCCCTACCCTACATAGCAGCGGGTGAAACGTAGCAAACAACATTCTCGCCATTTGTTAGGTCTACGGCATCTACATAATCATCGAATGTATGATGTTAAGAGGAATTCCGCTTACAGCTGATAAAAATCATTGTTTTGCTCTTACACAAGTGGTTTCGTGGCTTAAAGCGGCATCTATTGACTTCATCTGGATTCAGCATATTTTCCATGTCGGTATGAGGCCATTGTTGTGGCTGCTAACGCGATGTCTCCCAGGCACAACGGACATTTTCTCCAGTTTGTGTATATTCATGGTGTCCTCATTTGGACTTGGCGTAAGGTACTTCAGTGTCTTTGCCTACTGGCATATACAGGCTTCCTTACATTCAGCATATCTTATTAAATCTGATCTATGTTCTTCAGATTCAGTCATTTCACAATTATTCTCCTGTTTGATTCTGCTCACCTTATTTTTTCCCTAGAGATTATGTAAACGGCACTTTCTCACTTTTAGATCTTCCCTTTGCCAGTGTATTTCTGGTAAGTCTTCGTGTCGAAAAAGCAGTGAGCCTCCTTTTCGTGGAACGGTTGAACTACCTTCACACCTGTTTTCAGAAACGGGCGAATTCCATCCCTTGTATATGTATCACTGGGAGATGGTAGAATTATAATGAGGAGATCACTCTTCCAAAGTTCTTTTTGTAACTCCTTTCGGGACAAATACAACTAACATAACCGAAAATTAGTAAAAGATTCGTTACAGACATTTGTGTTCAAACTAATATGAGTGAGTGGTACGCTGGCGTACGTTACATGATTTGAGCCAGTCTGATCGTAAGCGAAGATGTCAATTTGAACCAACTGTACTTTTTAGCCGAAAGGACTGCCTAGTATTCCACAGAAGTTTTACGAGGCAATGTAGTTCTTGCATACAATTTTTCTGACACTTCCACCCATTACAATCCACATCATTAGGAATACATTAAAGAAAATAAATACGTGTCCGGTAATCAGGAAACTTGTAGTTCTTCCTGTCAGCATTTTTCATTTCACAGGAACTATCATGGAAGATATAGCGTTGTTAGAGGGACGAAGAGTCACAAAGCGAGGGTGCGGTGAGTGCTGGGTGTTCGACATGAGCAATAATTGCAGATGACAAAATTTATTCACAACAGATAAACAAAAATTTACATTCTACTCTACTGTGCATCTGAATTCCTTAAAGGACAAACTTGATAATGTAAACAAATTTAATTTGTTAAACAACTGTAGAGATAGTAAAAATATCAGATAGTACAATAATCAATTTATCTTTGTCAACTGAGCTCTTCATCAGTTCAATTAACAAGAAGTAACTGTATCGAATAGCAGGGAATTATGCTTTTTCTCACACGGAGTTTTATAAGAAACAGGCGTACGTTAATCTGGATACACAGTTAAGCCGGCCGAAGTGGCCGTGCGGTTAAAGGCGCTGCAGTCTGGAACCGCAAGACCGCTACGGTTGCAGGTTCGAATCCTGCCTCGGGCATGGATGTTTGTGATGTAGTTAGGTTTAACTAGTTCTAAGTTCTAGGGGACTAATGACCTCAGCAGTTGAGTCCCATAGTGCTCAGAACCATTTGAACCATTTTTTTTTACACAGTTAATCTTGCTAACAACAGAATTTAAGTTCAGTTAATCAGGTCTGAATCTCTTAACCGGCCTTCAGAGTACTTAAGAGAAATCCTTAGATAAATACAGCAGTAACGTGTATTAATATTAGCAAAATTCTTTGCTAATAAGACGCGAGTAACAGTTGTGATTTGTTCCGACCATTTTTATCCTCAACATATCGCAGCGGCCATGAGAGGCAACATTACCACCTAATGATAACAGCATTCACACGGTTACGATATGTGGCTATTATTTACCTAACAGTCATCATAATTCCGAAATAACTAATATCTCTTGTCGTAAGGCTTCGCTCTAAAGGTGCCACTCCACTATCTTAGTATTTCGAGCAGGGCAGAACCTGTTACACGTGAGAGCAGCAAATACATAAAGTCTGTTAATGTAAATGTGCCACGGAAGAGTTTAACAATGATTCACTTCGTCCAACAGGGTAGAACCTGTTACATACGACAACCACTGCTCTTAATGTGCTACAGGCTAGTTTCACAGTAGTGTACGATATCCAACATGGTAGAACCTGTTATGCATAACAACCAAACGGAATATAATGAAGCTCAACAGGAATCTCTAGAGGAAAGCACATCCACACGGTAACCTTCAAGAGACAAACTATGTGGAAGTGTCTATTAGCAAACATTTCATACTCACAGCAACACCAAACGTGATGACTTGACCAGACTGAATAATTCAGTGCAACGCTGTCTCGTCGTCATTCGGTGCCTTGTTCCAACAACAGAGCACGATGCTTTAGACAGATTTTGTGCGCACTACCACGTCGTATAACATGTCCCATCACTGCTCAGAGCAGCCGCTTATTTTTTGGACTTTGGATTCTCTCTAGTGAAGTTCACCACTGTCCACTAGCTCGTAATCCATGTGCGTAATCTTCACTTCTGTCCACACTCAGTAACGGATACAACTGGAGGAAGAACTCCGCAACCACAGCCACGTGACCTCCCCGGTGCACTGACGTCACGTCATTGAGGGGAAACTTGGGCGGGTTGCCGCAGGCCAGGCACACTCGCTGCTAATCTGGTACCGCGCTGCGCTACGTTACTTTCTTCCTCTCACTTCGACGGCTACTTCTATTCTCCTCTATAGACACCTGCGTTCCCTCTGTATCTCCGGTCGCAGCTACCTCTAGCGGGCGTTGCTCGGTTTTGCTCTGTGTCAGAGAGATTCCTAGTTCCCGCTAGCCCTGCGAGCAGACCTCTCTTTAATTGATGGTCTCTGCTGTGGGACGTCAACGTTGAGCATATTAAGTTCAACGTGCTGATGAACGCTCAGAAACGAAGTGACTTGTGCATACGGTACGTGAACCCCAACGTGGTATATGCTATCACAACGCACTCCAGCGGCAGTTGGTGAATGTTTCTAGTTCGTAAATCACATTGTTTACTAAGCGGGCGAGCGTAAAATTCCCACGTTAGCTCTATTAAAACGCACATTTCCTGCATGGTCCACGGAAAGAAAAGTGCCATGTCCAAACAGTAGGGACACAAGCTTATAAAAGTTCCATTACAAACAGTGCGGTACAAATTTGGAATACTTCTCCGCATAAGATAAACATTACTTCATTATTCCCACATTTTGGTAAACCCCAAGGTCATTCTTACTTGATCACTGTTCTTACCCAGTAGCAGAATCTTTGCAACATGTGAACTACAAAGCGTAAAAGAAAGAGGACCAAAATATCTTTTTATACAAGTAGTGCAAGCTGTCCTTTAGATGAAGCCAATCGAACAAAGTCACCCCTCAAAAAAAGGTGAACTTATATTTACATAACATCAAATATTATAGTATATACTTTTATTAAACTAATAATAAAGTATCAGAACCTAATTAAAACCTAATAAATACCCGAATGTTAAAAATAAATTGAAAGTGTCGAGACGCGAACCACCGCCCTAACACGCAACTTTTTTTTTTTTTTTTTTTTTTTTTTTTTTTTTTTTTTTGAGAGAGGGTAGTTAACCCTCTTACCGAACACGATGAGCTAGCGTGACGGCTTAAATCTCATTTTGTTTGTTTTCGTTCGTTGCATCTGCTCGGGTGAACGCCATGAGACATCCGTTTAAGTTTGTCGTTGATCGATTAACTCAGTTTTTTTATTACAGAGAGCAGCTAACCCTCTGACCGAACACGCTGAGCTACCGTGCCGGCAAACGGGTTAGTGACGCTGCTCATCACGCTAAACCAACAGCACACTACTGCCATCTAATCATAGCATGTTACCACTTGCTGAAACCCCTAATCGTAGATATTTTCCTAATTGAAATTTAATTATAAGAAATTGCACCAAGAACATTGCATCTTCAGTGTGTCGCTGCCTTCAAATAGCATACTCTCATATACGCAAGTTACAAATAATTCTTTTGCCACGAATATGATGTTTCTCATTATTATATCGGAACGAATCACACAGTTAACAACGGGTTTTCCAGTGATTCTCAATTTGCTGGTGCTCAGAAACGGCATATATACGTATAGGCTTGAAATGAATGCCAATATGGCATCTCGCAACTCTGTACTGAAGGGTGACGGCGTGCGTGTGACGTAGGTGACGTTGTGCCATCTCATTGGTCAACGCTCACACGCACGCTCAGAGTATCTGACACGCCAGATATTGCTCTGCACGCTCGGAAAGACTCCCGAACGTGCTATTCCACGCTATGATGTCAGAAACTCGGCATGCTCAACGCTCAACGTTCAACGTTCGGATGCATGGTCCGTGTGCCGACGGCTTAAGGTTGTTTCATAGTGGCGATGGTAGCACGTAGCCCTTATACGAGGAATAAAGTTCTGTGTCAACATACCCCTCAGGCCAACTAGGCAACGTCTCCACTATACGTAGATTGAATGATGAATATGTGCCTGCATTTCCTGGCCCTATCTGTACAAGTATCTTCTAAGACGTTCAATAAGAATCTAAATACTGGCGACTGTATAAATGACAGCGTATTTTACGCATTAGTGTAATCCATCTACATAAGGTGAGACGTCAGGAAACTCACAGCTGAAGCTGGTTTATTCGCTGCGGCTAGTCGAAAGTAATAAAAAATCGCGACATAGCGCAATTGCGCAACGTATAAACGTCGTGTTTTACCATAAACAGGGAAAACAGCTACCGGCGAGCATGCGGTTATCACGGTAATATACAAAGAGGAAGCGCTGTGTAAAAATTGTATTGACGAATCGCTCGAATGGTTTGTGGACGGAATGAAGAGTTTTCGTGATGCCCCGCCGGCAGTGCGAGCGTCAACGAGCGTAACGGCAGTCTGTATCCCGCAGGTGCGACAGTAGGTCGCGCAAAAACAGACTGTTTCTGGCATTGTAGTTATTATGGATTAGCTGATGTTGGATTCCTGTGTGACAGAGGACGGCAACCACAGACAAAGACACATCAGACTACACGATCCTGTATTTCTAAATGTTTTGTATGGATGATTTGTCAAAGATAGTGATTCTACAACCATTCTGTAATGTTGATTCTGAAAATTACTTCCTTTTATGTGTCACATTCAGGATTTTTCACAAAACTGTGTCTCATAAATTCAAGGTTTAAGTAAATGCTGTTTCAATCAACAGCAATGCTGTTTCAATCAACGATATTTATGTAACTCAAGTTTCATATACTAAAAATATCGTAAAAAATTTCCTAAGTAATATTATGATTATTCGGTTACATTTAATTTCCAAATTTCTTCTTTTCTGATTTTCTCGCAGAGCAATCATGTTAGTTGTCCCATCATACCTTAGTTCCTTCTACCCTAGTACCTCTTCTTTTGCACAACGCCCGGTGGAAGCGGAATTCTTGCTCTCCACTACAAAGTCCCAGATTTCGAGTTATCAATAGGTTAATGTAGAAAGTGAAGATTTACACTCAGGCTACAATCCATCATTTTGAAATTCTCTAACTTAGTTTTGTGAGGTTCGTGTATTCTGGATGTTTTTAGTTGCCTGGAAAATTGTCAGTTACAGATCTCAAGGCACTTCATGCATCTTTTTCTATAACAGCCGTAGTATTTTCCAATTCACCATAGGTCATCAGTTTGTTAATTTCAGGACTAACAAAAGTTCAAGCTTTCAATTTTTCTTGACTGGTGGATGTTCAAATGTTCAAATGTGTGTGAAATCTTATGGGACTTAACTGCTAAGGTCATCAGTCCCTAAGCTTACACACTACTTAACCTAAATTATCCTACGGACATACACACACACCCATGCCCAAGGAAGGGCTCGAACCTCCGCCGGGACCAGCCGCACAGTCCATGACTGCAGCGCCTAAGACCACTCGGCTAATCCTGCGCGGCTGACTGGTGGAAGGAAATGTCATAGCAAGGTACTTAACACAGAATCCACGTTGTGGAAGAGCCCTTACAGGCTACTTCATCAAACCCAGTTTGACATGAAATGGTGTAAGGAACACTTTTTTGTGGTCTACTGGGGATTCATGTAAGATTTTCTAGTCCCAGCCATAAAGATATCTTCGATTTGGTCAAATTTTAACACCCCACTGCTTTTTCTTTGCTCAGTTGCCACACACTCAGATAAAAAGGAAGACATTTTCGTGTACTCGCTGCCCCAATAAAATTCCAAGTTTCTGTTGTTGTGGTCTTGAGTCCAAAGATTGGTTTAACATAGCTCTCCATCCTACTCTATCCTGTGCAAGCCTCTTCCTCCCCGAATAACTACTGCAACTTATGTCATTCTGAATCTGCTTACTGTATTATTATCCTGGTCCCCTCTACGATTTTTCACCGGCCTGCCCTCACCCGACAAAGGCTCCCTACCCCCCCCCCCCTCTCTCTCTCTCTCTCACTCTCCCCTCCAACAATAAATTGCTAATCCCTCAATGCCGCAGAATGTGTTCTATCAACCGATCCCTTTTTCTAGTCATGTTGTGCCACAAATTTCTTTTCTCCCCAATTCTATTTAGCACCGCCACATCAGTTATATGACCTACCCATTAACTCTTCAGCATTACTCTGCAGCACAACACTTCAAAAGCTTCTATGCTCTTCTTATCTAAGCTGTTCATCGTCCGTGGCTAGATCCTACAAATACCTTCAGAAAAACCTTTGTAACACTTTCATCTAAATTCGATGTTAACAAATGTCTCTTCTTGAGAAACTTTTCTCTGCCATAGCCAGACTACGTTATATATCGATGGATGACTTCGCTGTTTGGCTCCTCCCCCACATCGACCAATCAACCAACCAACATTTTATATCCAATCTGCATCGGACATGTTCAGTTATTTTGCTGCGCAAATAGCAGAACCCGCCTACTAACTTAAGTGCCTCAAAATGTACATCAAACGATTACAAAAATTTGTATATGGTAGGAAAACAGCCAAGAACAATTTAGAAATCAGCATTAAGAAATTAGTTAAAAGCAGATATTCATGTTCAGTCATCTGACATCATTCAGCCTGGTGTTACTAAACAGCTGTCGATGACAAAATACGAAACGCCTCTACAAAATTCGTCTGCAAGTTCGTGTAGAAGTAGCCGAGAAAATCTTATTGATAACTTTATTTATGTATTAAATTTGTCGACATACTAACTGTCCAAGATACTTTAGATCGCGGCCGCCGCGTGCATAACAATGGTCGGTCCGGCTGACGACGGCACGTCAATTGGAGCACGGAGCTCCCCTTGGTGTCGGGCGGTAAATATCTCTCCTTCACCGCCCTGCGCGTGCCTCTAAATACGCAGGGCTCGTGCTCTCATTGCCCTGTCCTGGGGTAAGGGCTACCTTGACCCCGCGAGAACCAAAGGGTTCGCCTGAGCTGTCGATACGGACTGGCGTAAAAAGAAAAAAAGCACGCACGAGGCATGGGTGGTACTGATATGTGGCCTAGTAATCAATGGATATGGTCTCGGTACTACTAACGAGAGAAAAGAAAGTTTCATAGAGTTCTGCGGTAAACTTCAGCTGATAGTAATGAGTACACTGTTCAGAAATCAAAAGAGAAGGCGGTATACTTCGAAAAGGCCAAGAGGAAAGGGAATATATCAGCTGGTTTGCATTATAATCAGGCAAAAAGTCCTAAATATAGTAGTGAATTGTAAGGCGTACACAGCATCAGATGTAGAATCAGACCACAATTTAATGACCATGAAAAAGAAGCTGACACTTAAGGGAATCGAGATGAAGAATCAGAGTGCAAAGAAATGGTACACTGAAGTACAGAGGAACATGATGTACATGAGTATCACAGTGGATATTTTAGCTGAAGAGGAATGTACGTATGTGAAATCGATAATCACAGAAGTTCGACAATCATAGGAACGAAGAAGGTAACTGCAAAGACACCATGAGTAATAGGAGAAATAATCGAACTACCATATATTTAGGAGATACACGAATATGTAACGTGAAATGGATACACAAAAAAATTGGAGGAATCGAACAAGAAATGATCGTCGAAAGGACAGATTGTGCACATCGAAAAGTCCAAACAAACTGAAATGAAACTTAAAACAGCGTATCAACATGAAGAACACAGGACAGGAGAAAACGGATATTTGGAACAGTACATTGAAGGCCTCTGTCTTTTGAAGAAGTGGTAGTCGATGTGAAAGACATGGGGGATCCACATGACAGAGTTTTACAGACCGTTGTGGGACTTCCGATCAAGTAAACGAGAAGGCACAGATTCTAAAATCACTATAGTAAGTGGCTAACAAACGATTTTTCAGGGCCGGCCGCGGTGGCCGAGCGGTTCTAAGCGCTTCAGTCCGGAACCGCGCGACTGTTACGGATGTGTGTGGCGTCCTTAGGTTAGTTAGGTTTAAGTAGTTCTAAGTTCCAGGGGACTGATGACCTCAGATGTTAAGTCCCATAGTGCTCAGAGCCATTTGAACCATTTGATTTTTCAGGTTAGTGTGTACAATATGCAACACTAGAGACATGCCACCAGACTTTCGGCAAAGTATCACCCACACAATCCTGACGATAGATAGGCAGAGTACGAGAATTACAACACAATCAGCTTAATAATCCATGCACTCATGTTAATAACGAGAATAATATAGAGCAGAATGAACGAGAAAATTGATCAGTTACATAACGATGAGTCTGGTTTTCGGAAAGGTAAAGCCACCAGAGGGGCAGTTCTGACGTTGCCCTTGATAATGGAACCAAATAAAAGAAAAATCATGTTACCGTCGTAGCATTTTTCAATCAAGAAAATGCATTCGATAGTGTAAAATGGTATAATATATTCTGGATTCTCAGAAAAATAGATGTAACATACAGGGAGATTCGGACAATATACAGCATGAGTAAGACCCAAGACCGCACAAAAGAATGGAAGGCAAAGAACGAAGTGCTCTGAAAATGGTAAGTAACAGAAGCAGTCTTTCCCACTTATTGTTCAATCTATATATCGAAGAAACAATGGCGGAAGTAAGAGACAGCTTAAAAAAAAAGTTAACGATCAGCTTCGCTGATGACATTGCCATACTCAGTGAATGCGAGAAAAAGTTACAGGACATTCTCGATAGTAACAACAGCCTCGTGAGCACGGAATATTGTCTGTCAGTAAACCGTAAGAATTCGAAAGTAATGATGAATAGCAGAAATGTGGTAACTGATAAAGTTACCAAAACTGAAGGCGACGAAGCAGGACGAAGTGAAGGAACCCTGACAACTTCCCGGGGAAAAAAGGTGTGATGGACGAAGCAAGGACGACATGAAAAGTAAACTAACACAAGAAAAGAGTCATATTTTAACAAAATAAATCTACTACTGTCAAACAGTGACCTTAATTTGAGTAAAAATTTGTGAGAACTATCGTCTGGCGCACAGCTTTTTATTGGTAATGAATGATGGCCTGAGGGGGGAAACAGATGAAAAAAGAATCGAAGCGTTTGAGATATGGTGCTATAGGAGGATACTGAAAATAAGTTGGACTGTTAAGTTTAGGAATGAGGAGGTACTCCGAAGAAACGTCCAAGAATGAAGCGTGTGGAAACATTCACAAGTAGAAGAGACATGAATATGGGATATATGTTAAGCTGTCAGAGAATAATTTCCATGTTACTACAGGAAACGTGAAAACTACAGATGAAGACAAAGACTGTAATACACTGAAGAGCCGAAGAACCTGGTACACTTGCCCAATATTGTGTAGGACTCCCGCCAGCTCGCAGAAGTGCAGCGATACGAAGTGGCATGGACTCGTCTAACGTCTGAAGTAGTACTGGAGGAAACTGACTCCATGAATCCTACAAGGCTGTTCACAAATCGGTAATACGAGTAGTACGACGGGGTGGAGATATCTTCGAACAGCACATTGCAAGGCACCCCAGATATACTCAATAATGTTCATGTCTGGCGAGTTTGGTGGCCAGAGGAAGTTTTATACTGTGAAGAGTATTTCTGGGGGCACTCTATAGCAGTTCTGGACATTTGAGGTGTCGCATTGTCCTGCTGGAATTGCCCTAGGACGTCGGAATGTATAATGGACGTGAAAGGATGCAAGTGATCAGTCAGGATGCTTACGTATGTGTCACTTGTCAGAGTCGTATCTAGACATAACAGGTGTCCCGTATCACTCCTACTGCACACGTCCCACACCTCTACAGAGCCTCCAACAGCTTGAACAGTCTCCTGCTGACATGCAGAGTCCATGGAATCGTGAGGTTGTCTCCGTACCTCTGCACGTCCATCCACTCGATACAATTTGAAAGAAGCTTTGTCCGAGCAGGCAACATGTTCCCAGTCATCAACAGTCCAATGTTGGTGCTGATGGGGCCAGGTGAGGGGTAAGGCTTTATGTCGTGCAGTCATCAGGGATACACGAGTGGGCCTTACGCTCCGAAATCCCATTTCATTGAATGGTTCGCATGCTGACCTGTTAATGGCCCAGCATTGAAATCACCAGCAATTTGCGGAAGGGTTGCACTTTGTCACATTGAACGATTGTCTTCAGTTGTCGTTGGACCCGTTCCAGTAGCTTGTTTTCCCGGCCTCAGCGATGTCTGAGATATGATGTTTTACTGATTTCCTGATATCCACGGTACACTCGTGAAAAGGTAGTACGAGAAAATCCCCACGTCATCGCTACCTCCGAGATGCTGTGTGCCATCGCTCGTGCGCCGACTATAACATCATGTAGAAACTCACTTAAATCTTAGTAACCTGGCATTGTAGTAGCAGTAACCGATCTAACAGTTGTCCCAAATACTTGTTGTCTCGTGTAGGCGTTGCCGACCGCAGCGCCGTGTTCTACCTGTTTACATATCTCTATATTTGAATACACATGCCTATACCAATTTCTTTGGTGCTTTAGTGTATCTGTGACAAATGGATGTAGACATTGGAGCTAAGTAGTATTATGAGATGAAAAGGTTGGTAGAGGAAAAGAAATGCGCACGGAAAGCATCACTTCAGTCAGGCGATTGACGCCAAAAAAAAACTGATACGTCGTCCACGTCTTTATTTGTTTCCTTTACCACTGTGATACAAGTCACAGAACCTTTCACATGTGCAGTGTCGTTTGATTCATAAATAAGAGAGCTGGACGCAGAGTGGATTACGGCAGTGATCGAGAAATCACAATTCAGTACTACAGAACGCCACGTGGTGCACCGCCGCAGTCTGTGTGAAATGTCCGGTCTCTGGCCGCGCCCCGCGCAATCAGCACTTAATTGTCGCACGCCCACACAATGGCTGCTAGTTAGGTCAGCTGTCTGGCGTTCTGCACACACACACACACACACACACACACACACACACACACACACACACTGTGTGGCTGCAGAGCCCCGCTTCGTGATTGACGAAGGAACACATTAGTTTTGTGTTTTTACCGCAGATACTTTCTCCCCTTACGTGTGGCCACCAGCAACTCCTCTCAGACAATTAACTCTACTTCCGCAAGCACTGATAATGAGAAACTTGGTTCTTTACGTTCGTTCGAAGGGCGCAGAATAATGTAGAGAGGACACTTCACGTTGATGTTATGTTTCCTAATGCCTCGAGTATCGTCAGTGTGCCAGCGACTGGATATATAACATGGGGCCGGCCACTGTGGCCGAGCACTTCTAGGCGCTTCAGTCCGGAACCGCGCTGCTGCTACGGTCGCAGGTTCGTATTCTGCCTCGGGCATGAATGTGTGCCATGTCCTTAGATTAGTTAGGTTTACGTAGTTCTAAGACTAGGGGACTGATGACCTAAGATATTAAGTCCCATAGTGATTAGAGCCATTTGAACCATTTATAACATGGGTTAGTAATAATAATGCGAGTATGGCATTGATGGCCGGGAGACGCCTCGCGGGGCGGTTCGGCCGCCGCTCTACAAGTTCATTAACGCCGCTACGGTGACTTGCGAGTGAATGAGGATGAAATGATGATGAAAGACACACAACACCCAGTCATTTAGAGGCAGAGAAAATCCATGACCACGCCGGGAATCGAACCCGGGACCCCGTGCGCGGGAAGCGAGAACACTACCGCAAGAACACGAGCCGCGGACATAACATGCGTTAATCCGTTCTGAGGCGGGAGGGGAGGCGGCTGGGTTACTGGCGGACCGTGGCGTAATATGCAGAAGAGAGCAAGGGGCATCATGTATTCCGAGAGAATCCCGGACATGCTTTGTCTGATTCAGGTCATATCCTGGATCTAGAACTGTCCTTGCCATGTCCTTTGCCGGGTTCGTCGTTGGACGACACGAAGAGTATGACCGAACGAGGTGGCACAGTGGTTGCCACACTACACTCGCATTTGGAAGGACGACGGTTCAAATCCCCGTACGGCCCCTCAGATTTAGTTTTCCTGTGATTTCCCTAAATCTTATCAGGCAAATGCTGGGATGATTTCTTTGAAGAAGGCACGGCCAATTTCTTCCCCTGTCGTTCCGTAGTGCGATATTGTGGTCTGTCTTTAATAACCACGCTATTGACGGGACGTTAAAATTTAACCTCCCTTGGTTCCATCGAGTGGTATGCTAGAAATATTTCTTGTATACTGTAGTTTCTCCACAGTCTATAATCAAGGTGTTCACTCAGTTACGATAGTTGCTTCTCCGTAGTTCACGGGAAGCAACGCATTTTTAAAGTCTCGCTAATATATATTTCCTGTTAGAAGAATATAGATATCAGTGGAAAGATTGAAGGTAAAGAAGTCTATGGATCAGAGCGCTAACACAGTTTCTTGTACAAAAAATTTAAAAAAAATGGTTCAAATGACTCTGAGCACTATGGGACTTACCATCTGTGGTCATCAGTCCCCTAGAACTTAGAACTACTTGAACCTAACTAACCTAAGGACAGCACACACATCCATGCCCGATGCAGGATTCGAACCTGCGAGCGTACCGGTCACACGGTCTCAGACTGAAGCGCCTAGAACCGCACGGCCACATCGGCCGGCTGTAAAATTTTTACTAGACGGGTTTGTACCCTCACCATCTGCTCACTGCTAACAGTGACTTTGACCAATTATCCCATACGAACATAGATTGGCCACCTCGCAAAATCTGTCAGTCGAATTGATGCTGTTTCCGTGTATCCCAAGAGAACGTGTCGTTTTGGTGGTAAGAAATAATATAATGGAACTCGGACATTGCAAGAGGTATTAGTCATTGTCATTTCTGGGAACCCAGAATCTACTCTGTAGGAATCAACATGGATTCTGGAAACATCGATCGTGTGAGACCCAACTCACTTTATTTGTTCATGAGACCCAGAAGATGTTAGATACAGACTCCCAGGTAGATTCCATTTTCGTTGACTTCCGGAAGGCGTTCGATACAGTTCCGCCCCGTCGCCTCATAAACAAAGTAACAAACACTGGTAGCAGTTACTTCTGTAAAATATCTGGGAGTATGCGTACGGAACGATTTGAAGAGGAACCATCATATAAATTTAATTTTTGGTGAGGCGGGTGCCAGGTTGAGATTCATTGGGAGAGTCCATAGAAAATTTAGTCCATCAACAAAGGAAGTGGCTTACAAAACACTCGTTCGACCAATACTTGAGTATTCCTCATCAGTGTGGGATCCGTACCAGGTCGGGTTGACGGAGGAGGTAGAGAAGATCCAAAGAAGAGCTGCGCGTTTCGTCACAGGGTTATTTGGTAAGTGTGATAGCGTTACGGAGATGTTTAGCAAACTCAAGTGGCAGACTCTGCAATAGAGGCGCTCTGAATCGCGATGTAGCTTGCTGTACAGGTTTCGAGAGGATGCGTTTCTCAATGAGGTATCGAATATATCGCTTCCCCTCCCGAGGAGATCACGAATGCAAAATTAGAGAGATTCGAGCGCGCACGGAAGCTTTCCGGCACTCGTTCTTCCCGCGAACCCTACGCGACTGGAACAGGAAAGGGAGTTCATGACAGTGGCACGTGAAGTGTGTAACCTCCCCGCAAGAAATTAGAAAGTCAATGATTATAAAAAAATGTGCCAAATGTTGTCTTCACACAAAACTGAATAACAAAAATGAACCAAGTGTAACCTCCTTGCAAAATTAAAGAATAACAATGGCCCAAATGTAAACTCCACACAAAAATTAAGGAATGATGATTGATCATTAAACCCACAATAATATTAATTAAATAATGATCTATGAACAGAATGTAACATCTCAACAGCAATAATTAAACCTGATAAATTTTATAAGGGCAGCAGCGCTGACCTTCGGCCCTGTGAAATAATTAAACCTGAACACAAAAACCAAAATTCTTACCTCAGTAAACTGCATCTATATCTGCTCTTATTTTTCGGCACAGCTCCGTGCGATGCTGGCGTATATTTAATTTTGATTCTTGGAGGAAATGCATAGGAAATATTCATTAACTTGAAATGAATCCTTTTCTTTAAAAAGTTACTTTATAGAAAAATTATTATTGGGGCATTTTTTTGAACAAATTAATTACAATTAGCATACGATATTAGCTGAGCGCAATGCTGCTTCATTTACCTTCTACTATAATACACATCGTCCACCACAATCCTGACCAGATTCGTGGACAGAGCACACCGCGGACGCATGCCGACTCGCTACACACTAGCACTTACTGACTACTACTCTCCAACTGAACTCTCGCGCGGTCAAGCGCAGAGTAGCAACGATAAATAACTCTCTGGTCAGAGATTCTGTCATGCCTCGCCATCGCTGGTAATGAATACATATGAAACGTACGCGTTTCAAGTGCCCTCCGCCACACACCGTTGGGTGGCTTGCGGAGTATAGATGTAGATGTAGAGTGCGTTGTATTGTATTGTATTGTATGAAACCGGGGACATAGAAACGATGGAGAGGCTTCGCTCCGCCGTAGCCCTCAGTGGTTCACAACCCCACAGCAGTCCACCCACCTCACCGTCGCCCCACACCGAACCCATGGTTATTGTGTGATTTGGCCCCCAGTGGATCCCCAGGGAACGTCTCACACCAGACGAGTGGAACCCCAGATGTTCGCGTGGTAGATTAAGTATGGTGTACGTGTACGTGGAAACGGTGTTTGCGCCGCAATCGCCGACACAGTGTAACTGAGGCGGAATGAGGGGAACCAGCCTGCATTTGCCGAGGTAGATGGAAAACCGCCTTAAAAATCATCCACAGACTGGCCGGCAGACCGGACCTCGACACTAGTCCAGCGGGCGGATTAGTGTCGGGGACTGGCATGTCTTCCCGAGAAACGAACGAAGTGCTGCATTCAGTAAAGTATGTAGAAAATTTTAGTCGCCAGGATACCGGGCCAGTAGAACTGTATCCGAAAGTGTGGTGAATTTTCAATCGGGAAGCCAATTATCAGTGATTATCAGCATTTAACAATCCGTGATTCAAGAGAGGTACCCTTCCTGTAATGTTACATTTCTTTAGCGTCTTTTCAGAGTAACGATCTGTACCCCGCAGATCGCAAAAAATTCCAGGTAAAGCCTTGATGCTAAAGCCTTGATGCTAAAGCTTTATTGCTCCAAAGTACTGTCAGTGAAAATACTTTATCACTACGTCACACGCTGGAAAGGCGAGCATTACCAAATACTCGTATTTACGTACCACAACTGCCACAATGTAAGTCAAAAGCGCAGACATGCCTCGTGGAATGATTTTTTTTAAATTATTTCTACTTACTTGAAGGCAAGACATGAAACTAGTCTGCTCTCTGCGAAGACAAAGTCGTTGTCAGCCCCACATAAGTGCAATGATTAGGACCGATTCAAAATCAGTTACTTCCTTTAGCACAGCAACAGCAAACTCCAGAAAATATTGTCCCCATAAAAACAGTAACTGAGATCTATGAAACAAGTAGTAAACTGCTCTTTGACACATAAACTGTATTACAGTCTAAACAAATTATAATATACGTCAATACGAGTACAATATCTAACAACTTCTTCAATTCACAAGCGTTTCTCCAAGATTATAGATAGCTACTTTCAGACGTCGCTGCGTATCTAAATAATACTACTGTATTTTTTATGCCGACACATGCCACATACTTAAATTTCTGTGATTCCTTTTAAGTTTAAATCACCCACAGCCTCACGGCTCTCATGTCATCCGTTAAAGATTTGTTTTAATGTTCCATACGCTCACTCTCATGATGGCACTCGCCTCATCTGTCACCATCTAAATCTCATCTTTCATCGTAGAATGGCACAGGAATCGTTTGTCGTTGGGTGTTCCTTTGTCAGCAGCACATAACAAATACCTTTCCGCGGCATGAAAACAGGGAAAAAATTAATTTCTACTCCCTGTTTTTCTACGTAGCTTACATAACATTTAACTTAAATTGTTATTTCATTTGGACCCTGTGAAAGAATTTTCATTTCTTTTTGGCAAAAATACACGCAGGATATGAACAAATCTTACTAAACATTATCTATATGTAAAATTTTTGGCTTGTAACACTAGTGGTATTGGAAACTTGGGTCGTTACTGGACACGTGATCGGATTGCCTGATCGGTTAAGCTGCTGCTAGCGATGAGCGAGAGAACCCGGTTTGAATCCCGATCTGGCACAGACTTGCGTTTGTTATGATACGTATATGTATAATGTTGTGTGTAGTATGTTAGCAAATGCAAAGCAACAGCAACGGAAGAATATGAACTGAAACTTATTAAAGCCGATACATAGAATATAACAATCATCTAAAAGAGTTCTGACTGGTTAAATATTGTTTGTGGCGCTCGGAAATTTAAGGGCCTGAATTGGATAGTGTATAATTTATTGTAAAGCCTTGATGCTAAAGCTTTATTGCTCCAAAGTACTGTCAGTGAAAATACTTTATCACTGATTTTTTTTGTTCTAAAACACTTTAAAATGTAGACTGTTGCCCAGTGAAATTACTTAATTTACTTTTGTCCATTATATGCGATGTTAATCGAAAGCCTCCAACTGTGTCACTAATACACTATTCATACGTGGCAAGATGCTTTTCAGGAATTTATTGTCACTTCCGAGTGCTGTGTGAGTTTACACAGGTACTATACGTAATGTCTATATGTGTATCGCTCTGCCTCTCTGTCCCTGTTGTCTTTTTATGTTCTGTCTGCAATCGGAAGAACCTCTAGGAGATCAGATGCTGACATTATAGGACAATAATTTTTGTCTCTTTGTCCATAGGTACAGTGTCTCCTTCATCACACATATATTCAGTCACACACAACATATCATACATTGTTAGTTTAAATGACGGTACAGAGATATTATTTGCCATGTAGTAGTTTAGCAGATCTCTGTACTTGCTAGAGTACACTAGGGTTCCAAGCATACCAAGCAATGTTGGCCATAAAACGAGCGCCGGCCGGAGTGGCGCGGTTCTAGGCGCTTCAGTCTGGAACCGCGCGACCGCTACGGTCGCAGGTTCGAATCCTGCCTCGAGCATGGACGTGTGTGATGTCCTTAGGTTAGTTAGGTTTAAGTAGTTCTAAGTTCTAGGGGACTGATGACCTCAGAAGTTAAGTCCCATAGTGCTCAGAGCCATTTATAAAATGAGCCGTATGTTGTGTTGCTAGGAAGGTGACATTTTATATTAACATTAATGAATGGTGAGTAATACACAGAAGGTTTTGGTTCTAGCGGATTTTCTGTACCTTATATGTCATTATGCAACGTCACCTGAAAGAAGTTGTGCTGGTGCTGAAACACTGAACTCTTGTTGGGATTGGTTGTAATTCGAATGCCCTGAATTAAGCTAAATAATTTCTCTTTATTATTTCGTTGAAATATAGGAATGATTGCTTGAGAAAAATAATTAGTGCCTCCTGTCACAACCTCGATGACATGGAGCCGGAAGGCTAAATTTCATGAAATCAGGTCCCTTTACCATTGGAGGAGATGAGTTAGATAGCTGTAGAACTTGCAGCCTTCGTCAGGTAAACTGGAGTCGGCCCAAGCCGGCGAATTGTACGGTTTACTCCAATGTTCCCTCTCAGCACTTCTTCGTGTGTGGGAATATGAGAAAGATCAGAAGATATTCAATGTTGCTGTGTCCAAACTCTGGGCAAGAATGGTAATTATAAATACAATATCAAAACGCAGTTTCACGTACAACTGCAGTGTATATAAAGTAGACAAAATACAACTTCCCCGAAAAATAAACCACGCAACAAAATTAAGTGACCACTTTTACGAATCCCCGTAATTGCCTTCTATTACAACGTATAAATTTGAATTTTGGCTCAAAAGTGCCCACCGTCTTCCTCTGTAATGGTGCAAAATGGCGGCATCCTGCGACGCCACTCTCTGGCTCGGCAGGGCTGGAAATAGCAAGGCGCCGACACACGCCAGAACACGCCGCATCTCGTTTCATGTGAGCCGTAGCGTGAGTTAACAATGTCAGGTTAGCGCCACATTTCACCATAATTCTGCCCATGGACACCATGGACGTGTCACACGTTGGAAAGATCGTCACATCCCGCCTAACCCAAATTTCACTCCTCCTTTTGACGCATCTTCGATGGAGGTTACAACTCAGCGTTGAAATAGCACGTTTAACGCATGAGTGGAGGAGGATAGCATAGAAGACACACCACCTCTCAGAATCGACTCGAAAAGGCCTAGAGAGTTGGCATGAAGGACGTCAAAGAAACCACAAGTTCCCTTGAGCTGCTGATACCGACACATTTCGTAACTGACAACGACAGTTCCTAGTGCGACGAGCAATAGCATGTAGTTCCTGACAGTCATAGACATTGCTGACAATTTCGGACGCAATGTGATTGCACCCCTATGGAGCGGAGCGCAACCGCAATTTTTGCTCTCGTGTACAGGTTGGAACCACTAGGCACCGTTCAAAACAATACGACGAAATTTGAACGTGATCCGAAGCATCAAAGGGTTCTTACGCTTTTTCAAGCCTCCTGCTTTCGCCATCCTGTGGCGCAATCACGTAGGAGTGCAACATTAACATGTTCGTGAAGAAAACGGGAAGTGTCCCTCTAAGACAGATGAAGACTGCACTGTAGTTCCTTCTCTAGGTTGTCACACTGATAACAAAATGGTAGATATCGAAATAGATGACAGAGGGATAGAAAAACAATTAAAGTCGCTCAAAAGAGGAAAGGCCACTGGACCTGATGGGATACCAGTCGATGTTATACACAGTACGCTTAGGAACTTGCCCCCCTTCTTGTAGCGGTGTACCGTAGGTCTCTAGAAGAGCGTAGCGTTCCGAAAGATTGGTAAAAGGCACAGGTCATCCCCGTTTTCAACGTCGATCAGTTGTAGAGTCTTGGAACACGTATTATGTTCGAGTATAATTACTTTCCTGGAGACTATAAATCTACTCTGTAGGAATCAGCATGGGTTTCGAAAAAGACGATAGTGTGAAACCCAGCTTGCGCTATTCGTCCACGAGACTCAGACGGCCATAGACACGGGTTCCCAGGCAGATGACGTGTTTCTTGACTTCCGCAAGGCGTTTGATACAGTTCCCCACAGTCGTTTAATGAACAAAGTAAGAGCATATGGACTATCAGACCAATTGTGTGATTGCATTGAAGAGTTACTACATAACAGAAATCAGCATGTCATTCTCAATGGAGAGAAGTCTTCCAAAGTAAGAGGGATTTCAGGTGTGCCGCAGGGGAGTGTCGTAGGACCGTTGCTATTCACATTATATATAAATGACCTTGTGGATAACATCGGAAGTTCACTGAGGCATTTTGCGGATGATATCGAGAGGTTGTAACAATGGAAAATTGTACTGAAATGCAGGAAGATCTGCAGCGAATTGACGCATGGTGCAGGGAATGGCAATTGAATCTCAATGTAGATAAGTGTAATGTGCTGCGAATACGTAGAAAGAAAGATCGTTTATCATTTAGCTACAATATAACAGGTCAGCAACTGGAAGCAGTTAATTCCATAAATTATCTGGGAGTAGGCATTAGGAGTGATTTAAAATGGAATGACCATATAAAATTAATCGCTGGTAAAGCAAATGCCAGACTGAGATTCATTGGAAGAATCCTAAGGAAATGCAGTCCGAAAACGAAGGAAGTAGGTTACAGTACACTTGTTTGCCCATTGCTTGAATACTGCTCACTGGTGTGGAATCCGTACCAGATAGGGTGTATAGAAGAGATAGAGAAGTTCCAACGGAGAGCAGCGCGCTTCGTTACAGGATCATTTAGTAACCGCGACAGTGTTACGGAGATGATAGATAAACTCTATTGGAAGACTCTGCAGGCTCGACGCTCAGTAGCTCAGTACGGGCTGTTGTTAAAGTTTCGAGAACATACCTTCACCGAAGAGTCAAGCATTTTATTGCTCCCTCCTACTTATATCTCACGAAGAGACCATGAGGATAATATCAGAGATTAGAGCCCACAGAGAGGCAGACCGACAATCTTTCTTTCCACGAACAATACGAGACTGGAATAGAAGGGAGAATCGGTAGAGGTACTTAAGGTACCCTCCGCCACACACCTTCAGGTGACTTGCGGAGTATGGATGTAGATGTATATGTAGAAGACCACGAGTTCACTAACGCCTTCTATGTCACCCACGCACCTATCTGGAACACATTAAAAATGTACCTGTCAGAATCTTCGGCAGCTATTCAGCTTTGCGGATGTCCCAGCGCCTGAATGTAGGCAAAATCGACCTTAGTGTGTCGAAAGGGTTCACTAATCCTCAGGTGCTAGAGCAGCCTCGAGGCTGAATTACTGTCGTAGATTGTGACAGATAAATTTTTAGCGTGCTCGAGACAAGTGGGTGGATGATACAGAGGGTGCTGCCGAACTGCGTTGTCTTAGAACAACTCTGTCATTTTCTTCACGCACATGTCAATGGGGAACGTCTCTGTGATTACGGCACAGGAGGGTGCGAAAAAATAATGGTTTTAAACGGCCCCTAGTGGCTCAACCCCGTACGGCACAGCAAAAATTGTCATACTACGCTCCAAAGCGGTGAGATTATGTTCAGTGGAGTTGAAGCCCCACGATATTCCCAGAGTGTGTAAACGCTCAGCTGGTGGCAGAGGTGGCCAGATTTATCAAGAACGTCGTCATGTTCCTCATCTCACCGTGAACTGTCCTTTATGACCTCTAACTGTTTGGGAATCAACGTCCCAAGAGAAGGCGTGGCTTTATTAACGACCTTCATTCCAACCACAGAGGCCTTTTCGTGTCTATTCTGAGCTTCGGTGTGTCTTAAATGTTATCCTCTCCCACCACACTGAAACCGCGTGATTTCAACGCTGGGTGTCGCGGTTGTGACGCCTCATCGCAGAGGCACCAAAAGGAGGGGTGTAATTTGGATAAAAGAGGATGTGACGACCTTGCCATAGTGTGGCACGTAAACAGTGGCGTTGAGCAGAATTGTTGTGAAATATGTTGAGGGTGTGACGTCATTAACGGGTCTTACGGGACCGATGGCCTTTGTACCCTGGCCCTTCATCTCCCCACAAACCAACCTACCAACGGATCTTAAAGCTCACACGAACTTCAGAAGTGTGTCGTTTCTTCCGCATATGCCGACATGTTTCTGTTACAAGCCTGAGGGTGATGTCGCAGGGTGTCACAATTTTTCACTATTACAGAGGGAGGTTGTAGGCGCTTTTGAGCCAAATTTTAAACTATGCGTTGCAATAGGAGATAATAACGGGTTGCGACTAAGTGATACTTTAATTTTCTTGCACAGTGTATATTTCACGCAACTTAGATAGGCAACTCAACTTGCACCATCCCCGTTGAGGGAAAATGATGTATGTTGGGTTTTCTTTCCTAACGTGCCAGAAATATATTTTTGGGGTCAGGTGCACCCTCTACATTCATTGCCCTATACTCCCTTACTTGTCTAGCGCCCTTGATACTTGAACAGGATGTAGAAAATAAGCTGGTTGTTTTGTGTTTCATAATGGCGTTGCACAACACCCAACAGATTTTTACTCAAATTTTCTTTTATCGTGGATGCCTACGCACTTAAATCGTAGAGGTCTCAGAGCGCTCATATCGTAGCCTCACCGGAAAAAAATGGTAGTCACCCGGTTAAAAGAGCACAATGGCACCTTTCAAGCGCTATAGACAACTTATCACTGGTACCAAGCGATCATGTGACCCTACATCTGTGAACTAATATACACTCCTGGAAATTGAAATAAGAACACCGTGAATTCATTGTCCCAGGAAGGGGAAACTTTATTGACACATTCCTGTGGTCAGATACATCACATGATCACACTGACAGAACCACAGGCACATAGACACAGGCAACGGAGCATGCACAATGTCGGCACTAGTACAGTGTATATCCACCTTTCGCAGCAATGCAGGCTGCTATTCTCCCATGGAGACGATCGTAGAGATGCTGGATGTAGTCCTGTGGAACGGCTTGCCATGCCATTTCCACCTGGCGCCTCAGTTGGATCAGCGTTCGTGCTGGACGTGCAGACCGCGTGAGACGACGCTTCATCCAGTCCCAAACATGCTCAATGGGGGACAGATCCGCAGATCTTGCTGGCCATGGTAGTTGACTGACACCTTCTAGAGCACGTTGGGTGGCACGGGATACATGCGGACGTTCATTGTCCTGTTGGAACAGCAAGTTCCCTTGCCGGTCTAGGAATGGTAGAACGATGGGTTCGATGACGGTTTGGATGTACCGTGCACTATTCAGTGTCCCCTCGACGATCACCAGTGGTGTACGGCCAGTGTAGGAGATCGCTCCCCACACCATGATGCCGGGTGTTGGCCCTGTGTGCCTCGGTCGTATGCAGTCCTGATTGTGGCGCTCACCTGCACGGCGCCAAACACGCATACGACCATCATTGGCACCAAGGCAGAAGCGACTCTCATCGCTGAAGACGACACGTCTCCATTCGTCCCTCCATTCACGCCTGTCGCGACACCACTGGAGGCGGGCTGCACGATGTTGGGGCGTGAGCGGAAGACGGCCTAACGGTGTGCGGGACCGTAGCCCAGCTTCATGGAGACGGTTGCGAATGGTCCTCGCCGATACCCCAGGAGCAACAGTGTCCCTAATTTGCTGGGAAGTGGCGGTGCGGTCCCCTACGGCACTGCGTAGGATCCTACGGTCTTGGCGTGCATCCGTGCGTCGCTGCGGTCCGGTCCCAGGTCGACGGGCACGTGCACCTTCCGCCGACCACTGGCGACAACATCGATGTACTGTGGAGACCTCACGCCCCACGTGTTGAGCAATTCGGCGGTACGTCCACCCGGCCTCCCGCATGCCCACTATACGCCCTCGCTCAAAGTCCGTCAACTGCACATACGGTTCACGTCCACGCTGTCGCGGCATGCTACCAGTGTTAAAGACTGCGATGGAGCTCCGTATGCCACGGCAAACTGGCTGACAACTGACGGCGGCGGTGCACAAATGCTGCGCAGCTAGCGCCATTCGACGGCCAACACCGCGGTTCCTGGTGTGTCCGCTGTGCCGTGCGTGTGATCATTGCTTGTACAGCCCTCTCGCAGTGTCCGGAGCAAGTATGGTGGGTCTGACACACCGGTGTCAATGTGTTCTTTTTTCCATTTCCAGGAGTGTAGTTTCTATAGGTGGCCGCGCTATCCATAGCCTACAAAATGGCATCTGTAGGTCAGGTGCGTTCGCAGTTGAGAGCTGTTACTGAGTTAACTTTTGGCGGAAAACCAGAGCAGTGCAGATATTCGTTGGCGCTTGCAGAGTCTCTACGGATACCTGCCTCGCAGTAAACAAATGCAAGGAGAGTCGTTGGGCGAAGCGTCTTTCATCGTCGCAATCAGGCTGCGCAAACCTGTCCGATCTCCCGCGTACCAACTGCCCGCACACAGCTGTAACTCCTGCAGTGTTGGAACGTGCGGACACTCTTATTCGATTCAAACACATCCCTCCATAACTGAAAATCTCTGTTGGTAGCGCTCACACACTTGTCCACTAATTGAGGTACTTAAAGGTGTGTGTCTGTTCGGTTCCTCGCCGCCTAACAGAAGACCATAAAGGGCAACGAAGGACCATTTCTACGGAATTGCGCTACGGGGCTGATGGTGACAATTTTATGTAGAATGTCGTCACATGTGTGATTCATGAGGTCATCACTTCGAACCGGAAACAAAGCGGCAATCTATGGAGTGACGTCACCACCTCCCCTCCGAAGTCACGGCGGCGGTCTTTTGGGATTCTGAAGGGGTTATTCTGTTTGATGTCCTCACTCATGGTTCCGCGATCAACTGTGAAGTGGTGTATTGTGCTATCCTCAGGAAACTAAAGAAACAATTTTAGCATGTTCGTCGTCACAAAAATGCAAACGAACTTCTCCTTCTCCATGAAAACGGAAGGCCTCACACAAGTCTCATCTGGAAGGAGCTCACAAAACTTCATTGGACTGTTCTCCTTCTTCCACCCTACATCTCGGACCTCAAACGTACCGACTTACATCTGTCTGGCCCAACAAAGGGTGCACTCCCCGGGAAGCAGTACGCAGCTCATGGGCTGGTAACTGATGCAGCAACAAGTTGGCTCTGGCGTCGACCTCTAGAGAAGTACCATAAGGGCACACTTTCTCTCCCAGTAAATTGACTTAAGGCCGTCGCATTGATCGGTGGTTACGTTGAAAAATAGGGTTTTGTAGCCAGAAGATTGGGATTAATATGGTGTACTGGAATCCTGAATAAAACCAACCTACTTTCAGAAAAATGTGTTGCCTTCCTTGTTGAACGCCTCTTGTGTTATCTACGATTACGTGCAGTTTTATGGATACAGTAGTATATGTAATAATAATTGGAAGAAATTATTAGTGCACAGTCGCACACCTTCGTAGACATATACTTCATAAACTATAGGCAGTCATTAAAATCTATTCACTGTCTTCTGTACAGTACAGACTAATAAAGAGATTTTTGTTCTCTGATTCCTATTCTCGACAAAGCAAATTTGTTGATAACAATTATCGTCCCATTCAAGAGAAAGAATGGCTACAATACCACAAGAAAAAAATGTTATAAGTGGCAAAATTAAATAACCATACAATAATATACAAAGAAAGGAGTAATGTAATAAGAGGTACTTGACTCAAGTTACGGCCTGTGTATGATACCAGTAGGCATGTGCTGGGGAGGATTTCTCTATTTGTCTACGATATCCTTTTTCGTATTTACATCTTATTTTGCGTTATTTTTCCCCCAAGATAGCGTAATTCGTATTCTAATTAGTCACCAATTTTGATGTTATCTTTGATATTTTAACGACGCCTCAATAATTTCGACATCCTTCTGCTTACTCTGAGCCCATAAACTGTACTCGTTATACTCTTCACTCCATTCAGTAGGTCCTTTAAGACGTCCTCCACTTCTTATAGAATACAAATATCATAAAGCGAAGCTTTTCATTATCACCCATTCATTCTCAATTTTAATACGATCTCTGAACCGATCTTTTATTTTCTTCGTTGCTCTTTTCGATGCAGTACATGTTGAACAGGGCAGTGGGTTGAAGAGTACCACTAACTTACATCGTTTTAGTTCGAGCAGTCCCTTTTTGATCCTGAATTCTTATTTTTCCCTTTTGGTTCTTCTACATGTTGTGTATAAGAATGTTTCCCCAAAATCGTTTATTATCTCTAATTCTGCCACAATAAACAGTATCTCAGGTTAGCACAGAAGTTGTAGGTTCGTCCACAGACCCTTCAACGGCTGAAACATTCCTGGTCACTTTAAACTAGAGACTTCAACAATGGTGTTTTACTTTGTAGTCTGGTAATAAGTCGTCGAAAGTATAGTTTAGTTATTTATAACGCAGACACAGTGTTTTATATAAGTCTACGGACTCATGTATTTTGAGAACTACAAATTCGACGCCCGGATTAAGTTAGCGTGGACATTAATTGTTCCAATTCTTCAATCATAAACGTAGTTGTAGTATTTTCTACACTAATAATATACACGATTACCTAGCATATAACTGTCACAGTGACGTGCATTGGAAGTGAGGATAACTACGACACCATTAAAACTATATAATATACATGCTTAAAAATGCAAATATTCTATTATCTGCAGTTGAACTGTGAATAGCCTTCGTAATTGTTAATTATCTGAAAAATGCATTGATTTCCGAAATTGTAGCGTTATGTTAGTATAAAATTCATTTCTGGTTTCATTTTCAACGTATTAGTCACTTCGTACTTTTTTTATTGTTTCGTAGGCAACACCAGAAGTCTTTTATATTGTCTGAATGTATTACAGTGACATAAGCACAACAGTGAAATATTCGACGTATCAAAACTCTGAATTAACAATTAAACAGCGTTTCAATGAAGAGAATTATAAGTTGCTCACCCACGCCATTTACCGACCAAATTTAAATATTACTACTCGTATAGAGAGATATATTCGTATGTTCTGTATCCTCCCGACTAACATGTTACCTGCTTATAGCCGATGAAATGAAAATTGTGAACGAGAAAAGATAGTGTATGAGAGGAAATTTCCTGCAGCTACGCTCACCGGAATTGAAATCGTAATAATGTCCACATACGTTCCAAACTGTTAAATAAAAGCTGAAAGCCATCTGGCACCCTGATGAGGTGTGTAGAAATACTATTCTGGAAACGAGGTTCCGCGAGAGCAGCACGTCCTACGGTCAATGGAAGTCCCTGATATTGGCGAAAAAGCTTTTTTTATGTGAGCCGATAGGACTTGGAGTCTTTAGAGCCAATTTCAAAAGCTTTTAGTGGCCAGTAGAATGATGAGCTGCCGGTACCGGATTCGGGACTTTTCGTTAATCTGAGCCGTTTAATAGCCTGCGTCTCTTTCGCTCGCGGACCCAGCTGCAGGGGCGACCCGCTGCCCAGTTTTCACCTCACGAGACCCATTCAGTGTCCTCACGTAAAGAGGGGCGGGTCCGTTTATTTAATCCGGTTATCGTGCTTCAGGCAACTGAGCACTTTTAATTATGCTGTACGAAATCCTAACCGAAATTGCTTTAGAATGAAATGTAGAACGTTTACGGAGCATTATTACTTCCACCAGTTGATCTCGCTGAAATCAGCTCACATCAGACGCCACTGACATTGATTCAGAATGGGATGTACGGGAAACCATTCTGAAGTGTCATTGCACTTCGGTACATGAATTCACGAAATTACAGCACGTATGAAATACGTGAATGCAGATAAACCTTTGATCACATCATAAACAACTAGATTTTACATGAGTATGTTTAAGAAGTGAGACGCGCATGCTAAAAGGGGCCGCGCGGGATTAGCCGAGCGGTCTGAGGCGCTGCAGTCATTGACTGTGCGGCTACTCCAGGCGGAGGTCCGAGTCCTCCCTCGGGCATGGGTCTGTGTGTGTTTGTCCTTAGGATAATTTACGTTAAGTAGTGTGTAAGCTTAGGGACTGATGACCTTAGCAGTTAAGTCCCACAAATAATTACTATTAAAAACAGTCTTGATCAGTAGTGATTCTCCAACAGAAAGAGGTTCCTACTCAATGGTCTGAAGATGACCACAGTAGTGGTCGAAACCGGTCACCTTGTTAAATAAATCGTGATCAAGACTGTTTTTAATAGTAATTATTTATAAGACATTGATCACTGCTGTTCCCGTAATGCATTCAAAAGTAAGTCCCATAAGATTTCACACACATTTGAACATTTGCTAAAAGGGAATTTTCTGTGGCTCTGACGTGCAATCTAACAAAACCATTGTTACTTACGTTACAATAGAAACTGATACTGTATGTTCTCATTACTTCGCTGAGAAAGTTAACGTGATAGAGTCAGCAGTGCGTAATGTCTTAGCTAGCTTTTTCTACTTTATGGTACTGATTTGGAGATAATTACATTCTACGCTGGCACACAGAATGTGACCAACGTTAAAAGATGATTCAATTTCATTTTCGTTACATCATCTCTCTTTTAATTAAGCAAATTATGTGAGATAATAAAGGCTGCAAAAACACACGGATATTCAAAAATCTGCCCTCTAGACAGTTACTCCTGAAAATATCAGCCCGGTATCTCTCTTTTGTGTTAATACAGAGCATTCAAAAACAACAGGAGGGCAATTAACGACATGTCCGCTGTTTACAAACAAAAACAGTCGGGGGTCTGCAAAAAATGTACGGTAATTGCCTCACACCACTCTTCACGGTAGCTAAACTAATTGAGGTACTTGGTTGTGAACTTCGATGAACGAGTAGATGAACGAAGGGACTCCTAGAAATCACTCGAATTAATGCTGACAGTATCGTCGTGCCATGGATCTTCGTAAAAAAATTCACAGTGATGTACAACGAATTAATAAATACAATATAAGGCCTTAAAAATTTCATTACTAATGTAGATAGTTTACTCATCTTGACTTGTAAGGAGGGCGATTTGCATAATTACTTGAGAGAAGGTGAACGTTTTAGCTAAGATCGTCTATCGGCTTCGGTAAGCAAGGTTACAATCTTCAGATCTGCGAATACATTCATACACTACTGGCCATTAAAATTGCTACACCACGAAGATGACGTGCTACAGACGCGAAATTTAACTGACAGGAAAACGATTCTGTGATATACGAGGCCTGTTCAGAAAGTAAGCTCCGATTGATTGCCAAATTGAAACCACAGTGAACATCAGAAATGTTTTACTTGTAACAATTAGCTACACCTTTCAGCTACTTCTCTACGTAGTCGCCGTTCTGACTTAGACTTTTGTCATAGCGTTGTACCAACTTTTCAATATCCTCATCATAGAAGGCAGCCGCCAGTGCTTTCCGCCAATTCTCCACGCTGGCCTACACCTCGTTGTCTGTGTCAAAATGTTGTCTTCAAAGACAGCGGTTCATGTGACCAGAGATGAAACTCAGGGGGAGACAATTGCGGACTGTATTGTGGGTAATCTCACATTTCCATTTGAAAACGACGCAGGAGCATCTTCATTGCCCCTGCAGAATGCGGCTGAGAATTGTCTTGAAGAAGAAACAGCACGACAGTTATGTAATGTTAGCTGCATAGCTTCAGGCGAAATTTCTCACCAGGCCCTCGTACTTGGCGGCAGACACTATTTTCTAGACATCTTTACGCACTCACTGCGAGCTCAGAAATGAGAAGAGCGACGTGATGCTAACTGGGGTTATACTAGAGACACAACCCAACACATCTGTGCAAAGCTTTATCGGATTTTCATAGTCGTTTCCATTTCGCGACCGATCGGAGCTTACTTTCTGAACGCCCCTCGTACAAATGATTAGCTTTTCAGAGCATTCACACAAGGTTGGCGCCGGTGGCGACACCTACAACGTGCTGACATGAGCAAAGTTTCCAACCGATTTCTCATACACAAAGAGCAGGTGACCGCTGTTGCCTGGTGAAACGTTGTTGTGATGCCTCGTGCAAGGAGGAGAAATGCATACCATCACGTTTCCGACTTTGATAAAAGTCGGATTGTATTCTATCACGATTGGGTTTATCGTATCGCGACACTGCTGCTCGCGTTGGTCGAGATCCAATACCTGTTAGCAGAATATGGAATCGGTGGGTTCAGGAGGGTAATACGGAACGCCGTGCTGGATCCCAACGGCCTCGTATCACTAGCAGTCGAGATGAAGGGCATTTTGTCCGCATGGTTGTAACGGATCATGCAGCCACGTCTCGATCCCTGAGTTAACAGATGGGGACGTGTGCAAGACAACAATCATGTGCACGGACAGTTCGACGACGTTTGCAGCAGCATGGACTATCAGCTCGGAGACCATAGCTGCGGTTACCCTTGACGCTGCATCACAGACAGGAGCACCTGCGATGGTGTACTCAACGACGAACCTGGATGAACGAATGGCAAAACGTCATTTTTTCGGATGAATCCAGGTTCTGTTTACAGCATCATGATGGTCGCATCCGTGTTCGGCGACATCGCGGTGAACGCATATTGGAAGCCTTTATTCGTCATCGCCATACTAGCGTATCACCCGGCGTGAAGGTATGGGGTGCCATTGGTTACACGTCTCGGTCACATCGCGTTCGCATTAACGGCACTTCGAACAGCGGACGTTACATTTCAGGTGTGTTACGACCCGTGGCTCTACCCTTCATTCCATCCCTGCGAAACCCTACATTTCAGCAGGATAATGCGCGATCGCATGTTCCAAGTCCTGTACGGGCCTCTCTCGATACAGAAAACGTCCTACTGCTGCCCTGGCCAGCACATTCTCCAGATCTCTCACCAACTAAAAACGTCTGGTCAATGGTGGCCGTGCAACCGGCTCGTCACAATACGTCTTGAAGCTGCATGGGCAGCTATACCTGTACACGCCCTCCAAGCTCTGTTTGACTTAATGCCCAGGCGTATCAAGGCCGTTATTACGGCCAGAGGTGGTTGTTCTGGGTACTGATTTCTCAGGATCTATGGACCCAAATTGCTTGAAAATGGAATCACATATCAGTTCTAGTATAATATATTTGTCCAATGAATACCCGTTTATCACCTGCATTTCTTCTTGCTGTAGCAATTTTAATGGCCAGTAGTGTAAAATGTGAAAATATACACAGATAAAGTTAAGTAAAAAATAGAAAAGTCGTGTTACAACATACCTCGATGAAGGGTTATAGCATGTCTCCTATACCAGCTGTGCAGGTACTGTTTCTAAAACATCGCCAGTTATGTGAGCGACGAGACGCATCGCCAGTCAAGGTCAAAACCAAATTATACCAAATAACTCGCCAAATGCTCGTGTCCCACACCGCGCTCTACAGCGCACCTCATTGCAGCAAGGGCTGCGCTAGAGTGGCAATTCGCTGCCGCTACTGTCTGGAAAATTGACAACTGGCACCAAGAGACGTTCAAAATGGTTCAAATGGTTCTGAGCACTATGGGACTCAACTGCTGAGGTCATAAGTCCCCTAGAACTTAGAACTACTTAAACCTAACTAACCTAAGGACAACACAAACATCCATGCCCGAGGCAGGATTCGAACCTGCGACCGTAGCCAAGAGACGTCGCTAGTGTATCATGTAGTACGTACTTAAAATTATTTATTCATTTCAACTACAGTACGATTCGTGTTACGTACTACTAAAAGTTTCCTGAACACCTCTTTTAAAATTGTCGCAAAATAGTTCACTTCCTAGCTTCTGTTTTCTGTGACACATACAGTTTTTGGACGATTAATAATATTTCCTTTCATTTAAAAAAGTCTGTAAATAACAGACGAATAAACTCAGTAAATAAAGTTGTCATACCCCAGAGAGAAAGGTTTCCCCACATTTCAACAAAGTAAAGAACAACATCAAGATATATGATAAATATGCACGAGAAGCATTTGCGAAAATCGTGGACGTATAGCTCCTATGAATTAAGGTTTGACTTTGATAAGGGGGGGCCATCGTACAGGTGAATGGCGGATTTTGATGCCTGGCAAGTGGATTTACGAGCGAGGGCCCCTGGTTTCGAGAAAATCGAATTGAATGTTTGTTCGTGCCTCCCACACCTGTAACATTTGTGCTGTTTCGACCAGTGAGCGTAGCGTGGAGGATAGGTTCACGGCTGTCATACTGTCAGTAGCGAAATGCGAACTTGTAATGTTTACTTTTACACACAGGTAAAAATTTTTACGGAAAAACTTCAGAACGTTCCCGATATGCTAAAGACAAATTGAGAAATCGTTTGGAGGCAAGATTCCATTAAATAAATTCTTTAATTCTGCATAAAGTTCATGCACCTGCTTTCAAAGAAATGATGAAATACCCGTGGCTAGTATTGTGGGTGATCAACCTAGGAATAATATCTTTGAATCTAGACGAACTACGTTTTCCCGCATCGTTTCTGAATAATCCGTAAGTTTGAAATGCAGTAGCTTTCATTAGTTGTACATGTTCCTCTATGAATTAGTGTTTCAGCTGCTTCTGCGACAATACCACGTGGTATTCTGTTGTAGGACAGCAAGCGATAGCGAGTAAGACGACTGTATATTCTAATCTGTAACAAACCGAATATACATTTCAAGAAAATTTGCTGTAATGACGGTTTTGTTAGCAAAATTACAACAGTGCAAAAAACTATATTTCAATAAATTTCCGTGAAATATACTATTTAATGTTATTGTGAATCATTAAAAAAATTGTATGTTATGATTCGAACCAGTACCTCCAGCGTGGTACATATCGTCCGTAGCCATTGCAGTACGCTGTCTTAGTCTAAAGATGACGAACGTTATAGATGTAGCAAGTAAAAGCCACTAGCCAGGTACTAAGGAGAGCACACTCTACAACATACCTAAGACAGATCGAATACGGTGATTAACAAATCTTAGGTCCGCTTGTAAGAAGTTCAAGGAAGTGACAATACTACTTTGGAAAATGTCCATTCACAACCGTCAGAGCCTGGAAAAGCAGTGTCGAGCGACGGAATACCAGTTGTTTAGGCTGGTTTCTGCTGTCTGTGTTCTCGGCGTGGCTGCACGGAGCGAGGTTACGTTGGCTAGTGGTGATGATGGTCTGGAGCTTGTGATGTGTGCAACATCTGAGACTGCTAATGGCTCACGTTACGTGTAGTGAGCAGATCCTGCAAGGCGTTTCAAAAAGATTCATTCCATTCCACAATACCGTACACTGAAGAGCCAAAGATACTGGTCCACTCGCCGACTCCATAGCTGTCTGGTCAGCGCGACGGAATGCAATGCTAACGAGCCCGAGTTCGATTCCCGGCTCGGTCGGAGAGTGTCTCCGCTCAGGGATTGGGTGTTATGTTGTCTTCAGCATCATCATCCCATCTCCATCGACGAGCAAGTCGCCGAAGTGTCGTCAACTCAAAAGACTTGCACCAGGTGACCGGTTTTCCCGACAGGAAGCACGAGCCACACGACATTTCATTTCACCTGCCTAATTTCGTACGCCCCCCCCCCCCCCTAGCACGCTGAAGTCTGCAACACGACGTGGCATGGACTCGACTAATGTCTGAAGTAGTGCTGGAGGGAATTGACACCATGAATCCTACAGGGCTGCTCATAAATCTGTAAGAGTACGAGGGGGTGGAGATCTTTTCCGAACAGCATGTTGCGAGGTGTTCCAGATATACCCAATAATGTTAATGTCTGGCGAGTGTGGTGGCCAGCGGAAGTGTTTAAACTGAGAAGTGTGTTCCTGGAGTCCCTCTGATGCAATTATGGACGTGTTTGGTGTCGCATTGCCCTGCTGGAATTGCCTAAGTCCGTCAGAATTCACAATGGACATGAATAGATGCAGGTGATCAGACCGGATGTTTACGTACCTTTCACCTGTCGGTGTTGTATGTAGACATATCAGGGATCCCATATCACTCCAACTGCACGCGCCCCACACAATTAAAGAGCCTCCACCTTGTTGAACAGTCCCCTGCTGACATGCAGGGTCCACAGATTCACGAGGTTGTTTCCATACCCGTACACGTCCATCTGCTCGATAAAATTTGAAACGAGACTCGTGCGACCAGGCAACATGTTTCCGGTCGTCCCCACTTCATTCTTACCTCGGAGATATTGTGCCGGCCGCCGTGGTCTAGCGGTTCTAGGCGCTCAGTCCGGAACCGCGCGACTGCTACGGTCGCAGGTTCGAATCCTGCCTCGGGCATGGATGTGTGTGATGTTCTTAGGTTAGTTAGGTTTAAGTAGTTCTAAGTTCTAGGGGACTGATGACCACAGCAGTTGAGTCACATAGTGCTCAGAGCCATCTGAACCATTTTTTTTTTTCGGAGATATTGCGTCCCATGGATCGTACGCCGACTATAAAGCCACGTTTGGAATCACTTAAATCTTGATGACCTGCCGTTGTAGCAGCAGTAACCGATCTAACAACTTCGCCAGACGCTTGTCATATATAGGCGTTGCCGACCGCAACGCCGTATTCTGCCTGTTCGTTTTCCATTAAGGGGAATGTAAAATACGATGAAATATCCTTATGGAGTACAGTCATGCCGATAAACATGAACGCTTATATGTACGAAAGAAGCTACCTGAAAGTTGTTGACTACTTTCTACGCCCGAAGGATGTGTACAGCGCCTGCTTATATCCAGCCGTAACCGGCTTCCATCTTCGCCATTTATACAGAGACAGGTGTTCAGCTCCAACGGACACTGAAAGAAGGAAAGCAAGTATTATATTCTATTCTGTAACCGTATCTCTGTTTGCTGAAATAATCAGCAACCAGCTGCACGAAGGAAATATTATTTTTTTACCGGTTTCAGGCACCTAGCTCTCTTCTTCAGAAGGCTGTTCTATAAAATATACCATAAATAAGTAATATTTACAAAAATATTAAAACTTCAAGGACGAAAAATTTTAAATTTAACAATAAAAGTGGTACATACTTACAATTATCGTACTATTTACGAGCGTAGATGTGTGCATCATACTGATTGGTAATATGCGATACAATAATTTATCCATTAATACAAGAAGACCTCGAAAACCCTTTCATTTGGATCGTAGTGTCTATAAAAAAATGGTGTAAGTAGACCAAACAACAAGAGCTTTCATCATGCCAGAATTAAAACTTATGAGCTAATGACATGCATATCTTGAAGTTGGTCTCAGTATGGGGGTAAGAGTACGATAAAATAATAAAACGAAAATTACGTAACTGTGGTTGCCATAAAGCTAAAACGAGAATGAAAGTGCCAATAACCAGTGTAAGAAGAATATAAAAAATCCTGACCACAGTTAAATAAGTTACTTCGAGTAGAAACGACACGTGGCACTATGGATTAGAATATTAGGGACTAATCTCCGAAACAGACGTAGCGTGCTTTTAAGTGAAGACACAATATAATATTTGACTGATTTCTGGAAATCATCTGAAATGGTTAATTATGTTATTTTATGATCATAGCATGCCCTTTTCCTCTTGGATTTCGGCATTTTTTTTTATAAAAACGGAAATTAAATTCAAATAATTTGATAGACCGCTAAAACGCTCTATTTGAGTCATGTGTTGTCTATGACGTCACTGGCTAGCTCGTTGCTTCTACTGTCGTTAATCTCATACATAGCGATGTCTTGTTTTGGTATCTTCGTTTCGGAAAATAGGTTACAAATGATGTACAGTACAACACTGTAGAAATACATCGGTAGAAACTTATGAAAAAGTGTTTTTGAGTGTTCGAAAGAATGAGCAGATGCATACAATGTGGTTGCGCAGTACCGAAAACATGCCACCACGCCGACGCACAACATCCATAAATTAATCCCTAACTTAATTAAAACTGTCTTTCACTCTGAAATTAGCATTACTTTACCTCCAAGACATGCTTTTCCACTGCTACTAGGAAAGATAGCTTCATTCAACGAAATTAAACTCTTAGTGAATATTGTCGTTTTACCCATTTCACACACATTGTTTGCTAGCTCAATTGATAGAGCGATAGACTGTCGAATTTCTTACTTTTCCCTGCAACATCGTTAAACTCGCTCAAAACTAACGAATTGTAAAACTTTTGCAAATGAATCCGTTTCGTTAGCTAGATTGTCTACAGGACAGTTCTACCACCGCTATACATATTTTAAAAGCGTGTTGTTAGTATAAGTCAACAACAACTGTTACCGAATTTTGTATTTTTTTCATTTTCTTAGGATGGGCGTAAAGTACTGCTACCTCCCCCCCTCCTTGGTAATGTGCGTCATGGGAAAATGTTTTTGTATTGCTAGGGTTAAGGGTCGGAAAGTTACTGTGGTGCGAAAGAAGCTTGGACACAACTGTATACTTACAACAGTGAAACAACTAGTACTGTAATATGTGCAGGTCGCAAGTACGTTTCGTGTAAGAGCTGCCACTAGCGGTATTCATACCAGTTATGTGGAACTACGACGTGCAGAACAGATCCCTGAAGTGTTGTAGGGAAGTGAGTAGCGTGCTAGCTCAAACAGCGCACCAGGTGCATCAAGGTCCGAGAAGTCCTAATTAGAGAAACTGTTTGACCACTTAGTGTAGTTATTGCTTCTCGCTACCGTGCCCTCATGCCTCGCGCACAGCCTGTGGCGACCTTTCACGGATCGTGCAGCCACGTCTCGATCCCCGAGTCAACAGACGGCGACATTTTCAATTCAACAACCATCTGCACGAACAGTTTGACGACGTTTTCAGCAGCATGGACTATCAGCTGCGGTTACCCTTGACGCTGCATCACAGACAGGAGCGCCTGCGATGGTGTACTCAACGATGGACCTGGGTGCATGAATGGCAAAACGTCATTTTTTCGGATGAATCCAGGTTGTATTTACACCATCTTGATGGTCGCATCCGTGTTTGGCGACATCGCGGTGAACTCACATTGGAACCTTGTATTCGGCATCGCCATACTGGCGTATCACCAGGCGTGATGGTATGGGGTGCCATTGGTTACACGTCTCGGTCACCTCTTGTTCGCAATGACGGCACTTTGAACAGTGGACGTTACATTTCAGATCTGTTACGACCCGAGGCTCTACCCTTCATTCGATCCCTGAGGAACCCTACATTTGAGTAGGATAACGCACGACCGCTTGTTACAGGTCCTGTATGAGTTTTTGTGGATACAGAAAATGTTCGACTGCTGCCCTAGCCAGCACTTTCTCCAGATCTCTCACCAATCGAAAACGTCTGGTCAATGGTGGCCGAGGAACTGGCTCGTCACAATACACCAGTCACTACTCTGGATGAACTGTGGCATCGTGTTGAAGCTGCATGTGCATCTGTACCTGTACACGCCATCCAAGCTCTGTTTGACTCAATGCCCTGGCGTATCAAGGCCGTTATTACGGCCAGAGGTGGTTGTTCTGGGTGCTGATTTCGCAGGATCTATGCACCCAAACTACGTGAAAATGTAATCACATGTCAGTTCTAGTATAATATATTTGTCCAATGAATACCCGTTTATGATCTGCATTTTTGCTTGGTGTAGCAATTTTTATGGCCAGCAGGGTATACAAAAAATTCTATTGATCGTGTATTTTAACTGATTCGCATCTGACTTCCACTTTTAATTATTAGACCAATTTTATTTTAGCCAACGGTCTTGCCGCAGTGGTAACACCGGTTTCCTTCAGATCACCGATGTTATGCGCTTGTGGGCACTTAAATGTGTCACCGCCCGCGTCTGCCGAGTACTGTTGACAAGCGGGGAGCACTCAAGCCTTGTGAGATCAATGGAGGAGCTACTTGGCTGAGATGCAGCGTCACCGGTCACGATAACTGTCAACGGCCGGGAGAGCGGTGTGCTGACCACATGGCCCTCCGTATCCGCATTCGATGACGCTTCATGGCTGATGATGACACGGCCGCCGATCGGTACCATTGGGCCTTCAAGACCTGTCCGGATGGTGCTTTTGTATTATTATTTAAATATTATTGCAGATTTCATGCAAGTTTATTAACTTTAAAACTGAAAAGAGTAAAAGAATTACAAATTCTTCTATGCAGAATAACAAAATAATTGCTGCTGGAGCACTGGAGCATTATTTTCCACAATTTTTACACTCTTTGGTATGGTGTTGAATCAAGACATACGTCTAATTATCTACTTTCCAACTTAATACTTCTAAGAAAAGAAATTGGTTGGCGACTCGACATTCTGAGTGGTTTTAATACACCCACTGATGGCAGGAGTACAAAGTGGTATCCTACATCCAACACTCGACCTGGCTGCTGTGTCCCTCATTTTCTTACTTTCTGACGGTTCACTTTTTCATGTAAACCAAGTGTAGACTTATCAATGAATAAGTCGTCCTCTTTCTTTTGCTTGAGCCTTTGTCCCACAAAGACGCAGGGCCGGGAAGGTTAATCGGATTTTGCAAGATTAATTTAAGGGTTGGCCGGATGCCCTTCCTGCTGCCACCCCATACCCCCTGGGACGGAATTAGTGTACCCCAACCGTCTGTGTCTAGTGCAATCCATGGAACAGTGTGAATGGGTTCATATGTCTGCGATCCGTGTAACTGAGGCGGTCGTGGGGACCAGCCCGGTATTCAGCTAGTGGGATGTGGAAAACCGCCTAAAAACCACATCCAGGCCGGCCGGCACACCGGCCTCCGTCGTTAAGCCGCTGGGCAGATTCGATCCGGGGCCGGCACGCCTACCCGAGTCCAGGAAGCAGCGCATTAGCGCTCTCGGCTAACCTGGCGGGTCCACCAATGAACTCTAAATGTGGAAGGGAAATTTTATCTTCTATCTCTACGGTCAGAACGAATTCATGAAACACTACACTCTGTAAAATGTTATCTGTCAGCATCATGCTGGTGTTGCAGCAGTTGAATCCTGTATGTTTGCAAAATGAACGCCACCTCAAAAGACCACACGCTAACACACGTGGAATCTCCAACTCTCGGCTCGTACGATGAGTAGACTTCGGTAGACCACATACAAAGCTGGTGAATGCGCTCTTGCCATGGTTCGCGCGGCTCTGCCCGTCGGAGGTTCCAGTCCTCCCTTGAGCATGGCTGTGTGTGTTGTCCTTAGCATAAGTTTCTTTAAGTTAGATTAAGTAGTGTGTAGGCCTAGGGACCTATGACCTCAGCAGTTTGGTCCCATGGAACTTACCACAAATTTCCAATTTTGAATGCACCACAATTCTGGCACGATCTTACGGGGACAACCTGTGTATCTCCCTCCACATAAACTGCCAGTCAGGAATTAAGCTGTGAGAGGTGCAGTGCCGAATTCAAGACCACATGTTGAAAAGGATAACGCAAAGCGCCTTTTGTTACTGACAAGGGAACCTCCCCATCGTACCCCCCTCAGATTTAGTTATAAGTTGGCACAGTGGATAGGCCTTGAAAAACTGAACACAGATCAATTGAGAAAACAGGAAGAAGTTGTGTGGGACTGTGAAAAAATAAGCAAAATATACAAACTGAGTAGTTCATGGGAAGAGAAGCAACGTCAAGGGGACTGCGGACGCCGGAGCACCGTGGTCTCGTGGTAACGTGAGCAACTGCGGAACGAAAGGTCCTTGGTTCAAATCTTCCATCGAGTGAAAAGTTTAATTTTTTATTTTCAGTTTATGTGACAAACTCTTATGTTTTCATCACTTTTTTGGGAGTGATTATCACATCCACAAGAGAACCTAAATCAGGCAAGGTAGAAGAATCTTTTTACCCATTCGCCAAGTGTACAAGTTAGGTGGGTCGACAACATATTCCTGTCATGTGACGCACATGCCGTCACCAGTGTCGTATAGAATATATCAGATGTGTTTTCCTGTGGAGGAATCGGTTGACCTATGACCTTGCGATCAAATGTTTTCGGTTCCCATTGGAGAGGCACGTCCTTTCGTCTACTAATCGCACGGTTTTGCGATGCGGTCGCAAAACACAGACACTAAACTTATTACAGTGAACAGAGACGTCAATGAACGTACGGACAGATAATAACTATGCAAAAATAAAGAAAGAAAAATTTTCACTTGAGGGAAGACTTGAACCAAGGACCTCATTCTGCAGCTGCTCACGCTACCACGGGACCACGGCGCTCCTGAGCTTGTGATGTCCATGATGTTGCCTATGTGGCCCATGGACTACTCAGTTTGTATATTTTTGCTTATTTTTTCACAGTTCCACACAACTTCTTCCTGTTTTCTCAATTGATCTGTGTTCAGTTTATCAAGGCCTATCCACTGTGCCAACTTATAACTAAATCTGAGGGGGGTGCGATGGGGAGGTTCCCTTGTGAGCATTCGTCGTATCGACACAAATTGGGTGAAGAACAAGCTGCAACACGGAGACCCGTACCGTCAAACGCAAGAACCGACAATTTACAATTGGCTTCAAGGTAAAGTTTTAGTGACGAGATGCGTATTGCAATTCTCTCCACGTTTTGCTTCAGTGTTGTACAAGATATACAGGGTGTTACAAAAATATGTGGCCAAACTTTCAGGAAACATTCCTCACACACAAAGAAAGAAAATATGTTATGTGGACATGTGTCCGGAAACGTTTACTTTCCGTGTTAGAGCTCATTTTATTACTTCTCTTCAAATTACATTAATCATGGAATGCAAACATACAGCAACAGAACGTACCAACGTGACTTCAAACACTTTGTTACAGGAAATGTTCAAAATGTCCTCCGTTAGCGAGGATACATGCATCCACCCTCCGTCGCATGGAATCCCTGATGCGCTGATGCAGCCCTGGAGAATGGCGTATTGTATCACAGCCATCCACAATACGAGCACGAAGAGTCTCTACATTTGGTACTGGGGTTGTGTAGACAAGAGCTTTCAAATGCCCCCATAAATGAAAGTCAAGAGGGTTGAGATCAGGAGAGCGTGGAGGCCATGGAATTGGTCCGCCTCTACCAATCCATCGGTCACCGAATCTGTTGTTGAGAAGCGTACGAACACTTCGACTGAAATGTGCAGGAGCTCCATCGTGCATGAACCACATGTTGTGTCGTACTTGTAAAGGCACATGTTCTAGCAGCACAGGTAGAGTATCCCGTATGAAATCATGATAACGTGCTCCATTGAGCGTAGGTGGATGACGAAATTGAAATGAGCTCTGACATGGAAATTAAGCGTTTCCGGACACATGTCCACATAACATCTTTTCTTTATTTGTGTGTGAGGAATGTTTCCTGAAAGTTTGGCCGTACCTTTTTGTAACACCCTGAAGTCTTAGGAAATCGGACGCATCTTTTGAATCAAACTGTCGAGTTATTGATATACTTACAGAATGCACTGTTGGAAAATAACGATAGGCATGCATCCAATACTACTATCTGTCCTATGTCTGTCCCTGGTAGCTGAGTGATCAGCGTGACGGAAGGTCATATCTAACGGCCCGGGTTCGATTCGCAGCTGGGTCGGAGATTTTCTCCGCTCAGGTACTGGGTGTTGTGTTGTCCTTATCATCATCATTTCATCCCCATCCACACGCAAGTCGCCGAAGTGGCGTCAACTCGAAAGACTTGCACCAGGCGAATGGTCTACGCGACAGGAGGCCGTAGGCACATGGCATTTCCATTTTATCTGTCCTAGGAGGGAAAGGTATATTTTTTCGAACTGTTCAAATTTTACACAGGGCTACTATAAGTGATTTGTTCGTTTTCAGAGTTCTATATTTTTCAATGTGTTACGTGTAAAGATACGATTGATACGTGAATAGAACCGTAAAGCCGCGCGGGATTTGCCGAACGGTCTGGGACGCTGCAGTCATGGACTGTGCGGCTGGTCCCGGCGGAGGTTCGAGCCCTCCCTCGGGCATGGGTGTGTGTGTTTGTTCTTAGGATAATTTAGGTTAAGTAGTGTGTAAGATTAGGGACTGATAACCTTAACAGTTAAGTCGTGCCCACCATTTGGAGTGCAGAGCCTTGACAATGGGGCGACATAGTAAGAAAAGAGTTTCTACCTGCCGGATTATGACAGATGTTTGTTAACAATGCAGCATGCATTCAGACGGAATTAGCCAATGGAAAAGAACCTACACGTAGAAAGAGCACCGAGAATTGACATCGACGAATTAGGGGCCCTGGTTTTCCCTGTAAACAGATAAGTATCTGTCCTCCAAGTTTGAGAGCTGCAAACGTGAGGAGGTTAAGGGACAGTTAGGTACGCAGTCCAAAAACGTTAAGGGTCCGCGCAAGCCATGAACTTTGAATACCTCAGCAAACAGCATGGAACACTTGGTAACAGCGGTTGCTTATCAAATCGTACCGTCTATAGGTGTTGCAACAGTTAGAAGAGGAAGAATACGGCCAGTTCCTTCAGTTTTGCGTCACAATGTAAGAATTACTTGAGAAAGAACTTCTCGCCTCCACGCTTATATTGTGCGATTAAGCAACGTTCCATTTATCTGGTGCGGTTAACCGACACAATGTGTGACTTTGGACCCCTGAACATCCTCGTGAAATTGTGGGGTGTGAACAAGATTCGACGGAAGCTAATGTTTCTTGTGCAGTGTCATAGACGATGTTGTATGGTTTGTTTTTTCCATCTGTGAAAAGACCTCTCACGTTAACGTGTTGCAGTTATCATTTACTGTTGATTCAGAGAATTTCACCTGCCCCATCATTGGACCACCGAGAACATTGGAACGGCTCAGAGAACGCATCAACGCTGCTGTGATGGACGTCAGCAAGATGTTGCTGTATAAAGTACTGCATCAACTTGACTACCACTTGGAAGTAAGTCGTATGGCCAGGGCATTGTTAGGATTTGCAGAGAACAATGTGCAGACGTTCAATAGGGGTGAGGGGAATAAAATGTAGTATATATTGGAAACTGATTAACAATTGTGACTTAAATAATTAAAAAAAATTCTGAAAGGATAATTGAAAAAAATTGGGAGGTACACACATCCTGAGTGAACTTTAACCGGCAATAATATCAGCAGACCCTCAATCTTCAACACATATATTCAGCATTCAAATGTACGTACTTCTTTTCTAGTTACCCCATTGTGTATGGAGTTTGGTATGACAATACTGGTTCCGGATTGCCCCTCCTCTGCTCACGCAAATTATTCTTTGCTTCGAGTCTCTTGATGATGCAGGATTCTCGGCGCGTCGCTGAATGGTGTACAGACGGGTATGGTCGTCGTGAATTTATGAATAAACTTTCTATAACACCTTTTATGTACAATTGGAATACACATTTTTTTAACAAAATTAGCTCTGCGGAACTCGTCATACGTCCACCGGCTACCACTTATAGAGACAAACAAATGAATACAAAGAAAATAAAAAAATGAAGTGCATATCTCTACTTGTTTTGCTTGTGACCCAATAGCATCGCTGGTACAAAGATTGTAACTGTTCTCGAAAGAAAAGATACCATTAATGACAGTGCAGCTTCTCTAGAATAAATGATAATTAATTTAAACCCTCAGCTGCCGGTAGGTGTTGTTGATATACTTCGACAGGGACACTTGAAAATGTATGTCCCGACTGGGACACGAACCTGGGATCTCCTGCTTACATGGTAGACGCTCTATCCATCTGATCCACCGAGGACACAGATGAACAGCGCGACTACAGGGACTTATCCCTTGCACGCTTCCCGTGAGACCCACATTCCCAACTGTCCACAATCTACATACGTATTGTACCTAATAGATATCTGCCCATCCACTCATAACTCGCGCCCAGTAAGGTGACGTGTGTGTGAGTGTAATATGATACGTTACAACATGGACGGTTTGAGGTGTTACTCATCCATCAATAATATCGGTACAGGAATTAATTTGGAAAATTTACTGCCTTAAAATCGGATGAATCAGCTATAGCTGCCGTGCTAAACGAGACGCAGCCATCTAAATGCCATTGTAATCTCTCAAACAAACTCCAGATTTCGTAATAATATCGTCCAAACATTAATTGTTTTCATTAGCTGTGTATTTGTTTGGCAGAGCAGCGACAACCAATTCATTCAGTCTCGCCGCTAAACAGATCTAATAATTTAATCTGATTCCCACTGGATTCAGCCCATTTCTGACTGACAATGAAATAATCAAACAATACCAACAGCCCTCTCATCCCTCACTCTTTGAAGAATATCTTCTGAACTGTGAATCGTACAGTGGTATAATTGTGGATACTGTCTGCAAAGGGTGTCACGAATAGAATTAGTAGTTAGGAATAATAAATTAAAAGGCAGTGCATGATAACATTTTACTGCATGAAGAGTGAAAATGTCAAAGCATTAAGCCTATTTCCGTTCACTACTTTGTGGGGGGGGGGGGGGGGGTTTCAATGAGAAAAAGTTCAGAAAAGTCTGAAATTGTGTTGAAAGTTTGTTGGAAGAAGCTTAGGCCCCTCATTTTATAATACTGAGTGATTATAGTCTGGGTAATTTGCGCGCTGAGAGTTACGCTGCCTCAAAACATATACACAGTTTCTAACTTTAATACTGTACCTAAAAAAATGTTCAAATGTGTGTGAAATCTTATGGGACTTAACTGCTAAGGTCATCAGTCCCTAAACTTACACACTACTTAACCTAAATTATCCTAAGGACAAACACACACACCCATGCCCGAGGGAGGACTCGAACGTCCGCCGGGACGAGCCGCACAGTCCATGACTGCAGCGCCCCAGACCACTCGGCTCATCCCGCGCGGCTATTACTGTACTTTTTGGGTTAAAAATATAACCCTGTCATGAACCATTTATTAATTAACTTGAGAAAATGGTTGTAACTGGCTTCCCTAAATAAAATAAACCGAGTACTGGCAGAGAATATCGAATTTTATCCTTTTTTTGTAATTAAAACAAAAAAACAGAAAAGGTAGTGACGTCCACTGGAGTGGACACAGTGCGTCTGAGGACCTGAGCACAAATTCAGTTGCCTGCCCTTCTTGAGTGGAGATTCTCAGAGCAGTTAGAACAAATGGTTCAAATGGCTCTGAGCACTATGGGACTTAACATCTGAGGTCATCAGTCCCCTAGAACTTAGAACTACTTAAACCTAACTAACCTAAGGACATCACACACATCCATGCCCGAGGCAGGATTCGAACCTGCGACTGTAGCGGCACAGTTAGGACACAACGGTTCCTTACATTTAGAACAAATGCATTCAGTCTTTCTTCTGCATGCACTATCTTGGCACTTACTCATATTCTTGATGTCCATTGCTTTTAGATAATGTCTCCTTCGAGGAATCCGACTTCAAATGGTTCTAAGCACTATGGGACTTAACATCTGAGTTCATCAGCCCTCTAGACTTCGAACTGCTTTAACCTAACTAACCTAAGGACATCATACACATCCGTGCCTGAGGCAGGATTCGAACCTGTGACCGTAGCAGCAGCGCGGTTCCGGACTGGAGCGCCTAGAAGCGCTCGGCCACAACGGCTGGCAATCTGACTTCCTCGGCCGCTCTGGACACAGGCCTCCTTTTGTTTGTTGGTGGTGTAACTGACGTTCTCCTCCTCTTCGCTGGGGCGTTTTCAAGCTCTCCTATGTTTTTAGAACTTCTACTAGCTACCGAAGTTTTGAAGTCAGGTAGTCGAACTGCATTCCCAGCCAGCCAGTGCAGAAGCCAACAGCTTACCAGTCACATAAATGAAATGAAAGATAACAGGCAAATACCGTCTCTTCTTTCGACGTATAATGCCAGGCATTGGTTAATAATACCGGCACCTCCTTTATGTCTGTTGTAGTACTGAGCGGAAAAGGACCGAGCAACATTGATTGTTTTCCTCTCCCTTTTGCTGCATCGTTTAACTTGCCATGTCAGTTGGATAGTCACACAAGTTGAAGCAACATCAATGCACGAATTATTAAATCATTTAGTGATGGTAATGTCATTACGTACCGAAATAATGTTCAATTACATTCTGGATTTGACAGAAACGAAGGTGACACAAAGAGATCTCTCACTGGAGATACGCAATGATAATAGTCAAAATCACTAAAATAATGTGCAGGGTATATCATCAACCCGCCAGGGTAGCCCAGAGCGCTAATGCGCTGCTTCCTGGACTCGGGTAGCCGCGCCGGCCCCGGATAGAATCCACCCGGCGGATTAACGACGTGCCGGCCAGCCTGGATGTGGTTTTTAGGCGGTTTTCCCCATCCCGCTAGGTGAATATCGGGCTGGTTTCCAAGTTCCGCCTCAGCTACACGACTCTCAGACATTTGAAAACGTTCGCACTATTTCATGAGTTACACTCGACGCAGACAGCCGGGGTACACTGCTTCCGTCCCGGTGGGTTCGGGTGGCGTCAGGAAGGGCATCTGGCCACCCTCGGCAATTGACACTGCCAAATCCATACTAACAAAGCCGACCCCGGGTTGGAGCGGGAGAAAGGCCCCAAGAAAGAATAATCCGATTTGGCACATCTATATTTCTGAAACTAAGAAGCATATACAATGAATTTTGTTTTTTGATAAACTGGAAACTCAAAAAGCATTTGTTTCACACCTCTTCATAGGTGTTCAATATGCCACCCTTGAGATGTATGGGATATGTAAGTGCGGTATTCAAACTGCTCCCACACTGCAGTGAGCATGTCGTGAGTTACAGCTTCCACAGCTGCTGTTATGCGATGACTCAGTTCATTCACTGTTATCGATAACGGAGGCACATAACCAGAGCCTTTTAGAAACACCCACAAGAAAGAATCACACACCGTCAGGTCCGGTGACCTTGGAGGCCAGTAGTGTATGGCTGAATCATTTGGTCCAGTGCGACCGATCCATCGTTCAGTAGTCCTATGTTTGAAAATTCCCGCTCTTCTAGCTGCCTGTGTTACCTATCGGGAACCATGTAAAACTCGATAGTTTGCTACTTTCCAACAGAACGTTTTTCCCGCATGTATCTCAAACAACTTAATAGTTATGGTTTCCTTAAATCGGATGATTCTTTCTGATACATCCTGTACGGTTAATCACGTCGCAGTTGTGTTATTGATGAGAAAAGTACCGCATGACGATTAGAGTGAAGTAAGGCAGGTAATGCACGATGTCCACTTGAATGGACAGATGTACTCGTATAATACGTTACAAAGACTGTAAAAGTATCTATAACCGCCTAAAAAGTTGATAACTACATAGCAACATTACTTGACAACGACTGCAAAATTATTTACCAATCTTCATAAATACCCATAGAAACAGCCAGGAATAATAGAGAACACTGCCGCTCGTTTTCACTTCATGCTCTCCATCTGAGCTACCACTGTTTCATTCGGACCTTTACATGTATTATGGTTTCAGCAGGAACTATGTACGTAGCAGAATCAGTCGAGCATGTCCACTACAGTGGACTACGTGTGTTTTCAAACGTAGGAGTGATTCCGGTCACCAATGACAGCTGTCCGAAGCAGTGGACATGACTCATCTCTGAATTAACATAATATTATACCTCTAAATGGGTAGATAATGAATATACTTAAAATTCGGTTAATAATCATATATATTTCTGTTGCTTGTGGAAGACGTTAAATAGGCAACCTGAAACTGCGACCTGGTGACCGGGTGACCTTTTTAGTTCTTTAGTGATACAGATGACTCATCCGCATGTACAATGAAAACTAAATGTAGCGAAAACCTAGACAAATTTCCCTTATATTTACCTCTGAACAATGCTGATCACTCATTATAACACTACTGCACAAATTAACATTCCGGAGTAATGTATGCACTCCACAGAAGAAAGTAATTACAATAATGTGTGAGGTTAAGACATGTACGTGTTGCAAGCTTCTCGTTAAGTAGTTGGTAATATTCAACAAAGTCACACAGAACATTCATTCATTTATGAAATTCGGTATCAATAATCTATCTGTTCGAAGCTAACAGAGATATTCGCAAGTACTACGCGTGAAGCAAAAATGAACTGTATCACCTTTTAATGAACCTAAGAGGGCCACAGAAATGGTAGAAATATACACCTACAAGACCTTTTGGAGTTCTACCCACGGAAATAAAACGCCTCGAAGATAAGGAAAGAGTTTTCAAATGTAGATTAAAGATGTTTCCCTGTGACAATTTCCGTCCATACCACAGATGAATTTTTGACTAAAAATGATAATTCATTCACACAGAAAAAGAGGAGGGAGAGCCAGGACTAAGTCATACATATTTTGTCATTTTGTATGCGTAGTGCCTTTTTTTTAATATGACACATTCCACATCATAGTGTTCACGGTGAACACGGTCTATGGAACACGTAACTAATTAACTAACTAATTAACCCATGAATACATCCAATGGTTAATAAGATGTGTCTGTTCCAAGTAAGAACGTTTTTAAATATGGTTACGGCAGCACTGCCATCGGGAATATGCCCATGCGCGCTGAGTTGCAACGCGTGTTGGCTCCCCAGAGATGCCCTAAAGCAAGGAATCGACCGTGTTTACGTTTGTTTGTGCTTATCTCAAACGCATCACTTAATCTATATCTATATATTAGATAAAGACAATTCGTTGTTTAATGTTGTTACTAAAAAGGCACTTCTCCTATTTGCCGCAAATTTTTACTTGATACTAATGAACATTCGGGCAAACATAAGCTACATATTTTTTAAATATGTATGACATGTAAATTAATTTGTAGTATCTTCAGAGGAAATATTCTTACAAGAAATCTTTTGACTAATTTCCTTCAATTAGTCACGTTGCTCTAATAAACGTTTCCGGATGGACAACGCAATACATTTTTAAATAGAATGATTATGAAGTACCATACCCCGACGAGCAAGGCAGGGGAAATCCCTGAACCCGTCGGGAATCGAACCAGGGACGTCGTGAGCAGGAAGCGAGAACGCTACCGCAAGACCACGAGCTGCGGACATTTTTAAATGTATATAACATAATATATAAATGTGGTAATATTGTTAGCTAAATCTCGAAAAGTTTGTGACTCATTTACTCCAAATTTTTACACGATACTAGAATAAACATTCAAACAGACAAAGGCTATTTTTTTTTTTTTGACAACGATGTAAAGGTACTCTGTTAAAACTAACTGTGAGAAAGTAAAAGCTGTGCTTTGCTCTGTTGTGAAAATGTGTCGTTGTTCTCTTTCCCGCAGTGCGCTTCAGTCCGGAACCGCGCTATCGCAACGGTCGCAGGTTCGAATACTGCCTCGGACATGGATGTGTGTGATGTCCTTAGGTTAGTTAGGTTTAAGTAGTTCTAAGTTCTAGGGGACTGATGACCTCAGATGTTAAGTCCCTTAGTGCTCAGAGCCATTTTTTCTTTATCGCAGTCAGTTTTAAGTACGATAGCAGGACATTTGAAACATTGCTGTTTGTCCTGTAAATGTCCCATCATACTATACAGTGTGCTAGGCTATAACCGCAGATATTTTTTCTGGTGACTAAGAAGAGTGCATTGAACAACATTACATCGGTATTTACTTCATTAGCAGACTAAAAATTACAGCTATTAGATGAAGCATTATTTAGATTGGTGAGTAACTACAAGTGTATGTGACAAGAGTAAATTATCAAAACTTATTTTCTCCTGGGTAGCAGTCCACTTAGGGGGCAGGTAACCTCAGTGCAGAAAAGATCAGGTTGAAAATACATGATGCGTTCGCTGGAGGCCTGTTAGATGCAGAAAAAAATAGCAAACACACTGAAATGGGTACGTATTAAGGTACTAATGGTCAGAATTCCTGCACTTATACTTCTAACTCCCTGTACATACTTTAAATAAATATTGTATACAGAACAATGCGTCGTTTTCTTTTGTTCCTCGCTGTCGATTTTCACAGAAAACAGTGTAGTTGTGGCTATGGCTTATCGGCTTATGATTAGAATCTGCGGAATCTGAATTTTCAACAAAAGCAAACAAGGCTCAAGGTCAGAGAAAGGGAAAGAGGAAATGGATACAGAGGTGAGGAAATGGATACAGAGGTGAGGAAATGGATACAGAGGTGAGGAAATGGATACAGAGGTGAGGAAATGGATACAGAGGTGAGGAAATGGAGATAGAGAGGGGGAAAAGGAGACTGACAGAGAGAGGCAGGTAGAAGGAGATGAAGAGAGCGGAAAAGGAAGTGATGGCCAGAGGGAGAGAGAGAGAGAGAGAGAGGGGGGGGGGGCAGGGATGCAGAGATGGACAAAGAGAGGGGGAGGAGGAGATGGATAATGAGATGCACAGAAGGAGATTAGGAAGGATATCCAGTTCCCGTAAGCTTTAGCGAGTTCGATGGTTTAAGATACAGTGAAATGTGAAATACATGCAGCGATTCACTTTCATTGCGCATAATACGCGGAAGTGATCGAGCAAATTAGGAAAAAAAACACTACAAGAGACAGAATGGTAAGAAAATGGTTTAAAGCATTTAAAGATGGTTGTAATAATGTTTATAATAAAATTCGAAGTCTGCGATCGTATGTGTTACTGAAGACTTGTTGCAGAAAGTTGAAGCAAAATTGAAGGAAACAGGCGCTTTACGAATGTGATCACGTTTGAAAACGTGAAAGGACATCAAGAAAAATAAACATGGATGCATACATAGAAATTGCACTGAGACATGATATCAACAGCCACATCGTCATCTGCCGCTGCCACCCTCGGATAACAGCACCAAATGTTCAAATATGTGTGAATTGCTAAGGGACCAAACTACTGAGATCATCGTTCCCTTGACTTACACACTACTTAAACTAACTTAAACTAACTTGTGCTAAGAACACACACCCATGCCCGAGGGAGGACTCGAACCTCCGGCAGGAGGGGCCGCACAATCCGTGACATTGCGCCTCAAACCGCGTGGCCACTCCGCGCCGCTATAACTGCATGCTCCAGACTTGTCAGTATATTATGGTTCCAACTATATTGGTGTTCCACGTTTTCCATTAGGTCATCATGTCAGTCTTTCTTCAGCGCTCAGAACAGAATAAAGGAGGGGAAGTAAACCGCCTGTGGCTGGTAGTAAAAAATGAAAGAAACTGGAAACTTAATCAGTGGGAAGACAGACTCTCTAAACACACTGTTTCCCTTATGTCTTTACACAATAGTATGTTTCCTTAGGATGTCAAAGTCTTTCTAAAATCGGAAAAATTGTTTTTACTTAGTCACCTGTTCTACGTATATGATGGTTGAAGATGTCTTCAAATTTGAGTACCTGATGGACAATAATTTGTATTAAAAATAGAACACAAATCTTAAAAATTAATAATTGAAGTGGCAAATACACAGAGTAGGTATTGCCGCGGAGACTACGTTGGTATATTACGCATTCTTATGCTAAATTGTAAGCGTACTAAACAAGTCGCAGTCTGTGCTTATTTTGTTAAAGACCCTAATATAAACCTCCCTCGAAATTTCTTTCCTGGTAATGTAAGAGCGACATGGGACTAGTTACTGTCGAATTACTTTAGAAATTGATTAAGTTTGTCAAAAAATGACATAAAACACCTCCTCTCTTCTGACACCAACTTCTGATGAAATGAAGTAATATTAACGTTGGTCGAGTCCGCCCCTGGTAGCTAAGTGGTCAGCGGGACGGAATGTCATACGTAACGGCCCGGGTTCGATTCCCGGTTGGATCTCCACTCAGGGACTGGGTGTTGTGTTGTCATTTCATCCCCATCGACTCGCAAGTCGCCGAAGTGGCGTCAACTCGAAAGACCTGCACCAGGCGAACGGTCTACCCGACGCGAGGCTCTAGCCACATGCCATTTCCATTTCCAGTGATGGTCGAGTACCTCAGAGACAATCTAAGTTCACTTAGATGCATCGATTCTGAAAACAAGCTTTTTGTGCTATATTGCGACTGACATTGAATGTGTGGGAAATGCTTCCACATTGGCTTGTTTCGTCTCACGTACAGCATTTCCATTAAATAATGCGTGCATTTACCAACAGCTAAAGTACAACTCATTTGCTCCGTTCGCCCATATAGAGAGGAATAATAGGTTAAAAGAAAAATTAAATGTCTGGGATGAAATACGAGTACTTCAGTTTGTGATCGGTGTAGCCTCAGTCTAGCACACGGTACTGCGTAACATACTTAGCATTATTATTTGCTTTCAAAATAACAGTTTATACCAGCCTGCGCCACTTGGGCTACTACTGTATTCAAAATAATACTGTTACGTGAGGTAGACGAGCAATGGCGTCTAATCGCATCCGATATACTCAAATGACTAACGAGAGAAGTGTGGAGGATCAAGAAAAAGAATGAAAGTCACGCAAAAACATAAGATAAATGAAGTGTCTCTCTGTAAGCGTTTACAAACTGTGCTAATAACTATAAAGCTAGATGTAAATATTAGTTGTATTTAAACAAAACAAAACATAATGTACGCAGGATTTAGTGAAGCCGTCTGTGCTAATAACTATAGTGCTTGTTGTAAATATTACTTGTACTGAATCAAAACGAAAATCATGAATGCTGCATGTAGCGAAGCTAACGTTGAGTTACTGGACTTGAGGACAGCCTTCTATAGTGTTTGGCAGTGACACTTAATGAAAAAAAATACTTACATACAAAGTATCCGAATAAATACGCGGTTAGCCAGATGACGTGTTAGAAGACAGAATGTCGTTCATCTTAGAGCGCAATCGCTATAGACGAATGTGGCCGAGCAATTCTAGACGCTTCAGTCCGGAACAGCGCTGCTGCTACGGTCGCAGGTTCGAATCCTGCCTCGGGCATGGATGTGTGTGACGTCCCTCGGTTAGTTAGATTTAAGTAGTTCTAAGTCAAGGGGACTGATGACCTCAGATGTTCAGTCCCATAGAGCTTAGAGCCATTTGAACCATTTTATAGACGAATGTAGCATCCGTCTTGCCTCAGAGATCCCATCAAACTAACATTCGTTTGTAAAAATTACGCTGCTCCACGAGCGATATTATGGCTCCTGATTGATAAACTATTTATGTGTAAATGACCTGGCGGATAACGTATGTGATCCTATGAGGATGTTCGCAGCTGTGTGCTGGGAAATGAGTCAGTTAGCTGCGTTGTGCCTGTGGTATCAACGTTCGATACCATTCTTGTTAGGGGTTGCAGATATCGACCGCGGTCCGTAACAGATATCGCTGGACCAGCGAGTCGCGACTAGCGCCGCTCCGCGGCTTGTGACAACTATCTAGCGAGCTCTCGTCCACTCTTGCTCGGGATGTCAACTAGGAATGTAGGATAGCCTTCAGCTGATAGGAAGCAGCCTCTAACAAGGCGCTGAGTCAAGTATGGCACAAGTAATGCCTCTCTAGATATATGTTTGTTCAAAAATGGTTCAAATGGCTCTGAGCACTATGGGACTCAACAGCTGTGGTCATCAGTCCCCTAGAACTTAGAACTACTTAAACCTAACTAACCTAAGGACAGCACACAACACCCAGCCATCACGAGGCAGAGAAAATCCCTGACCCCGCCGGGAATCGAACCCGGGAACCCGGGCGTGGGAAGCGAGAACGCTACCGCACGACCACGAGATGCGGGCATATATGTTTGTAATTATATGTATGCAGCATATGAAGATGCCTGTAACACAAGTTAAGTACAATAAATACTATTTTTACCAACGACTAATAATTATTTCAGTCGTTGCAGATACAGACTATGCAGCCAGCTCCTTGCCGACTTCACTGCCAAACCTGCAATATGTGCTTCTATTTAGCATTGACCACCTGTCATCATAACAACTGACGACGAGAATCATAACAGTGACTTTTGTCAGTCATTGTAGCAAATAAACATGTGTTAATCTGTCTCTTGACTTAAATTATCAGTCCTTAACTTCATCCTACATCATTTACATGGTCAGGCAAAGACTGATAATAAATATAACCTGGTGCTTCCGATTGTGTCGGCGTTATCGTTGTGCACAGTGCCCAACGTTAACTATTATTGTATTAAGAATTCAGGGAAAAAAAGAACGAGCATTGCACTTTAAAGTCCCGTATGATTAGACATTTGTTTTGTAACGATCACTGTACTTCCTCTGGTGGACTTGTGTTTAGACTGGGACAGAACTTTCAAAACAATTGTCAGGGGTTGCAGATATCGACCGTAAAAAAAGGAGTAAAAATATAAATTTGAGGCAAATTACGCAACCGATAGTTTTCACAGATATTCCTTTCACACGTCCTCAGCGAAGGATTTTGCAACCCCCGTTCATACGAACTTTTCGTAATATTTTGTTGTCAAGAATATATCGCTAAAATTTCTGACACATGTTTCTATACACGTTACTTACTACACACTAATTGTAGTCACGTACACCCAAGTCATAAGATAGGATATTCATACAGCAGGCTGAAACAGATATTCCTCTTCAGAGGAATAACAAGCCTTGCCCCCTTACGCACCTCAACAGCCTATTTGGGCTTTTTTTTAAAAGGCACATTCCGTGATGTTATGTGAACTATGGACGGGCAGTTTCCATATATCCACATTTCTGAAAAGCGGTTGACAGAGTGCTCCACCGAAGATTGTTGTTGAAGGTACGAGCATACGGAATAGTTTTCCAAGTATGTGAGTCGCTCGAGGATTTCTCCAGTAATAGGACTCTGTCCTCGAGGGCGAGCGTTCACCAGAGAGATGGGTATAGTAAGGAGTGCCCCAGGTAATTACGATAGGACCACTGTGATTCTCTTTATACATTAATGATCTGGCGGACAGCGTGAGCAGCAGACTGACGCTGTTTGCTGACGATGCTTTGGTGCACAGGAAGGTGTCGAAGATTAATGACTATAGAAGGATACAAGATGACCTAGACAAACTTTCTAGTTGGAGTATGATGAATGGCAGCTAGCTCTAAATCTAGGAAAAGTAAGTTAATGTGGATGAGTGGGAAAGACAATCCCGTACTGCTGGAATACAGCACTAGTAATGTGCTACTGGACACAGCCAGGTCGATTAAATATCCAGGCGTAACGTATAAAAGTGAACGAGCATACAGGGTTCTGGTAGGAAAGGCGAATGGTCGACTTCGGGTTACTGGGAGAGTATTAGGGAAGTGTGGTTCATCTGTAAAGGGCACTGCATGTGGAACACTAGTGTGATTCATTCTTGAGTACAGCTCGAGTGTTTGGCATCACAACTAGGTCGGATTAAAGGAAAACAGTGGAGCAATTCAGAGGTGGCCAGCTAGATTTGTTACTGGTACGTTCGGTCACGGGCGACACTGGTACTAAATTACTGTGGGGGAAGACTCAATCGATCACAAGGGGGGTATAAACGGATGATCTCCTTGAAAACAGTCGAAAACAATAGGACCTATGACCAATTTTTAGAGCGTTCTGGATTCCTCACACTGTGTTTCAATGGCACTTAAAACTCCTAAGGCGTGACCGTTTAAACCTGGATTCGTATTTCGCGATTACTGACTATAAAAAAAGTTAATATTATGTCAACATTCAAATTTATCGACGGTGTGTGAATGATTATTGTTTATTATGTCATAAAACAAGCGTGGACACTATTTCAAACTGAATAGTTTTTCAAATTAAATTCTGCTTGATTTTCACTGGAAATGTAAATAGAGTATTGCATAAACGATTTTATATAGTTCATTTTCGAGACATTAAAAATGTGTTTCAAAAGACAAACTGAAACCGTTAAATAGTAGGAATAACATTGTAAGTAGTTGAAAAGTAAGATACGAGAATTAAATACTATGTCAAGAGCATAAAGTAAAATAATATTACGAAGTTCGTCAAATGACGATCTAAATACAGCTTTCCTTTGTGTCAAATTTGGGTATAAATATCCTAGAAACGTTTCTTAATTGTATTTGACCCAACAGCGACTTGCGAAGACTGAAAACTGCTGCGTGATTGAGCTTCTACTCTTTCAATGTTGAACGTAGGTAGTTGTTCAGTCCTCGTAGAGCTGTAAAATTGCGTTCTTCACAGCTTGAAGCCAAGCACACAAGCATAAGTCTTACGGAAGCTTCAGCATTAGCAAATAATTCTTGAACTGATTTAGTTCGTAGAAAAGAAATCATCTGTTGTTTCTTTCAGGACTTTACGTTGTATCGTAGATGAAAGCAATGCGGTTCTCCTTTCAGATACTGAACATCGATTGCCGAGTGCAGAGCTACCACATCATGTGCTTCTTTCTCCAATGACAGCATCTTGAAGGAAATCCGCTTAGTTGTGCCATGTTGTTAAGTATTTGATACATAAGCCGTTGGACAGTCGTATTGGTGATTCCAAACTGTTCCTCCCTGTAAAGTTCTTAATGCAACAGAAATTCGTGAGGATGCCTCCCTCAGACAGCCACTTAGGAAATAATTTTTTCCTTTAGAATCTGTCGCGTGCCGTTCGGCCAGGCCATCCCTGCCATAAGCTTACAGCAAAACCAAGCAGATTCGTGTTTATCTGTCTAGCTCCTTCATCACTCGTAGTAGTTCCGACACAGTTCATTATAAATTGGAATATTGTGTTTTATACGAATAATATATATGGATATGATTTAGTGACAAGTTACTAAATCCTCAAAACCATTAATTCTTACTGCACAAGAGTCTTTAGTATATGTAATCAGTTAAACTTGGATACATTCGTTCAATAGAATAATTTTTTTTCAAAGAAGACTTAAAATATTGAAACTGATTTTCAAAAAAAATATTCGGGGTGAAGGACACACGATTGCTGCCCCGCGCCCTAACGTCCCTCTGTCTCCCCCCACCCCCCCCCCCCCCCCCGCCGGCCGGAGTGGCCGAGCGGTTAAAGGCGCTACAGTCTGGAACCGCACGACCGCTACAGTCGCAGGTTCGAATCCTGCCTCGGGCATGGATGTGTGTGATGTCCTTAGGTTAGTTAGGTTTAAGTAGTTCTAAGTTATAGGGGACTTATGACCACAGCAGTTGAGTCCCATAGTGCTCAGAGCCATTTGAACCATTTTGATCTCCCCCCCCCCCCACACACAGACACACCAGCGATGGGTACTTAACATCTGAGGTCATCAGTCCCCTAGACGTAGAACTACTTAAGGCTAGCTAACCTAAGGACATCACACACGTCCATGCCCGAGGCAGGATTCGAACCTGCGACCGTAGCGGTCGCTCGGTTCCAGACTGAAGCACCTAGAACCGCTCGGCCACAGCGGCCGGCTTTCTTCTCAAGGATCGCCAGTGAGAAAATTTAAAGAACCGGTATTTGAAGCTGACGGTAGAGTGATCCTATCAGCAACGTATACTTCACATAAGAACGACGAATACCAGGTAAGAGAAATTAAGACTTGTACGGAGGTATATGGACAGTCGTGTTTCTCTCGCGCTGTTTGCGAGTGGAACAGGAAGGGAAATAGTTAGTAATGGTAGAACGGACCCTCTACCACGCCGCATACTGTGGCTTGCGCAGTTTGTATGTGGACGTAGAAGTCTCTTTTGACTGTAAAAACTATTTACTCGTAAATTAGACATTAGACTAATCGCCGTTTTGCTAAAACTTCTATAATGTGATAATCGATTCCATTTAACCGTTATTGTCATCTTTGGAGTAAATAACATTAAACGACTACACACATTCACGATATTGATATGCCGCGCGGGATTAGCCGAGCGGTCTAGGTCGTTGCAGTCACGGACTGTGCGGCTGGTCCCGGCGGAGGTTCGAGTCCTCCTTCGGGCATGAATGTGTGTGTTTGTCCTTAGGATAATTTAGGTTAAATAGTGGGAAAGCTTAGGGACTGATAACCTTAGCAGCTAAGTTCCATAGGATTTCACACACATATTGATATCAACACATTTTAAAGTTCTGACATGAGCAGCAGCACTATTTCCCCGGTCCTCTACTTCATAATGGCTGCACGATCGAAAATACAATAGCGGATTTTATGAATAAACAGTGTTCACACCCAAATGTGACCCATTTTGTCTTAGGAAAAACGACCCCTAAGCATGAAAATCCCTTTGCAGCTGTCAGCCAACACAGCCAAACAACTGTTTCTTTCGTTACCTAATGTTTCCTTAATCTCTCATATCATGTATTAAGTCCGTGTAGGACACTCACGCACGCAAGCGCACACACACACACACACACACACACACACACACACACACACACACACACAAGAAGGCAAAGTAGCAGTAACAATCCCGGTGACCACAAAACGTCTGACAAACACACCCTCTCGACTTGTGCAAATGCGTGAGGGGAAACGCTTGTAAGCGTAACTGAATAGCCAGCTAATGCCGCCCGTGGGCAGCCACGAGGAAAGTAAATCAGGAGCGCCGCGCCGAGCGTCGCCCTCTTCCCCTCTTCTCGGGGTAGCGGCCGTTCGCTCGGCCGCTAATGAGCTTACCTCCAGCGGCCAGGCTTAAGCCCGCGGCGGTGGATCAGGTGGAGGCGGCGGAACATTCGGGCCACTGCCCGCCGACACTTGTCGTCATTCCGACCGCTTCATTAACCGCGCGGCTCCACCCTGCAGCCCGGGGGGCGCGACTGCGGAGCTGCGAAAGCGGCACCCAGCCTCCACAGGAGGCCGGGCCGGCTAATGAAGGCTCAAACTACCCTCGACGCTCGCACTTCCCGCTGTTCGCTCACACCCTACTTGCCACCCTCACGGGGTGCTCTGAATGGGTTTTGCAATTTTGTTATTAAATTCAAGTACCACACACGTAAGCAGCTCATAAGAGCCCTACTGCACCGGGACGCCGCCGTAGCTCTGCTGGCAGTGCTCTTGTCTGTCCGGAACAAGACGCCAGCAGGGACGCAGGAGCAATTTCTTCTGTCTGCGCTCAGTATCCAAAAGGACGTAAGTAGAAATAAAAATTGTCATTCGAGATAGTGAACCCAGATCCACTTACAGACACAATTGATCCAGGATATAAGTTACATCCTGAAACAATCTAATACGTACACAGACAGAAAAAAATCTCAACACAAAGAAGGTGTTGTGTGGCATCAACGAAACTTGATAGGCATACTTCTACACCTGAAGGATGGTGTCTATTCCAATTTGGCACCAGCCACGTAAGAGTGGAGCTATTGGCCCCACTGTGAGGATGCAGATGACGCTTACTTCAAATACCCTGTAACAGTCGTGAGCGTTAATTACGTTTGAGACTGGATGCGGTGAGTTGATGTTAGTAAAAAATGCCGGTAAGGTGACAAAGACACCATTATCAGCACCTCACTGAGTTTGAACAAGGTCGTGTAATAGGGCTACGAGTGTAAGATGGCTATAATTTCGCACCTTACAATCAGTCATCCACAAAAAAAGAAAATGGTTCAAATGGCTCTGAGCACTATGCGACTTAACTTCTGAGGTCATCAGTCGCCTAGAACTTAGAACTAATTAAACCTAACTAACCTAAGGACATCACACACATCCATGCCCGAGGCAGGATTCGAACCTGCGACCGTAGCGGTCACGCGGTTCCAGACTGAAGCGCCTTTAACCTCACGGCCACACCGGCCGGCGTCATCCACATACTTTGCTATGATCTACAAACATAATTAGGTATCATGTGATAGGTTGAACATCGTATATATGAATATATAAAGGAGACTGACAATGTCACGTACGTCTTGTAAATAATTATTAACGCTTATTGCATGAAAGGTGATGGAGTGTCTTTATTATAAGAACGGTCTAATGAATGATTGCCTATACTAGTAGAGGTTGGAACTCCAGTGGAAATGAAACGGGTGGCGGAACTGAAGCCCTGGATGGAAGGCCCACACAAGTGTGTTGGTCCTGCTTAAACACAGGAGGTAGGAGACGGACGTCGTAGCATCTAAGCGCTGGAGCGCAATAGAGTCGCGACCGGCGAATTTTGTAGCCGAAACGGAAGGATTATACTTCGGAAACGCTGAAAATTTAGGACGCAGGTGAGAGGAATGAAGACGCGGCGCCTCGGGAACCACGAAGCCTGGGTTATTTCTAAGGATTTTTACTCAGAAGCGTACCAATTTACGAGTACAGGTTTTTCCTCGCAAACTTTCCGCACTGGATGACAAAAGACTAAAATATGGTAGGTCGGCGTTTGGAACAATCTGTAGAGAGGGAGAATATTCTGTGGTTTCGGGAATATGATTCGTTTTCGGAATTACGCGGGTGGGGAGCCAAGCCTTGCTGGGAAGCCAGCACTAGAGAGACGCGGTCTTCTGTTGTGAACGTCCGTGTGTGACGGTCGCTCACTATCAGCTTTGTTGAGACAGACTGACTTGCTGTCTTTGCTCTCAGGAAAGTTTATAATTAGAACAGTTAGGCACTGTACTGTTGCCAACTTATACTACTCTGAAATTCGCCTCCGGGTTGGCAGTCATCGTTGAGTAAGCAGCGTTCAGTGATTGAGAGCACTTCTTCTGCCTATACTTACGTCGAGACGTTATTAGAACTCCGTCCTTGTGGCTGGGAGTTCGCGTTTCTCGTCTGTAGAACATAGAGAGGAGAAGACAGTATTAGAGTATATTAGTCAGAGGACCGCCTTCTGCTGTCCTACTGTTTGAAAGAGTTTTATTTTGTGGCTGGAGTTCTTCCATCGACTCAGACGTGTACGAGAACCAGCACGCCGACGCACCAGATGCAGTACATACAGTGATATCGCAAATTGCTTTGGCTCATTAGGGCTATAAAGCTAGACAGCTGTGATCACATGAATTTCCACGGAGGTTCCACACCACTGTAGATCATCTCTGAAAGTAGTGTCTTCTAGTGTTTGGAACGTAGATAATGTCAGTCATTTCGCGTTATTTATGGTACAACGCGTGGCCATAAAAAGGAGGCAGGTTTGGGCAATTGATTAATAATTTTGCTTGGGAAATATAGACATTTGTCATGAAGGGTGTTTTTTTAAATCTCCAATAAACGTATAATAAGAAAAACGTTTATCATTTAGTAGTTTTAGTGGCGTACATCATATATTTATGTTTAGATTATAATTCATGGAATTAAGAGATCCTAAGATCTGCTCCAGAAGGTAGTCAGACAGGGCCAAATCATGACTATAGCGTTTATTATTTTCCGTTGCGCACATTCATTTTACACCCGCCTGGGGTAGGAACTTGGACGAGATGCTGGATGTCCCTTCTGCGATACTACAGGAACACTTTGGAGGATTGTAGACACGGTACATGGTTGCTGGCAGCGGTGGTCACGAGAACGTGCGGTCGCGAGAAGACCGGGCTCCGGACGGCCACGTGGCACTACCGAGAGGGAAGACCATCGTGTTCCGGGTACGGCTCTGGCGCATCGTACTGCATCTGAAGCAACAATTTCAGCAGCAGTTGATACCATAGTGATACACTGAACTGTTACAAAGTTGGTTACTTCAAGTACACCTCAGGGTCAGATGCCCTGCAGCGTGCTTTCCGTTTACCACAAACCACCGTCATTTGTGACTTCAGTGGTGTCAAGCGAGAGCTAACTGGAGGAAGAGGTGAAGGTCTGCTGTGTTTCCTGATGAAAGGTGGTTCTGCCTCTCTGATGGCCGTGTGGTGGTTAGGAGGAGGCCAAATGGTTCAAATGGCTCTGAGCACTATGGGACTTAACTGCTGTGGTCATTACTCCCCTAGAACTTAGAACTACTTAAACCTAACTAACCTAAGGACATCACACACATCCATGCCCGAGGCAGGATTCGAACCTGCAACCGCAGCGGTCGCGCGTTTCCAGACTGTAGCAACTAGAACAGCTCGGCCACTGCGGACGGCGGAGGAGGCCAGATGAGCGCCTGCAGCCAACCTGTTTGCCTGTTGGACGCACTGGATGTACATCTGGACTTAGAGCCTGCAAAGCAATTTAGTATGGCAGCGGGAGCACTCCCGTGGTTATCCCACGCACCGTCGCTGCAAAATTGTCCTGTGTACGCCAGTCTGGTGATACGATCTGTTGTGCTTCCACTCATGATCAGCAGCCCACGGGTGTTTTCCAACAGGTAAACGCTCGCCCACGTGCCGCTGTAGTAACCCATCGTGGTCTACAGAGTGTCGTTACGTCCCACGGTCATCTTGATCATCCGATCTGACAGCAGTCGAGCACATAGGGGACGTCTTCACACGGCTGCAGTGTCACACACATTCACCATTAGCCATCCCTGTATTGAGCAACGGGCACGAAACTGCGTCCCACAAATTGACATCTGACACCTACACAACACCTTGCATGAAAGTTTGCATGGTTGCTTTTAACATTCTGATGGTTACACCGGTTATTTACTTAGAAGAATTTCATATTTGCAATGCCTTATTTCGCGGTTGTATTAAACTGTGATCCTGCAAGACTAATCACTTTAATACATCACTTAGAAAAATGCACTGCAGCAATTTCATTACACTATATTAATGATTGTCTGGTGTTGTGGTCTTTTTCCGTCAGTGTACTAGTAATCCTATTCATTTAAAAAATTTTAAACCCAACAGTGAATTGTACACTGCTTGACAGTTACTAAGGAGCAACTGACACATTCTAAGGAACAGCTGGCAGTTTGTACGGAACGACCGCCAACTGCTACGGGAGCTCCTAGCAATGATAATAAAAGAAGTAAGAGGGCGGGACGTGTTAACTGCAGCGAAGCATGGGACGAACACTCTGCATCGATTCGACCGTTTTTGCAGTACGGTGTTTGACGAAGGTTGTTGTGGAACCGATTGGTACGACATTCCGTGTAGTAAAGCGACATGCCTTAAGATACCGTTTGAGTTCTTACGGTCGTTGACGAGCAGTTGGACTATTTGAAGTCAGCCAGTGTGTCACTATTGTGGCCACAGTAAAGGATGTGTACAAAAGTGCCATCTCGCAGTTAAAAAAGGCCGTTAAATGGAATAGAGTCTATCACATGTTCACGTGTCTTCGCCAGAGCCATTTCACGGCGATTCGTATAAAGCTGGCGTATATGCTGGGAGCATGTTCAGTGCATTCTACTTAATTTCAATCACGCAATCATTGAGAAGCAGTTCGTCGTTGTAGGTCTCATGTTGGTGGGATCAGCAACAGTGAATCAGAGTTATGACCTCCGACGAATCCCGCTTCACTGGGGCAAGTGAATCTGACCATCAGTTAGGGTAGAGAGAGAGGGGAACACGTTACAAACCACAGAATGTTCTCGAGCGTCATCAGTATGGACAGGGTGCTACAGTGTAGGAAGGCAAAATGGCGAACACGGTGACATCTTTGCGCGAGGTACCGTTACTGCACAGCAGTATTACAGGGTGGCTATTCTGGACTACGTCCGCTTGTTTAGGGTTGCGGTAGTTTCCGACTCTCTGCTTATGGGCTACAATGCACGCCCATACAGGACCGTTGAGGTGTCGCACATATTGCAAAGTGAAGATGTTGAAGTTATGGAATTTCCTGCGTATTCTCCGGACCTAAACCGTATGAAACAAGTGTGGGATGCTCTTGGCAGACGTGTTTCTTAACGAACATACCCTCCCCGAAAGTGCAAAGACTTGAAGACTGCCTCGAGAGACGAGTAGGATAGAATCCCCCAAAGACTCCTCAATAGTTTGGTGGCCAGCGTGAATAACAGGTGCAATATGTGCATTACCGCCAAAGGAGGGCATATTACTTACTGCGCGTCCGATATCTACCTTTTATGTTGGGTGTCTGACCTATATCAAATATGAAAGTTTCCTATCTCTTGCTTTCCCGTGTGGTAAAATCTGGGCCATTCTTCGTTATAATTATACCACTCCACCTTTATTACGTATGAATTGAGTTTCATGTTTTCCCCATTTCCTGTGATTACTCCCGTTCAACACGTTCTCTATTCCGGAGCAATTGTCAAGCAGTGTAAGATTACGCAAGGCATTGTTTCAACATTTACAATACTCATTTATGAATAGAAGGTTGAGCGCCGGCTTCAGTTGTCACTTGAATGGCGCATAGAGTGCATACAAAACTTCTCAAATAAGAGTTCAGCTAAATATAAATCAATTAAGCACAAATGCTTGTCGAGTAACACTTTAGTTATTATTTAGCGTGCTTACCCAAATTCTCATTAAAGGTGCAATTAACTATAACCAGCCAAAGATTTAATTCAAAAGGCGGTGACGAGGTACACAGTACAAATACAACCTCCCCGCAATAAATGACAGATTTGGTCAATTACTATCAAGGAACGAGGGAAGAGGGGGGACGGGACGAGACGTGCCGTACGTGAACAAGATTTGCTCAGCAATCAGCTACAACAGTAACTATTCACTGATCTCATTGGCGTCGAGCTCAAATCAGCAGCAGCCCCGCACACACTTGAACCCGTGCCACTTTCCTGCTCTGATTTTAATGTCACAGAGGGCAAATTTATGGCTCTGAATACACTTTGGCTGACAAATGGAAGGAGCCATACACCGTCTGCTTTAGATTCTGTTGCTGCGATTCTGTGGTCGAATAATTGACGGAAGACAAGTTACGCAGTTCATGACATACACAAACAGGGAAATATTTGTAATACACACGGGCAACACTGCAGATTGAACTTTTAAGAGCAGATGTTTCATTCAGTAAGGTCCAGCCTGCTATTAAATGGTGATCCTACAAGCAGTTCTTACGTTAATTAAGTTGTTAATTGAAATATATCACAGCACTCGAATTTTCTGGCGTCACGAGAAAAATGACAGACTCCCTATTGACACAAGCCACAACGTATACACAGTACATAAGTTTCCTCACCTACATCCTTACATGTCCGTAACTTACAGCCGATAAGCGATTCGAAGTCTTTCTACATAAATTGTACCACGCCACTCTGAAGTGCTCTCCGATGGCAGAGTCCCTCCTTCTGGATCGATGTCCTGAACTGTTCTATTTTCTTTTCGTCCACCCTGCTCCCAAGAGCACTCCTTCAACACCAACATCTACTAAGGTCATGACCCTTCAGTCAATGAAAGCTCGAACAACACCCCAGCAACCAGCCGCGGTGGTCGAGCGGTTCTAGGCGCTTCAGCCCGGAACCGCGAGACTGCTACGGTCGCAGGTTCGAATTCTGCCTCGTGCGTGGATGTGTGCGATGTCCTTAGGTTAGTTAGGTTTAAGTATTTCTAAGTTTTAGGGTACTGATGACCTCACACGTTAAGTCCCATAGTGCTCAGAGCCATTTCAACCATTTTTTGAACACCCCACCAAATTACACGACTCATATAACACTCTGACACACAGGAAAACGGAACACCATTCTTACGCTAATGATTTTGTAGCTAAAATACTTATTCTAATTGACATATTATATGTTGACGTGTCTGCTGATACTAATCTTATCATTTTTGACAGGATAGCTATTTAATAGCGAACTATTTTTGCTTCTAGCGCATCCTCATTATAATGAGCATCCAAAAGATTAACAAATCGATTCATTAATAACGTCATACTGCTTCATTTTATCAGTGTAATTGTGGAGAACAAGCTGTTTTGACAACCTTAAACATATAAATTTAATATTATAGATTATTTAACAATCACAATTTAATATTGTGTTTTTGGCTCAAAGATGGATACTGTGCAATGCTATTACCAGCCATATGTCTGCCTCCTTAGCGCAGCCGTAGCGTTACCGCCTACCACGCAAGGGAGCCCGGGTTCGATTCCCGGGGGGAGACTGGGTGTTGCGGGTCTTTCATCGTCATTGACACGCAAGTCGCCGAAGTGGCGTCAACTAAAAAAACTTGCAATACGGCGGCCGAACCCCGAAGGGGATATCCCGGCGAACAAATGCCATACGTTCATTTCACCAGCCACATGGTTTCTTGCGTATGAGAAAATTGTTTATCACTCAGTAAGTGTAGACATTTACGTTTTAATGAATTTTTTAAATGCTGATGCGTTTATGGTTCTGGTTGGCAGTTTTTTATACTATGTGTTCCACTCTTTTGGTTGATTTGATGCTCTTGCACTCACTGTACCAGTCTTCCTAGACTCTTTTCATGTCATTAAAGTGTGCACTATGTCTGCCGTTATATTTTACGGTTCAACAACTGGTGATCCATCGCGGCTGTTTGCTACCGCATGTAACATCCCAGCCGGTAAAACCAGATCGCCTGCTCTCGCTCATCTTGTCATTGTCCGTAGGCCCTCTCCATACCTGCTTAGTGGAGACCATTTACAAGCTTCCAGCTTTCTCTTCATGTTTACTCAGGCTCAAAATCCATTTACCTCTCTATAACGTTTCACTGCAGTCTCAGGATTCCCCCAAGAGACGTTAACTTACCTCCTTCTACAATGAGGTGACAAAAGCCTTGCGATACCTCATAATATCGTGTCAGACCTCGTTTTGCCCGGCATAGTGCGGAAGGTCGACGTTGCATGGACGCAAGCCGTTGGAAGTACCTTACAGAAGTACCGAGCCATGCAGCCTCTATAACCGTCCATAGCCGCGAAAGTGTTGCCGGTGCAGGGTTTTGTACACGAACTAAACTCTCGGTTATGTTCCTTAAATGCTCGATGGGATTCACGTCAGGCAACCTGAATGACCAAATCATTCGAAAATAGTTCAAATGGCTCTTAGCGCTATGGTTCAAAAATGGGTCTGAGGACTATGGGACTTAACTTCTGAGATCATCAGTCCTCTAGAACTTAGAACTACTTAAACCTAACCAACCTAAGAACATCACACACATCCATGCCCGAGGCAGGATTCGAACCTGCGACCGCAGCGGTCGCACGGTGCCAGACTGTAGCGTCTAGAACCGCTCGGCCACTCTGGCCGGCCCAAATCATTCACTCGAACTGTTAAGAATGCTCTTCAAACCAATCGCGAACAATTGTGGTCTGGTGACATAGCACATTTTCTCCCATAAAAATTCCATCGTTATTTGCGAGCATGAAGTCCATGAATGGTTCAAACGGTTCAAATGGCTCTGAGCACTATGCGACTTAACTTCTGAGGTCATCAGTCGCCTAGAACTTAGAACTAATTAAACCTAACTAACCTAAGGACATCACACACATCCATGCCCGAGGCAGGATTCGAACCTGCGACCCTAGCGGTCGCTCGGCTCCAGACTGCAGCGCCTAGAACCGCACGGCCACTCCGGCCGGCGAAGTCCGTGAATGGTTGGAGATGATCTCCAAGTAGTCGAACACAATCGCTTCCCGTCAGTTACCGGTTCCAGTGGGCCAGAGGATCCAGTCGACTCCATGTGAACACAGCACACACCATTACCGAGCCACCACTAGCGTGCACAGAGCCTTGTTGACAACTTGGGTCTATGGTTTCGCAGGGTTGCGCAACACTGGAACCCTACCATCAGCATATTACCTAATGAAATGGGGACTCATCTGACCAGGCCGCGGTTTTCCAGTCGTCTAGCATCCGACCAATACGATCACACTGCCAGGAGAGGCGCTGCAGACAATGTCGTGCTGTTAGCAAAGGCACTCTCGTCGTTCGTCTTCTGCCACAGCGCACTAACACCGAAATTCACTGCACTGTCCTAAAGAATACGTTCATCGTAAATCTCATATCGATGTCTGCGGTTGTTTCACTTCGAGTTGCTTGTCTGTTAGCACTGACAAGTCTTCACAAATGCTGCTACTCTGGGGCGTTGAGTGAAGGTTTTCGTCAACTGCATGGTCTGTGGTGGAAGGTGTAATGGTACTTGAATTACGTAACCATTACGGCAGCTCACCTGAACCTCTCGATACCAGCAATATTCTACTGTGTTTCTGTAAAGTAGTTAACATATTTCTGAGACAACATTCAGATTTGATTTCATTAATGTAGAGGTACTTTGATACATCGATATGTTTATGTTGCAATGATATTATTCTTATGTGTATTCTTTCTTTTGTCACTATCATCTTTGTCGTACTTGTAACTCTAATTTTTGGGCGCGTAAGCAATTATCAGTTAGTTAGAGAGTCGGACCTTGAGAAGGTCAAGTCTTGGACGTCATGTTGGAAAGACGCATAACGTAGTCAGCTTATAAAATGTGAACTTTAACAGTGAGGAAGATGCTTTCAAGTATGTTTTGTATTGTGAAGTGATGTTTTGTGACCGGCCGAGGTGGTCTCGCGGTTCTAGGCGCGCAGTCTGGAACCGCGCGACTGCTACGGTCGCAGGTTCGAATCCTGCCTCGGGCATGGATGTGTGTGATGTCCTTAGGTTAGTTAGGTTTAAGTAGTTCTAAGTTCTAGGGGACTGATGACCATAGATGTTAAGTCCCATAGTGCTCAGAGCCATTTGAACCATTTTTTTGATGGTTTGTGTGTTACGCGATATTGCAACAAAAGCAATAAAAAGGAAGTGTAACTTAAATTCGGAGTGCTGATTATTTTTTACATCACCATTGTGCTAACTTTGAAACGTTTAATCTTCAAGAATGGTTTGTGAAACACATCTATAAAACTTTTGAATATAGCAGAATAAAACCTAGGCCTCTTTGCATCCGAGCTTGGAATCATCACCACCTAGATTTTCGACGATTGAGCCATGATTTTTCAACGAGACCAGCGTGGGAAACACGAAAAGATAAGTGCCTAGTTAATTTATTATTACATGAAATGACTTCATTAACTGAGCTCTAATGACACCTGCCACACAATAACTTTGTTGTTGCCCGAAAATGCAGTATTTAGCAGCGTGAGCAACACCACAATCAATATTAAATTTTGACCTTTGTTGTGGTAGGGTTGTTAGAAAGGCAATCCCCGAAATTTGATAATTTCGGCAGCTTAGCTGTGGATCTCACAATATCGAATTCTCTAACGATTTCCGATACGGAATGCTCCATGCGTTCTGCTTCAACTACCATTCCGTTTTCAGTCTGTTATTTCCCGTCTGGCAGCAAGAATCATTTTGGAAACGTTTTCACAAGAGTCACCTGAGCACAAATGACAAGTCCGTCAATGTACTCCTCTTTTAAACATTGTGTAAGTGACGCTACGGCTATGTCTTCACTGATCAGCCGAAACAATACCAGTGCCCACTGGGACGTTGGATACCACCTGGTGGCATTGCAGGGCGGTGACGCGAAAGTACGTACGCCGAGCAGACACGGACTGGGGACCATCTTAGTGAAGATATGGGCTGCAAGTAGGGAAATCCATTGACATAAGAGACTTTGACAAAGCGCAAATTATTGTTAAGCAGTGCCTCGAAAATGGTTAAGCTGGTCGAATGCTGACGTGGTGCTGTCGCTAGCACCTACGGAAAGAGGTAGAAGCACAGTGAAACTACGACTAGGCGGTAAGAGGTTGGACGTTCACGACTCTTCACAGAATGTGGGATTTGGAGGTTTGTCTGCTCTGTAAGGTAGGGTAGATCTTGGCCATCTCTGTCGAAAGAGCACCTTTCATGGTACATTGTTGAACATGGAGCTCCGCAGCAGTCCACCCTTACGTGTCCACATGTACACCCAACAACATTGTCAATGACGACTGCAGTGGGCACGGGGCACGGGGCATGGGGATTTGTTCGTCGATCAACGGAAACGTGTCAGCTCTTCTGGCGAATCACATTTTTGCTACACTAGGACGATGGCTGTCTCCACAAAAGCCGTTATCGATGTGAACGGCTGCTCGAAACGTGCATCGCGCCACGGACGCAGGCTGGTGGGATCAGTATTATACTGACAAGGGAACCTTCCCATCGCACCCCCCTCAGATTGAGTTATAAGTTGGCACAGTGGATAGGCCTTGAAAAACTGAACACAGATCAATCGAGAAAACAGGAAGAAGTTCTGTGGAACTATGAAAAAAATAAGCAAAATATACAAACTGAGTAGTCCATGCGAAGATAGGCAACATCAAGGATAATGTAAACTCAGGAGCGCCGTGGTCCCGTGGTTAGCGTGAGCAACTGCGGAAGGAGAGGTCCTTGGTTCAAGTTTTCCTTCGAACGTAAAATTTTATTTTTTATTTTCAGACAATTATCAAAGTTCAGGCACTCATACATAATCAACTTAGATCTCCAAAATTCCAGGACCTGTCCAGATTTGCTTGGACTTATGCAGGATTTGACCGTCTACACAGGGAAAAATTTGAAAACGTTAAAAACATATGTTTTGACAGAACACAGAGAAAAGTGTGCGACTGTGAAACTGTTGGATTCATTTGTTGCAGTTTATGTGACAAACTCTTGTGTTTTCATCACTTTTTTGGGAGTAATTCTCACATCCACAAGAAAACCTAAATCGGGCAAGGTAGAAGAATCTTTTTACCCATTCGCCAAGTGTACAAGTTAGGTGCGTCGACAACATATTCCTGTCAAGTGACGCACATGCCGTCACCAGTGTCGTATAGAATATATCAGACGTATTTTCCTGTGGAGGAATCGGTTGACCTATGACCTTGCGATCAAATGTTTTCGGTTCCCACTGGAGAGGCACTTCCTTTCGTCTACTAATCGCACGGTTTTGCGGTGCGGTCGCAAAACACAGACACTAAACTTATTACAGTGAACAGAGACGTCAATGAACGAACGGACAGATCATAACTTTGCGAAAATAAAGAAAGTAAAATTATCAGTCGAAGGAAGACTTGAACCAAGGACCTCTCGGTCCGCAGCTACTCACGCTAACCACAGGACCACGGCGCTCCTAGACTACCACTCTCCTTGATGTTGCCTATCTTAGCATGGACTACTCAGTTTGTATATTTTACTAATTTTTTTCACAGTTCCACACAACTTCTCCCTGTTTTCTCGATTGATCTGTGTTCAGTTTTTCAAGGCCTATCCACTGTGCCAACTTATAACAAAATCTGAGTGGGGTGCGATGGGGAGGTTCCCTTGTGAGTGGGACATTCTCCTGCGCTGCATGGTACCTGTGGTAGTTATCAAAGACATTCTGACAGCTGCGAGCCACGCATCCCTTCATTCTTCGTGTCTCTCAGACGGCGATGTCATTTTTCAGCAGTATAATTGTCCGTGTCTCGGATCCAGAACCGTGATACAATGGTTTTAGGAGCAATATAATAAACTCACGTTGTTGTCTGGAACCATATTCTCCTAACGTAAATCCTATGGAGCCATCTGGGTCACTGTCACCGAGTACGCAAATCAGTGGCGCTTTTTCTGCGCGAGTTGCATGACCTGTGGGTAGACAGCTAATGTCACGTACCTCCACAGATCTACCAACAAACTGTCGGATCTCTGATACGCAGAATCATTAATGTATTTCTTTACAAAGACGGACAAACACGCTACTAAACTCATGGTCATAATATTTTGCCTCACCAGTGTGTATGTGCATATCGCTACGCGTATGCTAGACAGCTCAACAAACATTAACTACTTGTTGTGTTCAGTTTCAGCAAGGTTTTCTCACTAGACTCGTTAAATTATACCAGCCAGTGCCTGCTTGCCTGTCGATGACTTAAAAGTCACATACGTAACCAGCCACAACCACAACATTTTCTCCCCACTTGTCATTAGCTGCAAAAGTGCCTTTGCCTAGACACAGACCACAGACTAGCAGCAAACAATGTCACTGGTTAACGACCGGACCGAAGAACAGGAGATGTGGGTGGCCACGCACTCTACTCACTTCGGTACCGGTCGCCGAGCTGTATCTTGCGACCTCCGTTTTTGCCGGCGTTGTTTACTCGTCGGTACTGCACACCGAGAGATTTACGCTGTCGTACTGAGGCTGGTGTCTAAGGGGCCTATACACGTTCAATTTTTATTGACAATACTAGCATGTCAAGCCTTCAGTAAATTCAAGCGATTTAACACTATCAATAATATTGACAAAAATTGTCAGTTCAGAATGCGATTGTACAAGGTTAAAATATCGAACTCTCAGAACGGAACTACAGTTTGCAAGCAACAGAAAATAACGACACAAAAGAAATGTGTCCGAGAACGTCGAAAAAAAAAAAGACTAATCACATGTTAATTTACTGACGGGTTCAGACCCACGGACCCGGAAAGCTTCATATTTTCCGATGAGGTCTGCAGCATACGTTACTAATATTAATACGACTTAAAATAGAGAAGCAAAGCATGTTAATGAGAGAGGCAGTCTCAGTTGACAAGAGATTAGGAGTAACTTTGAGATTTCCGGCAACTGGGAGGACATTCTGATAGCTGAAGTTTAATTCTGTAATATCAGCAAATACAATTTGTAAAATTCAGTAGGAACCTATTAAGCATTTATATCTGCCTGGTAACGATATTTTCAGGCAATTAATACAAAATATTCTTTTACGCTTTGCATTAATTTGGTGAAACTGACATACTTTTCCCATACATGTTTTTGATTATCGCAGACATATTACGTATTTTTCGAAGTGGAATCGTTTTCCGAACCGCTAACAATTCACCAAACTGTACTACCGCCACAGTTTTAAATGAAGTCATCTAGCCAGAAGAAAAGATTCTCCTGATCGGTCTCATCAGTAGCTAAATATTTGCTGTTTGCACTTATATTTGCAGCTGTAGTTGGAACTGTAAGGAATAAATGGAAGCGATTTTTCAATCTTTACTTGAAACGCATAGAAGAATGTTGCACTGTGGAACACTTCTCACACTATCTTCTCTAGCCAGTAATGCAAATATATTTTTCTTTCATTTTTAAATGACTATTACTCTTTAGTGTGAAGCAGTCTTTTTCTAAAGTGACAAAAATTACTGTGGAAAATTAAGATTTTCCCAGGAGAGAGAACATATTCCAAGGCAGAACGTGGTCACGTACCTAGGAACACATATTTTGTTGACGTTTAAAAGCATGGCAGTGCAGAATATCTTGCCATTACTGTATTCAATGGTCTGTCACATTTTTACTGTACAACACTAATATTCAATAAGTGAAATCAAATACCAGAAATCAGAACGTAGTAGGAAAGCAAGAAAATCTAAATAGGGGAACCCAAAGGCTCAGTCTGGATGTGCTGGGATCAGTAAATTGAAACGGAAAGAAGACTGTCTACATAACCACAGACATAACACCACCAGCAGTCGACCAATGGTGTAAACGCCCAGAAGATGACCCCTACGTCGGGTTGAAACCGGTTGGCGGTGTTATAACAATAATAAATGCGGTTAAGACTGTTCTTGAATTATTGAACTTTAGAAGGATTTAAATGTCTCTGATGGATTTCTTACTCTGGAGCCATCCAGAAGTTACTGAGCTCTCCAGACTGACCGATGCTGCTGTTACGTCGTCTCTACTGACAACATATTACTCACGGCCTCGTTTCATGCTGCTGGGTCAGCTTCTCGTGACACCTAGTGCTCAATTCGGCACTATGTTTGAGTGTCCGCTTACTTTTGATCAGCTGGTGTACCTCGGGCGGCGCATTGACAGAGGGGCCATTCACGCTTGAAGATGCTGCTTGCTCTGCTAAACTGCATTGAGGAAGCATGTTTATTTTTACCCCAAGACATAGGGGGCTGTATGTAGTGATTTTTTGCGCTCTGAAGAGTATTGGGAAAGATACTGCCGCAGAAAAAAAACATACAAACAATGCAATGCTAGTTGTAACTTTTGTGGTTCTAGCTGAATAGGTGAAACTATTAGGTGAGACTATGTGGAGCTTCCTTATTTGAAGTTCCAGTTCGTATAGTTGTGTACGCTTTATGCCGTCTCTGCGTTGCCTACGGATCTAACCTTCAAGATGTGATTTTCGTATCACAGTGGAAACTTCAGATATGATCTTTATTTTTAAATTCCTAGTATACAACGTTTTATACAATCTCTTAAATGTACAATATCACCATATAAGTTAGCCAAATAAACTTACATAAATAGCTGTGTAAGATTCTTGTATTATGAGTGAACTAATCACTGAATATCAAATTTACCTACCCGTCTTTATGAGTGTAGGTAAACACATTTTTTAACACAGTACTCAGAGTACTATAGTACATTTTGCTTAACAACTGTAACTGATAAACATGCAAGATAAACTTACATCGTAGCTGAAGGTAATCGAATACGAGCGAAATGAATAAACAATCTTTGTTCCTTAAACGCACTAAAAAAAGTCGGAACCTTAATGCCTTTTTAAGAGACAGTCTTAACTCCTTCCGATCTGATCATATAAGCCACAAAACGGGTCAGATCGCTGGTGCAGAAGCAGCGAAAAAAATGCCAAATTTAAATAACGCAAAATCCCCAAGTCTGGCAAAGTTTTGCAGAATTTCGAAATATAGCCTTTACTTCAATGCGAGATGCTTCTAATAATTTCCACAACGAAATTGTCTCCAAATGTGAGAGAAACCAAAGAGATTCTGGTCATACATAAAGCACACCAGTAGCAAGACGCAATCAATACCTTCACTGTGCAATGACAACGGTGAAGTCACTGATGGCAGTGCCACTAAAGCAGAGTTATTGAACAAGGTTTTCCGAAACTCCTTCATCAAATAGGACGAAGTAAATATTCCTTAATTCTAATCAAGAACAACTGCCAAGATGAGAAACATAGCAGTAGATATCCTCGGTGTAGTAAAGTTGCTTAAATTACTTAATAAAGCCAAGGCCTCCGGTCTAGATTATATACCAGTCAGGTTGCTCTCAGAGTATGCAGATAAAAGAGCTTCATATCTATCAATTATATACAACCACTCGCTCACAGAAATATCCGTACCTAAAGACTGGAAAATATCCCAAGTCACACAAATGCCCAAAAAGGGAAGCAGGAGTAATCCGCTGAATTACAGGCCCATATGACTAACGTCGGTTTGCAGTAGGGTTTTGGAACATAGACTGTATTTGAACATTATGAAGTACCTTTAAGAAAACGATTTATTGACACATAGCACGGATTCAGAAAATATCGTTCTTGGGAAACACAACTAGCTCTTTATACTCATGAAGTAATGAGTGCTATCGACAGGTGATGTCAAATTGATTCCATATTTCTAGATTTCCAGAAGGCTTTCGACACCGTTCCTCACAAGCGTCTTGTAACAAAACTGCGTGCCTCTGGAATATTGCCTTAGTTGTGTGACTGAATTCGTGATTTCCTGTCAGAAAGGTCACGGTTCGTAGTAATAAACGGAAAGTCATCGAGTAATATCCGACTTTTCCCAATGAAGTGTTATAGGCCCTCTGTTGCGCCTGATCTTATATTAACGATATAGGAGCCAATCTTAGTAGCCGTCTTAGATTTTTTGCAGATGATGCTGTCGTTTACCGTTTTGTACAGTCATCAGATGACCAAAAAGAATTGCAAAATGATTTAGATAAGATATCTGTATGGTGCGAAAAGTTATAATTGATCCTGAATAAAGAAAAGTGTGAAGTTATTCAAGTGAGTACCAAAAGAAATCCGCTAAATTTCGATTACGCGATAAGTCACACAAACCTGAAGTCTGTAAATTCCAATAAATAATTTACATTTACCAATAACCTAAATTGGAACGATCACACACATAATGTTGTGTGTAGAGCAAACCAAAGACTACGATTTATTGGCAGAACATTTAGAAGTTGCAACAGGTCTACTAAAGAGACTGCTTACACCACGCTTGTCCGCCATATTCTGGAGTACTGCTGTACAGTGAGGGATCCACACCAGGTGGGACTGACGGATGACATAGAAAAAGTACAAAGAGGGGCAGGTCGTTTTGTATTATCGGGAAATAGGGAAGATAATGCCACAGACATGATACGTGAATTGGAGTAGCAATCATTAAAAAAAAAAAAGGCGTTTTTGGTTACGATGGGATCTTCTCTTGAAATTTCAATCACCAGTTTTCTCCTCCGATTGCCAAAACTTTCTGTTGGCACCCACTTGCATAGGGAGAAATGGTAATCTCGATAAATAAGAGAAATCAGGGCACACACGGAAAAATTTCATTGCTCGTGTTTCCCGCTCGCCGTTCGAGAGTGGAACGGTAGGGAGATGCTCAATGTGGTTCATTCAACCCTCTGCTAGGCATTTTATTGTGAATAGCAGAGTAATGCACGTACCTTCGGTGACAGTCCCAGTGGGGCACTGTGTTAATGCTTTTCCGAAATCCGGAAGTATAGAATCTGTTTCGTGCTCTTCATCCGTAGTTAGTAGTGTATCATGTAAGAAATGGTCAAACTGCGTTTCATCCGAGCGATGCTTTCTAAAGCCGTGCTGTCGTATGTACAGAAGCTTATCGGTCACTTATGCAATCTGCCAATGTTACTCCTGCTTCAAGGCTTCACACACAGATACCAATTTCGTGATTCTGTACGCAGAACCAGGTGGATACTGCCCTTTGTTTGCTGCACACAGAATTTGGTACTGTCCTGCTGCAACTAGTCCATTTCCTTAAGCAAGATAAGTGATGTGGGTCTTCCATCCTGTACGATAAAGTAAACAATTTGTCTTTCCTCTCAGGTGGTAGTCGCGTGGAGACACTGGGATTCTGCAGACCGTTGGATATGGTCCCCTTACGCCTATACTCTGAGAAAACATAAGTCACGGGACGGCGATACGCACATATACAGATGACGTTAGTATCGCGCACACGTCGTATACAGGGGCAGTCCGTTGGCAGAGCCGCCATTTGTACTCAGGTGAGTCATGAGAAAAGTTTTCCGACGTGATTAAGGCCGCACGACGGCAATTAACAGACTCTGAACGCGGAATGGTAGTTGATTCTAGACGCATCTGACTTTCCATTTAGAAAAAATGTAGGGAATTCATTATTCCGAGATCTACAGTGTCAAGAGTGTGCCGAGAATACCAAATTTCAGACATTACCTCCCACCACAGACAACGCTGTCGGCGACAGCCTTCGCTTAACGACCGAGAGCAGCGGTGTTTGCGTAGAGTTGTCTCTGCAACGAGACACGCAACATTGGATGATACGACCGCAGAAATCAATGTGGAACACACGACGAACGTACCAATTGGGTCAGTGGGGCAAAATTTGGGACTTTTACACTATTGCTCCAGACGACCGGGGCGAGTCTATGCACGTGACCATATAGGTTGGACCGTAGACACTGGAAAACCGTACCCTGGTCAGATGAGTCCAAATTTCAGTTGGTAACAGCTCATGGTAGGATTGGAGTGTGCCGCAGACCTCACGAAGCTACGGGCCCTAGTTCTCAAAAAGGCACTGTTCAAGCTGGTGTTGGCTCCATAATAGTGTGGGCTGTGTTTCATGGAACTGACTGAGTCCGCTGGTCCAACTGAACCGATCAGTGACTGGAAATGGTTATGTTCGGCTACTTGGAGACGATTTGCAGCCATTAATGAACTCCATGTTCCCAAATAAAGGTGTCATGTCGTCGGGCGACAACTGTTCGCAATTTGTAGGACATCCATGATATTTCGAGCGAGTGATTTGGCCACCCAGACCGCCCGACATGAATCCCATCGAACATTTACGTGACATAATAGAGAGATGCGCACAAAATCCAGCAATGGTGACACTTGGGCAATTGCGGACGTCTGTGTATGCAGCATGGCTGAGTATTTCTGCAGGGGGACTTCCCAACGACTTGTTGAGTCCATGCGACGACGAGCTGGTGCATCACACCAGGCAAAAGGACGTTCTACACGATACCTGGAGGTATCTCATGACTTTTGTCGTCACAGTGTAAGTTCGTTTTCGCATGAATGTCATCGGATGGCGGCCACCTGGTCAGCAATACGATGGAATGATAAACAGTAGTTTCAAGTCGACACGCACACATTGCTGTCGGATTCCGACAAATACTGGTGTATCTTCCTCCAGCTTATATCAAACAAAACATAAGCTCCTAATAAACAATATACCTTTAAATGTCTTTCGTATACGGTGTACCCGCTGCACTATCTTTCATACCGAATGTAGATTGCATCCACATGCAGCGGTGTTTGCATCCACACGTTACGTCAGACCTTAGCAGCATTCGGATGGCCTCACATTGTGTTCTGCAATGATTCGCGATTCTGTGCTGTCCCAGACGACCGTCGTCAATGAGTATGGAGGCGATCTGGGAAGTCCAGTTTTTTGTAGAGGCACAGTGATTTTCCTCCTGACGTCATGGCGTGTGGAGTCACGGCTAGTAGTGTAAGATATACGCGCAGATGGATAATGCATCTGAACTATCTACTCAAGCCCAGGATCCTAAACAGACATTCTATATGGATCTGAATCTGGCCCTGGAAGGTAGCTAATACTAGGTGTGGCTCGTAACAAATTAATTAGAAATGCTGCTGTCACATAACTAGTATGCATGGGATCTATTCTAAAAAGACAAAACAGCTGTTCCCTTTTTCATTCTTCATACAATTTATCAACTGTGCTTTCAGGGGTCAAGTGATACACAACAATAATATTCAATTACTTTCAACACTCAATAACAAAATGTTTAACTCTTGGACATATGGAATTGGCAATTATTAAATCGTTATCTCTACAAATGAATATGTTATCACAGACACGAATGACCAAAAATCTTCATCTATTAAATTTACTTCTATGATATCGTAGGTGGTCAATGCACTAAATTGGTGGAGAATAAATTTACCTCTTTAAACCATTGAAATAACTCTCATGCACTCAATGTGAGGGTATCCTAGCTCTTGATATTCAGTGGTCAAATTGTACGCAAGTTGGAGTGAGCAAAATCTCGACTCAACATTACTGTGACCCAATGCGTGATGGTACTTTACCACTCGGGATATGCAATGGCATTGTCTCTGTGCTTAATCTGAAACGCTAATTTCCTAGTCTGGCCTTCACTGAATTCACTCAGTTTCAACTTTCCTGCATTCGGTAGAATGTTAATGTTTCCATACTCGAAATAATGGCTATTGCACACTTGATAAGGCTTGGAGTCACGTGCACAATTTTATTTCCCGCAAAAATTCCAGCAGTATTAATTAACTACCTCTTTGCTATCTGTCGCCACGATACGAGAGTGCTGGAGCAGCCTGGTCTATAGAGGTGTGTACATAGATTGCTTTGACATGATGCAGCTTTTTACTGCACATACATAGCGTGATAGCGTGATTTCGCCAAAAATTCAATGCTGCTGCCTGATTATGTACAGGGTGTTACAAAAAGGTACGGCCAAACTTTCAGGAAACATTCCTCACACACAAAGAAAGAAAATATGTTATCTGGCATGTGTCCGCAAACGCTTACATTCCATGTTAGAGCTCATTTTATAACTTCTCTTCAAATAACATTAATCATCGAATGTAAACACACAGCAGCAGAACGTACCAGCGTGACTTCAAACACTTTGTTACAGGAAATGTTCAAAATGTCCTCCGTTAGCGAGGATACATGCATCCACCCTCCGTCGCATGGAATCCCTGATGCGCTGATGCAGCCCTGGTAAATGGCGTATTGTATCACAGCAGTCCACAATACGAGCACGAAGAGTCTCTACATTTGGTACAGGGGTTGCGCAGACAAGAGCTTTCAAATGACCCCATAAATGAAAGCAAGAGGGTTGGGGTCAGGAGAGCGTGGAGGCCATGGAACTGGTCCGCCTCTACCAATCCATCGGTCACCGAATCTGTTGTTGAGAAGCGTACGAACACTTCGACTGAAATGTGCAGGAGCTCCATCGTGCATGAACCACATGTTGTGTCGTACTTGTAAAGGCACATGTTCTAGCAGCACAGGTAGAGTATCCCGTATGAAATCATGATAACGTGCTCCATTGAGTGTAGGTGGAAGAACATGGGGCCCAATCCAGACATCACCAACAATGCCTGCCCAAACGTTCACAGAAAATCTGTGTTGATGACGTGATTGCACAATAGCGTGCGGATTCTCGTCAGCCCACACATGTTGATTGTGAAAATTTACAATTTGATCTCGTTGGAATGAAGCCTCATCCGTAAAAAATGGTTCAAATGGCTCTGAGCACTATGGGACTCAACTGCTGTGGTCATAAGTCCCCTAGAACTTAGAACTACTTAAACCTAACTAACCTAAGGACAGCACACAACACCCAGCCATCACGAGGCAGAGAAAATCCCTGACCCCGCCGGGAATCGAACCCGGGAACTCGGGCGTGGGAAGCGAGAACGCTACCGCACGACCACGAGGTGCGGGCCTCATCCGTAAAGGGAACATTTGCACTGAAATGAGGATTGACACATTGTTGGATGAACCATTCGCAGAAGTGTACCCGTTGAGGCCAATCAGCTGCCGATAGTGCCTACACACGCTGTACATGGTACGGAAACAACTGGTTCTCCCGTAGCACTCTCCATACAGTGACGTGGTCAACGTTACCTTGTACAGCAGCAGCAACTTCTCTGACGCTGACATTAGGGTTATCGTCAACTTCACGAAGAATTGCCTCGTCTATTGCAGGTGTCCTCGTCGTTTTAGGTCTTCCCCAGTCGCGAGTCATAGGCTGGAATGTTCCGTGCTCCCTAAGACGCCGATCAATTGCTTCGAACGTCTTCCTGTCGGGACATCTTTGTTCTGGAAATCTGTCTCGATACAAACGTACCGCGCCACGGCTATTGCCCCGTGCTAATCCATACATCAAATGGGCATCTGCCAACTCCGCATTTGTAAACATTGCACTGACTGCAAAACCACGTTCGTGATGAAGCCTAACCTGTTGATGCTACGTACTGATGTGCTTGATGCTAGTACTGTAGATCAATGAGTTGCATGTCAACACAAGCACCGAAGTCAACATTTCCTTCCTTCAATTGGGCCAACTGGCGGTGAATCGAGGGTACAGTACATACTGACGAAACTAAAATGAGCTCTAACATGGAAATTAAGCGTTTCCGGACACATGTCCACATAACATCTTTTCTTTATTTGTGTGTGAGGAATGTTTCCTGAAAGTTTGGCCGTACCTTTTTGTAACACACTGTATATAGGCGGTGGTGCAACATCGCATTTTGAGGAACATTCAGAGGCATCCTTACATCACAATATATATAAATCTACTTGCTCGCAGCCCGCATCTCGTGGTCGTGCGGTAGCGTTCTCGCTTCCCACGCCCGGGTTCCCGGGTTCGATTCCCGGCGGGGTCAGGGATTTTCTCTGCCTCGTGATGGCTGGGTGTTGTGTGCTGTCCTTAGGTTAGTTAGGTTTAAGTAGTTCTAAGTTCTAGGGGACTTATGACCACAGCAGTTGAGTCCCATAGTGCTCAGAGCCATTTGAACCATTTTTTTTACTTGCTCGCATGTTAATTATTTCCTTTTGTGTAACCACTTAGGTATCTGGCCAATAGGACTTGACCAAGAACGCTGCTAGAGTCAATAAAATTATAATATTCTCATTGTGTTATGTGTAATAAGTGTAGAGCGTGTGATCATTGGTACTTTGATATTTGCCCAACTCATTATGTTAGCTGTGTCTTCTCTGTGCCAAATGGTCTTTTCACGAACACATCACATAATTTACTACCTGATGTATTTGCACGATCGTATCTGCAGCACAACATGGACCACATCTGTCACTATAGACTATCAGCTTTGCGTCCACCTTTCCATACTTCTAGATCTGACCTGCTGCCCAGGGGAAAATAAGCACTAATGGCTTGCTGCTGCCACATACAGTTGGAGGTACTAAGCAACCTAAAACATATTACTCCTAATAGCTATAATTATTAGTCTGTAAATAAAGTAATTTGTGATGTAATGTTGTTCAGCAGATTGTCCTGTCACTAATTAAAATATCTACAGTGGCATCCGTAATACGCAGCATACCGAACATTTTATGTTGCTCTGGTTTCAATCACATATCGTCACTAACAGGTTCCAACAGTATAAACACTTTTCCTCACGTTATCCAGTACGGTGCATATATTCATGATTTGACAAATATGGTGAACCTTGACCAATCCGTCGACTTTGACGGACCAAACACTAACACTAAATGCGAATGGGAGTGTTCGGTCTGTTCAGTTCGACAAAGACTGCCGGGGAAGAATGGATAGAACCACGTTACGGCGTATTTATTGATATATGCAGTACAAATGACCCGATGCCTTACAGAACATAAGTTACAAGAAGTCAATAATCGCATGATCTTGTCTGAGCTGCAGCAACACCGAGGTGATCAGTGGAACAACTTCAAGAGTTTTTCGTATCAAATGGAAACATAAGTCGGCTGAACAGCGCAAGGCACTTCATCTGCGTCCCGACACATCGGTCGTCAGTTCGCTAACGAAGTCCTTCTTGCGAAATTTCTTGCGGGTCTGGTTGTCTGCAGGGTGACAGTTTTGCGCTGCAAACCGGAAAATAAAAGCGACCCACTCCTCCCCACACCATTGTGTCGTATTACAGCGTGTACCAGCAGACTTGGTGGGGTCCAATTCAGGCGGTGTCATCCGCTAACGCACTTTTATTAAGCACTTACGTCATGCGCCGGGTCGCGCCCTCTTATACAGGGGAGATAAGTGGCCCTGTCTTTCTCTCAACCCTCTTCCTTTCTCTCTCTCTGCCTCCCTCCCTCCCACTCTCTCGCCCTCTTCTTTCGCACGCACATACTGCGAGCTGAGGCGTCCATTCTTCCTTCCACGTTGTGCCTCTCGGCTGTAAAGGAGATAAAAAACGCCGTTGTTAAGGGAGAAACAAGAGCGGCCTTTTGCGGCCCAGCCGATTTTCTCTGAACGAACCCCGGTGGAAGCGACGGGACGCGAAAGGCGGCGCTGATGGCAGAGAAAAGAAAGTACCAGGCGAAGAAAATAGCTGCCTAGGAGTGCAATATACCGCGGCCTCCGGGTGTTCGTCGATGTCGCCGTATTTCTCGTTTCATTCTTCGGGCCACATTTCGGGACGAAACGTGCGCTCGCGTATTTGCACACCACATAACAGGCGCTGTGCTTTTATTGATAACGTCTGTCCCGCGGCGTGGAGAGCACCAATCGTTTGTACTGCCATCAAAAATGACTGTCCGCTGAGTGCCCGAGGGAAGACGAAAGTAAGCGGAAAGTGCCCAGTTACCTGAAATACGACATCACATTCCAGTCTGGCAGAGCCGCAAGGGCCGATCATCTAGAGATTACTGCGCTGGTAAGCTTCCTTCGTTTTTCTTTTGTACGCTTGAAACCCAGAAATTCAGCCTTTATAAGAGATTTTCTCTGACAAGAGGGGCCGTCAGTCTCCTTTGTTTAATATTAATCTATTTAAATTTATAAATATTCTATAGCGACAAGGTAGGTGCACCTCATTAGAGTTAACACTGAAAAATGTACCAGGTGGTTATAATTAAAGTGGAGCTGCAGCGTCGACTGCAATTATTGAAGGTCAGTGGAACTTGGTAGATATGATAAACCGCTAATGCTGAACCGATTTAAGCTGGAAAAAATTAGTTCCAATTTTGATCTCCTGGTGCTAATATGGCGCTTTACAACATCTCGTAGACTTCTCAGGTTATTATTATTATTATTATTATTATTATCGTATGCATCAATTGCAGTAATACATACTTAGCAAAACAAAGAAAATATATATATATATATATATATATATATATATATATATATATATATATATATGTGAACATGTAAAATTATATATAGTACACAAGTTTTAAAACGGTTCAGACTACACTCTGATGTTGATGGACTCGATCCAGCGGAGTGCCTCGTGGGATGCTTGATTGAGCTTCTCAATGCCACCAGGGAAGCGTCTGATTGGCCAGTCATTCACAGTGTGGCTCATTGCTTGGGTGTCACCACAGACACAAACACAGTCACTTGAAAAGCCCCACTTGTGCATGTTGTATTTTCACCTACCCTGTTCAGTCCGATATCTGTTTAACTGCACCCACACCTCCCTTGGTTGGTGGAAGCCTGGAACTGGAACTGTAGGATTGTCTAAAAGTTCGTGGTTTCGGGTTCTTGTAGCTTGCCACTCACGTTTTCACTCTGCTCCCTGGTCGAATCCTGTGGATAGCATTTGGACACCCTTTTCATATGCTGGTGTTCTAGATTTGAGGCGTTTCCTGGGAAGTGATAGCCAACCGTCATGAAGAGGGATCGAGTTGTTTTCAGAAACTTGTTGACAGAGGTTGTAAAGAGCAGCCTTTCGACGGAGGTCTGGTGGAGAGATGTTTGAAAGCACTGGTAGCCAGCAAGTAGGTGTAGACCGTACTGTAGCACTAATTACTCTCATAACTGAGTTCAGTTGGACGTCTACTTTCACTGCGTGGGCGCTTCGGAGCCAAACTGGCGCACAGTATTCTGCTGCAGAGTACACCAGTGCAAGGTATGCTCCTCGGAGGACTGACGTGGTTGCTCCCCATGTACTGCCTGCCAGCTTTCTCACAACATTCACTCGTGTTTGTATCATCTTGGCCAAGTTGGAAAGGTGTTTTTTACTTCTCAGGTGTTCATACTCAATAAACGGTGTAAAATGTAATTAGTAAAAAAAATTAACATTACACCTTTTTAAGTTGCTCGAATTTTTCTGCACACGTCCCTCTGCTAATCCCTTACATATGGAACATTTCCACAAGTCTTTCTTGCATTCACAGTGCCAGATTTTCGCCTGCTGATCAAAGGTGAAAAATTTTCTTACAGCGTAAATCGGTTATGCACTAATGTATTATAATATATACAAAGTTTCACAGCTATATGATATTTACAGCCCACACTCGACCTTGGTGAGAAATGTATTTAGGAGGTGGTACTGTAGACAATTTAGAATGAGACATTTTGTTTAACACGTGTTTGGTTTTTATAATGCAACAAAAAAAACGTACGTAAGGCGTTAAGGAAAGGCAAATTATTACATTCAAATTTGATTTACATAAATTCCATTTACGACTTCAAAAGTGTATTCGAATTTTCTTGAAAACATAAAAATGATAAAATGTGTGTGAATTCCTAAGGTACCAAACTGCTGAGCCATCGGTCCCTAGACTTACGCACTACTTAAACTAACTCATACTAACTTATGCTAAGAACAAGACACACACACACACACATCCATGCCCGAGGGAGGACTCAAACCTCCGGCAGGAGGGGCCGCGCAGCACGTGACATGGCGCCTCAAACCACGCGGCCATTGATAACATCACCTGTAGCTCTTGTGAGATAGTATTGACATTCTTTTAAGAGAGCAACACTCGTCATAATTCAATCAATTAGTCTTTTGAGCTTACATTTGTAGATGTCAGCTTTCAAGCCCCTCCACAAACAAAGTGAAGTTGGGTGCAGATCTGTGTAGACGGCCAAGAAACTTAACCACTTGTGCAGTTCCATCTTCAGCAGATGTTGCGTTAATATTATGTGTCACTTGACGGCTGGAATGTGTTGCTGCCCCGTCATGCTGGAACAACACACAGATTCCTGTAGCCCAAAGAATCTGTTATAATGATGAAGAGAACTTGTTTTCAAGAAATTTAGGTAATTGACCGTGTAAGACGGTGCGGTAAACACAACAGACCTAATCAACTGAATGTCTATCATAATACAGCACACATTGGCCGGCCGCTGTGGCCGAGCGGTTATAGGTGCTTCAGTCCGGAACCGCGCTGCTGCCACGGCCGCAGGTTCGAATCCTGCCTCGGGCATGGATGTGTGTGATGTCCTCAGGTTAGTTAGGTGTAAGTAGTTCTAAGTTCTAGGGGACTGATGACCTGAGATGTTAAGTCCCATAGTGCTCAGAGCCATTTGAGCCACACATTGAATAAGTGTCTCCATAAAACCATGGTGGATTTCGTCGTACCACCGATCTGAATTACTAGTGCTTTGACAGTCACGAGTGAATCAGTATTAATGGGATTACTCGGCGATTTACAATTAGCCAACGACAAAATTCCTATCGTTCACGGCCATCTGCTTCTCTGTTATGTTGAATTCAGTGTAAACGATCAGGACAGAGGCGTGTGAGCCGTTCGTGGCTCGTGTTCGTGCCATCTCTTATTTAACATCCTGTTTTTGCCGTACTGCCACCTCGTTATGTTAGTTTCAAATACTTGCGTCACTGAGTTGCTGCTTTGCCTGCCTGTGAGCGGCAACAGCAGCGCCTATCGATATAAGCCCTGCTGTACTATCTTTGCGGCACTGCTATTACTTCCCTGTCGTCGTGTGTCGTGAAGTCAGTTGGAAACGGACCAGCAGTGCAGTCGGGAATCAACAGCAGTGAAGTCGGGGACGGAGCGCCCATGAGGCGCCGACATCCAGTACTCTCCCGACCACTGGCGACATAAAGGGTGTTTCAAAAATGACCGGTATATTTGAAACGGCAATAAAAACTAAACGAGCAGCGATAGAAATACACCGTTTGTTGCAATATCCTTGGGACAACAGTACATTTTCAGGCGGACAAACTTTCGAAATTACAGTAGTTACAATTTGCAACAACAGATGGCGCTGCAAGTGATGTGAAAGATATAGAAGACAACGTAGTCTGTGGGTGCGCCATTCTGTACGTCGTCTTTCTGCTGTAAGCGTGTGCTGTTCACAACGTGCAAGTGTGCTGTGGACAACATGGTTTATTCCTTAGAACAGAGGATTTTTCTGGTGTTGGAATTCCACCGCCTAGAACACAGTGTTGTTGCAACAAGACGAAGTTTTCAACGGAGGTTTAATGTAACCAAAGGACCGAAAAGCGATACAATAAAGGATCTGTTTGAAAAATTTCAACGGACTGGGAACGTGACGGATGAACGTGCTGGAAAGGTAGGGCGACCGCGTACGGCAACCACAGAGGGCAACGCGCAGCTAGTGCAGCAGGTGATCCAACAGCGGCCTCCGGTTTCCGTTCGCCGTGTTGCAGCAGCGGTCCAAATGACGCCAACGTCCACGTATCGTCTCATGCGCCAGAGTTTACACCTCTATCCATACAAAATTCAAACGCGGCAACCCCTCAGCGCCGCTACCATTGCTGCACGAGAGACATTCGCTAACGATATAGTGCACAGGATTGATGACGGCGATATGCATGTGGGCAGCATTTGGTTTACTGACGAAGCTTATTTTTACCTGGACGGCTTCGTCAATAAACAGAACTGGCGCATATGGGGAACCGAAAAGCCCCATGTTGCAGTCCCATCGTCCCTGCATCCTCAAAAAGTACTGGTCTGGGCCGCCATTTCTTCCAAAGGAATCATTGGCCCATTTTTCAGATCCGAAACGATTACTGCATCACGCTATCTGGACATTCTTCGTGAATTTGTGGCGGTACAAACTGCCTTAGACGACACTGCGAACACCTCGTGGTGCCCGGCCACATCGCACGGCCGACGTCTTTAATTTCCTGAATGAATATTTCGATGATCGTGTGATTGCTTTGGGCTATCCGAAACATACAGGAGGCGGCGTGGATTGGCCTCCCTATTCGCCAGACATGAACCCCTGTGACTTCTTTCTGTGGGGACACTTGAAAGACCAGGTGTACCGCCAGAATCCAGAAACAATTGAACAGCTGAAGCAGTACATCTCATCTGCATGTGAAGCCATTCCGCCAGACGCGTTGTCAAAGGTTTCGGGTAATTTCATTCAGAGACTACGCCATATTATTGCTACGCATGGTGTATATGTGGAAAATATCGTACTATAGAGTTTCCCAGACCGCAGCGCCATCTGTTGTTGACAATTGTAACTGCTGTAATTTCGAAAGATTGTCTGCCTGAAAATGTACTGTTGTCCCAAGCATATTGCAACAAACGGTGTATTTCTATCGCTGCTCGTTTAGTTTGTATTGCCGTTTCAAATATACCGGTCATTTTTGAAACACCCTGTACATGCAATGGAGACGGAAGGAGATTTGATCGTTCGGTCGGTCGTCTCATCGGACGATGTGTAACTGGCTCTCTGACCGCTTCTGGGCCCCTTCACTTACCATCTTGTGGAGCTTGGGTCGGTCCTTTCGTGGTGCAGGGATGTCGGTTAGCCAGTGGGCTTCTTTCCTCTGCATGGTTGGGTCCGAGCCGGTATTTCCGCCGTCGTGTGTCTGGAAGTGAGTGGGAGACGCACCAGCAGTGCAGTCGTGACGGAGCAGCAGTCGCGGACGGACCAGTTGGTCGGTTGGTCGGTTGGCGTGCAGCAGCGAGGAAACCTCGGCGCGTGATTTGGCCGAGCCCGCTGGTCGCGTCCGAGCGCGGACGGAGTGTGTGTGCTGCTGTTCCCATTGCTACGAGGTCCGTGGCTCACCGATCCTGGATACGACAGTTAAGTTTTACTTTATGTACCAGCAAGTCACCACTGTTCGCATTGTGTCGTTCGTATTTCGTTGACTGCTGTTGGAACACGTTATCTTGTCGGTGGGTCCGTTGAATGTCGGTCGATTGGGTTGTCGTCGGATCGCGAATGGTTGGCCTAACTGCCTGTCTCATGTAAGTTAGCGTTAGTGTTTGAATTACAAGCCGACCCTCAAACATATGAGCGCTCTTGGGTGTACTGCTTTATTTTTTAAAATTTAATTTGTTCTTGTTGTTTGTACTTGTGTGGCTTCTAGCCGATTTTTTTAAAAAAATCACAGTTGTTTAGCTATTAAGGCCCTCAGCCTAGTTTAAAGTACTATTTCACGTAAGTCCTTTGGCATTTTAAAAATTTTAATGTTCTTGAATTTTTGTAAGTCTTGGGCCTCCAGCCGATTTTCAGTTTGAGTTATTGTGGTTTAAGGCCTTCAGCCTAACTTAAAGAACTGTTTCACATAAGGCCTTTGGTTTAAAAAAAATAATGCTATGGAGTTTTAAATGTTAGGCCTTCAGCCGATCTGAATTTAACTTGTTTACTACAGACTAACTAAAGAACTGTTTTAAGATAAGGCTTGCATGTTAAAATTATGCTTATGCTTGCGTTTTAAGTTGTTGGCCCTCAGCCGTTTTTAAATTAAAGTGCCTTACAGCCGGTAATTAAGTCCCAAGGATTGAGGCTGTGTGTGTGTGTGGTTTTTTTTATGTTTGTAATGTTTCATCAAATAATAAAGTTGTATGTCCGAGTGTAACTGACAGCCCTTATTTTGGCCCCTTTCCACAATTTATACTATCTGTTCTGTTTTGCGGGTTTAGTGGCGCGTCTCAGCGTTCATATGTAGTGTTCACAGTGTTTTTGTATGTCGAACACCGATACGTGTATAAATTCTGTGTGTGCTTGTTGGACTACGTTCTGCCATAATAATTGTGCTAGTTATAAATTTTTCAGACAGTGGCATAACTTTGGAGTGGGAGTGCTAGAATCATATGTATTAAAATGGCTCTGAGCGCTATTGGACTTAACTTCTGAGGTCATCAGTCCGCTAGAACTTAGAACTACTTACACGTAACTAACCTAAGCACATCACACACATCCATGCCCGTGGCAGGATTCGAACCTGCGACAGTAGTGGTCGCGCAGTTCCAAACTGCAGCGCCTAGAACCGCTCGGTCACCCCGGCCGGCCATATGTATTAATTTCATAATGGAATATAAATTTATTAACAATGTAAAAAGTATTAACATACGGCCATGTGTCTACTTGAATTTATTTCCGTAGAACAGACTCAGATAAATCAGCATACATAGATAGACATAAGTGTTCACAATACCTTTGTAGGGCTGTTCTCATCAGATTCTACAGAAAACTAATGCCGACAACGATAGTTCAGGTATACATACCAACGTCGCAAGCAGAAGATGAACATATACAGCATATGACGATACTGAACTGGTAATTTAGTATATGAAGGGAGATGATATCTAATAATTATAGGAGACTGGAATACCGTTGTAGGGGAAGAGTAGAACAAAGGTTATGGGAGAAGGTGGGATTGGTAGTAGGAATGATAGAAGGGAAAGCTGTGCAGTAGATTTCAGATGGTAATATCGAATACTCTCTTGAAGAATCAGGACAACAGGAGGCATACTCATAACCCAATTTACGAGAGCATGCTGAAATGTAAAGCCTCCAAATGTCTTACTTGAAAACTCTTGCAGTTTTTGAAAAATCAAAAGTTATTAACATTCCTCGCCCTTATTTTTGTTTCTACATATGTGTTTCTCAGCATATTAACCCTGGTGACACACAAATTTTCTTAGGTGGTCAATGTAGAATGTTTGACTTTGTTGACGGAGCCACCACCTCACGTTTGCTTCCATCGCTGCATTACTATCTTTTCGAAGTCCTCGAAGGTATTCTTTAAGTCTCGAAAACAGGCGATTGTTGTACGGGGCCAAGTCAGGACCGCACGCAGGATGGTCGATTACAGTGAACCCAGTTCGTCGGATTGTTGCAGATGTCGCAGCACTTGTGTGTGGTCATGCTGAAAGGGAGGGTGTTCCATGTTTGGACGAACTCTTTGAATTCGAAACTCGATTACAAAATTGTATTTCTCACGCACCGACACGGTTACGTTGCGCGCCACCACGTTTTGTGCTACAATTGGGAGCCCTCTAGAGACATAGAGCTGCAAATATGTAGAAATGATTAATAAAGTTGTAGAATGTTAATAGCGTTTGTCTTATTTAGAGAGCTTTGAGAGTTTCAACATGAAAAATTCGGAGGCATTACTTTTCAACACACCCTTGTACATTGTAGAGAACTAGATATCTAGACCTAGCAGTGCTTACACAGTCCATGACACTGATTTTACCTGAGAACGTAGAACACGTATACATAACTAGTTTGTTGTTGGTATTAAAGAGACCGGATTGTGCTTAAAACTTCAAAAAAATTACGTTCCGCTCATATAAGGGTGCGTTAATAGAATATGAAAGCTTTGATCGTGCTTGGAACATGACATACTATTGCTGATAGTACCAGTGCTCTTAAATTTGCTTGCACACGGGCAAGATATATACTTCGAATACAAAGGGATGCCTAAGCCTACTTGGGATTTCACTGAACATGCCATTTAATTTACGCCAAGAACAGTATACTACATAGACGTGTGAGTGCTTATGTAGGACAAGTCAGTTATTACTAAGAGCTAAGAATGCTCAGCTTTGAGCAAGACCAACAGTGCACTACTACTTCCATAAACACTCATTCACTGAAACCATACCGAACGGATGCGTGCTCATTTACGAAGCAAGTTCGGCCACCTGTCGGCCTCATTTCTGTAATCCACGTTGGCTATAGCCCCGGTATTTGGGTACCCACACTAACTGGCCTCCTCACAGAATGTTCAGGTCGTTTAGCCTTAATTGTCTCATATAACTACATCTACATATATACTCCGCTAACCACCAAGCGGTGTGTGGCGGAGGGCGCAATTCGCGCCAAAGTTATATTTTCCCCCTCTGTTCCACTCGCGGATCGCGCGAGGCAGAAACGACTGTCTGAACGCCTCAGTACGAGCTCTTATTTCCCTTATCTTTGAATGATGATCGTTACGCGATTTGAAAGTTGGTGGTAATAATAATGTGCTCTACATCCTCGGTGAAGATTGGATTTCGGAATTTAGTGAGCAGCCCCTTCTGTTTAGTGCGTCGTCTATCTGCAAGTGTGTCCCACTTCAAACTTTCTATGAGATTTGTAACGCTCTCGCGATGGCTAAATGTACCAGTCACAAATCTTGCCGCTCTTCTTTGGACCTTCTCAGTCTCTTGAATCAGACCCAACTGATAAGGGTCCCATACAGACGAACAATAAGACTGGACGAACTAACGTATTTTAAGCTATTTCCTTTGTTGAAGGACTGCATCGCTTCGGGATTCTACCAATAAACCGCAATCTAGAGTTCGCCTTACCCGTTACTTGTGTAATCGGATCATTCCATTTGATATCATTTCGAATAGTCACACCCAGATACATGACGGATGTTACCGCTTCCAAAGACTGATCATTTATTTTGTACTCATACATTAATGGGGATTTTCGCCTTGTTATACGCAGTAGGTTACACTTACTAATATTGTGAGATAACTGCCAGTCATTACACCACGAATTTATTTTCTGCAAATCCTCATTGATTTGTTCGCAACTTTCGTGTGATACTACTTTCCTGTAGACTACAGCATCATCGGCAAACAGTCTAAGGCCGCTGTCAATGCCATCAACCAGATCGCTTATGTAAATCGTAAAAAGCAGAGGACCTATTACGCTGCCATGGGGTACACCTGAAGTTAGTCATGTTTCTGTTGAACTTATCCTGTTCAGGACGACATACTGGTCCCTGTCATATCCACAGAAAACAGCCAGATCTAGTAGAAAAATAGTAACAAATGGGGAATAACGTTATTCACTGCCGTTTCAGGAAAGTGCAACACCTGATTAGCGCCACACTCGTTGGAAGTGGCCACGAATGTGCAAGCAATACGTGATACGTTTTGCAGCGAAATGGGGTACACGTAGGCCGAGCAGAGCCCTCTCGTGTCGGTCCGACAGGGTCGGTGTTGCGCCTGGTGTAGTCGCTGCAGAGATGTCACACAAGGTGGAAACAATACAGTGAGTGACAGTATGCCTCGTCGACGTCAAAGGGAGCATTATCGCCATGTGAGCGAGATCGAACGGGGCAGAATGATCGGTCTCCGGGAAACAGGGTTGTCATACCGTCACATTTGGGCTCGCACAGGGCATGCTGCGTGTGTGGAAGCAGTGGATAGAGGAAGGTCGTACGCAGCAACGAGCGGAAACTGGACCACGGAACGTGATCACTACAAGGGATGACCGTATCTTGTCCGCATGGACATTACGGACCGTACAGCGTCATCCATAGTGTTGGCTCGTCGCTGGAGCACTGCAGCAGGTGTGAATTTGTCTGCATCAACGGTTCGTCGAAGTCTGCTGCAGGATGGACTCATTGCACGCATGCCATTAGGTCGGCTTCCACTGTCCAGAAACTGCAAGCTCCTCCGACTGCAATTGTCACGTGAGCACCGTCACTGGTGCTCCGAGTGGCAACATGTAATGTTTTCGGATGAGTCTCGCTTCAACGTGTCCTACAATGATGGCCGCATAGGTGTCCGGCGGTACCGTGGTGAGAGCAGCCTAGAGGGCTGCATTGTGGAGCGGCATAGCGGACAAGCACCAGGTGTGATGGTTTGGGGCGCCATTGCTTACAACCGATCTCGCCTCCTACGTATTGCGGGCGCTTTGAACAGCAATCGGTACCTAACGGAGTTGTGGAGCCTGAGGTACTCCCTCTGCTTCAGGCATCTCCACAGGCCACATTTCAATTGGACAATGCCCGGCCACATATTGCGTGGAATGTACAGGCCTTCTTCAAAGAGCGACGGGTACCATTGCTTCCCTGGCCTGCACGTTCGCCAGACATGTCACCCATCGAATACGTATGGGATATGGTTGTTCGGCACCTGGGGCGTCACGGTCCTCCAGTAGCTGGTGTCATGGATGTGTGCGCTCGGATACAAACTGCGTGCAGGGAAATCCCTCAGGAACGTATTCAGAAGCTTAGTCATTAAATGCCACGTCGTATTGTAACTCTAACTGCGGCGCATGGTGCCCACACGACATACTCAATACTAGGGCTTTAAGAACAAGTGCAGATTTGAAAAGGTTATCATTTATTACTTGTCATGCACTTAACCTGTGCTGTTAAATTAATTGAATTCATGCGTTTCTTTCTTGGTGTTGCAATTTCCACAAATGATAGTATGTTAGTAGCTTTGGGGCATGGAGCTGGAAAGTCACAGGGCAGCTAGCGGGCCTGCTAGGCACCAATATTTTGGGCTGCCACGTATAGCGATAACAGTATAAACTACCAACGTGGAGTGATGCAAGACCGTTGCAGAGTACCACTGATAAGTGTAAACTAAAGCCAAAATTGTAATATAATACAGAAAATAAAGGAAAAACTGACATATGGGTGGAATCACTTAAAAACTTCCTAGGAAGTGCGGTTTCTGACTTTAGAAACGCTTCCTTTATTTCTCGCTATTGTACAGATTCGATTATATAAACCATTTTTGAACATACTGATTAGAATCAACAGTTTACTTCACAGTATAGCATCGTTAAAAATACACTGTGACCTAAGAAAGAAACATTTCTTTAAGAACATGTACAGATTTAAAAAGATTATCATTTGTTACTTGTCATGCACATAACATGTGCTCTCTCTCTCTCTCTCTTCTCTCTCTCTCTCTCTCTCTCTCTCTCTCTCTCTCTCTGTGTGTGTGTGTGTGTGTGTGTGTGTGTGTGTGTGTGTGTGTGTTGATGAATTTTCACAGTGTTTTGAAGTGGCTGTTTCATAATACACAGTGAATTATTGACTGTGATTATGATATTTCAAAATGGTTTCATGGCCATAATTGTGGAGTAGCGTAGAATATAATAACAGTACATACTGAGCTCGATGCGGAACAATGTTTCCCATTCTCTGTGTACCTGCTGCATCGCCTTGTCTGGTATGGTGCAACTGTAGAATGCTTGTAGTGAAATGTGCGATTTAATTGGACAATGAACAAGTTAAAGACAAAGTTATAAGGCCTTTTCGACGTACGTTGATTAGTTCTGCGAAAAGAACATAGCCGATACGTTACGCGAATCACCAAAGACTTGCAGAAAGTGTGCTTCTGGCCTTTGTAGCCTAGGACACAGCAGCAGAGGCGAGGGGACCACGTCGTGACAGATCTGGAGAGCCGAGAAATATGAAACGGGAGGAGGAGGAAGGATCCGGCTTTGCGCCCCATTTAGCGTTGCGTCAAGACTGTAAGCTCTCCGGCGGTTCGCCTGTTGAGGCCATATGTATCCAGTGGAAAAAATGGGTCTCTCTCTCTCTCTCTCTCTCTCTCTCTCTCTCTCTCTCTCTGTGTGTGTGTGTGTGTGTGTGTGTGTGTGTGTGTGTGTGTGTGTGTCGGCACGCGAGCTCCTGAAACCAGCACTGTGTAATGTACACTGGATTTCATCTCTAATGTACACAGATGTCTATCGACGTGTTTTGCATCTTCTGTGCTCGTGCTTTTTCTTTTCGTGTGAGCTTGTGATCGCAGCCCCACTATGATTTACCTCGTCGTCTGGGTGCCGCTTTGCATCCTAAATGTTCTGGGAATAGCGCCGGTTCGTATTTTCTGATACCCAGATAAAGCATTTGACAGTGCGAATCACAGTGTTTTCCGCTGTCAGTGTATATGCCGGTCGATATTTGAGACAACATCAAATATTTTTCCATAGAGACTGAAACATGCCGTTCTCAAACCTCTGTTTTAGAAACGTGGTAAGAGAGAAGTTAATAACTACCGACCTGTTTCACTGCTGGCGTATTTCCCAAACTTTTTGAAATATTATGTATTCTAGAATAGTATCTCACCTTAGCAACACTAATATCCTTAACAAACCACTGTTTCAGTTTCAGATGGTTTGCTCTACTGGGAATGCAATTTACATGTTCACTCAGAAGATTTTACTAGGATTAAATAGTGAAATAGCGCCGGTTCGTATTTTCTGCTACCTAGCTAAAGCATTTGACAGTGTGAATCACAGTATTCTCCGAGATTAATTCAAGCGCTGTGGGAGTGATTGTGTAGCCAACGAATGGATGATATGATATCTAACCAAAAGAATGCAGAAAGTTGTACTTAGCAATTCAACCAATATAGTCCGTTTGCTTAATTTTGACTGGGGAGAAATCACGTACGGGGTTCCCCAAGGCTCAATCTTAGGTCCCCTACTCCTGCTTATTTATGTTAACGATCTTCCATCTAATATACAACAAGAAGAAGTATTTGTTTTTACAGATGACACTAGTACTGTAATCAATTCAGCATACAAGCAGAGACAGAAGAAATGTTAAAGGAAGTTCTTAGAAGTATTGTTGGTTTTCTGCGAATGGTCTATCAATTCTAAAAAGACACAAAGAATTATTTCTGAACATTTGTGGATACTACACCAACAACAAGTGTACCATGGGGTTAAGAAATAATAAATGGGATTGAAACTTCAGAAAATTTAGGCGCCCATATTAATGAAAAAATAAATTGGAAAATGCCCATTTTGGAACTTTTAAAACAGCTTAATTCATGTACATATCCATTTAAAATCATTGCAAATCTTCGGGAGAGGCAAATAAGTACAAAGTAATTTGATGTATTTTGCATACTTTCATTCAATTATGTCATATGGAATAATGTCCTGGGTAACTCATATTTAAGAAATAAAGTCTTCAGTACGCGAAAACGTGCTCTAAGAATAATATGTGGTGCTCACCCAGTGTCATGTTGTAGACATCTGATTAAAGGGTTTGGCATTCCCTTATAAAGTTTGCTGTAAATAATGTCCCAAATAAAAAGCATTATAATTACAACACTAGAAGAAAAAATGACATTCATTACCGCAAATTAACGTCGTCTTTACCAGTAAAAGGGGTGCACAATGCTGCAACAAAAGTTATTGAACATTTACCCGGTCATATAAAATGTCTGACAATAAAATTTGACTAACTGAGAAAGTTTCTCGTTGACATCAGAAGACAGAAGAATTTCTATTATTTTTCGGAAAAAAGTCTTAGAAATGTTCAGAATATAGCCGTGTGTAATTAATTTGTGATTTAAGTGTGAAATGACTCGTTCTAAATCATTGCGATCTACCGTGCAAAATGATCCACAGAATATGTAACTAACTTACACAGTTATTGCTCTTAAGTTCACCTCTACCATTAACCCAGTCACACGAAATAACGAACTATAGTCGCATGAAGTTTTATAGTATTTAAATTGTTTGACGAGCTCAGTTATTGATTACTCTGAAACCGACAATTAAGAACTTGGCGCAGGCTTCATTGAACCAACTTCAAGCTACTTCTCTAACGTCCCATTCTCGAACAGCGCGTCGGAAGAACGAACGCTTAAACCGTTCTATGTGAAACCTAATTTCTCTTATTTTATTATGATGATCATTCCTCTCTATGTAGATGAGTGCAAACAAAATATTTTCACAAACTGAAGAGAAAGTTGGTGATTGAAATTTCATGAGAGGAGTCTGCCGCAGAGAGAAACTTCTTTGTTTTAATGATTGCCATCACAGTTTACGTAGCACATCCGAAACCTCGTGGTTCGGTGTACGAATGCCAAGCGTTCACTTCCTAACTATTAGATGACCCTTAAATGTGTTCTAAACGAACACATGCCGTGAGTGTCACGTGGTGACGTGAAACGAAGTGAAAAAGCAAAAGGATGGCGTAGACCTTCAAGAGCAGATAACGGCTTTCAATGCAGTCATACGACTCACGGTGAAGCGGTTTAGGAAGATATTATTTTCTTTTTTGTACACGTATTTTTAAATGGTTCAAAATGCTCTGAGCACTATCGGACTTAACATCTGAGGTCATCAGTCCCCTAGAACTAAGTACTACTTAAACCTAACTAAACTAAGGACATCACACACATCCACGCCCGAGGCAGGATTCGAACCTGCGACCGTTGTGATCGCACGGTTGCTGACTGAAGCGCCTAGAACCGCTCGGCCACTCCCGCCGGCGTATTTTTAAACCCCTTCTTTTGTAACACGAGATGAGAGCAAATAAAAAAGCGTCCTACCAGACTTCAAAACCAACGTCGCAGAGCAGCTGCCAAGGAATACACAGGTACCTGAGTACACCTTTACGTGCGACTACCAGTGAGTATAATCACTATGAGACTTCAGGTACAAACGTGGGCTTATTTCCCGATGTACGTACCCCCAACTGAGAAGAAAAAAATGTCTCAAAGAGGTGTTCTTTGTGCTCCTCAAGAGTAAAAAATAAAAAAGGAAGAAATGTGAATGGCTGTGTAAATACTGAGGCGTTGCTGTGCATTTTCGAAAACTGTTTTTCAGTCTACCATACGCAAGGTCACTACTGCGCCAACTTCATCCGTCATTATTATGACAGCGTCGTAATTTTTCTCAATCTTACAAGGCCATTGGAAAAAAGGAAAGCTAGAAGAGATTCCAACGAATCGCCTATGAAACAGTTCCTCTGTTGGGCACAAATTGAGGCCGGGCTTTACCATTTATAACGTGCACCACTCGATGAAAATCGGATCTGCCTCTTCCTCGTGTCATCCAATAACATTAATCGTAACAACACTAAAACTTCATAATACACGGCTCCCCCAAATTATTAATTAAATTTTGTGGAGCTCTGTCAATTTACATAGAGTAGGTACTTTGCGATAGGTGTTGCGGGAAATACAGTCAATACATTCAATGCAATTAATTTTTTTATCAATGGTGAGAGTATACTGTTTTACTGATGACTGGCAAACAGCTGCTGTTAATTAAAATCCCAGATCTGTTGCACTCGCGCCAGTTTCCACACAAAATACATCCTTATTAAAACATGCGCTCTGTATTCGGCAAAAAATATTTGAGTGAAGTGGCTAACGTCTGTGGCTCAGATTTTTTGCTTTCAGCGTAACTTCTTTCTTTGTTAAATAATTTTTCCAGTCACATAATCAACCGACCCATAACATACGAACTCGATACGTCTGTGCGATTTGGAAGAATGATTGTAGCTGCATACAGTCGATGTGTACTGTCCACTACAAAGGGCGATATGAGATTATATGAATACAAGCTGCCTTTACGAGAAGTGCTAAAGCATAGAAGTGCTAGAAATTACATTGAAAGAAGTTCATTAAAAACACCAGATTCCAGTTAACGAAGTGATAGGAGACTGTAAAATGGGGCAGTGAAAAATGTGAATGATTTTCTTCACGCACAAAACATAGTCTTAAGGAGAGGGGAATCAAAGAGAAATTATTACGAATACCACAAATTCTAGAGATTAAGCAACCGTTGAAAGTAGTCCCAAGCAAGATGGCGTACTGGTAAGACATCTTAATCGCAATCTGAAGGTTGGCGGTTCGGTAACCGCGAGGTTTCTTTGGAAAAGAGAGTGTGATTGACCTCCCTATCCTATCCCCATCCTATAACATGGATAAGCAATAAAGACGTAGTTGTCGACGATATGTTTTTGTCCTGTATCGAAAGTGGAGATTAAGGTTTAACATTCTGCCGGAGTTATACCATTACAAATGCAACACCACACTGAGGCGACATATGTCGTGGGATAACTCCTAATACCGTGTTGGACCTCCGTTTGCCCAGTCTACTGCAGCACCTCGATGTGACATCGACTCAAGAAGTCGTTGAAAGTCTCCTGCAGCAACACTGAACAATGATCCTTCTACAGGGTGGTCAGAAATTCCCGTTACAAACTTCTAGGACATGTAGAGGGTAGTGAGTACAGAACATTTTGAATAGGAACCCATGTCCGGAATCGTATCGTTTCCGTTCTACAACAGTTTCAGTTCAGATGTGTACCTCGTCAACGTCTGCTTAGGACAAGAGAAACGTCTCCGAGTTCCCTGACCTGGTATGCAACAGAGTAGACACGATGACGTGTACTACGTAAAAAGTTCCCCAGATGTCACTTATTGTCCGCTTTGCTGAGAGAACGAGTCAATCAATACCTGTGCATCACCGATAGAGGAAACATGGTGCGGTACACGTTTGTGGAACACACAGACTTGCTCCCTGTGTATGGCGAAGCTGGAGGTACCGGAAGAGCTGCTAGTCGGTTGTATCACGAACGTTTTCCACACCGTCACACTCCATCGCACAAACTGTTTGTCCAAGTTACACAAGGGCTACATGAAACGGGAACCTTCACCGTGAGGAGGCAGGACTGTGGTGCTCCACGGCGATGCCGCACTCCCGAATTTGGAGAAGGTGTACTGCGTCGCACTGAAGTTAGCCCCTCAACGAGTTCGCGAACAATTGCGAGTGGAATGGCTGTTAGTCAAGTACCGTCTTGGACGTCCTGCATGAGCAACTATTACATTCTTACCACTTACAAAGGCTACACGCTAAGGGTCCAGCAGACTTTCCACAACGCGTCGCCTTCTGCACATGGTTCCTGTACCGTTGCATCGAAGCGCTCCTGATTCCACGTCGAGTTCTCTTCACAGATGAACGTAGGTTAACAAAGGGATTGTGTTCTGAATGCTCGAAATAGCCATGTCTGGGTGGACGAAAACGTTCATGCCACGCATGTTCAGGGATTTCAAGACAGGTTTGGAATTAACGTGTGGGCAGGTATTTTGGACGGTCATGTGATTGGACCATACCTCATTCCATCCAAGCTCACTGGTCCCGCATACTTAGTCTTCCTACGACACGTACTGGACCCGTTCTTGGAAGCTGTGCCATTGAATGTCTGACAGGAAATGTGGTTTCAGCATGATGGAACACCACCTCACTTTTCACTGGCTGTCCGGAGACGTCTCAACAGACGGTATGGTGAAAGATGGATAGACCGTGGTGGTCCAACGCGTGGCCGCCACGATCGCCGGATTTAACCCCTATGGACTACTTCTTGTGGGGTCGTATGAAGAGCCTAATTTATGAGACATCTGTAGAGACAGAGGAAGATCTGCTAGTACGAGTTCTGGTCGCTGCACAAGACACTGAAGAGACACCAGGTGGAATGGAGAGAGTGTACCAGAACAAGCTTCAGAGGTACAAGGCGTGTAACAACGTTGGTGGTCGCCATATCGAGCCGCTGTTGTAATGCATCGGTACGTTGCGGCTGGTGCCGTAGATGCTGGGTACTTGTTGTTGTCGACTTACGTAAACCATAAGGTGTAAGATGTAATGGAAATGTGTAAGTAATAATGGAACGAGTCAGTATTCTTTCCAAATGGGTTGCAACAATTGTACTGCGTCACGCCTAAGTACATTCCTCACGTGGGTGTGGATGAGATAACCATCTGCATTGAAACTGTCGTAGAATGGAAACGATACGTTTCCGGCCACGGGTTCCTACCCTGTCCTAGAAGTTTGTAACGGGAATTTCCGACCACCCTGTATGTACGTCCATAATTGCGAAAGTGTTTCCTGTGCAGGATTTGGTGCATGAACTCGCCTCTCGATTATGTCCCATAAATGTTCGATGGGTTTTATGTCGGGCGATTTGGGCAGCCAAACCATTCGCTCGAACTGTCCAGAATGTTCGCCAAACGAGTCGTCAACAACTGTGTCCTGGTGACATGGCGCATTGTCATCCATAAAAATTCTACAATTGTTTGGGAGCTTGGCGTCCATGAATGGCTACAAATGGTCTCCAAGTAGCCAATCATTTCTAGTCAATGATCAGTCCAATTGGACCAGAGGAAACAGTAAACGTAGCCCACAACATTATGGAGCCACCACCAGCTTGCACGGTGCCTTGTTGACAACTTGGATGTATGGCTTCGTGGGGTCTGCGCCACACTCGAACCTGTGGTCAGGTGTTACCACCTGAGATCGGGACACGTCTGATCAGGCCACTAGAGTCCTGCCGACATCGCCACGAGCGCAGGAGAGTCGTTGCAGGCGATGTCGTGATTTAGCAAAGCATTCGCGTCGGTCGTCTGCTGCCATAGTCAACTAACTCCAGATTTCGCAGCAATGTCCTAACGGATACGTCCATTGTACGACCCACATATTTCGGCAGTTGTTTCACGCAGTGTTGCTTCTCTGTTAGCACTGACAACTCTACGCAAACGCAGCAGCTCTTGGTCGTTAAGTGAAGATCGCTGGCCACTGCGTCGTCCATGGTCAGAGGTGTTGCGTGAAATCTGGTATTCTCGGCACACTCTTGACACTGTGGATCTTGGAATTTGATTTCCCTGACGATTTCCGAAGTGAATTTTCCCGTGCTCTATCTCAAAACACCAATCTGCATTGAGAATTTGTTAGCTGCCGTCGTGCAGCACTAATCACGCCGGAAACCATTTCCATGAATCACCTGAGTACAAATAATATCATCGCCAATGCACTGCCCTTTTATATCTTCCGGTAAGCAATACTATCGCCAATTGTATATGTGCATATCGCTATCCTATGATTTGTCACCTCAGTGCATTTTGGACCAGACAACTGTGAGGGAGAACATTAATCTGAAAACTAGCTAGCCCCGCGGGATAGCCGCGCGGTCTGGGCGTCTTGCCACTGTCCGCGCGGCTCCTCCCGTTGGAGGTTCGAGTCCTCCCTCGGGAATGGGTGTGTGTGTTGTCCGTAGTGTAAGTTAGTTTAAGTTAGATAAAGTAGTGTGTAAGCTTAGGGACCGATGACCTCAGCAGTTTGGTTCCATAGTACTTACCACAAATTTTCCAAAACTAGTTAATATTTTCCATATCACAAACAGAGAGAGTTAGAGAGAACATTATTTTTCGATATACAGTTTATTTCAGATAATTCTCAGAAACCTTATTTAACGGCTCCACTAGTTTCAACTGTCTAGTTGCGATTATCAGTTCCCCACAAGCACTTCTTAGCTGATGAGCGGATGAAATCCTAGTGGGAAATTACATTTTCACAACACTTCTGTCAAAGGACTCCTAAGAGTTTTTTTTATGGACTACTGACAATTACTGGCAACGGCCTTGCCGCAGTGGATACACCGGTTCCTGTGAGATCACCGAAGTTCAGCGCTTTCGTGCGTGGTCGGCACTTGGATGGGTGACCATCCAGGCCGCCATGCGCAGTTGCCGTTTTTGGGGGTACACTCAGCCTCGTGATGCCAATTGAGGAGCTACTCGACCGAATAGTAGCGGCTTCGGTCAAGAATACCATCATAAAGACCGGGAGAGTGGTGTGTTGACCCCACGCCCCTCCTATCCACATCCTCCACTGAGGATGACACGGTGGTCGGATGGTCCCGGTGGGCCCATTGTGGCCTGGAGATTGAGTGCTTTTTTTTACTGACAATTACTAGACAGTTGATATTAGTTGATACCGGGATACCCATTAAAGAATTGCAAGGCAGCTCTTTCATCCATCATAATATCGCACTCTCGCCAACTCACATGTTGCCTCAAAGCCCCTCATACCTGTCGGCGAGAGGGGTACATCTTTGCAAACAGGAAAGAGCAGATACCTCTTGTAGCATCACGAGATCTCTGACCGGCGCTGGACAATCAGTGCACTGGGCGTGTATATTTCAGTTGGCCGTCTTCACGCAGTACGGATGGCAAAGTAGTACATCGCAGCAGATGTGATGATTCAGTCTGTTGCTTTGTAAATTTGATACGAGCGCAATCGACAGGCAGCTTTCAGCATACTGGAGAGTATGCTGCAAATAGTTGAGGTTGTATTCATATAATTCGAAACAACGAGAATTTTGAAATTATGTAAAACCGTGGTCTCTCCGCACTATTCTTGCATTTTTTTCTTTCCATGGATGATGTTGAGCTTTTATTCCCATTTTACATTGCATCAGAGCACGTGGTGACCGTTATCGGCTTCTGAGTTTACAAACTGTTACTGGGGCCAACCAGATATACGGGCCCTGCAATGGACTTGTGACGTCACACTAGTCGACTTGCCCACCAGACTTGGTGAACGCTCGACTCTGTGCAGTGCCCATGGGAAATCAACATTTAACTGAACAGGTACCCACTAGAGGTCTTAATTTTGTCGTGTGCTATCGAGAACTTGCTCGCGTTGAAACACACAGTCAATAATTATTAAACTCGTCTGAAGGAGTTCTTTGCTTACAGCCGGAGGCACGTGCTATCTTCTTCGTGGGCCTCGCTGTAACTTTAAGTGACTTACAAAAATATTCTCTCACTACAATGCTCTTTCTCAAGAGTGGACGTATTTATTTGCACGTACTTTTATGCCATAATGTTTGAAGCAAGTTTCAAGTATTTTAAGTGAATGTTTGTATTTTTCAATAACGGTTGACTATGTTTATCTGATTTGATCACGTACTTTATTGGATTTTGTCATACATTCGTGTCCCACTTAACTGATTAGCTTATAACTTTCCTTTGTTGGTTGGTTGGTTGGTTTGGGGAAGGAGACCAGACAGCGTGGTCATCGGTCTCATCGGATTAGGGAAGGACGGGGAAGGAAGTCGGCCGTGCCCTTTCCGAGGAACCATCCCGGCATTTGCCTGGAGTGATTTAGGGAAATCACGGAAAACCTAAATCAGGATGGCCGGACGCGGGATTGAACCGTCGTCCTCGCGAATGCGAGTCCAGTGTCTAACCACTGCGCCACCTCGCTCGGTTTTCCTTTGTTCACAGACTCTACCATGTGTACTTTACCTCCGTGTCAGAATATTTAAACCTGTTCCATTCACACGAAATGCTATTTCCTCAGGGACAAATGTGTATATACTTTCTTCCGAAAGAACTTTTCAGTAATCCAGGTCTGCCATCACTAAAGCAGTTCTTGAAAGCGACAGTGACGGCGTCATCATGAATTATTGCTTCTACCATACAAGCTCTCTGTCTCTCTTTCTAGGGTATTAGACAGCGAAACGTCCTCTTTCCCGGGTTCGAATCCCGCCGCCTTAGGTTTTCAAGAAAAATCATCAGCAGTGTCGGTCGAAGACTTCCGGCGTAAGAAGTCACCCTCGTTCTGCCAAAGGCCTTGTCGAAGAGGGCGGAGGAGCGGACAGAGAGTCAGGGCACTCTCTTCATCGTGGGGTGGGAATTTCCCCAAAATGCGGGAAAGGCAGCGATGATCAACGGCATGACGGCCACGAAAACCACTGCGTTAGGTAATGAGTAGCCACAGAACTTGTGGCCTTTAAATGAAAAAGTCTGATGATGTTCTCTCAGCGGCAAAAGATTATTGACTAGCCCCCCACTAGGACCCCAAAAGAGAACTGTCAAGAGAGAAGGTGGAAGGTTACCATCGGAAAAAGACTGCACACCCAACGAAAGGATAAGTATCCACGAGTCGTGAGTCGGGGGGGGGGGGGGGGGGGGGGGGTGGAATGTCAGATGTTTGAACGAAAATGCAAAGGCTCAATGTAGATATAAGATATCTGGCCAGAATAGTATAGGGCAATATCCACAGCAGCAGAAAATGGTTCAACGTAAGATTCATTGTGAATAGGAAGGTTAGGGCAGATAGTGAGTTACTGTGAACAGTTCGGTTACAGGGCTGGCCTCATCAGAAGCGACAGCAAACCAACACCGATAAGAATAGTTGAGATATACATGCTGACATCTCAATCAGAAGCTGACGAGGTAGAGATACTGAATGGGTTAATTGAGTACGTAAAGGGAGATGAAGGCCTAATAGTCATGGATTGCGGGAATGGAGTTGTACGTTTGTGAGGGGATTGTCACCTAAGACTGTTATGTATTACATCAACGTGCCTATTTTTCGGCTAGCTGTTCAACACCGTTAAACTATTAATTAATTACCTTCATTAGAATAACCACATTTGGTTTAGTAAGTGATATACACTCCTGGAAATGGAAAAAAGAACACATTGACACCGGTGTGTCAGACCCACCATACTTGCTCCGGACACTGCGAGAGGGCTGTACAAGCAATGATCACACGCACGGCACAGCGGACACACCAGGAACCGCGGTGTTGGCCGTCGAATGGCGCTAGCTGCGCAGCATTTGTGCACCGCCGCCGTCAGTGTCAGCCAGTTTGCCGTGGCATACGGAGCTCCATCGCAGTCTTTAACAATGGTAGCATTCCGCGACAGCGTGGACGTGAACCGTATGTGCAGTTGACGGACTTTGAGCGAGGGCGTATAGTGGGCTTGCGGGAGGCCGGGTGGACGTACCGCCGAATTGCTCAACACGTGTGGCGTGAGGTCTCCACAGTACATCGATGTTGTCGCCAGTGGTCGGCGGAAGGTGCACGTGCCCGTCGACCTGGGACCGGACCGCAGCGACGCACGGATGCACGCCAAGACCGTAGGATCCTACGCAGTGCCGTAGGGGACCGCACCGCCACTTCCCAGCAAATTAGGGACACTGTTGCTCCTGGGGTATCGGCGAGGACCACTCGCAACCGTCTCCATGAAGCTGGGCTACGGTCCCGCACACCGTTAGGCCGTCTTCCGCTCACGCCCCAACATCGTGAGCCCGCCTCCAGTGGTGTCGCGACAGGCGTGAATGGAGGGACGAATGGAGACGTGTCGTCTTCAGCGATGAGAGTCGCTTCTGCCTTGGTGCCAGTGATGGTCGTATGCGTGTTTGGCGCCGTGCAGGTGAGCGCCACAATCAGGACTGCATACGACCGAGGCACACAGGGCCAACACCCGGCATCATGGTGTGGGGAGCGATCTCCTACACTGGCCGTACACCACTGGTGATCGTCGAGGGGACACTGAATAGTGCACGGTACATCCAAACCGTCATCGAACCCATCGTTCTACCATTCCTAGACCGGCAAGGGAACTTGCTGTTCCAACAGGACAATGCACGTCCGCATGTATCCCGTGCTACCCAACGTGCTCTAGAAGGTGTAAGTCAACTACCCTGGCCAGCAAGATCTCCGGATCTGTCCCCCATTGAGCATGTTTGGGACTGGATGAAGCGTCGTCTCACGCGGTCTGCACGTCCAGCACGAACGCTGGTCCAACTGAGGCGCCAGGTGGAAATGGCATGGCAAGCCGTTCCACAGGACTACATCCAGCATCTCTACGATCGTCTCCATGGGAGAATAGCAGCCTGCATTGCTGCGAAAGGTGGATATACACTGTACTAGTGCCGACATTGTGCATGCTCTGTTGCCTGTGTCTATGTGCCTGTGGTTCTGTCAGTGTGATCATGTGATGTATCTGACCCCAGGAATGTGTCAATAAAGTTTGCCCTTCCTGGGACAATGAATTCACGGTGTTCTTATTTCAATTTCCAGGAGTGTAATTCAGCACTTGTGATTAGGCTTTACGCACACTTCGAAATACTTCTGGCAAACGCCACAAGTGCAGGAATTGTTGGTGGCTGAACACTAGATACAAGTTGAAAGTTAGATGAGAAGGCGAAGTATCTAATGCAGACGTGCTCAATCGACTGCACGAAAAAAAAATAATTATGGGACAAAGTGGCTAAAAGAAGGTAAATATTCGTGTAAGGTATCAACAGATAGTTAACTTAATACTGGAGATATGTGTTAGGGGTAAAAGCTGTAGAAGGAGAGGAAGTACTGAATGCAATAAGCAGATTTAAACTGATTATTGTAGCAACTATGCAGAGATGAAACAAGCACACGATAGAGTGCTGTAGCAAACCAGTCTTCGGACTACCGGCTACTGCGTCGCCTGCACAGCAGACATATATATTCCACTGATGCGATATAACTTTGACCAATCGTCACATATCGAAGACCGAGGCACGTCTACGAACGGGGCGCGTTTACTCAGAGCATTTTGCTCCGGAAACATTCTTGCTACCGACACGGGATGATCCGATAGCTCTCATAAACCTCACGGCACCAACTGAGTGAATGTCTTAGCGCGGCGAACATATTTGTGTTTTTGTGCAAGGTGATTACATTTTGTCACTCAAATATCGAAACTCATAGAGTGAATAGCTTTTAGAACTGTGAATAGATAATTACATCTTCGGTTACCGGAGATTATTCCGCTTTACTAGGTGCATCTGTGTAGTTTAATAGCCTGAAAATTATACTGCTGTTTCGAAACTAATTGAAAGGTGGCGATTGGGCACATTTTCGCAGTTCTGTTGGGGCACGTTTAAGCACTATTTTGCAGCGCCATCCTAACTAATACCCTTTCCAGGAAACTTTAAGATGACGGCAGTAGGAAACGCGATCTTAAATAATAAAGGCACAGGACAAACTAAAAGGTAGAATCTGCTAAAAAGCTGTTTGAACATAATGAATCTCAAGCAGAGAGAATGAATTCTCTGAGAACAAAGACTGGTAACGACAAGAAACTGCTATGCGCAAGAACAGGGGAAGATGTGAATAGACCTACATCTGACGTCAGCTTTTCGCGTGATAGCTCTTCATGCTTTCCTGTGGTCTGTCAGCCTCCTCAGGTCCCGTAATTTCTGCTCCCTTTACGCCGTCTGTCATCTTTTATGGCCTCCTTCCCCTCAATCTCCCGTCAGAAACTAAACATTCCAAAGCGCCCATTAGTAATTACTCGCATCTCGAAGAATGTCCCATTCAGTCCTTCTTCATGTCTCTCTCAGTGCGCAATATTCCGGTTAAGAGGATAAAAATTGCCTTTGTATTTATTGCTTGAAACGATACAAGTAATCAAAAAGAAATCAATAATGGGTCACGTGCCTTAGATATAAAAAGGGTAGGCTCACAGGTTCAAAATGGTTCAAATGGCTCTGAGCCCTATGGGACTTAACATCTGTGGTCATCAGTCCCCTAGGACCTAGAACTACTTAAACCTAACTAACCTAAGGACATCACACACATCCATGACCGAGGCAGGATTCGAACCTGCGACCGTAGCGGTCACGCGGTTTCAGACTGAAGCGCCTAGAACCGCACGGCCACACCGGCCCGCAGGCTACAGGGAGCACTATATTTTTTCATAAATTGTAACTCGGCCACTGATGACGATTAGACCTTTAATTAATATTCAAACTTCTGTGTAGGCCATATCATGCAAACAGGTGGAAGTTCACCAAAAAAATTTGTTTACTGCCAGTAAAATGGTTCTGTATTATCATGCTGACTGGTGTAAGTAAAACTTTTAACGTTGTTCACTGCCAAGAAATGTATTTTCAAAAGTTTGGCAGTGTGTTTTGTTTACTCATTATTGTGTTCTATGATACACGTAAACGCGCCCCCATAGGTGCCTAAATCTACTCCCCTAAATCAGGGGAGCATTTATGCACTTGACTTCAGCCAACATAAGACCATTTTGCACTCTCAAATGTGATGTTGAGGTAGAAGTATATATACTAAATTACACTTTAACGACCATGTTATAAGAGTAAACAGGATAAATCTGACCAAAATACTTTAGAAAATATCTAAAATAAATGCGCGTAAATTTGCTGTGGTCACCCCTACCAGGTCGTGCGGTAGCGTTCTCGCTTCCTACGCTCGGGTTCCCGGGTTCGATTCCCGGCGGGGTCAGGGATTTTCTCTGCCTCGTGATGGCTGGGTGTTGTGTGATGTCCATAGGTTAGTTAGGTTTAAGTAGTTCTAAGTTCTAGGGGACTGATGACCATACATGTTAAGTCCCATAGTGCTCAGAGCCATTTGAACCATTTGAACCCCTACCAGGTTTGGTGGAACACTTTAGTGAAAGACTCGCCCCACAAAGCTTATTATGTACTGTAGAATGCCTGAAATTTTATATTCTCATCAATAATAATAATAATAATAATAATAACTAATAATGTAATTTGGAGTATGTTTGGGATTCACTCACAGATATCCTTGCGTGTGTTGTCTCTGGTATCAAAGAAATCAGAAAATTATCTGGAAAATTATTAGCTTGTCACGTTATGTTCAATAAAAACGAAACTAGAGTATTACACAAATGTAGATTATAAATCTAAGATGTTTAATATGTATGAGCCACTCTGCATGACTCCATCAGCTGTCGACCTTGTACACTTCATTATCTGTTATGCGCGAACATCAGCAGATAACTGGAATAATATGACAAGTGTTGTGGTGGAAAGAAACTACTTAGCGATGCAGGAATTACGAGCTTCATTAACAGACACATTCACCTCGTCATGTGGCCACAAAGCTATCAGACGACGTTAATTGCCGTGGTTGGCAGCGGTCGTAATGCTCTGGCTTATCACTGTATATTAAACGACCTAGACGGCGTTATTCACAAAATATCTATACTGGACGCATGATTATCTATCAGACAGATTTTAAAACGTCGATAATGTTAGTACCAGAGAGCGTTTCTTTATATCTTTGTCAATTGGTTATTCGTCATGCTACATCGTTTACAATGTGATCAAGGGAAATCCCCAAGCTTTGCAGTCGTTTCCTCAAGGCGTTTCTAAAAAATGTTCATATGTGTGAAATCTTATGGGACTTAACTGCTAAGGTCATCAGTCCCTAAGCTTACACACTACTTAACCTAAATTATCCTAAGGACAAACACACAAACCCATGTCCGAGGGAGGACTCGAACCTCCACTGGGACCACCCGCTCAGTCCATGACTGCAAGCCCCTCGACCTCTCGGCTAATACTGCGCGGCTCAAGGCGTTTCTTCAAAATAAAATGTTTTCATTTTATGATGCAGGCGTAAACGTAATCCAGAAGGCTGGTGGACCATTTCAGTATATACGTACTTTGAATTCCCAAATGCACTACAGGGTACTGGAGAAACGTGCACAACGGATTAATTAGTTGCAAGATGGCCTCGTCGTAGTTCTGTCTGACAGTGAGGTTGACGAATCAGTCAGCAAGTTGCAAGGCATCCCAGATACGCTCAATAATGTTCATATCTGGGGATTTTGGTGGCCAGCAGACGTGTTTAAACTCAGAAGAATATTCCTGGACCAAATCTAAATGGTTCAAATGGCTCTGAGCACTATGGGACTCAACTGCTGTGGTCATTAGTCCCCTAGAACTTAGAACTACTTAAACCTAACTAACCTCGTACTCTTAAGGAATTATGGACAGCTGTGCAGGGTTCATGGTCTCAGTTCCCTCCAGCACTACTAGTCATTAGTCGAGTCCATGCCACGTCGTGTTGCGGCACCTCTACTTGCTCGCGGGGGCTAGCCACGTTATTAGGCAGGTGTACCAGTTTCTTTGGCTCTTCAGTGTACGTAATAGAGTGGTACCGCCAGAACTAATACTGAGGGCGGGAGGGACAACCGAAGAAACCATAGCTAACAACACTGATGCACCATAACGTTTCCTCTCAAACTCCACTCGCTACTGATATAGCTAAAACAATGTTACTGTACGAATGCCGTTAACTGAGGTAGGCTTCAGAGAGGGCAAAAATAGAAACAAAGCAATGTGGAAAGCTTGTTGCAATTGTCAAGAAATAAAAATATTAAAAACGTGTAATGATTTTTCTGCAAGTAAAAATGATAGAACTACAGTATAAAATAGACCAAACCGCCATTCCACTGGTTAGACGTAATAGTGCAGGAAATGTCGAATATACAGAGTACGTTATATTAAGAGTACAAGGCCGTGGACGGAGACAGAGCAACAGAATGTATAAGGTAACCTACGTAATCATGATGAAGAAACTCTCCACTAACGGAGAAGTTAGCATGACTAGTACAAAGAAAAGAAAAATAATGATTAAGAAAACGGTTCTGAATACGAGCGTCCCTTTATGGATAGTAAAGAAATGCAGCTATTGAACAGGAAGTAGTAACATTGACTCCTAAAAAGTAAAGAGAAAAAATTTCGGTTACAGCTATCATCAGATCAAAACTCATATAACAAAGCTTACTGTTACTGTCAATTTGAATGAAACCTGTATCTCAAAGGCCATCATCTTCGGCTGATTTTTGTATTCTGTCACCTATCATGTCCATTCATCTGAAAAGCTCTACATTTGTGTACAATCAGTGTTTGAAGGTAGACGAATTTAATGACTACAGAGAAATTAGTCACTGAAGAACGTACTATTTTATACGGTGCCACATGTCTTTCGAACTTACACGCTCGTAAACTGAAAAGTGAACACCACGTTACTCTCTTTAGTTAACAAATATGTTCTGTTCTAGAAGTCCTTTAACAGTTGAACGCATGCAACATTTGTGATTGTTGTGATCCGATGTTAGTTACAAATTCCCGGGAATTTCGTTTCCCTAATGCTGAGTAAACAACAACATTGACCTGTCGTTTTCAGAAGACAATTTAACATGATGTTCTGATATACTGACATTTCTACATTCGTAACGTCATCGTCTTTTGCGAAATTTTCACACGTAGAGAAGATGTTGTTTGTTGTTGTGGTCTTCAGTCCTGAGACTGGTTTGATGCAGCTCTCCATGCTACTCTATCCTGTGCAAGCTTCTTCATTTCCCAGTACCTACTGCAACCTACATCCTCCTGAATCTGCTTGGTGCATTCATCTCTTGGTCTCCCTCTACGATTTTTACCCTCCAAGCTGCCCTCCAATGATAAATTGGTGATCCCTTGATGCCTCAGAACATGTCCTACCAACCGATCCCTTCTTCTAGTCAAGTGGTGCCACAAACTTCTCTTCTCCCCAATCCTATTCAGTACCTCCTCATTAGTTATGTGATCTACCCATCTAATTTTCAGCATTCTTCTGTAGCACCACATTTCGAAAGCTTCTATTCTCTTCTTGCCTAAACTATTTATCGTCCATGTTTCACTTCCATGCATGGCTACACTCCATACAAATACTTTCAGAAACGGTTTCCTAACACTTACATCAATACTCGATGTTAACAAATTTCTCTTCTTCAGAAACGCTTTCCTTCCCATTGCCAGTCTACATTTTATATCCTCTCTACTTCGACCATCATCAGTTATTTTGCTCCCCAAATAGCAAAACTCCTTTACTGCTTTAAGTGTCTCATTTCCTAATCTAATTCCCTCAACATCACCCGACTTAATTCGACTACATTCCATTATCCTCGTTTTGCTTTTGTTGATGTTCTTCTTATATCCTCCCTTCAAGACACTATCCATTCCGTTCAACTGCTCTTCCAAGTCCTTTGCTGTCTCTGACAGAATTACAATATCATTGGCGAACCTCAAAGTTTTTATTTCTTCTCCATGGATTTTAATACCTACTCCGAATTTTTCTTTTGTTTCCTTCACTGCTTGCTCAATATACAGATTGAAAACATCGGGGAGGGGCTACAACCCTGTCTCACTCCCTTCCCAACCACTGCTTCCCTTTCATGCCCCCCAACTCTTATAACTGCCATTTGGTTTCTATACAAATTGTAAATAGCCTTTCGCTCCCTATATTTCACCCCTGCCACCTTCAGAATTTGAAAGAGAGTATTCCAGTCAACATTGTCAAAGGCTTTCTCTAAGTCTACAAATGCTAGAAACGTAGGTTTGGCTTTCCTTAATCTAGCTTCTAAGATAAGCCGTAGGGTCAGTATTGCCTCACGTGTTCCAATATTTCTACGGAATCCAAACTGCTCTTCCCCAAGGTCGGCTTCTACTAGTTTTTCCATTCGTCTGTAAAGAATTCGCGTTAGTAATTTTCACATCTGTCAACACCTTCTTTCTTTAGGATTGGAATTATTATATTCTTCTTGAAGTCTGAGGGTATTTCGCCTGTCTCATACATCTTGCTCACCAGGTGGAAAATGTTTTTGAGGACTGGCTCTCCCAAGGCCGTCTGTAGTTCTAATGGAATGTTGTCTACTCCCAGGGCCTTGTTTCGACTCAGGTCTTTCAGTGCTCTGTCAAAGAGAAGATAAGTATCATAATTGTAAATTGGATGAAAAAATCAAATGGGTTACATACACGAGCCATGTATGTCGCTGGGTCGTGTTATATAGTAGGAATATCTATGTAATAAGGAGATGAGCGAAAGAGAAATTTGTCACCTAAAATTTAATGTGGCTATAGAACAACCTGAGGTTTTCCCTTAAGCACTCTGCGGGTTTAGAGCGTAATTCAGTTTCTAGTACATACAGATCACGTTCTAAGATACTATAGCAATAGAACATGCGTTTCAGTTGCACCCTAAAAATTTTCATTTGATATTTAGAATAGACATGAATTAAATCTTTGAAGAGCACAGAAGATGAACAGAAGTATGGAAACACCAAACTGGCCTATACAACACATTAGTAAGCCGTTGGCACTTAAAACAGATTCCACTGGTCTCGGAAAGGATTAACTGAGGTCCCGTATGGTTTTTAAAGGAATCTTACACAGTTCATCCTGCAAAATAGTTCAGGTAACGATAACAGAGGTGGACAGCGGTCACGTACCTTTCTCTACAAAATAGGTTGAATGATACTGATATTGGTGACTGCAAGAATTTATTCTAGAGATCACAAAACCAGACCTTGATGATACGGGCTGTATGAACAGGGGCCCTGCCGTCTGGTAACACAGCATTACCATTGAACAACGAACGTTGTACATTGTAATGGAACTGATCAGCCAGAATTGTCACGTAATCTAAGGCAATCCTTGCAGAATAACCATGGAGGCCGTGCAATACAACGATACGGCTGCCCAGCCAAGTTGCGCTCTTGGCAACGGAAAATCTGCCAGAAGTTGGAAACAGTGTGAAGGAAGGCTCATACATGACTTTCCTCCATTGCTCCGTAGTCCAGTTTTTATGGCTTCGACACCACGTTTTCCTGTTACGACTATTTGCATCACTGATGAGTGGTTTTGCCGGCCGGAGTGGCCGAGCGGTTCTAGGCCCTTCAGTCTGGATCCGCGCGACCGCTATGGTCGCAGGTTCGAATCCTGCCTCGGGCATGGATGTGTGTGATATTCGTAGGTTAGTTAGGTTTCAATAGTTCTAAGTCTAGGGGACTGATGACCTCCGATGTTAAGTCCCATAGTGCTCAGAGCCATTTGAACCATTTGAATGGCCCCCGTCACGAGCACTCAACACGCACATTCGTTCGCGTTGCGACTTGGCGGCTGACGTTTCACGGTATAAATCTTCGATACGGTGAGTCTTGAAACACTACACAGTTGGACTACTCATAAATTCGTTACGGAAGCTCTCACGATACGAGCGTAAACAATGCGCTCAAGTTCGAATTCACTTAACTCCGACATTCAGCACTCACACCTACGTAGAACACTGTTCTGACTATGAGTTACACCTGCAACCTACTGAAGACATTGCACAGGTACCCTTCGCCGTCAAGTATAGCACCAGGTTTGGCTATCAACTGCATTTACATTACAGTGTACATTTCTCGTGTGTGAGACTAGTATCACTGTTCAGACAGTATTTTTGTCTGTTTTCTTTTTTTTTCCCTATAGGGAAAATGGGATAGCCACCATTACTTTTAGATGTTATACTCAAATTGATCGCATTGCCAAATCTCTATTTTTGTACTGCAGCTTGATTTCAGAATGGCTTCCTAGTACGCCATAGTGTAAGTTTCCCGCAAAACATCGTATTTAGAACGATGGCGTGCAGAAAATCACCGAATTACCACATTCTGAAATATTGTTAGGACCAAAATACTTAGTTTTTTACTGCGCCATTCGTTTCATCTTCATTTGTACTTATGGAAACTAAAATAGTAATCGCATATGCTTTAATGTATGCCAGGCTGCATCTGTTGCAGAAACAGTTGTATGCTGTTATTGATAAATAAATGTGTGAAAACACGTCAAAAAGTAAACAAGCAGTTAAGGCACGTACGATTCCGCATAGATGTTGCAGACTTGTGTAGTTGGAAAGTTTTGGTAATTTCCTACGGGACCAAACTGCTGAGGTCATCGTTCCCTAGGCGTGCACACCACTTAATGTAACTTAAACTAACTTACGCTAAGGACAACACACACACACACCCATGCCCAAGGGAGGACTCGAACTTCTGACGACGGGGAGCCGCGCGAACCGTGCAAAGCGCCCTAGACCGCCGGGAACCCCGCGCGGCTAAACTTGTGCAGTATGTTTCGTTCACTCCATAGCTAACTCTACTTTATGGTTCTTGTATTCTGTCTTATACATTCCAGTTAGTATGCGTAATGATGTGGTCTCGCTGTAGTTCGTACGATGCGCGACTGCACGGAAAAAACTCAGGTCACCCGAACTCCCACTTCGCTTCTGCAGGGAGTGCTGTGTAGTTGCATATTCGCTAAAAGTGAGTAATGATGCTCCGTCTGAAATTCACAAGCAGTTTACTCTGCTCCGAACAAGTTGTTTGCGTACTCGTTAGCGGTCGTTCACGCACGGAGTGTCCGATTTGGACAATTTTCAAGGTCGATGGACTCACGGGTCCTGTGCCGCAAACAGCTCTTCAGAAAGAGTGCCTCGAAATTTGTGAGCCGACTCCGCTTGACGCGACAAGGGGGTCTAATAGTAATGACTGGGTTATTCAGGCGTCGGGGGGCTCTCGACGTGACGGCTGTGGTCGTCGAACGGCGACGGTGACCCTGAGAAGCACCGGCGCACAAAAGCACTTGAGGGGCGCTTTCGGGGAAGCCGTATCCGCCGACGGAGCGGCGCAGGTGCTGCGTAGCCATGGATACGGCTCGTCGCGGCGGCCCGGTGACGTCAGCGCTCCGAGTCGTTGCTCTGTTGACGCCACACGAGAACGAGTGACTGTTTGCTCGCACCTCTGCTGAAAACTTCCTTACTAAACAAGCAGACAGTTCTGCTATCGCAGAACCACCACTGAGGACAGTCTCTACAGGTTCGTAAATACTCGACCCCTCGGGAACCTTTTTCAGTTACATGTGTGCATATATAATGGGTTGTGTGTTTGTGTGTAAATTTTCGGAGATAGAATGCGGCTTGATCCACATCTAATTCAATTTTATAACATGGCCAGCCACAGTCGCTGAAATTTATAGTAAATTGAACTTTAATAAAACCTCAAACAGTAGTTAATTGCTAATTTATTCACACGACTGGTGAAGCAGCATCTGCAGGTAAAGGAATTATATAAAAAATTTTTATGAATATATAGACACTAGTTCAGCTACCACAGATTAATGCGTAATGTGGTGTCACTGCCAGACACCACACTTGCTAGGTGGTAGCTTAAATCGGCCGCGGTCCATTAGTACATGTCGGACCCGCGTGTCGCCACTCTGTGATCGCAGACCGAGCGCCACCACACGGCAGGTCTCGAGAGACGTACGAGAACTCGCCCCAGTTGTACGACGACGTTGCTAGCGACTATACGGACGAAGCCATTTCTCTCATTTGCCGAGTGACAGTTAGAATAGCCTTCAGCTAAGTTAATGGCTACGACTTAGCAAGGCGCCATTAGCCTTAAATAGCTTGTATATAAAGAGTCACTTGTATCGCCACAATCTCCAGATGTCTCATCAAGAACGATGTATACAAGGATGTATTAAAAGTTAAGTATATTCCAAAGATACGTATTTTCTTTATCACATTCATTAAGTCTCCTGTTTCAGACCTCACTCCATCCTTCGTGAGTTAGCGCGTGCATCTTGGCCGCCTCTTGCAATTAGTGTGCGTAGTGTTGGCAAGTCTGCCGACACTACACGTAAAGCATTTGCTGAACAAACGAAGCTTTACGCTCTTCCTTTATTAGTTTTGGAATAAGTTACCTTTCGCTGTTATCCTGTCCTAGTGTTAAGACGTGTTGTACCATTTCTTAAAGATAAAATTGGGTTACATAATGAAAGTGGTTTTGAAGCAGAGCGATTTCGTCTTTTGTGATACCATGGGTCGCAGCTCCTGAAATTCTGGAACATTATTACTGTTGTTTTAATTTTATGCAGAGAATTTAGATGGAGATGACGATCTTCACGGCTACGCTACTCAACAATAGAGGTACGTGAATGTGTTCAACTTCTTCCTCTCGTGGCCGCTACCATCGATTTCAATATATTTGCCGCGATATTCAGAACCTGCAGTCTTTCTTTTCATTGAATTTCGAAGTCCACTCATTTACGTTCTAAGATGAATAAATGCATTTAACTGTAATTCTTTTTATTCAGGCCACGGGGGATGATTGCACTCAAAATGTACGTGGCTCTATCCCATTCGTATGTTCGCACACATTTGAGTGTGTACAAGTGTAACTATATTTTTAGGACTCATTTCCTACACAGTATTAACGCTTGACCACTAATTTACGAATGTACGAGCCCTCTTATTTGATGTAGTCAGTCGGCCGTATTCTTTAATAACATTATTTGTAATATTCAGTGGCTTAGTTTTCACAATTGATCTTTGCCTGTGTCGCAACAGCGCTTCACGCGAAATATTTAGTACGCGACATCCACAATAACTTTTATTTCAAAATTTCGACGACCGACTGAATAAAGATTTTTCCAACAATAACAATAGCAAAACATAATATAAGAGTAAGCGTTACATACTGCTTAGAAAGGAAAACATCCTTGTAACCTAAGTAATTAAAGAAATTAAGAGCAGCCAATAAAAAATAAAAGTGCATGAAAAGTACTTACTCTAGTGTCACGTAGATTGGCACACAGAGACGCTCCCAGCGTTCGTAGTCACCGAACTCGATCAGTTGAAGAGTGCAAACAGTCAACGAGTAAGAAGGCCCTCTGCTCATCATAACTTGAATTTTCCTGTAATATAAGTAGGTTCGATGCATCACAGCAGACACATTTGGCCACACCATAAAACTGCTTGAGATAATCCATCTAATCTCGAATGAGTTTTCTTACATTTACTCAGTCAGCACTCATAGTGTGACTCAAAGCTTCCCTTTTAGTTCCATTTTTAGAAATTATACCTAACGTTAGTAACATTACGTATTCCGCAAATTATTGGTGTATTACTATCGCTGTTATGATTAATGTTAGTTAAACCAAAGACAATATAAATTTTTGGTATTGTAGCCTTCTTATGAAAACCAATTTATTTGCCAATATCGTTGTATTAATACAACTACTGGATTACTAGTTTCGGCATATGTATTGCCATCTTCAGATCTTGTCGTTATCATTAGTTGGTGTGTGTTCTTCAGTACTCTGAATCCTTCTTTTAATTCCAACGTTAAACAAAAGTGCGATCCTGTTTCGTTAATTGTAATTGACGTCATGCAATGCAGACCACCATCTGGGGGTCTGCATTAGCACCACCTCCCGTTACACTCCAAAACCATCCGTCAGTTACTCTGTCGCTACCAGCATGGCATTACACAACTAAGAGGCAAGATGTGACATGTATCCGTCTTGTTCGTGCCATTGGTACCCCAAGCTGTACATCCATTATGATAGTACACCTGACTCAAAGTTCCTATTTATGTTTTATTCAAATTTTGCTTGTTAGAGGTATTCATTATTGCAAAGCATTGATTGGGGTGGAAACCATAAAAGTTCTCCCCTGAATTAATCCCTTTTACAGTTTTCTGACCGTCGTGCTGTTTGCAGAAGAGCTCATATTACAGCAGTCTCTCTTATATGGCTTCCTCCACCCACTTTCTGCCAACTGGGCGTCTTCGCGACAGACTAATACCTGGACAGGTAAAACATTTTGCTAGCCGGCGTCCTCCTGCTCTGATCCTAAGTAGAAAGAGTGGAGTGCCACGGCCTGGGGTCCCTCTGCAGGTAAAACTGACAGAGCTCTGCTTCCCTGAATACTTCACACAGTCAGTTCGTTGGACACAACATATATAGTCCCCAATCCATCTTTCTCCCAGTCTCCATCGCCTCCACTACAGCCCCTAGGGTACACGTTCTCTACAGGCTCCATATGCACTTATAAGAACATTCTGCTCACAATTTCCTCTCATAAAAAAGTCTTGAGCCACACACTAAATGTGCTATTGGGAACGCGACGATAATGACCTAAAATACGAATATTAAACTGACAGACAGAGCAGTTACAGTGAAAGAGTGGCTTGTCGCCTTTCACATCTTTTATATGAAACAAGGCTTAGGTGTTACTACTTCACCCTACTACCTTTGTTACTGCGAGTGAGAGGTGGTTATGACCTAAGATATTAACATTAGGACACTATTTGGTACTGTCAAGGATGAGTGGTACTTACGAAGCCTTTCATATACATATTTTCGTGTCAGTTTGGCAAAGCGTACAATGGCTAGTGGATTCTCAAAGTTCAGTACAGGCGCTTGGAACATCGCCGTCACACGAGGCTACAACAGTCCTAAATATCGGTGGTAGCGGAAGTTTGTCTAAACGAGGGACATGAGATGAAATCGGACGAGACTCTGATAGTTGCCAGGACACAAGGTTTTTGGAGCAGTGTTTGTAAGGAGACAACTGAAATTAGACTTGCAAACAATTTGATCAATAGTGAAACCTGATTGGTAGGTAGTCAGAGAGCGCACAGAATAAGGTAAAGGTTGTGGAGGGGGCCGTAAACAGTCACTGTGAGTTGCACAATCAAACACACAACTTTATTTTTCTAAGAACCAATTATTTACACATTGGCTTAAGAGATCGCAATTAAACAATACGAGTGCAGGCCTAGTTAAAGTAAACTTGAGATGCTTCGTGAGCTGAATGCCCCAAACCACACAGCAAACACAAGAACGGCTGAAGGCCTGGCTTAGAAATCAAAAGCAATTAAAAGTAGAAGGTAAAAAAAATGCACTGAAAACAATTAGCGCCAGAAGGCCTACACTAAACATGTGAAGGACAAGTATAATTAAAGAACATTAATAAACAATTTTTCTAACCAAGAAATCGGATGGCAACCCAAATTAGGGAATGCCCAAGGACCGACCAACAATTTAACCAATTCCCTTCCATCCGACCAACGGCACAACGATGGAGAATATCGGCCGAGGACGAGAATTCGAACAGCACTATGCTTCCAGAAATTGGCGTCTAAAAACAGCCAAGGGAACAATAACCACTCTACGAAAATATGAACCAAACAACTTAAAAGGCTGTCGAACTACACGCTGTGCTGGACAGCAACAAAACTACGAGGAAAAGCCACACTGCCTACAAACTACGCTAAGGACAAGGGAGGGTAACTGGATCGTTAACTGCCAGAGGGCAGAAAATAGCGCTGGTGTTCTTCACTGATTAGCAACAGTGTAATTAATAATTAATCAGAACATAGGAATACGGCTGCAAGATTTCGCCGACTCCAACACATCATACGGTGCTGCTAGCCCGACCAGCCAAGGGGGCAATGATCTGCAAATGAACGAAGAGGTGTCACAATAGTTGAGGTTTCATAACAGATTGACTGTTCGCTCAACTTCAGCGTCCAGGTTCGGTGGGCAACGAACTTGTCACTCTCGCAGCTAGCGCCTCACGATCTGACAGTGCGTGCACACCACCAGGCGCCCCAGCCTGGCCCCGCGCCACAGAGACTTGCTTGCTGCTCGGTCCCAAGCGACTCACTTGAATCCAGCATGAAGACAGCATTAACATAACTGCTCAGTCAAACCACACCAGCATAACACTTCGACAAACAACTCGAAAAATACTAAAGCCAGTGACTGAGGAACAAAAAGGATGAATCAGATATCGACACGCAGAGATCCCAGAAGCGGTCGGCTAGCAAATACACGTCGTCCGATGAGACGACCGACGGAATGACCACTCAAGTCGTGTATGTCGGCAACGGTCGGGTGAGTCATGGCTGTTTGGGCCTCACTGCTACGTCGTCCCTACCGCCTTCAAACGCACGACGACCCGGAGACACTGGCTCGGACTCAACCATGCAGAGGGAACACTTGTCCATGGCCCACCCGACATCTTTGCACAAGGAAGGAACCGAGACAAGTCCGGCAAGATGACCAATTGAAGGGGCACAGACGCGGACCAAATACACGTCGCCCGATGAGACGAGCGACCGATCGACCGGCCGACCAACCAACCAACTAGCGGTCGTCCCTGCTCAAGTCTCCTTCCGTCGGACAGTGCATGTGTGTCGCCAGCGGTCGGGCGAATACTTGCTGTGCAGATCTCAAAATGGCTCTGAGCAATATGGGACATAACTTCTCAGGTCATCAGTCCCATAGAACTTAAAACTAATTACACCTAACTAACCTAAGGACATCACACACATCCGTGCCCGAGGCAGGATTCGAACCTGCGACCGTAGCGGTCGTGCGGTTCCAGACTGTAGTGCCTAGAACCGCTCGGCCACTCCGGCCGACTTGCAGACCTCACTGGAGCTCCATTCTGACCGGACTCACTGCACACCACCAGGAAATACTAGCAGTAGCTCCAAAAATAGAACGACAGTGCTGTTATCGATAGCGCCGCTGCTGCCACTCACAGGCAGACAGGCCAGCAACTTAGTGACGCCAGTAAATCGAATAAGAAACGCCACGGCGGTACTGCAAAGACAAGATGACAAGTAATAAACGTCACGAACACGATTCGCGCACTGCTCGAATAGAAACAGAGTTTTCCTCTTAAAAAGATGTGAAACCCTGAACAGTATCTCATTAATACGCGACCCTAGTGTTTTAGGATAATCTCTGAGTGCGACATATCGTTGGCGCCGGTGTTCTGCTAGGAGCGGCGCCGAAGGCCCGGACTTTGGGGCCGTGTCTGTAGTGGACTGCGCACGTGCCGCGTACGGTACAGCGCGTTGTATAAGAGTACGGTCTCTAGCCTTCGTATCACTTTTCAGCGAGATTCATCATCATCATCATCATCAGCAGCAGCAGCAGCAGCAGCAGCAACAGCATCTTTCCCGAACAAGGGTCGCCAGAATATCGTGTGGGCATTAGGACTCAGCAGCAAACACAAGGAGACTACCTACTGTGATAGCTATTTTACTTTCGATAAGGCATAGAATCAGGCCTCTTGATGTGCTTAAATTGCCGAGATTACGTATAGGCCTTACTGCCACCGAAGATGCGCCGAGAAAAGATTCGACGTTTTGAATAATTTCTCCTGCTTCTACATGGACGCGCGTCTGCAAAGTATACCTCTTTCCAGCCTCCCAGAATCCTTGGTCTGGACTAGCGTGTAGTGTCCCTGCGATGAACAATATGAGACGCTCACGGAACCGTGTCGTCAATTCTTGGATCACTACGAGGATGGCTGGAAGATACACAGCCGAAATATGAATGGATGGGTTTGGAGTTTTCCAAAGTGCATGCGAGATTTGTAATGGATGATTCTTACGGAATTTTACTCAAAAAATATTTCATCCAAATATGTATCACCTAGAACGCCCTTTTTACAAATGTGATACCACTGATAAACCCAAATGTGCGCTGTGAAGAGCGTGATGATTCACCGCCAAGAGCTGCTGAAAATTTTTTTTAAATATCTACCCTGTGAATTTAGTGAGTTTCGAAAAATCGGCAAGTTGATGTTTGACAAAGTGCCACACTGAAGGTCCTTAGCATAAGTCTGAAGCAAGAAATAGATTCTCACATATGTGAATGGCTTGAAGACTTTTAAGGAACCGAACCCAGTAAGTTGTACTGGATGGCGAATGGACATCAGAGACAGAGGTTTCGTTAGAAGTTTCCCCAAGGAAGGATCGTTCTTCTTCTCTATATAAACAAAACGATCTGAAAGGTAATGTGCGCTGTAACCTGAGTCTGTTTGCTTACGATGGGAAGGAGTCACTGAGAAAGTGTGGGATGATGTGGATGACTTAGATATAATTTCTATTTGGTGGTATGAGTGGCAGGTTGTTCAGAATGCAGATGAGTGGGGAAAGGGTGCAGTAATGATTGACTACGATATTAGTTGTGAGCTGCTTGACGCAGTCATGTCGGTTAAATATTGGGCGTGACGTCGGTTGTAGGGAATGTTAATGTTCGACTTCAGTACAGTGTGAAGGAAATTGCTGATCATCATAAAGATGACATACATTTACTGTACTATCCGGACACCTGACCGAAAATGACTTATTAGTTCATTTGGCGTCCTTCATCGGTAATGCGGGAATTCAATATGGTGTTGGCCCACCCTTAGCCTTGATGAAACATAAGAGACGCTCTGGGGACCGCATTGTCTATTCCCTGGATTATTACGAGAATGTCTATAAGATATCCGGCCGAAATATGAGTGGATGGGTTGGCGATTTCAAACGTACATGCGAGATATGTCGTGGATGATTCTTACGTTCAATCAGGTGCTGGAAGGTTTCTTGGAGAATGGCAGCCCATTCTTCACGGAGTGCTGCATTGAGGAGAGTTACCGAGGTTAGTCGATGAGGCCTGGTACAAAGTCGGCGTTCCTAAACATCCCAAATGTGTTTTACAGGATTCAGGTTATGACTCTGTGCAGGCCAGTCTATTACAGGGACGTTACTGTCGTGTAACCACTCAGCCACAGGCCGTGCATTATGAACAGGTGCTCGACCATGTTGAAAGATGCAATCGCCAATCCCGTATTGCTCTTAAACAGTGTGAAGCGAGAAGCTGCTTAAAGCATCAATGTAGGCCTGTGCAGTGATAGTGCCACGCATAACAACAAGGGGGGCAAGCCCTCTCCATGAAAAACACGACCACGCCATAACACCGCCGCCTCCGAATTGTATTGTTGGCAGTACACACACTGGCAGATGACGTTCACTGGGCATTCGCCATACCCACACCCAGCCATCGGATTGCCACATTTTGTACCGCGATTCGTCACTCCACACAACGTTTTTCCACTGTTCAATCGTCCAATGGTTAGGCTCCTTGAACCAAGTGAGACGTCGTTTGTCATTTACCGGTGTGATGTGTGGCTTATGAGCAGCCGCTCGACCATGAAATACAAGTTTTCTTACCTCCCGCCTGTCATAGTAATTGCAGTGGATTCTGATGCAGTCTGGAATTCGTGTGTGTGATGGTCTGGATAGATGTCTGCCTATGAGACATAACGATCCTCTTCAACGGTCAGCGGTCGTTGTCAGTCAACAGACAAGTTCGGCCTGTACGCTTTTGTACTGTACGTGTCTCTTCACGTTTCCACTTTACTATCACATCGGAAACAGTGGGTGTAGGGATGTTTATGAGTGTGGAAATCTCGCGTACAGACATATGACACAAGTGACACCCAATCATCTGACCACGTTCGAAGTCCGTGAGCTCCGCGGAGCGCCCCATTCTGCTCTCTCACGACGTCTAACGATTACTGAAGTCGCTGATTGGAGTACCTGGCAGTAGGCGGCAGCACAATGCGCCTAATATGCAAAACGTATGTTTTTTGGGGTGTCCGAATACTTTCGATCACATAGCGTACTTAAAATGGTTTACTACTTGTACAACTCTTTCTTGGAGACTGCTCGAGTGTTGGAGATTAAAAGAAGTCATCGAAACATTTCGGGGGAGGGGGGTGGGGGAGGATGCTGCTAGATTTCTTACCGGTAGCTTGGATGAACACACGTCTATTACTGAAACTCTCTGTGAACCCACATGGAATCAATCCCTCAAGGGAAGACGATGTTCTTTTCGCGAAACACTACTGAGAAAGTATTGAGAACCGGCGTTGGACACCATCTGCAGAACTAACCTACTGCCACCAACATATGTCCAACGTAAGAAAAGCACAGATGGTAAAATAAATCATGGCTCATACGGAAACATACATATAATCGTTTTCCCGTCACTCTATTTGCGATCTGGATATGAAGGAGTAATTTGCGAAGGTACAAGGTACCCCCCGCCATGCGCCGTATCTTGGCTTGCGGAGTATACATGCAGATGGAGATGAATGTATGACGTGTGATTAAGGTTCAAATTAAACAAAATATTTCATGCAAATTGTAAGGCAATGACTTTGTCAAGCACATAACGCACGTGGTGAGGCCACAGCATCTGTCCAGACCAGTCCCCACCACAAAGGAAGAGAGTAATAAGAGTAATCTTTTAATTCTGATTACAGATTTGAAGCTCCAATAAAATTTTGAGTAAATTTATAATAAACACAGACTTTGGTTAGTTAATTAACGATTCATCAATTTTAATTATTCTATTAACAGAAGTAAACTAATTTTCCAAAGCCCCAGACACTACCGAAGTCTTGCACTCATAAAGGGAAATCGCTTGGAGCTGATAGGATAATTTCGCAATTTCCTGTTCGTTTAATATAGCAAATGCTCAACATGGTGAAATCTAGCTTAGTTTCCGGGCAGTTATTTCGAACCTTCGTTGAAGCCATGCGAAGGTAGAGACAAAGTATTTCACGTTCTGGGAATCCACGCTAGTTCGGGACACCCAACTTGAAGTAAAGAAAATAGCCGCTCCAGTTGGCCGGAATAGAGGGAACAGTTAGACCTCAATGCTCTGTTAGGTTGGCTAGAAGGACCCTTCCATATACCGCGGAGGTGCGCTGCAGTTCGTCCATCGAGTCTTTTAAATAGTTCAGAGAGCCGCTCTCCAGCCCATTCCGTTGCGGTTACTAAAGGTGTCGACACCTCGAGGCTCATTGTGCTGCAGTTACCGCCATTTCGTGCCAAGTATTGTCTTCCTTTACCTTAGGGTAAGGCTTTGTGTTCACCTTCCGCTAGTTGCTCGTACTGTTCAGAATTACGAAACACACGTAAGTAGGATGCTTGCTTCTGTGCTGGAGCTACGTATGCACTGCGAGATACTGGCGTTAAAAATCGATGTGTAGTGTAGTAAGCTCCATTGTCCGGCACCTGATATTTTGATCTCTCTCTTAACCCATGGCTGGCTTCTGTTGTTACAGTACTTCACGCTAATTCATTTTGCACTTTCTCTAGCGTTTGGTCTTTATGTTGAACACATTACTATATGTGTGACGTTTGTTCTCTTGATTTGTCCTATAGCAAGTCCATTGCTGGCCTAGCGTCTGCTTTATTGTGAGTGAGTAGTTAAGAAAACTGTGAAGGAGTTACCTCTCATTTATGTGTCCATTTCTCAATAAATGCATTGACAGACTATACTTTGAAATGATAATTAAATCGACACCCTAGCTGCAACCAGGCGTTGATATACATCATTGGGAACATGTTGAAAATGTGTGCCCTGACCGGGACTCGAACCCGGGATCTCCTGATTACATGGCAGACGTTCTACAGCGTCGATTTAATTACCATTTCATTCCAGAGAAGCTGCACGGTCATCAATGGTACCTGTTCTTTCCAGAACAGATACTACCTTCATATATAGATTACACTTTATTTGTTCTGTCGCTTCCCTTCTGTCCCATTAATCAATTCTTTACTAGGAGACGAAACACCTTGTATAAGAAATGAAGTCAGACGCCTGGGACAGAAGATCAAATGGTTCAAATGGCTCTGAGCACTATGGGACTTAACTTCTGAGGTCATCAGTCCCCTAGAACTTAGAACTACTTAAACCTAACTAACCTAAGGACATCACACACATCCATGCCCGAGGCAGGACCGTAGTGGTCGCGCGGTTCCGGACTGTAGTGCCTAGAACCGCTCGGCCACCCCGGCCGGCGACAGAAGATCAGCAGTTCAGTATCTGCTAAGGGACAATGACTGTTCTTACATATCTGAAGGGAATTTCTTCCATCTTTCGGCAATGTGTGTTGTACAGTTTCTTCAGAGGAGAGATGGCAGAAACCCGAGCGCAACTACAGCTATTCACCCAACCAACACACGCTACACAGTAACTTACGGCATGCACCCCGGCTACACCTGCAACAATCGCCGATATTTGAAGCTGTCGACCATTTTATACGCCAAAGTAAACCCAAGTTTTGAATGTTTCGTATTCTAAATGGGCGTAACATGTGAGGATGAGCGCATTCAGCAAAATACCTAAGCAGTTGGTCGGTAACGGCTAGCCCATTCGTTGAAACACTCTCCGTTAATGAGCCTCATGAAGTCGTGAAATTGTACCATACAGCTACGCAGTTAAAATACCAAAAATCACGGCATGTTATCACTTTTGTGTTACGTTATGGAAGAGGAATGTTCCTTATATCAAAACACACTTCAAGTGTGGAGAGCACTGAGCGCCACGACCCTCGTGTTTCCAGTACAGCGAGCGCCTGGAACTGCGGGAGACGCCTGCGGGAGAAACCTGCGGCCGCGCGCGCGCGCCCGCCCCCGCCTGTCCCTTTCATCTCGGGCCGGTGGGCCGCCCGTTTCATGAGATTTTATTCTCTTCTCGTATCCCCCGTGCCGCTGGCGGGGCCCTCTGCCGGGAAAAACAACGACGCATTCAATAATCGGCAGACACATAATTCCGGCCGCCTGGTGCCTGCGGGAGGAATATCTCCCTTTGTAGGAGGACTGCTCATCTCTCTGCGCCGCAGGTTCCCACCGCTCGGAGACACAGCAGACGGGCGCTCCTGGAACCAGGTTCTGGATCCCACGCCATTCCTTTCAGTGAGGCAGCTCTGCAGCCACAGTCGTCACCGGTATAACCTACACACCAGTCTGTTCACACGGATGACACTGCATGCGAACACGACCATCGACCTTGTCTGACAACAGGAAAGATGATTTCTCAGACTAGGAGACACGTTTTCATTGATCACGGCCCGTATTGGTGATCACGTACATGCCGCAACAGTAATTGGCGATGTCACTGGGTCAACATGGGAATACACAGTGGGTCCTCTGCTGTAGAACTCCGTGTTCAGTGATGTGCACTGAACGGCGAGTAGCCAGACAGAGGGAAAACGAGGACAGAGTGTGTCACTGACGATGTTATTGATGAGTTCTGGGGTTTATTTTCTGACAAAGATCAGTTCCACTAAGCATAAAATGGTGGGTAATTCAAATTTGGGCGGGATATAAAAAAGTGGTGCAAAATTGAGAAAATATCTGTTGCGCTAGTGTGTTTCCCCACCACCACTATGACGTAGGGCTGTTGTTCTAAGTATAAATTAAAAAATCCAAGATGGCACTTTGTCATGCTTGCTGACCTGTAATACTGGTCCTGGCTCAATGGCTTCAGAATGCAAGACATGAAATACTGGGACAGGCTCTATGACGTCAGAAACTAAGATGGCTGACGTGGAATTCAAGCTGGCAATCGAACATCGCCACCAGGGCACATTGGCAACAACTGGAATATTGGCTTCCCCTGTGTGACACCAAATCCAAGACTCGGAGTACCAGCACATGCTCTTTGACGTCGGAATCGGAAATGACAATGCAAGATGGCTGACCTAGGTTACTGGCTCTATGACGTCCGTATCCAAGACACGGAATACTGGCACTAGCTAAATAATGCACGCATCCAAGTTCTGTAATACTGACACTATGACAACAGACTTCCTGAGACAAAGGATGTTAGTGTAGGTCCAAGGCTACCACCCCAAATTTTCCCCCTAATTTAAAGTTCAAACTGAAAGCTGTTTAGTGGGAAGGCTTGTGTCTTTATTTAAACAAGTCTCTTGAAAGGAAAAGGTCGATATTCTGTGAACGCAAAGTTCATGATCACCACCTCACCCGCAGTACTCCGCCAAGAGCCAGCAGCTCTACTCGCCCTAAGTCACGACACCATTCACTAGTAAGAGACACCACGCCCCTGCTACCAGTTCGATAAACTAACACGGAATGGAGTGTAGATTTTCCAAGGTTTTTATGTTGTTGTGATGGTACTGCAGCCACAGCCTGCGTGACATTACTTACAATGACAGGAAAGCGGAAAAATGTAGGAACTACCCTTAAACTTTAACCCGAATGGCAGGGAGGCAAAATTCATGTAAACTGAAAATAAATGACCATACATATGATTTATATGGAAATTGATACATCTAGATATGCTGATTCGTCCTCCTGCAGTGGAAATTTACGGTAGCTCAGTTAAAAAGAAGGGGAAAAAAGCAGCTACTATCCTTGTAAAATAATCCGAATAATTTGTGTGTGAAATGGCCGGTGACTATTTCATCGGTAGTAACATACCTAACCATAACAGAGCCATCAACACGGGTATTTATATGTACCAGGTATGTAGCAGCTATATTTGGGAATTAAACACACTTATACTCACTTACGGGTGTAGCCATAGCCACGATAATTGCGCTCAATACATATGATGGGAAACTATGCTATTTTCTATGAGAAAAGTGGCCAATACCATGGTTGTACACCAGATTTCATGATGGTGGAAAAATGAACTGCTATTTCCAGCAGAGTCCGTCACCATCTCTTGGACATAATACACTCCTGGAAATTGAAATAAGAACACCGTGAATTCATTGTCCCAGGAAGGGGAAACTTTATTGACACATTCCTGGGGTCAGATACATCACATGATCACACTGACAGAACCACAGGCACATAGACACAGGCAACAGAGCATGCACAATGTCGGCACTAGTACAGTGTATATCCACCTTTCGCAGCAATGCAGGCTGCTATTCTCCCATGGAGACGATCGTAGAGATGCTGGGTGTAGTCCTGTGGAACGGCTTGCCATGCCATTTCCACCTGGCGCCTCAGTTGGACCAGCGTTCGTGCTGGACGTGCAGACCGCGTGAGACGACGCTTCATCCAGTCCCAAACATGCTCAATGGGGGACAGATCCGGAGATCTTGCTGGCCAGGGTAGTTGACTTACACCTTCTAGAGCACGTTGGGTGGCACGGGATACATGCGGACGTGCATTGTCCTGTTGGAACAGCAAGTTCCCTTGCCGGTCTAGGAATGGTAGAACGATGGGTTCGATGACGGTTTGGATGTACCGTGCACTATTCAGTGTCCCCTCGACGATCACCAGTGGTGTACGGCCAGTGTAGGAGATCGCTCCCCACACCATGATGCCGGGTGTTGGCCCTGTGTGCCTCGGTCGTATGCAGTCCTGATTGTGGCGCTCACCTGCACGGCGCCAAACACGCATACGACCATCATTGGCACCAAGGCAGAAGCGACTCTCATCGCTGAAGACGACACGTCTCCATTCGTCCCTCCATTCACGCCTGTCGCGACACCACTGGAGGCGGGCTGCACGATGTTGGGGCGTGAGCGGAAGACGGCCTAACGGTGTGCGGGACCGTAGCCCAGCTTCATGGAGACGGTTGCGAATGGTCCTCGCCGATACCCCAGGAGCAACAGTGTCCCTAATTTGCTGGGAAGTGGCGGTGCGGTTCCCTACGGCACTGCGTAGGATCCTACGGTCTTGGCGTGCATCCGTGCGTCGCTGCGGTCCGGTCCCAGGTCGACGGGCACGTGCACCTTCCGCCGACCACTGGCGACAACATCGATGTACTGTGGAGACCTCACGCCCCACGTGTTGAGCAATTCGGCGGTACGTCCACCCGGCCTCCCGCATGCCCACTATACGCCCTCGCTCAAAGTCCGTCAACTGCACATACGGTTCACGTCCACGCTGTCGCGGCATGCTACCAGTGTTAAAGACTGCGATGGAGCTCCGTATGCCACGGCAAACTGGCTGACACTGACGGCGGAGGTGCACAAATGCTGCGCAGCTAGCGCCATTCGACGGCCAACACCGCGGTTCCTGGTGTGTCCGCTGTGCCGTGCGTGTTATCATTGCTTGTACAGCCCTCTCGCAGTGTCCGGAGCAAGTATGGTGGGTCTGACACACCGGTGTCAATGTGTTCTTTTTTCCATTTCCAGGAGTGTATATAGCAAAGCATCCCCCAGCACGCTGTCTCTGTACGAGGAAATGAAGCACTTCCATAAATGTCACGTTTCGCCATGTAGTGCTGGCAGCCAGCGGCTGCCAATGGCATCACCCCATACGCAAACCAGTCACCTAGCCGACCACAGCCGGTGGAATTTTCCATCATGTCATGGAACTTGTACGTCTAAGGTTCCCAACTCACTGTGTTTCACAGCGCATACGTAACATCATACGTCTCCTCAGAATTTATAAATGGCGATAGATGACATACAGGGTGATCAAAAAGTCAGTATAAATTTGAAAACTTAATAAACCACTGAATAATGTAGATATAGAGGTAAAAATTGACACACATGCTTGGAATGACATGGAGTTTTATTAGAAAAAAAAAAAACAAAGTTCACAAAATGTCCGACAGATGGCGCTGGACAGCAAAACTGCTACCGTGACGGGTGAGAGGTACGCAGATATGTTACAGAATCGCATCATCCCCAGCCTGGCTGATAAACACCTGCTGGAACGTACGATGTTTATTCAGGATGGCGCTCCACCCCATATTGCTAGATTCGTGAAAGATCTCTTGCGCGCGTCGTTTGGTGATGATCGTGTGCTCAGCCGCCACTTTCGTCATGCTTGGCCTCCCAGGTCCCCAGACCTCAGTCAGTGCGATTATTGGCTTTGGGGTTAACTGAAGTCGCAAGTGTATCGTGATCGACCGACATCTCTATGGATGCTGAAAGACAACATCCGACGCCAGTGCCTCACTATAACTCCGGACATGCTTTACATATGTAACTCTCTATCTATATTATTCCGTGATTTATTCAGTTTTCAGATTTATACTGACTTTTTGATCACCCAGTACACTCACCAGTTCATTGCTGTTTCAAATCAAGTTTATGATGAAAGCAATGAATAACATACCAAGAGCTATGAAATTTATGCCTAAAGTCGTTCTACTTTTAAAACGAAAATTGTACAGAGAACACAATTTTGCGTTTCATATAGCGAATACATTTCCGAAATCAATTAAATTTGTCCCCAAATAAGGGTGAGCTCAGCGTCCTGGTGCGATATTATGATTCCTACAAGTAATATTGTAGCGACAACATAGAATTTAGCGTTGAAAACAGTGAGTATTCTACATCTACATCTACATCCATACTCCGCAAGCCACCTGACACCGAGCGAGGTGGCGCAGTGACTAGCACACTGGACTCGCATTCGGGAGGACGACGGTTCAATCCCGCGTCCAGTCATCCTGATTTAGGTTTTCCGTGATTTCCCTAAATCGCTCCAGGCAAATGCCGGGATGGTTCCTTTCAAAGGGCACGGCCGACTTCCTTCCCCGTCCATCCCTAATCCGATGAGACCGATGATCCTGCTGTCTGGTCTCTTCCCCCAAACAACCCAACCCACCTGACGGTGTGTGGCGGAGGATACTTTGAGTACCTCTATCGGTTTTCCCTTCTATTCCAGTCTCGTATTGTTCGTAGAAAGAAATATTGTCGGCATGCCTCTGTGTGGGCTCTGATTTTATCCTCATGGTCTCTACGCGAGATATACGTAGGAGGGAGAAATATACTGCTTGACTCCTCGGTGAGGGTATGTTCTCGTAACTTCAACAAAAGCCCGTACCGATTTACTGAGCGTCTCTCTTGCAGAGTCTTCCACTGGAGTTTATCTATCATCTCCGTAACGCTTTCGTGATTACTAAATGATCCTGTAACGAAGCGCGCTGCTCTCCTTTGGATCTTCTCTCTCTCTTCTATCAACCCTATCTGGTACGGATCCCACACTCCTGAGCAGCATTCAAGCAGAGGGCGAACAAGCGTACTGTAACCTACTTCCTTTGTTTTCGGATTGCATTTCCTTAGGATTCTTCCAATTAATCTCTGTCTGGCATCTGCTTTACCGACGATCATCTTTATATGATCATTCCACTTTAAATGACTCCTAATGCCTACTCCCAGATAATTTATGGAAATAACTGCTTCCAGTTGCCAACCTGCTATATTGTAGCTAAACGATACAGGATCTTCCTTTCTATGTATTCGTAGCACATTACACTTGTTTATATTGCGATTCAATTGCCATTCCCTGCACCATGCGCTAATTCGTTGCAGATCCTCCTGCATTTCAGTACAATTTTCCATTGTTACAACCTCTCGATATACTACAGCATCATCTGCAAAAAGCCTCAGTGAACTTCCGATGTTATCCACAAGGTCATTTATGTATATTGTGAATAGCAACGGTCCTATGACACTCCCCTGTGGCACACCTGAAATCACTCTTACTTCGGAAGACTTCCCTCCATTGAGAATGACATGCTGCGTTCTGTTATCTTGGAACTCTTCAATCCAATCACAATTGGTCTGATAATCCATATGCTCTTACTTTGTTCAATAAACGACTGTGGGGAACTGAGTCGATCGCTTTGCGGAAGTCAAGAAACACGGCATCTGCCTGGGAACCCGTGTTATGGCCCTCTGAGTCTCGTTGACGACTAGCGCGAGTATTAATTGAATTATAGTATTAAGGCAACCCCGGAATCTTCATTTATTCAGTGAGAATGTATAATAAGTCCCAGAAAGTCCGAGTTGAAGATATAGAAACGGCAGTGTTCTAGGTCGTCCAGCACAACACGCAGCAGCAAACATATTACTGAATTTCACATCTAAGGTGTTCCACATTGCACACGTCACAACAGACGTCTCCACAATATCTGTAAATGCAGACGACTGTCATGCATCCAGAAAGTCGTTAAATGTATGTTGAAAAGCATGTGGAACCATTATCCACTGAGTTATCATGTTAGGTGTTCACATTTCTGCTACAGATCGAAAACCACAACCATCGAACTGAGTTCCATGCACATTTTGAGAAATATTGTTGCTAGTGATATAACAGCTTGTTGATGTTTCCCAGAAATATAAGTCTTCCAGCTGCTTCTCCTGTACTTTAAAAAGCCAAAGAAAGTCTAAACTCCAACCACTCTATGAATCGGTAGTCTCGGAATTTGTTCCCTCATCAGTCGGTCACAGAATTTCTATCAGTCGCTTACCATTTCTTACGACTCTCTTGATGTTTGTTTGTGTAGAGGCGTTTTATAAATTCGGTAAGCTGACTATAGAGTCATAAATAGAATTGGAGTCCGTGTTATCGAGTTACATATAGTAATCATGTAAGGTAGTCACTTTAGCAAACAACTTGTTGTTAAATGTAGTTATACTACCAGTTTTAAAAACTCAGTAAACTGTTTCCATGTTCCCAAATGCAAAATAAGATCTTCTAATGACCAAGTGGACATATTGCAGAACACTGTAACGCAGGCAGAGATAAGGAGTGCTGTAACTGTTCAGCGAGCTGAAATATATCGAACACTGCATGACTACTGAGTACAATCCTTTCGCTCAATGCATCAGTATCTTTGGCAGGAACAATGCACCCATCATCAAAATGTTTGGTGGTGATGTGACGACAAAGCAGTATAGATTCCAACTGAGAAACTCAGTCTAAGACGAAGTAACGTCAAACCACTGTTCAGTGATACTTTCAAATATCTAACGGAACATGAATTGCATGAAAAGGATGAGGAGTTAAATGTGTGGATAGGTGTACGTGTGTGTGTCCCCAATACATTGAGTCTGGTAGTATTAGTCCTATAAACAGAAATTCCATGCAAGCGGAGATGACAAATGGCATTCTTAAATCTATTAGTGTCCCAATTGGATTTTTTGAAATACATACTGATTCTGAAGCACATAAAAAAGTTATTTGGGAAGAACTTCAGAGTAATAATAGGTAGAAAAAAGAGAATGAAATTGTTATTTTTAGCCATGGTGATACATTCCCCACAGCTAATAAAGTGTTGTTGTTGTGGTCTTCAGTCCTGAGACTAGTTTGATGCAGCTCTCCATGCTACTCTATCCTGCGCAAGCTTCTTCATCTCCCAGTACCTACTGCAACCTACATCCTTCTGAATCTGTTTAGTGTATTTATCTCTTGGTCTCCCTCTCCGATTTTTACCCTCCACGCTGCCCTCCAATACTAAATTGGTGATCCCGCGATGTCTCAAACGCGTCCTACCAACCGATACCTTCTTGTAGTCAAGTTGTGCCACAATCTCCTCTTCTCCCCAGTTCTATTCAGTACCTCCTCATTAGTTATGTGATCTACCCATCTAATTTTCAGCATTCTTCTGTAGCACCACATTTCGAAAGCTTCTATTCTCTTCTTGCCTAAACTATTTATCGTCCATGTTTCACTTCCATGCATGGCTACACTCCATACAAATACTTTCAGAAACGGTTTCCTAACACTTACATCAATACTCGATGTTAACAAATTTCTCTTCTTCAGAAACGCTTTCCTTGCCATTGCCAGTCTACATTTCATATCCTCTCTACTTCGACCATCTTCAGTTATTTTGCTCCCCAAATAGCAAAACTCCTTTACTATTTTAAGTTTCTCATTTCCTAATCTAATTCCCTCAGCATCACCCGACTTAATTCGACTATATTCCATTATCTTCATTTTGCTTTTGTTGATATTCATCTTTCAAGACACTGTCCATTCCGTTCAACTGCTCTTCCAAGTCCTTTGCTGTCTCTGACAGAACTACAATGTCATCGGCGAACCTCAAAGTTTTTATTTCTTCTCCGTGGATTTTAATACCTACTCCGAACTTTTATTTTGTTTCCTTCATTGCTTGCTCAATATACAGACTGAATAACATCGGGGAGAGGCTACAACCCTGTCTCACTCCATTCCCAACCACTGCTTCCCTTACATGCCCCTCGACTCTTATAACTGCCATCTGCTTTCTGTACAAATTGTAAATAGCCTTTCTCTCCCTGTATTTTACCCCTGCCACCTTTAGAATTTGAAAGAGAGTATTCCAATCAACTTTGTCAAAAGCTTTCTCTATGTCTACAAATGCTAGAACCGTAGGTTTGCCTTCCCTTAATCTTTCTTCTAAGATAAGTCATAGGGTCAGTATTGCCTCACGTGTTCCAACATTTCTACGGAATCCAAACTGATCTTCTATCAGTTTTTCCATTCGTCTGTAAAGAATTCGAATTAGTATTTTGCAGCTTTGACTTATTAAACTGATAGTTCGGTAATTTTCACATCTGTCAACACGTGCTTTCTTTGCGACTGGAATTATTATATTGTTCTTGAAGTCTGAGGGTATTTCGCCTGTCTCCTACATCTTGCTCACCAGATGGTATAGTTTTGTCAGGACTGGCTCCCCCAAGTCTGTCAGTGGTTCTAATGGAATGTTAATGCAATAAAGTAGCAAACGTATATTAGCAATGTATAGAAGGTGCATAAAAATATTTGTAATAACAAATTGTATTTCTTTTAACAGTTTTAATATGCTTTACTCCACCCTAGACATATCCCATGTTGCTTAACAGTTCAAATGTTGGAGAGAGAGCCTTGTCGTTCAGAAATTTACAATGTCAGAGAGACTTCACAGTTCAGTTGTTGCTATATCAAAGAGATTTAGCACAGTTATGTCCTTCACAGTCACATACAGTTAAGATGATAATACACTTCATGTTTTAGGGCTAGCAACCATTACGGATCCTCAAAATTTAATATAAGCGGCAGCCTTTGCTGTAAACAATACACATGACACATAGTATTTATGAAAACTGTGTTTCATGAGATTTGCTCTCTATATGACTTCTGCCCCCCCCCCCCCATGAACCATGGACGTTTCCGTTGGTAGGGAGGCTTCATGCCTCAGTGATACAGATAGCTGTTCCATAGGTGCAGCCACAACGAAGGGGTATAGGTATCTGTCGAGAGGCCATTCCAATGTGTGGTTCCTAAAGGGGGGCAGCAGCCTTTTCAGTAGTTGCAGGGGCAACAGTCTGGTTGGTTGACTGATCAGGCTTTGTAACAAACCAAATCGGCCTTGCCGTGCTGGTACTGCAAACGGCTGAGAGCAAGGGGAAACTACAGCTGTAATTTTTCCCGAGGGCATGGAGGCTTACTGTATGGTTAAATGATGATAGCGTCGTCTTGGGTAAAATATTTCGTAGATAAGATAGCCCTCTCATTCAGATCTGCAGGCGCAGACTACTCAGGAGGACGTCGTTACCAGGAGAAACAAAACTGGCGTTGCATGGATTAGAGTGTGGAACGTCAGATTCGTTAATCGGGCAGGTAGGTTAGAAAATTTAAAAAGGGGATAGGTTAAAGTTAGAGTGGGGATTAGTGAAGTTAGGTGGCAGCAGGATCAAGACTTTTGGTCAGGTGAATACAGGGTTATAAATACAAAATCAAATAACAGTAATGCATGTTTAATAATGAGTAAAAAATAGGAATGCGGATAACCTACTAAGAACAGCATAGTGAAGCCATTATTGTAGCCAAGATAGACATGAAGCCCACGCTTACCACGCTAGTTCAAGTTTATATGCCAAGTAGCTCCACAGATGATGAAAAGGTGGAAGAAATGAAGAAATGTATGATGCGATAAAAGAAATCTTTCAGAAAGTTAAGGGAGATGAAAATTTAGTAGTCATGCGTGAATGGAATGCAATGCCAGGAAAAGGAAAAGAAGGAAAAGTAGTAGGGGAATATGGACTGGGGCTAAGGAATGCAAGAGGAAGCCATCTGGTAGAATTTTGTACACAGCATAACTTAATCATAGCTAACACTTGGTTTAAGAATCATGAAAGAAAGATGTATATGTGGAAGAGCTCTGGTGACAATGGAAGGTTTCAAATAGATTGCATAATGGTAAGACAGAGATTTAGGAATCATGTTTTAAATTGTAAGACATTTCCAGGGACAGATGTAGACTGTGGCCACAATTTATTGGTTGTGAATTGTAGATTAAAAGTGAAGAAACTGCAAAAAGGTAGGAATTTAAGGAGATGGGATCTGGATAAACTGAAAGAACCAGAAGGCGTAGAGAGTTTCGGAGAGAGCATTAGTGAAGGGTTGATAAGAACTGGGGAAAGAAATACAGTAGAAGAAGAAAGGGTCGCTTTGAGAGATGAAATAGTGAAGTAGTTAAAAAGACGAGGGCTAATAAAAATCCTTGGGTAACAGAAGAGATATTGAAGTTAATTGATGAAAGGAGAAAATATAAAAATGCAGTCAATGAAGCAGACGAAAAGGAATACAAAAATCTCGTAAATGAGATCGACAGGAAGAGCAAAATTGCTAAGCAGAGATGGCTGAAGGAGAAATGTAAGGATGTAGAAGCATATATCACTAGAGGCAGGATAGATACTTCCTACAGAAAAATTAAAGAGACCTTTGGAGAAAAGAGGACCACTTGCATGAATATAAAGAGCTCAGATGGAAAACCAGTCCTAAGGAAGGAAGGGAAAGCTGAAAGATGGAAGGTATATATAGAGGATCTACACAAAGGCGATGTACTTGAAGGCAATGTTATGCAAATGGAAGAGGACATAGATGAAGAAGCAATGGGAGATATGATACTGCGTGAAGAATTTGACATAGCACTGAACGACCTAAGTGGAAACAAGACACCCGGAGTAGACAGTTTCCCACGAAACTACTGATGGCCTTGGAAGAGGCAGCCCTGACATAATTCTTCCATCTGGTGAGCGACATCTATGAGACAGGCGAAATACCCTCAACTTCAAGAAGAACAGAATAATTCCAATCCCAGTAAAATCAGGGTTGACAGGTATGAAAATTGCCGAACTATCAGTTTAATAAGTCGTCCTTGCAAAATAATAACACTAATTCGGTAAAAACTTATGGAGAGACTGTAGAAACCGATCTTGTGGAAGATCAGTTTGGATTCGTAAAAATGTTGGAAAACACGAGGTAATACTGACCCTACGACTCATTTTAGAAGACAGATTAAGGAAAGGCAAACCTACGTTTCTACCATTTACAGACTTAGAGAAAGCATTTGACAGTGTTGACTCGAATACTCTCTTTCAAATTCTGAAGGTGGCAGGTGTAAAATACAGGGAGCGAAAGGCTATTTACAATTTGTACAGAAACCAGATAGTAGTTATAAGAGTCGAGGAGCATGAAAGGGAAGCAGTGGTTAACAAGGGACTGAGACAGGGTTGTAGCCTATTACCGATGTTATTCAATCTGTACACTGAGCAAGCAGTAAAGGACGCAAATGAAAAATTGGAGTAGGAATTATAATCAATGGAGAAGAAATTAAACTTGGAGATTTACTGTCGACATAGTAATTCTGTCAGAGAAAGCAAATGACATGCAAGAGCAGCTGAACATAATGGACAGTGTCTTGAAAAGGGGATATAAGATGAAACTTCCTGCCAGATTAAACCTGTGTGCCCGACCGAGACTCGAACTCGGGACCTTTGCCTTTCGCGGGCAAATGCTCTACCATCTGAGCTACCGAAGCACGACTCACGCCCGGTCCTCACTGCTTTACTTCTGCCCGCGAAAGGCAAAGGTCCCGAGTTCGAGTCTCGGTCGGGCACACAGTCTTATTCTGCCAGGAAGTTTCATATCAGCGCACACTCCGCTGCAGAGTGAAAATCTCATTCTGGAAACATCCCCCAGGCTGTGGCTAAGCCATGTCTCCGAAGTATCCTTTCTTTCAGGAGTGCTACTTCTGCAAGATTCGCAGGAGAACTTCTTTAAAGTTCGGAAGGTAGGAGACGAGATACTGGCATAAGTAAAGCTGTGAGGACCGGGCGTGAGTCGTGCTTCGGTAGCTCAGATGGTAGAGCACTTGCCCGCGAAAGGCAATGGTCCCGAGTTCGAGTCTCGGTCGGGCACACAGTTTTAATCTGCCAGGAAGTTTCATATCAGCGCACACTCCGCTGCAGAGTGAAAATCTTATTCTGGGGATATAAGATGAATATCAACAAAAGCAAAACGAGGATAATGGAATATAGTCGGATTAAATGAGGTGATGCTGAGGCTATTAGACTAGGAAAAGGGACACTTAAAGTAGTAAATGGGTTTTCCTATTTGTGGAGCAAAGTAACTGGTGGAGGTCGAAGCACTGAGGATATAAAATGTAAACTGGCAATGTCAAGGAAAGCGTTTCTGAAGAAGAGAAATTTATTAACACTGAGTGTCGACTTAAGTGTTACGATGTCGTTTCTGACAGTGTATGTACAGAGTGTAGCCATGTATGGAAGTGAGACATGCATATTAAACAGTACAGTCAAGAAGAACAGAAACTTTCGAAATGTGGTGTTACAGAAGAATGCTGAAGATTAGGTAGATAGATCACGTAACTAATGAGTAGGTACTGAATAGAATTGGAGAGAAGAGGAGTTTGTGGCACAACATTGCTAGAAGAAGGGGTAGGTTAGTAGGACACATTATGAGGCATCAAGGGATCACAAATATATTGGTGTAGGGAAGCTTGGAGGGTAAAACTCTTAGAGGGAGACCAAGAGATGAATACACAAATCAGATTCAGAACGATGTCAGGTGTAGTAGTTACTCAGAGATGAAGAGTCTTGCACAGAATAGAGTAGCACTGAGAGCTGCGTCCAACCAGTCTCTCGGCAGAAGACCTCAACAACAATAACAATATGACTTCTGTGACATGCCTCCAGTACAGATGACAAAAAGTAAGCATGGGTCCTGTGGACCAATGGGTGCTGCATGACAGGCAGATTCCCAAGAAGTTAATGTGTAAACTGTCTCTTACCCTCCTTCTTCTGTAAACTGAACTTTCTACTTATCCTTATTAAACAAAGGCTTCTTGCATACAGGGCAGACGCTCTCCTTGGCACAAACACTTTGCAAAGTTCACTTATTTGTTACATATAATTCTTGTTATACATGATTGTGATTCATCATATCACTTGGTAGCCTACACCAGGTGGATGTATATAGGATGAACCATCAGTAGCTGTTGTTATCTTGGATTTTGAACGATATGTCTAATGGTTAGATGGGAAGCATGTGCAGATAGCTGCGGTGGTTAAGGAAACCAATCCAGACAAGTGGAGCATCCGCATTCTTGTCCTAGTTCGGCACAAAATTCAACCGTGGTTATTGATTTATTTCACCTCCTGTAGGTGGCTGAATCCTGATTGTAATATAGTTTCTTTATGGCTGCTGTGTCACAAGTGATATCTGTTCTGGTGGACATATCTGATAGCACCAACACCACAAATCAGTATGTATATGAGCGAGAATGCTTCTAGGTACTTTTAGTGCAGATGTACCAGGGAAGGGGGGATCAGATAGTGGTACAATAAGTACCCTCCGCCACACACCGTAAGGTGGCTCGCGGAGTATAGATGTAGATGTGGATGTACCTTATGTTCCAAACCTAACCCCTGTGGGATGTAGTGAATGCTAGCAACAGTGGGGCTAATGTATGGGGTCGCTACTTGAGCGTGACGGGTTGAGAAGTGGGTCCAGTTAGCCAAGGCATTAAAGACAACAGTGCTAGAAGAGCAGAGAGTTTGGGTCTGAGTACCAGTCCAACACAAATTTTCAGGCTTTACCATTGATTTATTTCAATGGCGTCTGATATCCTGACTTCTGGTAACATAAACGGGGGAGATTGTTTCATGTGGTTATGACGCAGTCCAGTTATTGTGCTCAAGAGGACGTTAAATATGGAAGATTATGAACACATTTAATAGCATTCTGATCTGTGTACTGTAGAGGAGCAGTTTGGGGATGGTCATTGTACCAGCGAGACAATGCAGCCTGTCATAAAACAACTTTTTTGAGGCAGTGGTTTGTCGACATTCCCAATCTGAACCCTGCGTAACACCTTCAGGATGACTGAGAACATCGACTTCGCTACAGACCTCAATATCTAACATCTCTACCTCCCCCAGTTTGTGCTCATGAGGATGAATGGGCTACCATCCCTCCATTCCCCAGCTGACCTCAAGCCTTCGTAAATGCGAAGGATGGGCACAACCTGCAGTAATATACTCTAATAGATATCCCAGTGCCCTTGATCAGACACTGTATCTCGCCAACGGCTCGTTAATAGGCATACATTTACTGGAACCTTTGTTTTCTGTTATCGTTTATTTTTACAGGTTTCAGTTTTTTATTCTAATTATGATACTACTAACAACTTCAGAGTATGCGACAGAAATGAGGATTATCTTAAGCTATAGTAAATGAGTCTTCAAAATCTACAATAATAATATGTAACCATATTCTTTTTGTATAAAAACAAAGTAGAGATGCATGCTGCCATGGAGACAAAAACTTTGCTAAATAATTAGAATATCTTTGTACTCAATTGTTTTGCAGCGACTGTTTGCTCACCAGTCGTGATAATTTCATCCCAACGATATCCATATCCCCACACTTGAAATAAATGAGTATTAATAAAGTGATAATTTACTTTAAATTGGAGTAAAAGATTTATACATACAAACTTTCCAGAATCCCTTAACGCAGCAACATCGCTGTTAATATCACCACCATACGATATGCACTATTCCTCAAAGCAGCAGTTGTAGCTTGCAAGTCATCAGTCTCCATTATATCTGCTGCAGTATTACGTTGTTTTGTTGGACGTAAATCGTACCTACATGGACCTTCACCGTGACCTTCTTCACTAGGACTTTTTTTTAAAATTACATTTCTATTTTTCTACAACTTCAACTAAACCTGTGCATATCCGTCTCCACAAAATTTAGCAGTAAGGTGTCGATTCTTCAAATGCATTTGAACTATGAGCTTGTTGTTTACCTTTGTTTTCTTTATGCACCTTAATTAAAACTTAAATTTCTGGCCTCAGTATTTGATGTGTATAACCTTACTTGTCAGTATATGCTTTATAAAGAGGCATTAGTTTTTTATATCTTTTACTCCTGTGATCGTCTGCAGAAGACTGACATCGTCTGCAGGAGACTGACACTTAAAGAAAACATTTCACGACTTACATACCGTATTAAACAATTATAAAAGAGTTACATATCTTGTGAATATCTTTGCTGTTGTTTGAGCATCTGCGTTTACTCATTTGTAAAATATCTTTGGACTAGTAACTTGCCAACGACAACTCCCACCTCCCTCTCCCCACTCCCGCCTACCTTATACCCTCTACCTTATACCCTCTACCTTATACCCTCTACCCTCTACCATGTACCCTCTACCCCCCTCTCCTGACAGTACGACGTCACTGGCTGTGCAAGCATAGCTCGGAACTCTTCGGAAACGCCATTTCCAAGTTCCTTTGAGAATAGCCGTTGTATGTAAACCACGATATGGCCACGCGATTCTTCAGTCAGGAAATCGGCAAGAGATGATCGAAGGGATCGCTCCATGAAAAACCTACAGATAGCAGTTGCTCAATGCTTGCCCATATTTTGAGTGGAACAGAGTTGGGATTCTTTCTGCGCGTCAGTCAGGGGGCCTGTAGCTGACATGATGGAACGCTAAAAATGGCTGCTCAAATAAAATAACAACTAGAAATTTAAACCGGCTGAATGTGTTTTCATTCGACATTTGATATTAATCCCCTTTTTTACTCCCTCCTACACGCCCAGTATCATGCTCGCACATGTACCAGCCTCTACAAGTTCGGCTGTCACAACGCGCTATTAATTGGCAGTGACATAACAACCAAAATCCGAGTCGCAAATTGAGAGGAACATGAGACAGGCGTCAGTGGGTATATAGTGCTCCATGGAAAGCATAGGCATCGGACCTGTTTGGGAGCCGCTATTATTTGGCGCGTGGAAGAAGAGGGACGACGACGAACTGAAATCTGCCAGAGTAGTGTATGCACTGTCTGGGATGAGGTTTCACGCGTGGGCACTTGATGGGCGTCCCAGGGAAAGGTGAGGCATCGCCGCCGGGGCGCGGTCGATGTACCGGCGGCTCTGCCGGAATCCCGCCTACACGGCGCCCGGCTCTACTCGGCTATCTGCCAGCGTGGGTGGAGCGAGCCGCCCTGGCAGCGGAAGGTGCGTGGGGCCAGTTGTGTCCACTGAGAGCAGTAGGCGGCGTGGTCTGTTTGTTCAAACCCGCATCCAGCCACCCTGATTTAGGTTTCCCGTGATTTCTCTAAATCGCTTCAGTCAAATATCGGCGGGATGGTTCCTTTGAAAGGGCACGTCCCACTTCCTTCCTCAATCTTACCTAATCCGATGGGAACGATGATCTAGCCGTTTGTTCTTCCCCCCCCCCCCCCCAAATCAATCAACAAACCAACCATCATGCTTCCCCGCACCGTAACACCAGGACCACCAATACGATCTCTTTCGACAACACTGTTCCTGGGTGCATTACGTGTTTTCACCTCTCGCCACGTGAGTATAGTCAACAAGGATAGCAGTTTCTTGCTCAAATAGTGATTGTTAAGAGATGCCGACTTTTAAATCTCTCATTATGTAAACAAACAGAACTGCAACTTTATTAACAAATCACAAACACTTATTTCTATTCTATCGGCCGGTTTCGACCTATTTACATCATATGAAGGTCTAAAATATGGAACTATCACGTGCACCAACGGTGAAAGTCAACAAAACCACGCATAAAAACTAACAAAGCACTTCGCATTTTTTTCTAAAGACGGGCTAAACCGATCAGTAAAATAGAAAACCCTGATCTACACTACGCTTTGATCACAAAATACGCTTTAACATAGAATATTCTCTCAAATTTAACACGGATAATACCATCAGCTGTATGTAAGGGCTTTATTTATACATACCCGGTTTCGGTTTTGCTGTTCATCATCGTGAGGCCCATGAATACAGCAAACATTGTAACATCCCCACAAAAATTTAGAACGACAATATTTAAATGACAATGGGAATAGAACCTAGTGTAACCTCCCAGCAAAATAAATTTAATGACAAAAGACGGTAAATGAGAAATAGCAATCTGAGCCATGTGTAAGCTCCCCACAAAAAAGAAAGTCAATTCAATAAAAATGAAATCTCAGTGACAATGAAAACGCAAATAGACCGAAATGTCGATCTTAGGCCCTGTGCAACTTTGAATTTAAGTGAAACTTTTCTTTAAGGAAATGCATGGGAAACTTTCTTTCGATTCAAATGATTGTTTTCTTAAAAATGCTTGGTTTGAAAACAAAATTATTATTGGGGCGATTCTTGAATAAATTAGTTACAGTTAAGATACACTACATTCTCAGATGTGCGCAATGCTGCTTCATTACCTTATTTAAAAAATATACCTCGTCCTGAATCTTGACCAGAGCGCCATGTCGACGCCCGCCGACTCCTCACACACAACTCCGACTATCTCTCGTGCGCTACTAGCACTGACTGAGTGCAACTAGCAACTACAACTACCGACTCCCTACATGCAACAAAACTCTCGCGCGGTCAAGCGCAGACTAGCAACGATAAATAACTCTCTGGTCAGAGATTCTGTCATGCCTCGCCATCGGTGTACTGAATACGTACGTGTTTCATAACCCTCCACTGGGGGGGGGGGGGGGGGGGCAAAAATTTGGCAGCGATGGTGAGTCATTTGGACTTGCCATGAGCAACAAATTTTTTCTTAATTAATTAACTTTTACAATTTACAGAATATTCAGATGTAGTACATGAATTAAATGTGGTGCACATGCACCGAGTACAAAACATTTCAGACAATGACAATGAGTACAGAACATATGACATAAGTGCACAGTTACTGAAGAATTCTTCAACGTTTTCACAACAAATAAATGTAATAGCAAAAAACCATCAAATCACAAAATGTAAATGACAGGAGTGTACATATACTGTACTTCAGAATATATCAACAAATCAAAAAAAATTTACATAGAATGGGTAGAAATCATGTTACAAAAATGACAAAAGTGCACACACACTGTAAAACTCTTTAGCATTTTCATAACAAATAAACGCAATGGTAAAAAATCATGTTGACAAGTGACATTAAGTGCACATGCACTGCAGTTGAGAATATATCAGCAAATCACAAAATGTATATACAATGAATACAAATCATATTGATAAATGACAAAGGTGCACACGCGCTGTAGTACAGAATATATCATCAAATCACAAAATGTATTAATAAATGACGAAAGTGCACACGCACTGTAAAACAAATCAAGAAGTGTAATAAAGTGAACATGCACTATAGAAGTCTTCAGTAATTTCACGACAACTGATGTTATTAACAAATGAAAGGAAGCGCACACGCACTGTATATGACTTTTTCATTTTACAAGAATTAGGAAAGGAATAGGAAGGATTGCGTCATGGTTGTAGCACTTTAGGTTGCACGCATCTGCACTGAAAGTCCATATCTTTCCACAGAAGTACAACGTCAAGTGAGACAATCGGAAGTTCTTTTCCCAGAAGTATTTATCAGCGTAACCAAGACACTGAAATGTCGTAGTAATATTCCATGTTATCATTTTGGCAGTACATCAGGTACACCAAACAGTGGAACCGTAATAACGTCTTCATCGCTCACGGTGGTGGACAGCATGTCGTGTCAACACCACGCTCTTACAAGGCACACCAACGTAGAATCAGTGCAAAAACCAAATATGGTGCTCCATGATGATGAGGATAGACAGGACAAATGGATATTACAGTAATTCCAGGTAGTTAGGTCAGAAGGTGAAGGACATTAAGTCACATAGTAATCTTCATTGAGAATTACATTAGTAGTTTGCGGCATTCATAACCCAGTTATTGAACATTTCTGTACCATGTATTTAGTATTACAGAATAATGTTCATAAAATTAACTGAATATAGCAATTATTGGCATCGTGGGTAATCGTATTACAATGAACAGTGGCAGTCCTTGGCCAGTTACAAAGCATATTTAGTATGACAGAATAATGTTCATAAAATTAACTGATTATAATGACCATTGGCACTTATTGGCCGGTTATAAACCATCAGAAGTCATCATTGAAAATGAGAGTCAATTATTGGCATAGTATTAACATAATTCATTTAGTTACACTAATTATTGGCACTCATTGGCCAGGTACAAAACATCAAAAGTCATCATTGAAAACAGGAGCTAATGAAGGGCATAGTATTAACATAATTCATTTGGTTATACTAATTATTGGCACTCATTGGCCAGCTACAAAACATCAAAAGTCATCATTGAAAACACGAGCTAATGAATGGCATCGTATTAACATAATTCATTTAGTTATACTAATTATTGGCACTCATTGGCCAGTTACAAAACATCAAAAGTCATTATTGAAAACAGGAGCTAATGAATGGCATAGTATTAACATTATTCATTTAGTTATACTAATTATTGGCACTCATTGGCCAGCAAGTATTGTATAGTACAAAACATTGTTCATCATTCAGTATTATTCAGAACTCTCTTAAATGGGTAGCGTTATTTGGAACTGGTGATACTTTTTTTTGTTAGCAATGCATTGCTTTGGGTAATTATAAGGGAAAGCAAGAAGAGAAAAAGAAAAAAAATTGCTTCTGGGTTGTTCCTGTAAATGAAAAATGTGTAACGTCATTCGTCATGAGTCAGCTGTAGCAAGGTTATGAAACAAGGAAGTATATTTGATCACATTTATAAATGTTAGACACAACTGGGTAAAAAAAATGCAAGTACTAGTACAGGTTTAATAAGTAACAGGTTTACTAAGTATCATGAAAAGCTTCTCCTGGAAAAAGAAATACAAATGGATTATTGAGCTGAAAGAAGAAACGCATACTATGCTGAAAAGTAGTGAACTTCGAATTAACAGGTAGTGAAATGTGTATAAAAAATGTGTTCCATAGCTGTCCTTTCCAAAACCTTCAGTCATTATACTATGCAATATAACACCTGCTGTCAAAGCGAACTGCAACAAATACTTAAAAACTACAGAGCATAAATACATAAACTTCAACATCATCCTCATCTGCAAAGAAAAAACTTCATTATCCATCACTTCATTATCCATATTATCATAACTCCATTATTATCATTACCTGTAAAGAAAAACTTCATTATTCATAGTAGCATATTCTTCTTCATTACTCTTCATCAGCATTCATTATCATCTGCGAAAAAATCACTTCATTACTCATTACACAACTATTCCTTATCTCTAGCATATTTCATCACTAAAACTAAGATGTGTAGTTTTGTCTGACAGCCTGCATCAATCGCCTTGTATTCTGAAAGAAAAAATTAGTTAAGACTGCTATTCTACGATGTGTATAGTATATTCTTGTTAATGCTTGTCAATTCTGATCCATTTACTCTTCCTCATAAGGTTTTTGTATCTTCTTCCGTCTATTCCGTAGTTGAAATTCCCATTTCTGTTTAATTTATTTCCTTTACACGTTATTTCTTTCTGAAAATGATGAACAAAGATTAATGTCTTGCATTTACATCTTATACTCACTAAATAATGACTGGTTAATGGTGACATAATTAAGCATACAGCATAACATGACAGAAAACGTAATATGTCAAAAGCATAGACAGTGTTCAAAGGCAAAAATGTACAGAGAATATCACAATGCAGCAGCAAAAAAAGAAAAAATGTAAAACAGTCACGATGTTGAGATATCATAGGGCAAAAAATGTCATAGTCAACTGGTGTGTGTTATACCTTAACTATTTCACAGTGCATACAAACAAAACATGAAAACAATCGTACATACATAAGAAAGACAAAATGTGACGTTCGTTGTGTTCAGCTTGTATGTAGTGTAGTTAATAGAGGCGAGAATTAAAGACTGTAATGGAGAGAGAATTTGATAAAATTAATATGTCACTACATAGAATTGTATAATTATTCATAAAATACGTACGTTTGTCTGGAAAAATATGCACGGTCTGATGTGTAACGACAGGAAAAGCGACCTGCTAACCTTACCTTGCCGGGCACTTGCCAAGAAAAAATACGACAGTCATCAATAATTAATCATGTGAATATAATTGCATAAGTGGCCATAAAAATTAGTAAATGGCATCATAGCATGTTAAATCATAAAGTGGTTTCATTCAATAAAGGGTTTAATGTTCGACACATGGTGGTTGCCCTTACTTTTCCTGGTTCTCAAAGTTTCGACGTGTACAACATTGGGGTGAGGAATGCTGAGAATCCGGTATGGACCTGCGTATAGAAGTTCAAATTTACTGCACTTACCTTTTATTCTGCTGGATAAATAGTGTGTACGTACTAATATCTTCTGTCCAATGGGAAAGTCACGGCGTGTACAAACCTGTTTTTGCTGTCTTCTCCGGCGCTCTGCGGCACGTTTGATGTTGTTCAGCGCAATGTTAATTATTTCATGGTGTCGTAATCGACGATATGTAGGAAAGTGTACTAATTCTTTAATTTTGTTAGATGGTTCAGCATTTTTCAGTATAACAGACGGAGATAGCATTGTGGATTCATTTGGTATGGAATTAATTACATCTTGGAATGAGAGTATGTGTGTGTCCCAATTAATATGTCTTTTGTGGCAGTATATTCTACACAGTTTACCAATTTCTTTCATTAATCGTTCACAAGGGTTCGAAGAAGCATGGTACTTGGATATATAGATCGGAGAAATGTTTCTAGCTCGTAACATACGTGTCCATATAGCAGAACGAAATTGCGATCCATTGTCGGAAATTACTCTCATCACATGCCCTACATGAAATAGAAAATGCTTTACAAATGCTTTCGAAACAGTTTTAGCAGTAGCTTTGCGTAACGGAGTGAAAGTAACAAATTTTGAAGTGAGTTCAACAGCGACAAAGATGTAGCAAAAACCTCTGTTAGTTCTCGGAATTAGACCAAAAATGTCTACTGCGGCCATATGTCTTAATTTAACAGGTATAATGGGATATAATGGAGGAATATGTGAAGTGGTGTCTGACTTAGCTTTCTGGCAAATTTTACATGACGCTAAAACTCGTCGTATACGTTTCTCCATGTTGACAAAATAACAGTTCTGTCTCAGTATAAGAAAACATTTTCTGGCTCCGTAATGTGCGTAACTTAAATGAGTGTACCAGATTAATTTGTTAACCAGTTCATCAGGAATGCATAATAACCAATTGTTGCTGTCAGGATGAGAGCGGCGAAATAGAATGTCATTGCGTACAGTGTAGTGGTTTCTAATCGTAATATTATTCTTATCTTGCCAAAGGTGTTTAATTTCTTTCCACACATTGTCTTTACTTTGCTCTTCTGCTATGTCCTGTAATGACGACACAATAAAATTTTCAAATGCAACTTGCTGAATGTACATAACGCTGAAATTTGCTTTACAGAAGTTGGTTGCGATGTCTTTCTGATTGTTGCTGAGAGAACGAGATAGTGCGTCTGCTATAACATTTTGTGTGCCGGGAATGTGAACTATTGTAAAATTAAATTCCTGTAAATAAAGTTTCCATCTGCTTAATCTGTCGTGAGTGAATTTAGCCGAAAGTAAAAATTGTATCGCTCTGTGATCTGTGTAAACGGTGGTATGTCTGCCATAAAGAAAGTGCCGAAATCTCGTAAAAGCCCATACAACACATAACGTTTCCAGTTCTGTAACGGAATAATTTCGTTCAGCAGACGACAAGATGCGGCTTGTAAATGCGATGTTTTTAATTACTGTAGAGCCATCTTCTTCAATTTCCTGAAAAATGTGTACGCCTAAAGCGGTGTTGGAACTGTCGGTGGCAATGGAAAAATTTCTGGTAAGATCTGGGTGTGATAAAAAGTGGTGCATTCAACAAAGCGTGTTTCAAATAAGATTTTCGTGAACAAGATTCTGCGTGTCAAAATTATTGCTTGCGTTACTGGAATATGCAATCTGTGCTGTATCTGTTTAAATTCTATCGTACGTGTTATTATTTTCAGCAGGATTCTGCGGCATTTCAACTATTTGAACTGTACTATTATTCCTTCCTGACGTATTACGCTATGGATGACACCTATTGTCTGGTTCATTCATGATAATATGTTGTTGCTGAAGTTCTTGCTCCTGAAAAGATCGACTGTTATTAAATGTACGCTGAATATTGTGCTCATCATTTTTACGTCTGTCATGATAGTAATTTCTATACGGCGCATTGCGATACGAGTTGAAATAGTGTGTTGTCTGTACGTAGTTATTTCTTTGCTGCCGTGCGTTACTATTTGTTGTATCAGGGACTATACATGCACGCGGCGAAACATTAAAGCCTGGTTGACCTTGTAGACTGCATTGTTGGTTAGGTATGCTAAGCGGCTGACTTTCATGCTGTTGTGGTGAAAAACGTCTATTGTTACTAAAATGCGTTCGCTGTTGCTGAAAATTTTGTACATACTGATGATTAAAATTTTATCTGATATTAAAGTTACGCTGGTAGTTCTGCAGTGCCTAATGAAAATTGTCACTTTCGGTAAAAAATTTGTCACATCGGGTATTCATTATATTTTACTTAATTCTAGGTAGAGCAAAAGTTAAAGAGCTGTTTTGATAGATATAAAGGATAGTAGAAGAGAAGGCAGCAGTGCAGAAAACTAAAGATGAAACAGCACTACTACAGCTCGGGGCCCTATGCACGCTACGGCACATATTCATTAAAGCGTAATGAATCCCCTGAGTTCTATTACGCACTGCAAAGAAGTTTTAGCTTTTGCGTTACAGGCAATGGTGGTAAAATTTCAAAAGCAAGTTGTTGTATCCATACTAATTCCAGTTTCTGCATTATAGGCAATAGCGGTGAAAATACAATGGCAAATTGTCGTATCCAGTTCAAATCGTGTATCTGTGCTCTGTCATTCTTAAACACTTTAAATTTTCTCACTGATAGAAAATGTTTGTAATCAAAATTATCGTCTCTGTGTCATGGAACAGGTTCATGGTTGTAAGAGAATCTATTTGTCTGTGTCTGTTCGGAATCTAAGTCCTGTACTCTCTGTTGATTACCTAAATTATACACACTGCGTGAGTCTGACAAATGTTCGCAAAGTGGCGTCTGCTGTGATGTGTTATTAACTGAAATATTTTTCATTTCTGTTACTTCTTGCTGTAAATTTGACAATTTTCTACGCAACGTGTTATTAGACGAATCGATCTCATTAATTGTCTGCTGTAGATTTTGAAATTCAGGTGTTTGATTAAATGAAACCGGTGAAGTATCGTCTGATTTAGTGTCATTATTACTTTCAATAGCGTCAATACGACTGGCCATATCATCATATTTTTCAGTCAGTATTTTTACCTGATCATCGGTTTTAGTGTCAGAGGCATTAATCTGTTTTTGCAATTTACGTGTAGTTTCGTTCAATTTTTTAACGTCAGCTTTGATGACATCGCAATCCTGTGTTATTTCTAATCGTTCAAATCTGTCTGTCACTGTTTGAATATCTGCTGTGTGTGTATCTGTTTTTGATTTAATATCAGAAATTTCATCACGTAATTCCGCGTTCAACTGTTCGATGGTATTAATTTTGTCGGACACTGTAGCAATATTGTTGTCTACGTATGTTTTTGCTTTCGCAAACATTTTACGTTTGTCTTCTTGTCTCTGTGCAGTGATTGTTTCCATTACTTGACGTTTTATTTTATTTTGATCCTGAATAAATTTGCGGAAACGTGTATCACTGTTTTGTATGTGAAGATTAAAGCGTTCGTCAATTTGAGTGTTCTGTTGTTCGAATTTCGCGTCTATCTTTGCGTCCATTGTACGCGAAAGTTCTGCTGTCATTGCTTTAAATTCGTCGCGTAATTGTGTAGCTTTTTCAGAGCATTGTTTAGCGACTGCGCTAATTTCCTCCCTAAGTGTTTCTGTTGTAACTGTTTGCATATCCCTTAATTCTTCAGCAACAGATCTAATTTCTTCGCTACTTTTCTTTGAACAAGCCTCAATTTCCTCGCGTAAATGTTCCTTAGTATCATGACACTGTGCGGCAACGGCTGCAATCTGCTCGCTAAGCTGTCTGGAATTGTTGTCTAATTTTTCATTTAACTCTCTGGAATTGTTCTCTAATTTTTCATTTAACTGTCTGGAATTGTTGTCTAATGTTTCATTTAACCGTCTGGAATTGTTGTCTAATTTTTCATTTAAGTAGTTTTTGAGTTTTTCGTTATCTTGTTTGAGATCTTCTTTAAGACTGTCTTGTTTTTCATTCTGTTGTCTGGCCTGTTCACTAAGTTGTTGTTTGAAATCTTCACTCTGTTGTTTGTTTGATTCAAGAATTTGTAGCAATAATGCCCTAATTGGATCCGACACAAAATTAGCATTTCTATTCTCTGTGCTGTTTAATGGTGGATCTGGAATTGTCTCGCTTTCTGTAACCATTTGGTTATTCTGAGATTTACAAAAAGGTTTGCCAGTCGAATGTACACTGTCGGTCACTATTTCGGAATTAAATGGATCCGTCGTACTTTCAGTACCCTGTCCATTTTCATTATAAAAATTTATCTGTACGTTACTTAAATTTTCCAAACCGGGTGTGTTGAGCTGGGTAGCGCTCATTACAATAGGGCGCCCCGCGTCATCAATTGTCGTAAAATTAACAGAGGAGACAATTGAGTTCGTTTGTTCATCAGTAAGATAATAATCATCATTAGAGATTGGAACACACAGATTGTCAGTGAATGCAGGATTGTCATCATTACACTGCGTGTCACAATTACTATCGGTCACGTTGTTTAAGTGGGTAATTTCATTCATAATACCTCGCGATACACTATTCACAGTCTTTCGCGGCATTTTTACAATAGTCACAATTATTCACACATGAAATAAGCACAATGCAAAAAGCAACAAATAAAAATAAAACAGAGCAACGAATTGCCGATGATCTGAGGAAAGAAAGTCATAAAATTAGTAAAAGCGTTGCGCCAAATGCTAATTATATTAAGTAAATAAAAGCAAATATCTGACTACTTCTCAGAAGATTCTCAACGAAATACGATCCTGGACTGGATGTCGCCAAGTGTAACCTCCCCACAAAAATTTCTAATGACAATATTTAAATGTTGATGAGAATAGAACCTAGTGTCACCTCCCAGCAAATAAAATAATTTATTGACAATGACAATTAAATGAGAAATAGCAATCTGAGCCATGTGTAAGCTGCCCACAAAAATGTAAGACAATTCAATGATAATGAAATCTCAGTGACAATGAAAACGCAAATAGACCGAAATGTCGATCTTAGGCACTGTGCAACTTTGAATTTTAGTGAAACTTTTCTTTAAGGAAATGCATGGGAAACTTTCTTTCAATTCAAATGATTGTTTTCTTAAAAATGCTTGGTTTGAAAACAAAATTGTTATTGGGGCGATTCTTGGACAAATTAATTACAGCTAATATACATTACATTATCAGATGTGCGCAATGTTGCTTCATTACCTTATTTAAAAATATACCTCGTCCTGAATCTTGATCAGAGCGCCATGTCGACGCCCGCCGACTCCTCACACACAACTCCGACTATCTCTCGTGCGCTACTAGCACTGACTGAGTGCAACTAGCAACTACAACTACCGACTCCCTACATGCAACAAAACTCTCGCACGGTCAAGCGCAGACTAGCAACGATAAATAACTCTCTGGTCAGAGATTCTGTCATGCCTCGCCATCGCTGTACTGAATACGTACGTGTTTCAACATGTCATTTCCGATGCAGTACAAAATACATCAAAATACCTTCAGTTACACCTGTTTAGAACTGATTACACATTAATAGCATTAAATTAAACCTACTCCATTTACGTAGGAGCATGTGAAAGTCATAATGTTAAGATAGTGTCTATACTGTATCATATTATAATTATTTCATTAGAATCAAACAGCCTAGTATACAGCTGTATTTCCGAGTAAGAGCATTACAGACATTCATGTGGAACATTGAACATGCGGCTGCTCAGTAGCTGTCACCCTTAGGAGGAGGACTACATTTCTCTTCTCAAGTCACATAAGACAGTCCAAATGCTGTAGCGCAAAATCCCTCACTTGCATGGCGTAGGATCCAAAAGTATCATAAAAAAAGGTCTATGAAAATAAAAAAAAGTTCGTTTGAACAAAAATTTAATCTATACCTGCCTAATATCGTGTAAGGCCCCCGCGAGCACGCACAAGTGCCGCAACATGATGTAGCATGGACTCTACACTCGACTAATGTCTGAAGTAGTGCTAGAGGGAATTGACACCACGAATCCTGCAGGGCTCTCTTCTGAACAGTACGTTGCAAGGCATCCCAGATGTGCTTATTAATGTTCATGTCTGGGGAGTTTGTTGGCCAGCGGAAGTATTTAAACTCAAAAGCCTGTTGCTGAAGCTACTCTTTAGTGATTCTGGATGTGTGGGGCGCCACATTGTCCGGCGGGAATTACCCAAGTCCAACGGAATGCACAATGGACATGAATGGATGCAGGTGATGAGACTGTAAACTTACGTAGATGTCACTTGTTAAAGACGTATCAGGGGTCCCATATCACTCCAACTGCACACGCCGCACACCATTACAGAGCCTCCACCAGCTTGAACAGTCCCCTGCTGACATGCAGGGTCTATGGATCCATGAGTTTGTCTTCATATCCCTACACGTCCATCCGCTCGATTCAATTTGAAACGAGACTCGTCCTAACACGCGACATGTTTCCAGTCATCAAGAGTCTAATGTAAGTGTTGACGGGCGCAGGTGAGGCGTAAAACCTCGTCTCGTGCAGTCATCATGGATTCATGAGTGGGCCTTCGGCTCCGAAAGCCCCTATCGAAATTATTTCGTTGAATGGTTCGCCCGCTGACACTTGTTCATGGCCCAGCACTGAAATCTGCAGGAATTTGCGGAATGGTTGCACCTATATCACGCTGAACGATTCTCTTCGGTCGTTGATGGTCCTGTTCTTGCCGAATATTTTTCCGGCAGTAGTAATGTCGAAGATTTGATGTTTCATCGGATTCCTGATATTCACGGTATGCTTCTGAAATAGTCGTACAGGAAAATCCCCGGTTCATCGCTACCTCAGAGAGGCTGTGTCCCATCGCTCGGGCGCCGACTATAACACCAAGTTCAAACTCACTAAAATCTTGGTAACCTTCCATTGTAGCTGAAGAAACTGATCTAACAACTGCACCAGACACTTATATCACGCAAGCGTTGCCGACCGCAGCGCCGTATTCTGCCTGTTTACATACTATATCTCTGCATGCCAATGCCAGTTTCTTTGGCGCTTCAGAGTTGCAGGTATTAAAAACATGCGCGTATTCCAATGCACTGTTGCGTCTGAATTTCAAAGGAATCTGTAGAACTTTCGGAGATTCAAGATTTTGAGCAGACGAACATTTAGATTTATTTTAACGCGTTGTTACCAAGGAATCGGTCGATCATGCCCAATCCATCGATTTTCTAATTACCTATTCCAAAGCCAACACACAGCCAGTCCAAATGAGCAAATCTCTCGCGAATCGCGGTCCTTTGAAATATGGAATGGATTTCGTAGCTAGAATCGCCTGTGCAGCTGTTACAATCAAAGAAACTCTCGTTGTGTTCGAACATGTTTGGCACTCAATGTTCTGTCTGTGTCAGGCATACGTGGTGTCTGAGCTGTATTCATCTCGTGCGCCATGTGTGCTCGTTGTGTCCAATAAATGTTTCAAATATATCACTCTCTTGTTTCCTTTCGGATCTTCGATCTCTGCTACCACTTACCCCTGACGTTTACGGCCATGAGTTGCTATGCTGTTCTCAATCCTGGTAATCTGCCTTTCTTCACCTACAAGTTTCTCGCACAGAGTCCGAATTTGCAATAACGATAAACGAGACTCAAGGTGAAACAGAGAGAGTGGAAGAGAAGATGGGAACAGGGCTGGAGGAAGTGAACATGGAAAGCGGATAGGAGGAGATGGACTGGCGGCGGTGAGGTGCATAGAGAGGGGGAAGAGAACATTAACATGGGCGAGACAGAGGGCAGCAAGACGGTGTGAGAGGGTGAGGAGAAGATGGACAGAGAAGGACGGAGAATGGTAGTAGGACGTATATCCAATTCTCAAAAATATTATAAATGTGAGGTTTGTCTTGTCTTTCTTTTTTACTTAACCAGGCTGAGCTACAGTAACGCATGGCCAGGAGCAGCTAGTATAACATACAGGGTGAGTCACCTAACATTACCGCTGGATATATTTCGTAAACCACATCAAATACTGACGAATCGATTCCACAGACCGAACGTGAGGAGAGGGGCTAGTGTAATAGGTTAATACAAACCATAAAAAAATGCACGGAAGTATGTTTTTTAACACAAACCTACGTTTTTGTAACTGGAACCCCGTTAGTTTTGTTTGCACATCTGAACATAAACAAATACGTAAGCAGTGCCGTTTGTTGCATTGTAAAATGTTAATTACATCCGGAGATATTGTAACCTAAAGTTGACGCTTGAGTACCACTCCTCCGCTGTTCGATCGTGTGTGTCGCAGAGCACCGAATTACGTATGGATCCAAAGGGAACGGTGATGGACCTTAGGTACAGAAGAGACTGGAACAACATATTACGTCCACATGCTAACACCTTTTTATTGGTCTTTTTCACTGACGCACATGTACATTACCATGAGGGGTGAGGTACACGTACACACGTGGTCTCCGTTTTCAATTACGGAGTGGAATAGAGTGTGTCCCGACATGTCAGGCCAATAGATGTTCAATGTGGTGGCCATCATTTGCTGCACACAATTGCAATCTCTGGCGTAATGAATGTCGTACACGCCGCAGTACATCTGGTGTAATGTCACCGCAGGCTGCCACAATACGTTGTTTCATATCCTCTGGGGTTGTAGGCACATCACGGTACACATTCTCCTTTAACGTACCCCACCTGCACATTCCGCAATTAACACCAGGCTGACCCTTGAGCCGGCCGAAGTGGCCGTGCGGTTAAAGGCGCTGCAGTCTGGAACCGCAAGACCGCTACGGTCGCAGGTTCGAATCCTGCCTCGGGCATGGATGTTTGTGATGTCCTTAGGTTAGTTAGGTTTAACTAGTTCTAAGTTCTAGGGGACTAATGACCTCAGCAGTTGAGTCCCATAGTGCTCAGAGCCAGCTGACCCTTGACAGGATGTTCGACGGGCGTTTCATAGGACGTGGAGGACGCATAAATTGGCCATCTCGTTCTCCTGATCTTACACCTCTGGACTTCTTTCTGAGGGGTACGTTAAAGGAGAATGTGTACCGTGATTTGCCTACAACCCCAGAGGATATGAAACAACGTATTGTGGCAGCGTGCGGCGACATTACACCAGATGTACTGCGGCGTGTACGACATTCATTACGCCAGAGATTGCAATTGTGTGCAGCAAATGATGGCCACCACATTGATCATCTATTGGCCTGACATGTCGGGACACACTCTATTCCACTCCGTAATTGAAAACGGAGACCACGTGTGTACGTGTACCTCACCCCTCATGGTAATGTACATGTGCGTCAGTGAAAAAGACCAATAAAAAGATGTTAGCATGTGGACGTAATATGTTGTTCCAGTCTCTTCTGTACCTAAGGTCCATCACCGTTCCCTTTGGATCCATACGTAATTCGGTGCTCTCCGACACACACGATCGAACAGCGGAGCATTGGTACTCAAGCGTCAACTTTAGGTTACAATATCTCCGGATGTAATTAACATTTTACAATGCAACAAACGGCACTGATTACGTATTTGTTTATATGTTCAGATGTGCTAACAAAACTAACGGGGTTCCAGTTACAAAAACGTAGGTTTGTGTTATAAAACGTACTTCCGTGCATTTTTTTATGGTTTGTATTAACCAATTACACTAGCCCCTCTCCTCACGTTCGGTCTGTGGAATAGATTCGTCAGTATTTGATGTGGTTTACGAAATATATCCAGCGGTAACGTTAGGTGACTCACCCTGTATAGTGAAAAGTATATGAAACAGATCCGAACGAAATGAAGGCTTAATCGTATAATAGCCGTCATATGATGAACGTCTCGTTTGTATCCTATTCTGCATAAAAAGAACAAAACTTATGATTATTCACACTGGCGGGAATGCAGAGACCTGGGGCATAAACAATGGGATCCTGAGATCGATTACGGTAGAGTTCACGAAGTGAACGGACAACCAAAAACAAGTCCAAGTTGTAGCAATGCCGTCTTGAGTGTGTACCAACAGTCCAAGGAGCTGACCAAATCAAACAAATGAGACAGGCAAGATCAAACGCTACTGATCAATGACGTATACTTCATGCCTCATTGAACTTGCTGGACTGCCTAGCAAGTGTTGGCCAGAGGTATTTACAGGCAGTCTCTCCCGTCCGTGGTCGGCTCGACATGATATGCTCGCTGTGGTGGCAGACGGCGGCTGGAGTATGTAGCACCAATACAGAGTGATTATAGTTACAGTTTCGAAGCTCTGGAGGAAGAGAACCACTGCGCAGAATGAACGGAATATGATCGAAGAATGGGGAAAACCCATGGGAAAAAAAAATGTACTCGCAATGAGCATGATCTCTTATGTTTGGCATTCAACAGTTGTGACAATGTTGCTTATGTAGGCCCGATACCCACCACGCCCAGATCGTACCACGTTGGATGGGAAACGTTTGTTTTTAACGCTCCTGAAGCCATAAACCGCATAAAAAGCGACAATGAAATCGGATTTTAGTTGTCCTAAGACCAAAACCCGCATAAAAAGCCACAACTACATCTGTTCTTCACAGTTTTGAAACTGGCGAAAGACATGTTCAATTTCATGTCCACCGTTTTCGAACACAGTTTCAAATCGAGGAACCTTTCAAATCGAAGAACAGCATGTTCCGCTAGAGATCACAGTGTTTAAGGGGTATATTCAGAATGATTTGCAGAATGCGTTCCTTCATGTTGGCTACGTTTGCTATCGGAGCGCTGAACACTATATTTTTCGGATAAATCCACAGCCAGAAGTCACACGGCTTAAGATCAAGTGATCTGGACGGCCAGTCTGTAGGGAAATGACGGCTGATAATTCTAGCATTTCCAAAATGTGTCTGCAGCAGCTGTTCAATGGCTGTTCAAACTGTGGAGATGCGTCATATTACATAAAAATCATTCTACCCACGCCCACGCTATTGAAGGGTCGGAATGACGTTGGTGCACAAAAGTCTGTCATAGCGTTTCCCATTGACAGTACAGACGATTACGATGCCGATGATGATGATATTTGATTTGTTAGGCGCTCAACTGCGCGGTTATCAGCGACCATACAAGTTCCCAATCATTCACTTTCGCCACTTTCCCCAGCAGTGAAGAAATGATGCGGACAACACAACCCTCGCTTCCCGAGCACGGGGTCCCGGGTTCGATTCCCGGCGGGTCAGGGATTTTCTCTGCCTCGTGATGACTGGGTGTTGTGTGTTGTCCTTAGGTTAGTTAGGTTTAAGTAGTTCTAAGTTCTAGGGGACTGATGACGATAGCTGTTAAGGCCCATAGTGCTCAGAGCCATTTGCACCATTTTTGACAACACAACCACCCATCCCCCAGACGGAGAAAATCCCCGACCCGACCGGGAATGGAACCCGCGAGCCCGTGATCCAGAAGCAGTAACGCTATGAATGTAACAGGACCCGCATGACTCATCTCCTCGAAAAAATACGGGCAAACGATACACGCTGCCGTAAACCCTCACCACACGGCCACATTTGCAAAATGGAGCAGTGCCGGTTGACGTGTGTGTGGATAATGCATTGGTGATATTCTGAAATTTTGCGTATTGACATGTCCTTGGAGATGGGTTTCTTCTGTTACAGAATGTTCCACGGCCATTCATTGTCCATTTCCTTGCGAGTAAAAAATTCTAGAGCAGACGTTTGTCTCACTAGCAGGTAAGCCTATAGCAACTCCTGAACATGGGTAATATTGTGTGGATAGCATTAAACGTGGTTCGTAGAATTTTATGCATCATGCTCAGAGTCACGTCCAAAGTTCGTTCAGTTCTCCTTGCATTACACGTTTGCACACCACCGCTCGACCCCTCCTACAGCCATGTGGCCATATGCTATACTGACGACGGATCAATGTTTCCACCCTGTACCACAGTGCTCCTCAAGGGATCCTGTGTTCATAATTATTTTCTCCAGACCTTGAGCAGACATCGGACCAACTCCATTTCTCATACCCATGAGAGTCCGAACCTTCTGCAGTGTTACTGGCACCCAGTAATCGTTCTTGCAAAAGAGCTTCACTAGTAGTGCGTGATCCTGCATTGAGAGCGTGAGGCTGACTCTCCTAGACGCAAACTGAGGAAGAGCTATGTACTCCGCGTGTCGTATTTTTGCATTGACTGCTGCTTACAGTGCGACCTAGTGCTAAAATTTACTTTGAATTTATTTCCATAAAACTTCTCTCGTCTTCAATAATACACCGCTGGAAAAAGAAAAGTTAGTACACCTGGAAAGACTACGTCGATTTTGATCCAGTGATGGCATCGGCCACCTAGGGGATAGTAAATGTACTGCTAATGGTTGTAACATCGTCTGCCAATTAGCGTAGCGACATAGCTACCAGAGCACTATCTGTGTCCACTATTTAATAGGGAATACTAACAGCCAGAAGGCTCGTGTGGTGTAAAATTGTAAAACAAGCAGGTAATCACAGGTGACGACGACTCCATGGGGCCTGAGGGGGCCGGAGACTCTCCAAAATTTCGTCTGGGGGGGGGGGGGGGTACACGAAGCCCCCCCCCCCAAATAATTTAAGAAAATTATTAGTTATATTGTACTTTGTGAAATCACAAAATTATGTTGGAATTTTTTATTTTCCTTGTTTGACTATAGTTACCTTTTAAAATACATTCAGTAACGAGTTAAAACAAATGATTATTACGGTAGTAAGAAGAGTAACTGAAAACGAGTGGTGTTAACCATGATAGTGTTACGGTGCTGCGTGCACACTTAGAATTTGTCTGGCGCCGGTGGGCCAGCGCTGCGGCCGCGGCGACATCAAAAGGACTGGAGCAGAAGCTGCTGGAACCAACCGCCTTGACACTTCGAAACATCACGACGCCGTGGCTAAATAAAGCTCACCCTGCTGTCGCAGTCATTCGGTGGGGATAGTTTCGTTTAGAGCAAGCTGCAGACGTGTTTAGTATTTCGACTTTAGTGTCTAGTGGACTGATTTATGTGACTATATTTTGTTCGTTTACTTTAGTCTCTTAGTGTATTGTGAGTTCAGTTTGCAATGGATAAATTTGTTACCAAAATGGCGCGCTTGGAAGTTGGTGATACTGCAAGTCAACCTCCAACAATTCTTGTATCCTCAATTGCTTAGTTTTCTTCAGGCGAGAACCATTCATAGCGGAAACCTGGACAACCTGTAAGGAAAGATCATCTCAGAAGTCTTGGTTGATCAGATATGCATGGCTAGAATGTGAAGCATCTACCGAAAAAGTTTTTGCAAAACATGCAAAGAGGCAGATGATAAAATTCTATAACAATTTTCTTCAAAAAAAAAATGAGATGGATTTACTTCCGTAGGGTTTTCTAACGGAAAAAAGGCTTTACAAAGATTCCGTCTTCATGAAAATACGTATAGACATAAAGAAGGTGTTCTGAAACTAAATTCTATCACTAACGTAAGTGTGGCCCCCCCCCATTGAATGAAAAGTTATATAGTGGTATGAAGAAAGGCCGTTTACCTCTTGAGACAATTTTTATTACCATTCAATTTCTATGCTGACAAGGACTAGCAATTAGAGGGTACGAAGGTGTAAACTCAATTTTTTTTTCAATTGTTGGAACTCTGAAAGAATGACACTCATGAGTTTAAAGATTTGTTAGGTCGTTTGGGGTATAAGTGGATGTCCCACGATATTCAAAACGAGATCATTGACCTACTAGGAAAGTCTGTGTTGAGAAAAGTATTGGCTTCAATCAAGAAGACAACATTTTTCTATTATGGTTGATGAAACAAGTGATTCTTCGATTCATGAACTAGTGTCAAAAAAAATGTTCAAATGTGTGTGAAATTTTATGGGACTTAACTGCTGATGTCATCAGTCTCTAAGCTTACACACTACTTAACCTAAATTATCCTGAGGACAAACACACACACACCCACGCCCGAGGGAGGACTCGAACCTCCGCCGGGACCAGCCGGAATTAGTGTCATTTTATATCCGTACTGCAGATGATACGTTAATCATCAACGAAGACTTCATTGGCTTATACGAGACCCCCAACACTGAATCACAAACTCTGTTTAGTATTTTAAAAGACGTTTCTGCTCGTCTTGATTTGTCAGTGGATAAGTTAAGAGGATAGTGCTATAATAGTGATTCAGACATGACAGGTAAGTTCAAAGGACTAAAAAAGGGAATTTTGGATACACAACAAAAAGCACGTTATGTGCACGGCATTGCTCACAGTTCATGCTTGGCAGTTGTAGGCAGTCTCCGCCATCTTACGTCTATGAGGGATATTATGACTCTAGCCAAGGACTTAATAAACACCGTAAGGGAATCCAACAAAAGAATGAGACTTCTCAACAGCATACACTGTGAGAGCACCAATGACCAAGCTGGTCTACAACCCCTTCGCCCAACTCGACGGACTAAAAAAAATGGCTCTGAGCACTATGGGACTTAACATCTGAGGTCATGAGTCCCCTAGAACTTAGAACTACTTAAACGTAACTAACCTAAGGAGAACAAACACTTCCATTCCCGAGGCAGGATTCGACCCTGCGTCAGTAGCGGTCGCGCGGCTACAGTCGATGGACTATGCGGGCTTCTAGTATCTCGAGGATATTGAAGAACTTCTAGAGTTTTTGAAACATTTTTTGTAGAGGACAAAACGAGGCAAGTTACAAATGTGCAGGCTACCTTGAGTGGATGTTACAATTCAAGCTTATTTCTTTTCACGTCTTTATTGCCATACAATGAACCCAATACAGGATGTCAATACAAAAATTCAATGCTCACAGTTCAGGCTTGGCAGCTGTAGGCAGTCTCCGCCATCTTGCGTCTATGAGGGATATTATGACTCTAGCCAAGGACTTAATAAACACCGTAAGGGAATCCAAATCTAAGGTTTTCCTGCCGTTTGTTAAAAATGTAACGGAAAGAATAAGGAGGATCTCGACGAAGCGGAATATTACCGTAATTTACAAGCCCACCAGGAAGATACAGGAATACCTTAAGCCTGCCAAGGACCCTGGCAAACCTTTGGAAAAAGCTGGAGTGTATAGGATCCCATGCAGCTGTGGTGATGTTTATGTGGGTACAACTAAAAGAACTGTTTCTAAACGTTTGGAAGAGCACAAGGGAAATTGTAGAAGAGGAGAAACGGAACGATCAGCTGTTGCGGAGCATGCTTTCCAGCCAGGGAACCACAATATTCGTTTCGAGGAGACGCAAGTACTAGCGGCCACAAGCGGATACTACGAAAGGCTCTACAGGGAGGCAATCGAAATCGCTAAACACCCAAATAATTTCAACCGAAAGGAGGAGGGCGTGAAATTAAACGGTACATGGATGCCTCTGTTAAAGAAGATGTGTACTACTACTGGGTGATGGCAACGGCGATCGACGGCGACGGACTGCGGCCAATTGCACTGACGTTTTCAAAGCACGTGACGTCACACCGCGGCGCGGGAGCGCGCGGACACGGAATTTAGCGGCAGTCAGTAGCGAGGCAGTGGGTGTGTTGGACCTCCCATCGACCTACGAACCCCCTTGAAGATGTCTCCCGCAGTCGGAGACGAAACGTTGGGAATTGAGACCAAATTCATCAACCGACCACGGCATAACAGCCCGGATAATTATAATGGACAAAATTCAATGCCCTCATTCAAGTGTTGCTGATCTGGAAAAAATATGTGAGGTATTGATTTGTATATTGAATGAAAGTCGTGATAGTTTTGAACACTATTGGGAACTGTGTTGAAAAGAAAAAACCTGTCGGCAGCTGAGGGTTTCAATTAATTATCATTTATTCTAGAGGAGGTGCACGGTCATCAATGGTATCTGGTCTTTCGAAGACAGTTACTATCTTCATACATTTAAAACAAAAATCTTCACAAGCTGACAATCCTTCGCTTCCTCGGAATCGAAGTATACAAAATGAGTATGAAAACAACGAATCCACCTCACGGCACACTTTAAAAACCTCAAAGGACTACTGCAAAGCTATTTACATTGAAGTTTGTGAAACTGTGCAATCTTGCATTACTGAGCAGTTTGCTTCAACTAGACTCACACAGGTCATTGCAGTTGAACGAGAGTGCTTGCTTTTAGTAAACAGAGGTGAAAAAAAATTCGAAAAATCAACAGAGTTTTTCAAAAATGACATAGACATTGAGAGACTGCGCTTACACTTGAATATGTTAGCCGATATAGCTAATAAAAACAACTGGTCTTAAAAAACATGCGTGATGCAAGAAAGTACATTACAGAAGAGCCTGTTGTTGGAGAAATGTTATGTGAAGTAGTGAAATGCATTACGCTTCTCCAAGTAGTTCCAATCACGACAGCAACAATAGAACGGTCAGTTAGCGCCGTTAGACATCTGAAGTCGTATCTCCGATCAACAATTGGCAGAAGCGATTGAATAACTTCGCAGTTCTTCATGCCTACCGAGTTGTTATGGATGAATTGTATCCGACCAGTCATCAACGACTTTATATTCACTAATCCAGTCAGACGATCTTTATTTGCACCTTTCTAAAAACAGTCGAGCCCTAATAACGGCATTTAGAGCAATATTAAAAATCTTTATAAAATAGAGAATTTAATACATACATAACGGCCGGCCGCGGTGGTCTAGCGGTTCTGGCGCTGCAGTCCGGAAACGCGGGACTGCTACGGTCGCAGGTTCGAATCCTGTCTCGGGCATGGGTGTGTGTGATGTCCTTAGGTTAGTTAGGTTTAAGTAGTTCTAAGTTCTAGGGGACTTATGACCTAAGATGTTGAGTCCCATAGTGCTCAGAGCCAGCCACATACATAACGTTAAATTTTCAGTTTCGAAATATTAGTACTAGTTTAGTACTTTATAACTATATTACTATAGTACTGTATTATTTTCAAATACTTAAATATTTTTAGGTTGCAAGACCCAATTAAGACTCGCTATTTACATAATTTTTGACTGATAGTATTAGGAATACTGTATTAACTTTGTTAACTGTATCAAGGCATTAACTTTGAGATATTGGTTTCGTTTAATGAACCCTGAGCCTTACTTAAAGTAAGCTTCAATTAGCTATTTCACTTATTATTTAAAGTGCTATTACTGTGCTAGAACAATGTTTTATATTTTATTCTTTTAATGATAGTTTAGGATTTATTTAAATATAATTTCAGTCTTTCCAGAGCTATATATTCACTGCTCGGTAATAGTATATAAGCATGATTAATACTGTAAATTAAATTAGCTTTTTCCGAAAATAGCGTGCGTGTTTATGTTTTGTTTCTTTTCTTCAAAGCAAAAAAATGTGTAAGGCTTGTCGAGTTTCCCGGAGTGTCGAGTTATCGAGAGTCCAGTTTTCGGGGTTCTAATGTTGTTCATATGACTCTAAAATGCTTAAAAATACTTTAAAACTCACTATTTTTCATCTAAAATTTAGAAAACTTCCGAGGAATGACCCCAGTATGACCCCCCCCCCCCCCGCCCGCCAATATTTTTTATAAGTCGTCGCCCCTGCTGAGACAACCATGCCACAGACGCACTTCTGGTACCTACAGCCAACTGAGCGAGTCTGAAAGGGGTCAAATTGTTGCCTTCCGGGTGGCGGGACTGTCCTTTCGGAGAAGTGCCACACAGGATGGACATGCTGCCTTAGTTCTGCAACGGTGCTGGTATCAGTGGTCATGCGAACATTCTCACACCCTTACAGAATGTTCTGGGCGTCCATGCAGGGCAGACGCCCATCATGTTCGTCGTACTGTAAGGGCAGCAGTTAAAGATTGTGCAGTTACATCTTCACAGATAAGAGGGCTAGTGAGCCCAGACGTGTCAGCGAGCTTGTTATTACGAGGTGCATTCGAGTTCTAAGGCCTCCGATTTTTTTTTCTAATTAACTACTCACCCGAAATCGATGAAACTGGCGTTACTTCTCGACGTAATCGCCCTGCAGACGTACACATTTTTCACAACGCTGACGCTATGATTCCATGGCAGTGGCGAAGGCTTCTTTAGGAGTCTGTTTTGACCACTGGAAAATCGCTGAGGCAATAGCAGCACGGCTGGTGAATGTGCGGCCACGGAGAGTGTCTTTCACTGTTGGAAAAAGCTAAAAATCACTAGGAGCCAGGTCAGGTGAGTAGGGAGCATGAGGAATCACTTCAAAGTTGTTATCACGAAGAAACTGTTGCGTAACGTTAGCTCGATGTGCGGGTGCGTTGTCTTGGTGAAACAGCACACGCGCAGCCCTTCCCGGACGTTTTTGTTGCAGTGCAGGAAGGAATTTGTTCTTCAAAACATTTTCGTAGGATGCGCCTGTTATCGTAGTGCCCTTTTGAACGCAATGGGTAAGGATTACGCCCTCGCTGTCCCAGAACATGGACACCATCATTTTTTCAGCACTGGCGGTTACCCGAAATTTTTTTGGTGGCGGTGAATCTGTGTGCTTCCATTGAGCTGACTGGCGATTTGTTTCTGGATTGAAAAATGGCATCCACGTCTCATCCATTGTCACAACCGACGAAAAGAAAGTCCCATTCATGCTGTCGTTGCGCGTCAACATTGCTTGGCAACATGCCACACGGGCAGCCATGTGGTCGTCCGTCAGCATTCGTGGCACCCACCTGGATGACACTTTTCGCATTTTCAGGTCGTCATGCAGGATTGTGTGCACAGAACCCACAGAAATGCCAACTCTGGAGGCGATCTGTTCAACAGTCATTCGGCGATCCCCCAAAACAATTCTCTCCACTTTCTCGATCATGTCGTCAGACCGGCTTGTGCGAGCCCGAGGTTGTTTGGGTTTGTTGTCACACGATGTTCTGCCTTCATTAAACTGTCGCACCCACGAACGCACTTTCGACACATCCATAACTCCATCACCACATGTCTCCTTCAACTGTCGATGAATTTCAATTGGTTTCACACCACGCAAATTCAGAAAACGAATGATTGCACGCTGTTCAAGTAAGGAAAACGTCGCCATTTTAAGTATTTAAAACAGTTGTCATTCTCGCCGCTGGCGGTAAAATTCCATCTGCCGTACGGTGCTGCCATCTCTGGGACGTATTGACAATGAACGCGGCCTCATTTTAAAACAATGCGCATGTTTCTATCTCTTTCCAGTCCGGAGAAAAAAAATCGGAGGCCTTAGAACTTGAATGCACCTCGTAGCAGTGAGACTACAGGCACGCACATGTGTGGCCCTTATCCCACTCACGCCACATCATCAACGTGCACGGTTCGACTGGTGCCGTCAGGAGATCTCTTGGAAGGTGGAATAACGCACCGTGGTCTTCAGCGACGAAAGCAGATTCTGCCTGCACGCAAGTGATGGTCGTTTGCGCGTACGACGTGAACGCTGTCTCGTAGAGTGCATTCGTCCAACACTCACTGGTCCTATCACAGGCCTTTTAGTCTGGGTTGCGATAAGCTACAACTCTCGTTCACCTTTGGTGTTTCTGGAGGGGACGCTAGGTACGCACAGAATGCTGTTAGACCTGTTCTTTTCCATTAGTGCGACGGGAAGGTGATGTGTTGTTCCAACAGGGTAATGCTCGCCCTTTCACTGCATCTGAAACTCAATGTGCTCTGAAAGTCAATGTGCTCTGAAAGACGTGCAGTACCTTCCCTGGCCAGCACGACCTCAAGACTTATCTCCAGTCGAGCACGTGTGGGATATGATGGGAGGAGAAATGTGAAATTCATTAACAACGTGAACAGTTCGATCTGGCGTTGTATACGGCGTCCCCGGACAGTGTATGCCATCTGTAAGATCGAATGTATGCCAGAGTCAACACCTGCATTGCCACCCGTATAGGTTACAGCATGTACTATGTGGGAGTTCCGGCATGGGGCGGTACCTGCTACCTCAGAATCACTTGTGCTACTTATTTACATATTTAGACATTTTATGTACTCCATCTCCACTGTTGTAACAAATAATCTTGGATGAACTGGAAATATGTAAAACGGTGCACCGGTTTTCTTTCCGGCTTTGTAATTCGTTCAAATTTGGCGTTAATCTGAGTGTGGTTCTTTTTTGAGAGAGTTTTTGAAAATGGAACTTTAATTATGAGGACCATATATCTCTGACTGATACTCGGCCAAGACGGGGAATACGGGTCACTGTTGGATACAGAAGTCTCCAAGATGTTTGATAAATATCGGACAGGTGTCAGAAAGCGTAAGACTTCGAATTCCCTCGCTGTAGGTCACACTAACCAGTCACCCTGCAGTGAGATGAGTGCTGATGGCCCCTGTATGTGCTGCCTTAAAGTTTTTCCCCTTGCTCGTCTCCCACTGGCAGTGTCACAGAGCCGCTGGTAGGTAAGCCCCGCGCACCTCGCAGAAGCGTCGCCTTGCCGCCTATTATATTTCTACGGCTCGTCGGCTTTAGTCGGCTACAATCACGCCGCCTTCCCCTGGCGATGCAGACACTGGAGCTGTTCTGCGGTTCCTTCTGCGCCTCCACCCTCTACAGTTGCGGCCGACCTACGGCCAATCCTCAGCGGGGACTGCGACCGGATGAGGAAGTTTGCTCGCTGTGTAGGGGTCGCGGCTGCGCGGCCGCTCTGGCCGGGCAGGGCACAGAGCAGAGCAGGAGTGGCGGCTGGCGGATTGGGCGTTGGCGCCTCGCGAGGCCTGCGGGCCTCAGCAGGAGGGAGTATCTCTGGAAGGCGGCGGCCGGCGGGGGGGTGGGGGGTGGGGGCGGAAGCAAGGATGGGGAGAAGAGGGGAAGCCGTAGGGTGGAGCCACAACCGCAGCATCTGTCTTCACTCCCCAGCCCCGGCGGCGGATTCAATAAACTTGTGATAGGAAACAAAATTATCCAAAAGTTCAGTGTCTCGTGAAAGCTTCCAGCGGCGGACCCGACGAACAGTGTGGAGGTCTCCGCTCTCCCTTTTCTCTCTCTCTCTCTCTCTCTCTCTCTCTCTCTCTCTCCCTCTCCCTACCTCCCTCCCTCCCGTTTCTATTTACGTGTGTGTGTGTGTGTGTGTGTGTGTGTGTGTGTGTGTGTGTGTGTGTGTGTGTGTATGATAGAGAGAGAGAGAGAGAGAGAGAGAGAGAGAGAGAGAGAGAGAGAAGTCGGGGGGGTGGAGCTGGAGGCACTTGCAAGGCGGTAAAATAAGGTAGGCAGTTCATTCCCTTTGGTTCGATTCTTCTTTTCATCATGAACAGACAGGACGTATAATGTACAGCAGAAATAGCTGAAAACTGAGAGACCTGACGCCTGTCGCTGATATACCACACGTGACTAAATCTGGCCAAATCATCATTTCACTTACAATATTTGTTATTAAATAATATTATACCGTCAAACTTTTTATGGTATTAGTTTTTTCTACGTTCAGTATGTTCTGCACAGGTCCCCTGGATAGACTAGAAGCGTATCGCGAAGTCTTATTGTTCAAAAGTCGAGAGCGGAGAATGAGGTTTCCGGGCCGAGAATCCACAGAAACGAATTATTTTATATACTGAACCCAGCACTGCAGAAAAAAGACTAAAATTCACTCTCCAGTAGCCGTGAAGCCTAACAATGAACACAAGGAATAAATCACGTGCAAAACAGACACTAAAAATGAAATTTATAACAAAAGGTTTTAAAGTTGGAAATATGCAGTGCACAACAGAATTAAATGGTCACTTATGGGAAACACCATAATTATTTGCCACTGCGATGTATAAGTTGAATCTTAGTTCAAAGTTGCCTACAGTCTTCATCTTTTATTGGTGCAAAAGTGTGGCGCCATGCCACGTCACCCTCCATCTCGGTGAAGCTTGAAAAAGCAAGATCTCGACATATGCGAAAAAGGTCAAGAGCTCAGAAGTTCATCCCAACCTGTACACCAGAGCAAAAACTGCTGTCGCACTGCACTCCAAAGGGGTGCGATTACCTTCTTTGGGGTTGCTGGCCTATCATGTCTTTAGAGAGAGGCTGAAGTGTCGCTGGGCTGACAGCAGTGTCTAGAATGTCGACCTGTGGCTCATCGCACTGCGAACTGTCGTTCTTGACCGCAAAATGTGTGGCAATCAACGCCTGAAGTGATGAGGTGGTCTCGGTGACGCAAATTTGGCCACCCCATATGGCCTTTTCTAGTCGATTTTCAGAGGCGGTGTGTCTGAAATGTTTTCCTCTTCCGTACATAAGAAAACTGCGTGATTCCAACGTCTGGCGTCGCTGTTGTAACCTCGATCACGGAGGCGTCAAAACAAAGGATAAAATGTAGGTGGTGTTGGGTAGAATTGTGGTGAAATTTCGTGGCATTGTAATATCATTAGCTCACCTTAAATCTCACATGAACTTCTCAGCTCTAGCCTTACATTCGCATGTGTCGGCACCTTGCTGTTAGAAGCATCGCCGAAGCGGGGCTTCTGTCCAAGTGTACACGCCCGTCGGTACAAATGGGTGGGGACCCTTTTAAAATGGTCGTCGCTTCGAACCGTGCGCCCTGTCCACACCACGTACCTGATAATCCCGCGGCGGTCGTATTGTTCTGCTTCACACTGCTCCTGGCTAGCCAGAAATTATCTATCGAAATATGCAAGCGGGTTTAGGGGAGCCACTGAACAATAAAACGCAACACTGTTCTGCGTCTGGTATGAACAACTATATCCTGAGACGATAAAAGAGAGCCGGCTGGAGTGGCCAAGCGGTTCTAGGCACTACAGTCTGGAACTGCGAGACCGCTACTGTCGCAGGTTCGAATCCTGCCTCGGGCATGGATGTGTGTGATGTCCTTAGGTTAGTTAGGTTTAAGGGTTCCAAGTTCCAGGGGACTGATGTCCTAAGAAGTTAAGTCCCATAGTGCTCAGAGCCATTTTTGAAGCCGGCCGCGGTGACCATGCGGTTCTAGGCGCTCAGTCCGGAACCGCGCGACTGCTACGGTCGCAGGTTCGGATCCTGCCTCGGGCATGGATGTGTGTGATGTCCTTAGGTTAGTTAGGTTTAAGTAGTTCTAGGTTCTAGGGGACTGATGACCACAGCAGTTAAGTCCCATAGTGCTCAGAGCCATTTGAACCATTTTGAACCATTTTTGAACGATAAAAGAAAATCGCAGGTTGCACTGTTTACATTCTAATTCATAGGTGTTTATCTCAATTAATGGATGATTACCAGTCCACAATATCACTCTCACGAGCGTACGCGTAACCGACACGGCAAGGATGATTGCTGATGATGCAGAAGCCGAATAATCGAACGAAAGTTCCTAAGCTCACCACGCATAGACAGATTTCTTTTGGTACCAGTCCTCCTTGACACTAGTAATGATATAACACTGTTCATAAAGTTAATTTTTCAGTTCTCACATGTACGAGCTTGCGCGTAACCGACGCGGCGCGGCTGATTCTTCATAATGCGGAAACGCGATGATCGAACGCACGTTCTCACGCTCACTACAAGACACTGGCACTTGAATTGTGTCTTTCTCGTGGTAAACTATATTGCTGATCGACGTTAGTTCATTCTGAGAGGCCGAACACGGTGCGGATGATTGATGTACGGTGCGACACACAACCAGAGGATACACAAATGGGCTATCGGCGGCACTGCGCATTTTTAATTGCATCATTACGCACTTTGCTCTGAATCACTTCCATATTTCATCACTTTACTGTAATAACACTTATAGCAACATTGGAACTTCCACAATAACAATGCCTCTCACATATAGAGCCCACAACACAACAGTTCCGTGTCCCGAGCTCGACTTTGCAGACGCGGCTGCCCGCAAAGATACTCACAAGTAAGCCAGCGATATGACAATACGCTTACACAAGTTTTATAAAGACTCCATAGTCATTATTTAACTTCAGACCAAAAGTTTATCTGCATGAAGGAGTAAAACGCAGAATAGTTGAAGGTACTTAAATGTTACAAGTATCTCTCTATCGTGGCAGTTTGGAAAAGTGATTCACAATCACCTGTCGATCAATTGAGACGCTGCGATGCACTAAGAGGAGAGTATGACCATTTAGTCTAGAGAGATTTTTAAAGGTAGAGTGAAGGTTTTCACGACCGGATGATATAGCTTTGGTAAGGCTTTCAGGATGTGAGGTCTTGCCGATTCAGCGTAGGAGCGCCTCTGAGGATGTCCAGAGCAGTCCTGCACGAAACGTCAAAAACAGGAGAGTTTCTTGGACCACGACCTCACATCTCGAAAGGTTTACCAGGAGATTTTTAAACGTTTTGAAATTGAACTGGTCGTTTCTGACGTCGCTGTTGAAACTGAGAGAGTGACTGAGTAGAATTTGAGCGGAAATGTAATACTGGGAACAAAAATTATGTTGTACGTCTCTACAAAGTGGTCAAAGCTTTTTCTGATCGTGTATTTGGTTCTTCTCTAAAAACCTTTTTTTTTCCAAGGAGAAAATTCCCCAGCTACCGATTAAGGTTTTATCTACAGTGAGTGACAGAATATGACGGACTCCAGTATATCTTCGGTGCTGCAGTTTATGAATTTCCTGGGAATTGCGATTGGAAGTAAGTTAATAAAATACTGCTGTCGTAGAGCTGAAGTGTTACATGATGCAATAAAGGTAAATATGGATCTATAAAAACTGTATCACTATCCGTACTACACGTTCCAAGACGAGGATACACAGCTAACGTGCTGTAATTGAAGCGTTTTGCAGAGAGAAAGCATTAAGGAGAAGACTTTTTCCAGTAGTACAAGAGAAACAATAAACTGGCTGTGAGTGACAGCACGTAACAACTGGTGTGTTTTTCGAGTAGTTTCCTTGTCAGCGCACAATTATAAATATTGCACGGTGACTAAATATACTCCTTTAAAATGGAGAATAATCTGATCTCGGTAAATCCACAGGGTTTTACACACAGCGTTGATGGAATGGCCACTGTTGATAAAATTGCTAAATATTTTTTCAGGACGTCATCATGTATACCGGAACTACTACAGAAGAATTCGGTGGACTGTACCGTAGCTATGCAGTTCCTCGCAACGTGCAGAAAACACGAATGAGCTAACGCTAGTTTCATAGAGTGAGCACTGCCCATTGCCGCGGCTCCGCCGTATTCCCGACCCACTGAAACGTTGAAACGTCCCCTTAAAAAAATTATGAATTACTGTGCTGATAAACATCTACGTTATTTGATTTTCAAACAGCTGGGAAAAACTGAACGTACTCAGACATTATTTTCTTTACTTATTCTGATCAACACTAAACTAACAAACAATATTTTTAGCGCAACGCAATCTGACTTCCAAAAATCCCTACAAAATAATGGCCCTGACTAACAATAACCTATACCTTTCATGAATCACTTACCTCACTAAAATCTTCGTTACTCGAACTACTGCAATACAGCGATAACCAATACTGCCAGTTAAATAAAAGATTCTAACTACTGAACTCACTAACTACTGATAGGCATAGTTAGCAAATGAAAGATTTTGATTGAGAACAAACAACGTATTTACCTTGATAGCGTTCAAAAGTTATATATATATATATATATATATATCAGTTCATGACATCCAGTCTACAAATTTATTCTCTCTGATGGACACACGTCCAGATCATCCGCTCTCAAAACTCCGCCATCTCACTCCCCACATCCACCACTGCTGGCGGCTCACCTCCAACTGCGCAACGCTACGCGCTATTAACATCCAACTGCCCAAGACTACAATAGCAAATTCCAACAATGCAAACCAGCCACAGACTGCACACAGCACAGTCAGTGATTTTCATGTAGAGCGCGACATGGCGTTACCAACATAAAAACCTAAACAGCCTACTTACAACGTCACACTTAATACAGAATAGTTTCCAACTTTATAATATTCAGTTCACTATCCCACGCCCCGTTAAGTCTGTAAGAGGTGTAAACATCTGGAAGTCTCTAAGAGTCATATTTAATTCTGTATCTACGTAGGGAGGACTGAAATGTAGTTGCTCAGTTCTTGTACAGTCTGTGTATTTCTATTATCTGGTTTTAAACACAACCGCACATGTACAGTGTATCTTAGGACCATTCTGAAGATTCTTTTGTAAAACTAAATCGCATGCTTCACTTCGGCACCCGAAGAGGGATCAACAACTCTCATCATATGAGTCAGAGTAGCCGTAAGGAGCCTGTTGTTGTCGGTAACAAAGTATCACAGTTTCGACAGTTCACAGAAACTTTCCTATGGCTAGCACCATGATGCGCCTTTTTGATGTTTTATTGATGCCCAATAGATTTCCCTTTCTTTCTGCTGTCTTCAGAAAATACCGGATTCGGCACTCACTGATCAGCCAGGACATTATGTCGACCGACCTACTATCGACGTAAAACCGTCCAAGTGACTGCAGCGTCACCTGGTGACGAGTGACTGCTAGTCAGACACAAGCACGGTGCCTATAGTGTCAGTAAACGTGCTGTCTGTGTGTAGAATGGGGAAGGCGAGTTTGACCGAGGGCAGACTGTAATGGCCCGGAGGCTGGGCACGACCATTTCGGAAACTGCACGACTTGTAGGGTGCTATGGTGAGTGTTTTCAGTCCGTGGCGAAACCAAGGGGAAACCACGTCCAGACGTTGTGAGGTTGGGCGGCCACGTCTCAGTACAGATGTAGGACGCCGTAGGCTGGGCAGACTGGTACAACAGGATAGGTGGCGAACTGTAGGAGAACTAACATAAGTTTTTAATGCTGCGCAGAGTACTCGTGTGTGTGAACACAAAGTGCACAGAACACTCATAACTATGGGCCCCTGCAGCCGACAACCCATGCTTGTGTCAATTTTGACAACTACTACTGAAGTGGGCACGTGATCATGTGAACACGACGTTGCCGCAGTGGCAGAGCGTTGCATGGTCTGATGAATCCCGATACCTTCGTCGTCATGCCGATGAGAGGGCGCGAATCCGTCGTCTTCCAGGAAACTGCTCCTTGATGCCTGTACCGCGGGACGGTGACAAGCTGACGGCGGCCACATTATGCTCTAGGGAATATTTACATGGGCATTCATGAGTCTAGGGGGGGCTTTTCTTTTTGGGAAGTGAAGTCAATACACAGTGTAGAGGTGGCACCAATGTGGAGCTTAACAACTGTTCTTTCGGTAAGTCATCATTACAAATTGTCCGCAGTTCGTGGTCTAGTGGACAGTGTGAGGACCTCAAAACCGCAGGGTCCCGGGGTTGCTTCCCGGCCGACTTAGAGTCTTAATTCGCTCGAGGAATTTGTTGTTGTGTTGTCCTACGCATTTCATCTCATCATCGCAAAGACGAGCAAGTTTCCGAAGTCGCGTAAAATACAAAATCATGTACCAGGGGACAGGACAAGCCTTATGGGTCTCGTGACTAGAAAAGCCATACAATCACTTAAGTATATGTCGTCCGATATCCAACTTATTCCTGTAGTTGTTGAGACTCAATTAGTTCGTTATCTTCTGGTAGCCACAGACTTTTGTTGTGGGTTAGAACTATCTTTTTTGAGTAGATAGGTCAATAGAGATAAATGTTTCTCTGCCATCGCTTGATTTTTATTGTTCCGTTGCTCAGTTTGTAAAAACAGAACCCATACAGGATCGCTTCGTTGTCCGTCCGTGTCTGTCCATTCGACTGTGAAGAATCCGTTTTCTCAGGCACGGCTGGACGTGTCTTTCAAATTCATGTAACGTAGTACGGTCTGTGGTCCTTCGAAGGTGAAAAAGTTGTAAGCCTGTAAGTCACTTCCATCGGAAGATACGGACATTTATCTCACATATTTTGATACTGGAAAACTAACTCATTAAAACGTGCACCGTGAATCCCATTGACCTAGTATCATTAAATTTGACAAGAAGCAAGGTTTCACAGTAAAAGTCAAGGAAAAAATCAGGAAGCCTTTAATTTTTAATTACATAATACGCCAAAATATTTTTCTCGTTTTTTATCCGTCTCTCTGTGTTCCTGTCCTGTTAAGACCCTTTTTCTCTGGAAAAGTTCGGCGTATTAAGTTCAAAAATGTATCACATACTAACGTCTACAGTCCATTGGCGGTGTAAAAATTGTAAGCTTCTAAGTAAATGCAATCAAAAGATATGGCCATTTATGTGGCATAGTTTCACACTCGAAAATTCGCTCATCAGAACCTGTAGAGTGCTTCGTGTTAATTTACAGTAATTAAATTTGACAAGAAGCAAAATTTAACAGTGGAAGTAAAGTAAAAAATCTGAAAATTGTTAATTTGTTATTTATAACACTAAAACACGAAAAATATTTTCACTTTTATCCGTCTGTTTGTCTTTTCATCTGTTAAGACCCTTTTTCTCTGCAACATAGAGTCGTACCACGTTCATATATATGTCACATACTAAAGTCTATGGCCTCTTTGGGTTGTAAAAAATGTAAGCTTCTAAGACAATGCAGTCAAAATATTCGGTCGTTTCTGGAACAAATTTTGATAGTAGCAAACTTACTCATCAAAACCTATAGGGTACTTGAGGTCGACCTAGAACCATGAAATTCGGCAAGAAACTAGTTTCACAGTACAAGTAAAATGAAAAGTACGGAACTTGTTTAACTGTACATAAATCACACAAAAATATATTTTGCCAATTGAACATACATTGCACTCATCATATTTCAAAAACGTAATAGATGAAAGTCACTGCATGAAAAAACAAACTTGTACTCATGTTTTATTAAATCTTTTCTCTCTACATACATAAACTGGAGTCCAATGCTCACCTCTTTTTGTGTAACTGGGCTAGTCTGAGGGGCTAATGAAGAGATTTTTAGAGAAGATTGGAATTCCCTTTTAAAAACAAATAATTTTGGTTCATCTGCTTTCCTGAATGTGAAGCTTTCTGACCTATATAGAGCTACTGGCAGAATTACACTCTGATATAGCCTAAGCTCGAAGCTTCTGGGAACAGCTCTACTGGATGACACATCTCGTAGGTCAAAATAATTTATACCTCTGTATATATCCCGCCATTTTGTTAGTACGATGAAATGAAGCACATGTCTACCATTGACGATTAATGTTTGTGACAGAGATATACATTATTTTGGCCTACGAGATGTGTCATCCAGTAGAGCTGTTCCTAGAAGCTTCGAGCTTAGGCTATATGAGAGTGTAATTCTGCCAGTAGCTCTATATAAGTCAGAAAGCTTCACATTCAGGAAAGCGGATGAACAAAAATTATTAGTTTTTGAAAGGAAAATATGAAGGAAAATTTTTGGACCCAAGAGAGACCCAGAAAAACAGCAGTGGAGGATACTTAAAAACCAGGAACTGAAGGAGCTGTATCAACAGGCCGATATTAATCAAAGGAGGAAGAGGAGGAGACTGATGTGGGCCGGACATCTAATTAGGAGGAACGCCTACCTAAAGTAGCATTATCTGGATCCATACAGGGCAGAAGGAAGGGAGTAAGGCCACGAACCTGATGGAAGAATGACATCGACGAGGACGCGGTGGCACTGGGCCTGAGTAAAGGAGAGTGGACTACAAAAGCCAGGAACAGGGAGCACTGGAAGAGGAAGGTAGAGAACGCTCATGGTCTCCAAGGCCCAAGCGACAGTTAAGAAGAAGACAGAGATATACATTGACGACTAGAAAACTATAGCATTCGTCTTAGTTCGTGGCCCAGTGCCCTACAGAGCCATTTTCCTCACTGGTAAATTGTCATCTGCCGCTCCATGTTCGCATGTATGATATTCGTTCTTTCGAGGTCCGATAACCCATTTACTACTGCCACTTGGTACTGGTAATCACGTGCGTGTACATTAGGTGAATCGCTATAAAATTGTATAACTTAATACGACATTTCAAAGCCTGTGTTATTAAGAGTAAAGATGTAGTTTTCCTTCGAATATGCATGCGTGTCGGAAGGAACAGACACTGCGGCGACTACAGCCATTATCAAAATGGTTCAAATGGCGCTGAGCACTATGGGAGGTCATCAGTTCCCTAGAACTTAGAACCACTTAAACCTAACTAACCTAAGGCCATTACACACATCCATGCCCGAGGCAGGATTCGAACCTGCGACCGTAGTGGTAGCGCGGTTCCAGACTGAAGCGCCTAGAACCGCTCGGCCACTCCGGCCGGCTCTAGGCGCTACAGTCTGGAGCCGCGCGACCTCTACGGTCGCAGGTTCGAATCCTGCCTCGGGCATGGATGTGTGTGATGTCCTTAGGTCAGTTAGGTTTAAGTAGTTCTAAGTTCTAGGGGACTGGTGACCACAGCAGTTAAGTCCCATAGTGCTCAGAGCTATTTGAACCATCACACAAAATTTTGGCACTGTTCAGTCGTCCAATGTTTACGCTCCTTACACTAAGCAAGGCGTCGTTTAGCCTTTAGCGGCGTGATTTGTGGCTTATGAGCAGCCGCTCGACCATGAAATCAGAGTTTTCTTACCTCCCGCCTAACTGTCATAGTACTTGCTGTGGATCCTGATGCACTTTGGAATTCGTATGTGATGGTCTGGATAGATGTCTGGCTATTACACATTACCACCCTCTTTAACGGTCGGCGGTCTCTGAGAGTCAACAGACGAGGCCGACCTGTACCCTTTTGTGCTGTACGTGTCCCTTCACGTTTCCACTTGACTATCACGTCGGAAACAGTGGACCTAGGGGTGTTTATGAGTGTGGAAATCTCGCGTACAGACGTATGACGCAAGTGACACCCAATCACCTGACCACGTTCGAAGTCCTTAAGCTCCGTGGAGCGCCCCATTCTGCTCTCTGACAATGTCTAATGATTGCTGAAGTCGCTTATATTGAGTAGCCAGCTGCTGTGGCCGAGCGGTTCTAGGCGCTTCAGTCTGGAACCGCGCTACCACTACGGTCGCAGGTTCGAATCCTGCCTCGGGCATGGATGTCTGTGATGTCCTTAGGTTAGTTAGGTTTAAGTAGTTCTGCGTTCTAGGGGACTGTTGATCTCAGATTTAGTGCCATAGTACTCAGAGCCATTTGAACCATTTTTTTATATTGAGTATCTGGCAGTAGGTGGCAGACAAAGCACCTAATGTGAAAAACGTATGTTTTTGGGGGTGTCCGGATACTTTTGTCGCATAGTGTAGAGTGTTATATCATATGAATAGTGTAACTAGGTGCACATCATTTTTCTGGTCGTTATCTCAATTAAGTGACCGATTTTAGGATCAAGTGAAGCCCTGCACACAAGAGACCGAATACATGAATAGTTTCAACCAATATGAACTTATTATTTTTCGGTTCTATTCATGTAAATACAATAAACACTAGGTTATTTGAGACCACCAGTTTTTAATTTCATATTTTTTTCTCAAAGTTAAGGGAGTACCGAATTTCGGAGGAACACTTCAGAAGCCTTTGAAAAATATCATTAACAGTTGCTTTCCTTGCTTTCACTGCAACAGGACTTTTTTAATACTGGTACCATCTGAAAAATGTTCCAGTTCCATTTGATAAATGTTAAGCGAAAAATCACATGTATAAGAAATAATAGTAGAGCAAAAATTGAACTATGTAGGACTTTCTTCGTGATTACTTTGCATTGTGGCTATGATTCAAATCACTCGTTAAAAAAGCAGCAAGTTTCAAAACACTTAAGCTTTTGTAAGATTGTAACAATATTTACACAATCGGAAGCTTTAATTGATCACAAAAAGGCCACCTAGCGATACTTTACTATTTCAGGCTTGTAATATTTGGTGAATGAATGTGTCAATCTTACTCGCAACTAAATAGCCATTCTGGAATCCTAACTGCGGTATGCTAAGAAAATCGTTTGTACCCATATTGCGAGAGACGGTTTCAGGATGAGGACAATGGTACTTAGGACCACTGGAGGCATTCTGTTTTGTTCATAATCTAGTTCCAAAGCAAGATTTATAAGAATAGTACGTTACACTGTGCATTACTGGGTACCACGAAAACTTTCCCGCTGAAATTGTAGTACATAACTTTGTTGCAAATGAAGATGTGTTGCTTCTTCTTATGATCCAACTGTCCCAGATTCTGTTCAAATAGTAATTAAAACACTAGAGCAACAATTTTCCGCGATTACACATTGTTGATTCACTAAGAAGTACTGCAGTTTTCAGTATCTGTAACACTGCTTCTATATAGATCATTGACGTCAGTCACAAATACAGTTATCTTATTGTTCCCACAGTTACGTATTACAAACCATGCAATCGTGTACCTACCGTTCTTAGCCTTAACGGAACCCAACGAATGCAACGTGTGACGCGTTAACATAAGTACACGAACTGCGTGTAGTCGGAACTTTTTGAAACTTTTTGTAGCAGGGAAAGTATTTCTTTTTAACTATGAAAAGCGGTGTATTTAGCTAATATGAAAGACTTGTTTACTCTTGAAATGCGTGACACTTGCGAAATAATAGTTTATGTCACTGGAGGAAACTTGGTTCGGCGACTTACTGCGTTCCGAGAATTTCTCGCCCCGGCCGCTTTCTGCGGCGGTTGACCTGCTAGCGGGCCGACCCCCCATGTTCTCCGCCACACCAGCAAAAAATGGCTCCCTTCTCTCAGTGAAATCTACCGACTTTACCGATCAATAGAGCATCGGAATTTACTCTGCTCTTCAAAACTGTTAATTTTATACTGGCTTAAAGAATGTTTAATTATTTCTGACGATGCATAACCTAAAAGAATGTAAATTTAATTTTAAGGTTGCTAAATTTATTACGACCTTTCTTCAAATTGATATATGGATAACGGAGCTCGATCTGCACTTATTTCGCCACACAGCTAAGGTAAACTCACCGTACAATCACTTGAGTCTCTACTTTATAGTTTCATCCGCACCCCTGCATTGGGTTGTAGGCTGGTTATCTTACCTTACGACAGTCCCCCTGTAAGAAATATTATTTCTACAAAGATTTTGGGCTGCCAACTCTGAAGGAGCAATTTAACTTCGTTATTTCTGAAATTATTTTACGTCAGTATATAATGAATTTACTTCAGTAAAATTTTCTTGAACTCTCTTACTTCGAATCAAAATCGATGCAAGATCTAAGATTATGACGTAGCACAGTGCCTACCATCTTGAAATATGACTGTTATTAAGATATGACACTTTCATAACTTAAAATAAGTGAAATTAGCCTTTGAAAATTCTTAGCAAATACGTTAGCGATGTGATCTTTCTTTTTATGTTTAGTACTCTTGTAACTTTGAAGCAGTTTTTACTGGCTATGCTAACTTTCACTGACATTATAGCAATCTTGTTTTCTAACGACCATTTGATAGTTTGAATTTACACAAAATCTGTTAAAACCGTTGACCTAGGTGTGGGAATATAGTTGTTTGGCAGCGTCAGTGGAAAACCTTGGAACAGAATTTTTACAGTTATATTCAGAAAATGAAGACATGATAAATTCACCGGAATATTCATTAACAATCGTATCCTCTTAGATTTAATAAAAATGTTCTTGAGGTACTGGACGTAGTGGTGGTAGTGCTGTAACTGTGTATTGCAGCATGACAAGTGGCTGGGCTCTTCACATACCCAGTCAGGTGGAATTACTACTTTGCTAGCATACCACCTGCAACAATCATTTTCTACCTGTACCAAAATTCCATCATAGGTTAACATTAGATGATTCTGCTTTCCAAGAGCAGTAATTTCTAGAGTCGCCTTTAGTACACAAATGTCGCTGCCACACCAACTTTCACACCAATGATGATGGTTTTAGCAGTTGTTACGACTTAACATCACCTGAAATGACCCACCACGAACCCAAGCCAGGCTTCCTCCCCTAACGGCTCTACTGCGACTGTCTTCCACCCGCCTCTTTTTCCGTTCTGCCCATGCACGCTACGCACCTAGTGTGTCCACACAGCAAGGGGTTGAAAACCTCTGGTGGACCCTCTCGTTTTCTGTTTACATGGACAAATATTTTTACATTTTTAAATTAAATCAAGAGTATTAGTCTTCACATTCATAATAAATATTAAAACTTTTGCTTCAGATTTGTCACATCTCCTTTAGAGTAGCTGATGCGTGTAGGTAGCTGCAATATGTGTAGCTGTAACAGACTGCAGTGAAGTGTCGTATTTGTGTTGTTGTCGTTGTTGTTGGTGGTGATGATTATGATGATGATGATGATGATGATGATGATGATGATGATGATGATGGTGCTGATGATAACAATGAGACGAAATGAAATCCGAGAGCGGTACATACCTTACTCCTCTCAAATAGTACCCAGGTGCTGTGAAATATAACGCACTCATTTCAAGATGTATTTCCATCACCAGTGCTTACATCCTTTCACCCAGCGAGATACAGCAAAAATGAGGTACAGAAATGACTTACTTCGTCTAATCCATAACAATGGAGCAAAATGTGGTACTTACGAACTTAATAGGACCACCTTTCCAGCATGTGGCAGAGAAATATTGTCGATTAAAATGCTTCCCATCACCATTATTCCAATTGCGGCATCTCCAGGTCCTGTGTGTTTTAGTGCCCTAGACTGTGGAGGCAGTTATTAGTTCATAAGTAAAACTGTCTTTTATCTGCGATATCTAGAGGAGGTTTCTACGAGGGTTGGAACTTTAATAGTGACAACCATTTACTTACAGCTCGTACAAAATAGATACGTGTTTCTAAGTTTTACTGACCTTCAAAGTAGTCACCAGAATTGTTTATAAACCATTGCCAGTGATACGGAACTCGTGGGATACTCTTAGCAGTCATTACATTTAGAATAAGTATGTACGAGGGTTGAAACTTTAATAGTGGCAACTATTTATTTACAGCTCGATTTCCAAACTGAAGGAAACACTTCACGGCATTCGCTTCAGAATTGCTACAAATTCGTCGGGCAATAGGCCTCGCCACTCGAACTGTCAACACAACTGGCACTGCTAAGGGTATCCTACGACTTCCTCATCGGTGGCGACGGGCTATACACAATGCTGGTGACTACTTCGAAGGTCAGTAAGACTTTGAAACACGTATCTATTTTGTACGAGCTGTAAATAAATAGTTGCCACTATTAAAGTTGCAACCCTCGTACATACTTATTCTAAATGTAATGACTGTTTAAAACATCTGAGGTGGGCTACCTATACGGAGCCCCCAGGTTTGCTAGGCAGCATCGCTGCAACGATTCCACTGAGCCGTGCTCAGCTGAGGCATGAAGAAGGAAGCTAACTGGTTACTCTGCCCAAAGGGAAGTATGATCAGTCGACACAAATGTTATTCACTGAGGAAAACAAAAAGAAAACATTTTTATATAGAATGGAATAGTTTTGTTATTAATGAAGTCAATGAAGAAAATATTTTACTGACAAAAACTATATAAATAAACATTTTCAGTAGTACCAAAATGAGATGTTGCTTCCTTATTCCTCCAGACATCTTTCCTTATCATTCTTCAAATTTCATTTTCTTTGTGTGTGTGTGCGTATGCAACACACTGAACACTATAAACGTCCTTTCAAATGGCTCTAAGCACTATGGGACTGAACATCTTGTAGTGTAACGACGTAAGTTTTGTATAAATAATTTTCTTTTGACATATGACCATGTGCAGACTTCGTCACCTACGTCAGTTACAACACACTTCAAAAATTATTTAAATTCTTTTTAAATTGTCTCTAAATGGTTCTTGAACGAAATGTAATTAAAACATCATCATTTGAGTCGTATGCGCAGAATTACGTCACTCAGTCCAATAGGTTTGCGTAAACTTTTTCAATTTAGATGTCGTTTGTTTCTCCTCAGAAATTATATTCATGCAGGTTATCTGCTTTAATAGATATTAGAGCCACATTGAATAAACTTTCAAGAATCACACTCGCGATGAACGCTGTCAAAAATTAGTAATCTTGTCAAATAAATTACGTAACATAATTCTTCATAAATAAATTCTCGGAACACGTATTTAAACTTTATTAGCATCCACTAGTTTATTATCTTCCTACATATAGACGTGAACCTGAGCCTTGACAATACAGAACTGAACATTTACAACATGATTAACTTTCTATGACGTTATTGTTGTACAAACATTACAAATTCATATTCTTTTTTCAATTTTAGAAGCACGACGCAACAACTCGGTTTCAGGATCTTCTGTTGCTCTTTGGCTGTCGACCCGCGACTTATAGTGGCCAGCAATTTTCTCTCTGGTCCCGGCAGTGAAGATGTTGTCTCCGTTCGTTGCGCCGCCCTTTCCGTACATGAAACATAAAAAATAAATAGAAGACTTTAGATAATTCACAGCCATTTCAAATATTACAAAAATACATAAACAAAAACTAAATTAAACCTATATTCACCTGCAAACTGGGCTGACACTGGTGGATGGGTGACGCTTCAATTTCGCGTCCCACTACAATCTGAGGTCATCAGTCCCCTAGACTTTGAACTACTTAAACCTAACTAACCTAAGGACATCACACACGTCCATGCCCGAGGCGGGATTAGAACCTGCGACCGTAGCAGCAGCGCGGTTTCAGACTGAAGCGCCTAGAACCTTTCGGCCACCGTGCCGGCTCCTCCTCCTTTAGTTCAAAAATACAACTCTGTATCATTCGAGGCACACGCTTCTCTTGGTCGTCCAAGATGCCAAATTTTGTAATATAGATTTCTTTGACACAATTGTGATACATGCCATTTAATTCCTCCTACACGAATAGGCTCAGGAAACGGGTGAAAAAATGGCAAATTTTCTTTCATAACCAGGGTAAGACATGATATTTGTTTTTATTAATGATGTTCTTTTGTGTATTCTAGAATGGAGCTTCAGTTATGAGAAAATAGTAATATGTCTTTCTTGGTGTAAGGATAATGTGAATTGTTGGACTTTCGTTCTCTCTTCTAACTGACCGTTGTTCATCCACACGTTTACGCTCCAATAGAAAGCCATAATTCTAATTCTTCAGTGAAACACAGCTAGGTTATGTCACATTTCTACGTTTGAGCTAGTGCTTTGAAACTTCAAAAGCTAATGCAACGCGACTTAACTCTCACTTCTAGAATTTTCCATCATTACACATTTGATATAAACCATTTACGAAAGTGACCAGATATACCACAATTTTTGCCACGAATTATATCATTTAAGTTAAACAGTGAAATGGCGCATTAGACTTCATAAATAACTCATTGATCTCTAGTGAACGTTTTCAGGACCTTATACCGAAAGAAAAAACAAAACATTTGTGTGTGAAGCAATTCACCATACTGCCTTACGCAGGAAAATCATTGCCAAGCACCATAATGAGTTGTCAAACCGAGTCAGTTTGCACTGCCCAAGATGCAGCAAGGATACAGCAAACGCCCTTTTTATACAGTAACCTTGACAGGTATTACAGAAACCTTTAAGCTGACCTTCATGGTCTAATAATCGAGGTCCTAAACGTAATGATATCGAGCGACTCCCTATTAGCCGTTCCAGGCATAGCTTCATCTCAAGACGTCAAAGATTTATCTAGAATAAACTCATTACTGTAGGAAGGGAAAGAATACCATGCCATGTTGAAGTGCATGTTAATGAAGTGCCTAGTCAGTTCATTAATTAGCTAACGGGAATTCAGTAACAATAGCAACATTGGAATTGTCATATTGCTGTGTAACAAACTTAATAAACGAGGATTTTCAGAAAGATGGTTTAGAACATCTCATACAGCTGGTTGAAAGTAAGTAAAGTAAGGACCTAATGCACAACATCGCAGTTTTCTATGAATATCTGCAGAACAAAACGGAGGCAGCATTACGACCGAGTGTACTGCTGAGCATTTGAATTTAATTGGAAAATATCTCTTGCAGATGAGTAATTTGTATCAAGAAAACATTGCTATGAACTGCTGTAGCTTGATATCTGATGAAGACGTACAACAATGTAAAACATTGTATTGCGCAGCCAGCAAAGAAATGGCTAGATACCAGTGTAAATAAGTAAATTAAATAAACTTTTGGTAAACAGTGACACACAAGCAAGGAGAGAAAAACTCAGACACGAACAGTTCTTTTCCTGTCAACAGGAAAACTTAAATGTCAGAGAAGAACGGTTTGTTATGACCACAAGTAACATTTACAGAATTGCCACATCAAAACGAGTTTCGTCAAAAATGACAGTTTAGTGGAAATAAAATTGACTAGGGACTGACTACAAATATTTTGAAAACCTCTCATCAGGTCATGTGCGACAATGGCTGAAACGTTAGTCAGTGTCACAACATAACAACGTGCTCAACAACCAGGAAATATAAATTTTTTTAACTATTTATAGCTCTCACAATGAGTGCTTTACATTTCTTAAAGCTAAAAAGCACATTTTTCAGTTTGTCGATTTCTGTTTATTATTGTAAACTTACAGGTATCAAACACTTTCTCTCTCTTCTTCATACTATATTCGCATCATTTTCAAGAAACTGCATTAGTTTCAGTGTCATATATATTTATAATGATCGTGATTGTTACCTATACTCGCGTTCTATGTTTCGAGGAAATAATGACGCTAAATACTAATGGACATTAATTATAAATGCTTCATTCTTGGGATTCTTCGTCTGTTTACATAGGTCTTCATCGTGCTTCGTCGAGCCTTACAGCAGTGAAGACCCTTGTTTGCAATTTACTATTTTGCTGGTCTTCAAGGAGGGCAGAGTCGCAGACGCAAAAAATTTCATTATTATCATCGGCTGAACATAAGGGGAGAAAAATTCTCATCTACAAGTTTTTGGGAATGAATTGCCAAATCCAGTGGGCCATAACGGTTTTCGTATAATTTTAAAAGCTTTAGCTATAACAGATCAAAGAAACGTGAAGGATAGCGAGACGGGCGATAAGGACGATGCTGCGTTTTGTTTGCACGTGACAGTACAGAAATGATGAGCTCAGCCGGCATAACAAATGACGCAAAAAAGAGGAGGGGGCCTTTTTTCTCCTGCTCTGCCACAAAACTTAATTAAGTCTTTGAGCGACTGCCAAATTCATACTGCGTAGCACAAAAATTTGGCCCGGGCTCTGTTTTAACATCTCTCCCACCGCGTGATAAAGTGAAAAAGCAATCAGCTCGTTAGCAGTGACCCAAATTGCATGGCTTCTGGCAGCCGCAGGGCTTATGGCTGCTTGGAAGTGTCGGTTGCAGAGCAGTGTTTTCAGAGTACCCAGTTTTTGTTGTTGTAGTGTATCCATTGCGATGCTTGTTAACTATTGTACGTCAAGACAGGGAATATAATAGGTTGGAACTCAGTTCCAGGGCATTCCTTCCGTATATGCTGTAAACTATATTCCTTGATTTAGTGTGACTTACAGGGTGACATGCAGATGGTTTGGATGATGCCAATACTTACAGAAATAAACTTTTGTTCCATCTCTGTTTTAAACTGTTATAATTCTCTAGTGACGTTGCTTACAGAGGTGGAGTCTGTACGTTGAAAGAACGAATGTCTTCGCGGTTGAAAGAAAGCCTATTGGATTTATTTTCGCAACTCCTTGTGATTTATGGGACCTTTTCTCTTTTGGTCTCAAAGATTTATAGTATTTGTAGTTGAGATGTTAACTTATCTTGCTGAATTTCGGTTTTAACTGATAATTTGATTAGTTTTAAAGTCTTTGCTTCAATCGCCTAATGGTGGTAGATCACGTCATGGGGAAAAACGTTTGTTAGAGACAAAATATTTTCTTATACTTTCCAGCGGCACTAGGCCCCCCAGTGGTTATGGCCCTGAGAGGGGGCAGGGCGTAGGTAATCTGCGGTGTGCGTATGCATTATGTGTTGCCTACAGTCCAGCCATGTGCTGTGTGTGAATGGGGGCAGACCCAGCACAATTAAAGTTCCTGATTCGCTTCTAAAATGTCTTTCTCTGCTTAGGGACAAAATTTTTTTAAATGTTGAAAATCATTGTATCAGTTTCTGGTGTAGGTAGTTGGCTACTAATCTAGGTAGCAGGTGCTGGTAGTTCGGTGCAATCTCATCGTCTCAGGGCTGGCGAATACTCCCCAGCCACTTATATTATATGGTAGAGGGTATGAGCTATGTACGTACACACAATACATGCCAGGACTACAACAGTGCGCAAAGTAATTGGGATAAGCCTATATTTTTCAAGCAATTCAAACTGGTTAGCTGTAACCAGTTTTATCCACCCTGCTGTTAAGTCTCTTGGCGCATTGTTGCCGTCTTGACTACGAGCAACAATTGTAGGTCCCCTCCATTTCAGTTGAATACTTTTACATGTAGTAACAGCGTGTATTATTTCTGTGTTCTCGACAGGAGAACTTTGTGTTGAAATGGACATTACACCTAAGAAGAGAGAAAAAATAGCTACTCTTCACGAATAGGCATCTATGACTATAAGAGGCATCGTCTCTGTTGTTGGAGTAGGAAAATAAGGTGTTTCAAGACTTATTAGGACATATAGTGATACTGCCTCATCGTCTGCAAAGAGAAAAGGATGACGTAAACGAAAAAGGGACCCCTAGAATTTAAGAAACTGTACCTCGAAACAGTAGAGTTCATCCTCACAAAACAAGTAAGGACCTTTACTGAGATTAATTGGCTACTGGGGTTAAAATTGATTCTTGAGCAGTACGGCGTAGTCTTCTTGATTATGGGTGCAAGGCACGAAAGCCAATAAAGAAGTAGTTACTAACACCTGAGGCAACGGCATTGCCGCAGTGGGTATACCGGTTATCATCAGATCACCGAAGTTAAGCATTGTCGGGCGGGGTCGGCACTTGGATGGTCATCCGGGCCGCCATGCGCTGTTGCCATTTCTTGGGGTGCACTCAGCCTCATGATGCCAATTGAGGAGCTACTCGACCTAAGAGTAGGTGTTACGTTCAAAGGAAAGGAAACCATCACAACGACCGGGAGAGCGGTGTGCTTACCACACGCCCCTCCAAAAATGGTTCAAATGGCTCTGAGCACTATGGGACTTAAAAATCTGAGATCATCAGTCCCCTACGTTTAGAACTACTTAAACCTAACTAACCTACGGACGTCAGAAACATCCATGCCTGAGGCAAGATTGGAACTTGCGACCGTAGCAGCAGCGCGGTTCCGGACTGAAGCGCCTAGAACCGCTCTTCCACAGCGGCCGGCCACGCCCCTTCTATCCGCATCCTCAGCTGAGGGTAACACTGCGGCCTCATGGTCTCTGTGGATCATTTGTGGCCTGATGACTGAGTGCCTATTAACACCTTCCACGAAGAAAACATGGTTTGGTAGGAGTCAAAATAAATAAGTCTTGGACCTCAAATGACAGGAAACGTAATTTTCAGAAATTAGTAATATTTTAATGTTCGGAGATAGCGAGTAAGGGTTGTCAGACGACCCACCCATTCGGCAGTGAGAGTTGAGTATCTTCAACAGACTGTAAACTACCGTCCCAAAAACATTTTTGAGATTTTCTCTCTGTAAGCAGTCCTAAGGGACTAGTAGCAGTTGACGGCATAATGAAATCGGCCAAAAACATGCAAATTCTTAGGTGCAGCAGAGCTCCGTTCCTACAGACCTTTGCACATGGTGGCGCAACATTTCAGTATTATTTAGCCCCGAGTCGTACATGCAAAGTACTAAAGAAGTTCAGAGGAGAAAACATCGTTGATTTGCTTCATTGGCCTGGTAATTCAACAGACTTATATAATATGGAGAATATGTGGGGTACTGTGAAAAGGCAGCTTGGTAAATGGGGGCTGGACAAAAAAAAAAGAGTGCATGTTAGTAAATGTTGTGAAAGTGTGGGTTCATGACGACGAAATGCGTAATTTTTGCTCTAACCTCGTCGAATCTATGCCAAAGCGTGTTCAGAATCTCATTAAAGAAAAGGAGGAGAAATTATAAATATTCAATAAGCTATTAACTGTATTATACATACAATATCAATTGTGCACAGTTAAAGTTTAACCATATTCTCCCAATTAATTTGCACATACTATACTTTTTAAAAGTGTTAGCTATTCTCTGCCCCACACGATTCGCGTAAGGAGTGAGGGAAAAAATTAACTGTCTCCATCTGATGCGTACGAACGCATCCGAAACTCTTCTATACTACACTATTGGCCATTAAAATTGCTACACCAAGAAGAAAAGCAGATGATAAACGGGTATTCATTGGACAAATATATTATACTAGAACTGACATGTGATTACATTTTCACGCAGTTTGGGTGCATAGATCCTGAGAAATCAGTACCCAGAACAACCACCTCTGGCCGTAAAAACGGCCTTGATACGCCTGGGCATTGAGTCAAACAGAGCTTGGATGGCGTGTACAGGTACAGCTGCCCATGCAGCTTCAACACGATACCACACTTCATCATGAGTAGTGACTGGCGTATTGTGACGAGCGAGTTGCTCGGCCACCATTGACCAGACGTTTTACAGTTGGTGAGAGATCTGGAGAATGTGCTGGCCACGGCAGCAGTCTAACATTTTCTGTATCCAGTAAGGCCCGTATAGGACCTGCAACATGCGGTCGTGCATTATCCTGCTGAAATGTAGGGTTTCGCAGGGATCGAATGAAGGGTAGAGCCACGGGTCGTAACACGTCTGAAATGTAACGTCCACTGTCCAAAGTGCCGTTAATGCGAACATGAGGTGACGGAGACGTGTAACCAATGGCACCCCATACCATCACGCCGGGTGATACGCCAGTATGGCGATGACGAATACACACTTCCAGTGTGCGTTCACCGTCATGTCGCAAAACACGGATGCGACCATCATGATGCTGTAAACAGAACTTGGATTCATCCGCCATTCGTGCAACCAGGTTCGTCGTTGAGTACACCATCGCAGGTGCTCCTGTCTGTGATGCAGTGTCAAGGGTAACCGCAGCCATGGTCTCTGAGCTGATAGTCCATGCTGCTTCAAATGTTGTCGAACTGTTCGTGTAGATGGTTGTTGTCTTGCAAACGTCCCCATCTGTGTACTCAGGGATCGAGACGTGACTGTACGATCCGTTATAGCCATGCGGATAAGATGCCTGTCATCTCGACTGCTAGTGATACGAAGCCATTGGGATCCAGCACGGCGTTCCGTATTACCCTCCTGAACCCACCGATTCCACATTCTGCTAGCAGTCATTGGATCTCGACCAACGAGAGCAGCAATGTCGCGATATGATAAACCGCAATCGCGATAGGCCACAATCCGACCTTTATCAAAGTCGGAAACGTGATGGTACGCCTTTCTCCTCCTAACACGAGGCATCACAACAACGTTTCACCAGGCAACGGCGGTCAACTGCTGTTTGTGTATAAGAAATCGGTTGGAAACTTTCCTCATGTCAGCAAGTTGTAGGTGTCGCCACCGGCGCCAACCTTGTGTGATTGCTCTGAAAAGCTAATCATTTGTATATCACAGCATCTTCTACCTGTCGGTTAAATTTCGCGTCTGTAGCACGTCATCTTCGTGGTGTAGCAATTTTAATGGCCAGTAGTGTATAGTCATGATGTCTACGTAACATGTGTGATAAAGGCAGCATAACTGTAATGCAGCTACTAAGAATACCAGTTCCCCCAAACAGTTTGGCGTGGTTTCGCAAAACTTCATCGCCTTCCTTTCAACGGTTCCGACTTACGTTTCCTAAATATCTCCGTGACACATCTGTACGATCGGTAACGACCTATTACTATACTTGCAGCATGTGTTCGAGTTTCTTCAATGTCTTCTCTTAGGTCTACACGGTAAGGACAAAAAGCACACTTTCACTACCCTAAAAAGCGATCACACTGAGTTTGTGTGTGAACTACTTCACTTGCACACCCCGCTTTCCCAGAATGTACTCAACAAATGTGGTTCGCCCATGGCCCTTCCCTTTGTTTGGTCCATTTGACAGAGTCTGGTATAACTATTCCCAGTCATTCAAATACCGAACTCCGGAACTTTGCCAGTAATTTTGTAATCGGTTACCATGACGTTCTTTCATGTTGTTGTGGGCATTATGTTGCTTTTATTCATATTTAAAATACTGGAGCCGTACAGCAAGCAGTTCTGGACAATAAAATTTCGTTCTGAGGTCTTAGCAGAGCATATGATGTGAGAGTAAATACGTTTCTCTCACGCAACTCTTCCGAACACTCGCTCCGCACATAGACGTAGCAGCCCTGGTACTCTTAGAGTCCAGGCCATATCTTTTACATATCCGTTCTCCTCTCAGATGATAGTTTCGTGTGGCACAGACGATGTCCTCTGTCGATATGAGCGGCGTGTCAAAGAAGTCCCCCTCGCTGTGTTACAGAAAACGGAACCAGCAGCGACACCTTGAAGTTCTCCGGTGGCCTTTGAAGCGTTATCGGATATCCCTGACAGGAAGGCAGTGGCCGCGGAAGGCGTACTTACGCAAAATGGAGCTGCTGCTATGCTCTGTTTTAATTCCTCACGAAGGATTGTTCTAGATCTACTGTGGCAAAATTTGGCCTGCTGGGGTGCACTACCTGGTTTATTTCGTACGAGGAAATTTAAAAAGTCTGCTTACAAATTTCGTAGGTGCAGACACGTATAAGCACATTTACGTTGATATTTCGATCGTGTAGCCATTACCCATATACGAAGTATTACAAATTGAAAGTTGTATCTGGTACTTATGCGTTCATTGAAGCCTGACCGTAACAGAATAGACTATGTCACATGCTGCCTACATTGTCCGCACTGAATCAGATCATGACTGAAAATACTGACATAAAGGCAGGCAGCTAAGACAGGCCACCCCATTTATATAAACAACTTGTAGGTTTTCATAGTTTTTGCAGACAATGAAGCGAATTTTCTGCCCTGAGCATGTCCAGAGGTGATAACTCTGGTGAATGCACATGCCATTTTATGTTTCTCGAACCACTGATCCAGCAGTCTCCAAATGTTCTGTTCATGTCTGTAATTCTCTGTGCTTAGTCGCTGGGACTTCAGCACACTGGTACCACGTGGACTGCCTTACATCCAGTGCGATATCTTCAAGTAACTGCGGCAGCGCATCTGTTACGAATTGTACGTACGTCTGGCTATTTAGAGTCCCTTCAATAACTCAGGGACCATTGATCCGGTTCTTGAAAAGATCCACCACTCGTTGATGCATTAAGGTCGTTGTTGGTTCGCTTCTCTCAGCCAGCGTGGTCCTTCTACTAATAAGTAGTTCGCACTGTGAAGATTGATTTGCTCACTGATTGTAGGCGTAACTTCGAACGTAATCAGCAGCTTGAAAAGAACGACCACATCTATTTGCAGTTTTCGTGACAGCTTTAGGAGAGTTGTTTGATTTTTGGGGAGGGGACCAAACGTGGAGGTCATCGGTCCCATCGGATTAGGGATGGATAGAGAAGGAAGTATGCCGTGCCCTGTCACAGGAACTGTCCCGGTATCTACCTGAAGCGATTTAAGGAAATCACGGAGAACCTAGACGAGGATTGCCGTACGCGGGTTTGAAACGTCTTCGTCCCGAATGCTAGTCCAGTGTGCTAACCACTGCGCCACCTAGATCGGTGTAGGAGAGTTGTGACCGTTTTGCAAGTCATTGTCATGAGGGTGTCGAGGAGAGAAAATTAGAAAGGATAAAATACGTTAGCATCAACTGGACACTACTATGACTTATCGTGCTAGTACAATCAGGCTTCTTCATAGTGACACACGGAATGTTAATAGTGTATTATTAGTTGCTTCTTGTTGGCGTACGTGATTCTTTACAGTTAAAGATTTTTGATTATTATATAGTATCCACAGAGACACATCGTGAGGGCACGGCATTATCATGATTTCTTTCAACAGAGAACCGAACCGCTCCTCTAACAATCTGACGATATTCGTCGTAAACGTAAACAGTAACCACAACCGTGTAAATTGTGGACGTCTGGTCAGCGTCAAGAGCAAGAGGTGTGATCACTACAACAGCGGAGCATAGGCTGATCAGCTTCAAGCGCACAGGTAAACACACGAACCGCGCCTGATTTACGAGTATGTTTACATTTGGTAAGGTAGCGAAGACGTTACTTAGACAGCGCGAATGTGGTCTGCGGCGCTGTTATCTCGTTACTCTTTCATCAAGTTCAAATTCCACACATAGTTGCTTACAAGAGTAATTTACAGAAGAATGAAAAAGAAAATTGAGGAAGCGCTAAATGACGATGTGCTTGGCTTTAGGAAAAATAAAGCCACGAGACAGGCAATTCTGACGTTGCGGTTAATAATGGAAGCAAGACTAAAGAATAATCAAGACACGTTCATAGGATTTGTCGACCTGGAAAAAGCGTTCGACAATATAAAATGGTGCAAGATATTCGAAGTTCTGAAAAAAGTAGGGGTAAGTTATAGGGAGAGACGGGTCATATACAATATGTACAACAAATGGTTCAAATGGCGCTAAGCACTATGGGACTTAACATCTCAGGTCATCAGTCCCCTAGACTTAGAACTACTTAAACATAACTAACCTAAGGACATCACACACATCCATTCCCGAAACAGGATGCGAACCCCCGACCATAGCAACAGCGCGGTTCCGGACTGAAGCGCCTAGAACCGCTCGGCCACTGCGGCCGGCTTATGTACAACAACAAAAAGGGAATAATAGGGGTGGACGACCAAGAACGAAGTGCTCGTATTGAAAAGGGTGCAAGGCAAGGATGTAGCCTTTCGCCCCTACTGTTCAATCTGTACATCGAGGAAGCAATGATGGAAATAAAAGAGAGTATGGATTGAGAGTAAATCGAAGAAAGACGAAGATAATGAGAAGTAGTAGAAATGAGAACAGGGAGAAACTTAACATCAGGATTGATGATCACGAAGTCGACGAAGTTAAGGAATTCTGCTACCTAGGCACTAAATAACCAATGACGGACGGAGCAAGGAGGACATCAAAAGAAGACAATCCATGGTAAAAAGGCATTCCTGGCCAAGAGAAGTCTACTAATATCAAATATTGGCCTTAATCTGAGGAAGAAATTTCTGATAATGAATGTCTGGAGTACAGCATTGTATATTAGTGAAACATGGACTGTGGGAAAACCGGAGCAGAAGAGAATCGAAGCATTTGAGATGTGGTGCTACAGACGATTGTTGAAAATCACGTGGACTGATAAGGTAAGGAATGAGGAGGTTCTACACAGAATCGGAGAGGAAAGGAATATGTGGTAAACACTGATACGGAGAAGGGACAGGATGATAGAACATCGGTTAAGACATGAGGGAATGACTTCCATGGTGCTAGAGGGAGCTGTAGAGGGCAAAAACTGTAGAGGAAGACAGAGACTGGAATAAATCCAGCAAATAATAGAGGACGTAGGTTGCAAATGCTAGTCTGAGATAAAAAGGTTATCACAGGAGAGGAATTCGTGGCGGGCCGCATCAAACCAGTCAGGTTCTCAACGCCTAATACTATTACCTCAAAATACTGTGTGTCATAATAGGTAGCTATAAAAGTTAAAAATTAATGGTATACGTCATAAATTTGCAAAATTATCCTCTATAACTTAACGAAAACCACAGCTCTATATATGTACTCATTGAGGTTATAAATGGTATGGCCCGTCTTATCAGCTTAATCGTGAATGAGCAGTAGGCGACGTTTCGAGTAACATTCCAGAAGTCCAGAAACACTCGAGTGTATTCTCACCACTCTTCATTGCCACTAACCAGTTGCGTGTAGAATAATGACCTTGGTTCCATTAAAGAGTTAATAATACGTGTGTAGACAGGGTGGTTTGTTTGTTATTAATTCCAGAACACACAAAGTCTAAGTATTTTTCTACGCACTCCCGAAAGATTATTTATAAATTCAAGAAGCGTAATGTCAACTACGACGTATCTGCATCTGAGGTACAGTATAGTTTGTAAATACTACTTAGTTTATCAGTCATACTGTTACACGGGTCGATAACGATTCACGATCGCGCACACATTACCATTTCAAGAGACAGTTTTCTTCATATTGTTATCAGATCCAACGCACTTTTGTAATGTACTTTCAAATGCTTCTTCATATTATTTAAGTCATGTAGCATCAAAACTCAAGCTGATAGGCGAGGTATTGTTAATTTTCGCATAACTCCTTTTACGATTACATTCGGCTCTGTCTTGCTACCGAACTAGGTTCCATTATCTGTCGCCTCTTCCTGCTTACAACAAATACCAGCTCCGGCAACAATGTCTCAATGCATATTACCAGAGACGGTGAACTGCAATAAGTATTTACATACCGTGTAAGACTGGATGAGAGTGCGTTCCCAAATAGAATTATGTACTAAGACTCTAGCTCCGAAACATCCGATTTATCACCAACACACGGCTGAAGTTCTATTTATGTCGAAATTATCCTAGTTTTGAGTTTGAAGGTGAGCAGGTGGTAAATGGAAGGCCGCAATTGCTAATCCCACGATTTTGTAATTATATAGAATAAAACACTACTCCATTCGTTGTTGAATCACAATACTCCCGTACGACAAGTTTTCAGACTCCAGTGTTACGGCATAGAATCTATAACTGAGGTACTGAAAATGTTTAGAGACTATCGCATCACGCTATGACATTCAGTTTCGAATGCTGCGTCCGCAGCTCGTGGGCTAGTGACTAGCGTTGCCACCTCTGGATCACTGGATCCCGGGTTCGATTGCCGTCAGGGTTGGGGATTTTCTCTGCTCCGGGAACTGGGTGTTTGTGTTGTCGTCATCATTCCGTCATCATTCGTGGACGTGGCTAGATTGGGTTGTGTACAGACCGGGAATGTGTGCGGACGCTGATGACCGGGTCGATGAGCGCCCCACAAACCAGACATCATCATCATCATCATCATGGAATACTGCGATACACTCAAGGTAGATATAGCTATTACAGCCATTGGAAGACAACCCTATAAAGCGTGGCTTTGTAGAAAAATATTAGTTACTTACATTCTTCCTGAATCAGTCTTTTAACTTTGGTAGAGTATGCATTGCTACGAAACTTCCAGACAATAAAACTGTGTGCTGTACTAGGATCCGTGTAACTACTATTGTTTTTATGGGCAAGGCCGTCGCCGACAGAGCTAACAAAGTTGACCACAGGAACCGCCTTCACAGTTTCAGTCAGCGAGGAAGTCTCCCGGGCCAGTTAAAGATGCGAGCGTGAACTTCATTCCGATAAAAAGTTTTAACACTTTTACGAGGAGATGCTGAAAAGCAATGCCTCTGAGTTATTTATTTAAATTAAACAAACGTTATTAACATTTCAGATCTTTATTCTTCACGTTTACATATTTATTTCTCAACATAGTCACCCTGGAGACGAACACATTTCTCCCGACGAGTGGGTGATTTGTTGATACTATCACAGTAGAACGCTTGACTTTGTTGACGGAGCCACATCCTCGTCTCTGCTCGAACCGCCTCAACAGTAACAAGTTGAAGTCCTCGAAGGTAATCTATAAGTTTTGGAAACAGGTGAACATTGGATGTTGCCTATTCGGGACTGTATGGAGGATGATCGATGATAGTCAACAAAAGGCGTCCGATTGCTAGTGTAGCAGCGCTCGTGTTTAATCTGGCATTCTCGCGGGGGTGTCCCACGTGTGTTATGTGGACGAACCCTTCGAATTCGGAACTCGATAACAGCACGCTGTTTCTCAAGCATCGACATAGGTAAGTTACACAGCGCCATGGTACAAGCTGCAATTCGGAGCCTCCCTAGCGGCGGCGGGCTGCGAATATGCAAACATGAATAAGAAAGATGTAGAATATTAAAGACATTCGTTTTGTTTAACAATGCTTACGATTTTACACCTAAGAAATTCCGAGTCATTACTTATCAGCACTCCCTCGTACTTTTTTCAATATTTATGATGGAAAAGTGTACTGATGGAATAAATACAAGGGAACGCGTGTTGCAATCAAATTTCCTTTTGTTAATCAAATCTAAATACAACGCTTCTAACTTGGTCTTCTTTAGTCGTTTACTAACGGTCGAAGAAACGTTTTATTTTTTTTATTTTTATTTTTATTTATTTAATTATTTTTTTTTTTTTTTGCTTGAAATGACAGAAACCGAATATTATACAGGGTGTTACAAAACGGTACTGCCAAACTTTCAGGAAACATTCCTCACACACAAATAAAGAAAAGATGTTATGTGGACATGTGTCCGAAAACGCTTAATTTCCATGTTAGAGCTAATTTTAGTTTCGTCAGTATGTACTGTACTTCCTCGATTCACCGCCAGTTGGCCCAATTGAAGGAAGGTAGTGTTGACTTCGGTGCTTGTGTTGACATGCGACTCATTGCTCTACAGTACTAGCATCAAGCTCATCAGTACGTAGCATCAACAGGTTGGTGTTCATCACGATCGTGGTTTTGCAGTCAGTGCAATGTTTACAAATGCGGAGTTGGCAGATGCCCATTTGATGCACGGATTAGCACGGGGCAATAGCCGTGGCGCGGTACGTTTGTATCGAGACAGATTTCCAGAACGAAGGTGTCCCGACAGGAAGACGTTCGAAGCAATTGACCGGCGTCTTAGGGAGCACGGAACGTTCCAGCCTATGACTCGCGACTGGGGAAGACCTAGAACGACGAGGACACCTGCAATGGACGAGGAAATTTTTCGTGCAGTTGACTATAAACCTAATGTCAGCGTCAGAGAAGTTGCTGCTGTACAAGGTAACGTAGACCAAGTCACTGTATGGAGAGTGCTACGGGAGAACCAGCTGATTGGCCTCCACGGGTACACTTCTGCGAATGGTTCATCCAACAATGTGTCAATCCTCATTTCAGTGCAGATGTTCTCTTTACGGATGAGGCTTCATTCCAACGTCATCAAATTGTAAATTTTCACAATCAACATGTGTGGGCTAACGAGAATCTGCACGCAATTGTGCAATCACGTCATCAACACAGATTTTCTGTGAACGTTTGGGCAGGCATTGTTGGTGATGTCTTGATTGGGCCCCGTGTTCTTGCACCTACGGTCAGTGGAGCACGTTATCATGATTTCATACGGGATACTCTACCTGTGCTGCTAGAACATGTGCCTTTACAAGTACGACACAACATGTGGTTCATGCACGATGGAGCTCCTGCACATTTCAGTCGAAGTGTTCGTACGCTTCTCAACAACAGATTCGGTGACCGATGGATTGGTAGAGACGGACCAATTCCATGGCCTCCACGCTCTCCTGACCTCAACCCTCTTGACTTTCATTTATGGGGGCATTTGAAAGCTCTTGTCTACGCAACCCCGGTACCAAATGTAGAGACTCTTCGTGCTCGTATTGTGGACGGCTGTGATACAATACGCCATTCTCCAGGGCTGCATCAGCGCATCAGCGATTCCATGCGACGGAGGGTGGACGCATGTATCCTCACTAACGGAGGACATTTTGAACATTTCCTGTAACAAAGTGTTTGAAGTCACGCTGGTACGGTCTGTTGCTGTGTGTTTTCATTCCATGATTAATGAGATTTGAAGAGAAGTAATAAAATGAGCTCTAACATGGAAAGTAAGAGTTTCCGAACACATGTCCACACAACATATTTTCTTTCTTTGTGTGTGAGGAATGTTTCCTGAAAGTTTGGCCGTACCTTTTTGTAACACCTTGTATATCAAATTTATAAATTGCAGTGTATCGGTTCCATTTTAGTCTACACTGGAATAAATAGCAGAAGCTTTGTTTCTGGCGTAAAAAGCAGTTTCCAAAACACTAAGTGAAACTATAACACCTGTTAAAAGCCCACCTACAACCACAGGGAGAAACACACTATGGCAATACTTTACAACATCAAAACACATGTGCTCAGAGGGAGTTTTTGCGTCCTGAGAGCCCTATATGAAAACAGTTTTTCTTGCGCCGACGAAAAGTAACGTTTTATAAACATAAACATTCTCATGAAGTGACACTAAGCTGAGCCACCAGAAACATAGAACATATAAAACGCACTCTGTGTAATTTCCACATTTATTTAGTACCTTGTAACAATATTAAACAGAAGGGGGCAGGTCGGTAATAAGTAAGAACGGAGCCAGTGATGTAGGCATCTGAGAGAAAGGCAGCATCGTGCCATGAGCGATAACGGTGACCTTCAAGCGTTCGTTTTGTCCGTGTTGTAGGGCTTCCGTGGCACCGCACAAAACCACACCCGTGTCCGGACTCAGAGGACCCAGCACTTTTGTCGATGTACGGCTCGCAAGACATATTACACGACGTACTGATCCGTAAATTTAATCGGAAACGTGTACCCGAGGATGCCGATTATATCTGTGCATTGCTACAATCGTGAAATTAGTCGATATAAGGTAGTCCTGCCTCGCTTTGACCTGCGGGATAGCGTCGAAGCACTCACTACTCCGCACTTGAAAATTGAGAGCCTTATAGCTACTTACTGACTACATTAAAGTTATTATTTTTATTGTCTCTGTTATTTAATGAGCGTTTTATTAATGCGATTTCGTATTATTATTAACTGATTTTTATTTATGGTTTGGTTTAGCGATTCCTTTTTACTGTCTGCTCCTTTTATTTGAGTCCGTTTCATTATGTTTGCGGTGGTTATGAAGTCTATGTTGCTTACTGTTCTCCGTAAGTTAAAGAATACTGTAATACCATATGCGTTTCGCAGCAGCAGGTCTCGTTGAGTCTCCGTACTGGACATTCTCCATCTGAAATCGCTAAACACAATCTATCGCTCTACGGAAATCGATCGGGACAGCTAAGTGCTATGCTGCGTCATGTGTATGGAATGTGGCGTCCAACTTTAGTTCGTGAAATTATTTAGGTCTTCAGAGAAATATTCTCGACGAATCCCCAAACCGTGTAAAACTGCAGGTTCGCACCATCAAACCCCACACTTCCGAAAAACTTGCGTCTTTATAATCACTGAATATTTCTTTTGAAATGATTAAGGGTTATGAACTCTACACACCTGATACTCCTTTTATGCTTTGATATGGATTTATTTTCTTCAATACCATAAAATATAGATTACTGCCTTAACGGCGGCTTCCAACAATCTCCTCTCCATCCGACATAGAATATCTCTCCTCCAGTGTCCAACATGGAATAACTATCTCTTTGCCGTAGCTTAATACAGTCTGTATATCTTTATTGTCGATTTCGCAAGGAGATGCTTAAATTCCACAGAGTATTTACCTCTCGCGCTGGTATTTTACATTTATTGTCCTATTAATAGCCCATCGCACGTCACACTTGTATTGGTTAAATTCCATTATCGTACCATTCGTATTTAATTACACGTTGCGTTCAAAGGACACCTCACTTACAAGCGATCTTACAGCCTTTGATACGGAGACAATTTGCAGTAAACAACAGGTGTAAGATGACAGGCGACACTGTATTGTGAAGTTACATCTTTGATAGCGACGGCTCTGTGAACCTTGCTGTTGAGCAGTAAATCTAGACCGCAAGAACTGACGAGAAATATTGCGCGAATTTCCGATGAGGGGAGAGAGGTGAAACTGAGGAACCGCTTGGCTACATCACGCTAAAATGTCGAGATTCTGGCTGAATTTGGAGCTAAAATACAAAAGAATTAAATATTTAAACTGGAAGATAAAAAGAAGCCTCAGTAAAAATTACCATGTTGTCAAAATTTTATAGAATAAGCTATAAACAATAGCTTGGAAAAACTCATCTAGTAAGTTTAACGATACGTGTCAACTCACTGACATTGCACATGATATAGCAACTATTTGTGTATAAAAGCCTGTAACAAAAAAATATTTTGCATGTAGATAAATAAAACTGCCGATTGATTATGAACAGAATTCTCCGATTAAGACTGGACTGTCTCCAGCAAAATTCTCCACAACACATGAAACAGTTAGTCTATACATGGATAGTTGCCACTAATATTTGTTTGTCCCTGTTTAATTGGTAATAAATTTGCATACCAATATTTACAAGAAAACATTTGATCCACGTAGTTCGGAAACGGCGAGAAAAAATAAAAGGCCATGTCTGACTAGCAATGGCTGTACCGATTCGTGAAACGTTGAAAATAAGAAAGTGAACTATAGGACAACGCGTAGATGCAATGAAATTACTTTTAAATGTGTGTGAACGACATTGTATAATGTACATATACTGAAATGTTTAAAACATGTGGAAAAATGTGTATAGAAATGGTCAGGAAAACAGATGTTCTTTTGAGCAAGGTGGTGTCACCTGATATCACTGAAGACAGAGCATACATGGCGGACATCGAGGTCTTTTGCTGGTGGAGGTTTGTGGGACAAGGTCGACCGTGTGGCAGAATGCCACACATATTTGAACGTGTCTCAGTTAGGCTCATTTCTGTATAGAGTTGTTTGGAATTTAATAGTCTCTGTGCATCGCTGGAAGATTTCGAGACTTATAAATTGCTAGCGTAAGAAAGTTATGAGAGCGAAATTACTTAGTGAACCATTAATTCGAAGGAGATTTGAATGCACTGTATAATGCTTGTAGGTTCCCTGCGACTGTTCTGCTCGGTCTGCTAGAATTGCATCTTCTGTGATTAAAATAACTGTAAAAACTGAAACGTGTGTTAAGACTACGTTATTATCCTCGGTGACTGTCACCTTGATCCATTGTGACTTAATTTATTATAATTGTACATGTGGTACACAAGTGTGATTCACTGATCGGTGATTTAATTCATTGAAATTATACCTGTTGTATAGAAGTATCGTTCGCTGACTGGTTCCTAAGTCCGTTTGATGAACCTTAGACGCTTACGTATGGATACCATTCACAGTGTACAACCGAACCTTTGTGTAGACAAAGCATGTAACAGTTTTCTTACGTTGTCCACATCAATGGTGAGCAGGCAGTTTTACGTAGTGTATATACGGCCGTATTGTGTCAAGTTGTTGTGTCACAAATCTAAATGGAGCAACGAACTGTAGAGCTCTAAATCAATCGTGAGAGACATTCTACAGAACGTTTTGAAGAAGAGAAAAGTGTGTGCAAAGTTTGTCTCGCACTCTTGACTCCCGAACGAAAACGACGTGTCAACGCCGGACGTGCTATCATTGACATGCAAAATGCGAACAACGCTTTTCCGGAAAGAAGATTCTTCACGGGTGACGATTCTTCGTGTCATTAACACAAACCTGCCAGGAAACGACGAAGTTCACAAAATCACATTTATGGGCAAGGCTTTGACGACGTAACTGACACTGAAGCGAATGTGAAGCGCTGGGTGAACGTCATCGAAAAGAGACGCTTATAAACGTCTTGTGCGTTGTTTGTCAAGTGGGTGGAGACTATGTAGAACACCTGAAGCGTTAGAGTAACCTTCTTAATGTTTCTCTGTTATTTGTAAGTCCAGTCTCGAAACATTTTGACTAACGGGGTATCTACTCCACTGGCAGTTCATCCAGCACCTCCAGCTGTTTACTAAGGGATGTCCAGCGAAGGAGCCCCTGCTTTCAAAATTAAATATCTGGGAAACTAAGGTAGATAGACGAGTGCAGCAAAAGATACGTTACTTATGAAAGCAGTAAGAATTTTGTGCAGAGGTTTCGAACTAGTTCGAAATGTTGCTAAGGGATGGCCCTGTAAGCTGTGCAATTCGTACAGTATCAGCGTGCGTAATCAAACTCGTCTTCTGCAAGTAGTCTCTGGAATCACGTCACAATCTCTTCAAAGTGTCCACTACTCGCAGTACGAAAGTGGCGAAAACAAACAAAGAAAGAAATTTGTCATCACGTTCTGTGGCGTCTCAACGGAAAAGGAGTCAGGTGCCAACCCACATCGCCGATTCAGACTCGTCCAGCGTGGTGGGATGATTCCGGTAGACTGCGTCTTTCAGCGTGCCCCACATAGTCACAAGGCGTCAGATCGGGCAAATATTGCGGGCCATCCATCCCTGCGCCAGTAAATTTGCAATAATCGAAAGCAAAGGCTATTCCCGAAGTATTCTTCAAGAAAACAAATCACCTGTCCGGTGCGACGTGGTCTGTCCCACCCTTGCACGAACCACTAGGCGCATGGTAGATCTTCCAACGGTGCCTGTTTGGCGACAAATAGTTACAAAATAGCAACGTGACTTTCACTAATGGTCGTTTTTCGCATGAAAAAGTTGCCCATAATGCCTCTACTGCGTACCGCAGCTTCAACAGAATTCAGTTGTTTCACTTCACACAGATGCAGATTTTCAGAACCCCAAAATCGCCAGTTTTCTTTTTTCACATGGAAGTGTGCTTCATCTGTGAAGCAGATGCATCTAACATCAAATCCTTCATTACTAATCACTGGGAGAATCTGGTTCATAATGTGAGCCCTCCGTCGCAGAGCTCGAAAGGGTTCGGATTGGTGACTCTGCATTTCGAATGAAAACATGTTCAAGTTCTGTCTCAGTATTTCCTGCGTGCTCGAACACTTCAAAGAAGCCTCCTTTGCAATTCTTCGGACGGCTTATGTTGAATTCTGCTGAGTAATTTCAGAAACCGAGGCGAAAGTTTCAAGAGTAACTAAAGTTTGCCTGGGGCCAACATCCCCCGCTCGATCACCTGCGACGCTGCCTGTCCGTTGGAATTCGGTGAAGAGGTTTTAGCATTCGGTGCCCTTGGAACATTAAATCATGTATGAAAACTGCACCTTCCACTAGGTCTGTGTTCTAACCTATGATATTCCAATACTTGAAACACACGTTGGTCGATATAATACATGATTTAAATCCCTTCCTCCGGTTTTGTAACCTCCTTTCACGCATCAGTGTGCGAGGTGCCGCGGCTAGCAGTGTATTTAACACTAAAGTCTTCTCGAATCTTCATATGGAAATGATGCTCCAAGCCCCCCTTTTCTAAATCCTACTTTTGCTGTTGCACATGGATTAAGAAGAAACGCGAATTGACTGTAATCGACCCTGCAAGTGGGGTAGAAAAGAGTTTGGCACCTGCAATAATTTAATTTGATAGATATTAATTAAATAAAGGAAAGTTTCAGTAACGTAGTGAGCAATGAAAGGGTTGCTCTACCGATTAACAAAATGAAACTTCTGTCTAAAATAACAATTTGATTTATTATGACTAAACTCAAAATCATAAACAAAATTCATGAAACGTTTACAATACATCAAAATGGATCAAATTTGATACTCAAATAAATGATGTGAAGGTGAAGTTGTCCATAAACTAGATTGTGACATTTATGACGAAGTGGTATGTGGAGCCAATCCCTTGCAACTCAAATCTTAAGAGAAACACACAACCAACCCAACATGAATTGCTGCTACAGTAGTGAGAACTCAGACAATGAACACCCAAGACAGAACATAGTTAGACAAAGACGAACAGGCGCGCTCTGCTGAGCTCTGATTATCACAGTGCAAATTCCTTGATCTGCCGGTGCTGCGGACATACATTACCAAGCTGTCTTCTTAGCTGCAAGGACACGGTCTGGCGTACCGGAAACGATGGCTGGTTGCTTCGACGTCCCGTCGTGGTGATGATAATGTCGCGAGTATAGCCCGAAACAAATTGTCCTGGTCTGGTTGTTCCGGACTAAAGAGTTCCTATCAATACAAATGCGCCTCTGAGGGAGACGAAGAACGCTCGCCACACAATCACTGACGGTACAGTGATTGATTTTAACAAGCGAAGTCACACTGTAACTCCGATACAGTCAACTTCAGCGAAAACTGCCCAAGACAGGCAACATTGTCCGCTTGTACGCAGAACGCTCAATTGCCAACTGTACTCGGAAAGTTACGTTGAAGTCGAAACTTCAGCAACTTTGTTAAACAGTTATAATCAAATAAAAGTATATTAGACAGCCAACAGAAGGCAGGCTGTCCAGCGAGAGCTCAGTCTTGTAACCTACTCCGACCGAAAGGCGAGAGCCGACTACCACAAGAGCACCCATACAAACCGAACACAGAACATTCCCGCCCCCACGACAGTGGCCGTGGTTAAACGTTCCAATCAGCAAGTCGAAAACCGGCGGAAAATTCCACTCTATTGCCGAAGCACTACCATTCCACAAATGGAGATTCTTGGCGCCAATTTCTGCGCCGAATTTTGCTACATCACGGAGCTATGCCCTGAGCAAGCCAATCACAGTACAATTTTGCAGAAAACGCGGGAATTTGCCCGCCAAGTCTGCATGGGAACACAAGTCATTCCCACGCCTCGATGGTAGCCCGCCAGAAAGTTTTTTCGCTAAGTTTCTGAGAAGTAACGGAATCTCTAGCCCAGCCGCTCCTTCAAGCCCCTGTGGGCGTGTCTCCGCTGCTATTATGACAATGTCGGCGTCTGGAAAGCATTCACTCGACTCCCTCACACCCGCTGGCTTAATCTTTTCAAGATCCGCAGGGCCCGCCTGTCATCGGACCACCCGGGTGATGAGAGACGCTGCGTGGGAAGTCCGCATGTGAAGGAATAGCAACTTCTCACCGCATGCAATTAGAGAGGAAAATCGAATTACTCAGAGTAAGATAGAAATATGAGAGGGGTCATCTGCCACCTCTCATAGTCCCTACGCCATTTTAGATTGTGAAACACGTATGTTGTGCGGCAGCGATGCTGAGACATTGTAGAATCTCTGACCAGAGCAGTTGCGCTCGACTCGCAGTAGCGAGCAGTCAGTGCAGTACAGTTGTCTGTCTGTAGCAGTCAGTCAGTCTGCAGTAGTCAGTCCTCAGTAGTGCTTGGAGTCGGTTGCTAGCAGTAGCGGAGAGCAGTCGGCGGGCGTCGGCATCGCAATGGTCGAGATTCAGGACGAGGTATAATTTATTTAAATAAATAATCATGCAGCTTTGCGCTCATCAGATAATGTAACGAACAGTCATTGTAATTTAACTTTCAAAAATCGCCCCCAATAATAATTTTGATTTAAAAGCAATTTTAGAGACAATCATTCAAATTTCCTTCCATTTCCTTTTAACAAAGATTTTTAAAAGGTACTTCCAATGCTTTTCATGCAAGCGCCAGAGAACAATAAGAGCAGAATTTTGACATGCAGTTTCACTAAGGTAAGAAATTTATTCTCGTTTCGCACAGGGCAAACACCGACTTTTCGGTTGAATTGAGTTTAGGTTATCATTACAGTTTCATTGTCATGAGATTATCTTTCGTTATTTTATGGGAACTTGTACTTGAGTCAGATTGCTAAATTTTGTTTAATTGTCTTTGTCATTAATATTTTTGCTCCATTTCTATTAAGTATTGTCATTAGAATTTGTTGTGGGGAGGTTACACTTGGCGACACCCAGTCCAGGATCGTATTTCGTTGAGAATCTTTTGAAAAACAGTCAGATATCTGCTCTTATTTGCTTAAATATAATTATAATTTGGCGCAACGCTTTTACTAATTTGTGACTTTCTTTCCTCAGATCATCGGCAATTCGTTGCTCTGTTGTATTTGTGTATTGATTTTGCATTGTGTTTATTTGTTTTGTGATTAATTGTGACTATTGTAAAAATGCCGCGAAAGACAGTGAATAGTGTATCGCGAGGCATTATGAATGAAGTTACCGACCTAAACAACGTGACCAATAGTACTAGTGACACGCAGTGTAATGATGACAATGCTGTGTTCACTAACAGTCAGTGCGTTCCAATCGCGAATGACGACTTTTACCTGAATGATGAACAAGAGAACTCAATTGTCTCCTCTGTTAATTTGACGACAATTGATGACGCGGGGCGTTCTGTTGGAATGAGCGTTGCCCAGCTTAACACACCCGATTTGGAAAATTCAAGTAACGTACAGACAAATTTGTCTAATGAAAATGAACAGGATACACAAAGTACGCCGGATTTATTTAATTCCGAAATAGTGTCTGACAGTGTACATCCGACTGATAAACCTTTTTGTAAATCTCAGAATAACCAATTGGTTACAGAAAGCGAGAAAATTCCAGATCCACCATTAAACAGCACAGAGAATAGAAATACTAATTCTGTGGCGGATCCAATTATGGCATTGTTGCTACAAATGACTAAACAGTTTAATGAAAAATTTGACAAACAGAGTGAAAAATTAGACAACAATGACGAAAATCTCAAACAACTTAGAGAACAGAACAAACAAGATAACGAAAATCTCAAACAACACTTAAATGAAAAATTAGACAACAGTTCCAGACAGCTAAGTGAACAAATTAGAGCCGTTGCCGCACAGTGTCATGACACTAAGGAACAGTTACGCGAAGAAATTGAGGCTGTTGCTCAGGAATTAAGGGAATTGCAAACAGCTGCAACAGAAACACTCAGAGACGAAATTAGCGGAGTCGCTAAACAATGCTCTGAAAAGGCTACACAATTACGCGACGAGTTTAAAGCAATGACAGCAGAACTTTCGCGCACAGTGGATGAAAAGATTGACGCAAAATTCGAACAACAGAACTCTCAAATTAACGAACGTCTTAGTCTTCACATAGAAAACAGTGATACGCGTTTCCGCAAATTTATTGATGATCAAAATAAAGTAAAACGTCAAGTAATGGAAACAATCACTGCTCAGAGACAGGAAGACAAACGTAAGATGTTTGCGAAAGCAAAAACATACGTGGACAACAATATTGCCACTGTGTCCGACGAAATTAATTCCATCAAACAGTCGAACACAGAATTACGTGACGAAATTTCGGATCTTAAGTCGAAAACAGACACATTCACAACCGATTTTCAAACAGTGACCGACAGACTCGAACAATTAGAACTAACACAGGATCCCGATGTTGTCAAAGCTGACGTTAGAAAACTGAACGAAACTACACGTAAATTGCAAAACCAGATTAATGCCAATGACACTAAAACCGATGATCAGGTAAAAATACTGACTGAAAAATGTGATGAATTGGCCAGTCGTATTGACGTCATCGAAACTACTAATGACAATAAATCAGATGATACTTCACCGGTTTCGTTTAATCAAACACCTGAATTTCAAAATTTACAGCAGACAATTAATGAGATCGATTCGTCTAATAACACATTGCGTCGAAAACTGTCAAGTTTACAGCAAGAAGTAACAGAGATGAAAAACATTTCAGTTAATAACACATCACAGCAGACGCCACTTTACGAACATTTGCCAGACTCGCGTAACGCGTATAGTTTGAGTAATCTGCCGAGAGTACGCGACTTAAAATCTGAAAAACTACGCGACTTGAAATCTGAAAAGCTACGCAACTTGAAATCCGAATTGAGACAGCCAAACAGATTCTCACACAAACCTGAACGTATTCTTAAAATCAGTGACGAGAACGTAGATTATGAGCAATTTGCATTTGTAAGAAAATCTAAGGAATTTAATAATGACAGAGCACAGGTACACGATTTGAACTGGTTATGTCGATTTATTTTTGTACTTTCACCATTATTACCTGTAATGCAGAAACGAGCTTTGAACCTGTTACGACAATTTGCTATTGTACCTTCATCAGTATTGCCTATAATGCAGAAAGTGGAATTAGCATGGATACTACAATTTTCTTCTGAATTTATACCGCCATTGCCTGTGACGCAAAAGTTAAATTTTATTTGCAGTGCGTAATAGACCTCAGGGGATTCATTACGCTTTAATGAATATGTGCCGTAGCGAGCATAGGGCCCCGAGCTGTAGTAGTGCTGTTTCATCTTTAGTTTTCTGCACTGCTGCCTTCTCTTCTACTATCCTTTATATCTATCAAAACAGCTCTTTAACTATTGCTCTACTTAGAATTAAGAAAAATGTAATGAGAACCCGATAAGACAAAATTTTACCGAATGTGACAATTTTCAATAGGCACTACCGTAATGACAACTAACAACGTAATTTTAATAACAGATAAAATCGTAATCATCAGTATGTGTAAAATTAACAGCAAACGCAATTTTTTGGTAACAATAGACGTTTTTCACCACAACGGCATGAAAGTCAGCCGCTTAGCATTCCTGACCAACAATGTAATGTACAGGCTTTAATGTTTCGCCGCGTGCACGTATAGTCCCAGATCCAACAAATAGTGACGCACGGCAGCAAGGAAATAACTACGTGCAGAGAAGACAGTATTTCAATTCCTATCGCAATGCACCGTATAGGAATGACTATCACGACAGACGTAAAAATGACGAGCACAATTATCAACGTACATATAATAACAGTCGATCTTACCAACAGCAAAATCATCCACAAGAACCTATTCTCATGAACGAACCCGACAGTAGGTATCATCCAGAGCGTAACACGTCTGGAAGAAGTAATAGAACTGTTCAAATTGTAGAAATGCCACAACATCCTCATGATAATAATAACACGTCAGATAGAATCTGACTAGATACTGTACGGGACGCATCTTCCAATAATACCCGCACTAGTTTTGACACGCAAAATGTTGTTCACGAAAATGTTATTACTTTCGACGACATCCGAGACACTCTTTTGCAGGAAAAACCAGTTGTTCAGAAAACCATTTCACATCCTGTCATCGAAATTAAAATAGGTTCATCGAAATTTACAGCAGTAATTGATTCTGGGTCACCTATGTCAGTAATAAATGAAGAAACTTTTAACGAGTGTAACAAAGAGAATACCTATCCCACATTACCTTTAGGCAAAACGAAAGTGAAAGGAGCAGTATCGAGTAAAGGAGTGGACGTAAAATTTCAGACGCATTTATCATTTTGTATTGGAGGTCATACTTTTCACTCAAATTTTTGGATTGTTCCTTTATTGACAACAGACGTAATTTTAGGTACTAATTTTCTCGTACAACACGACGCAGTGGTTGATTTTCAAAATTCTTATTTAATGCTAAAAGATGAAAATGTGCAATTAGCTTTAGAATTTCAGCATTCACTATCTGCAGAAGAACAAACAATTAACCGCACAGAGGTCATTTCCGCAACACGTGACATAGACTGTAATCCCACATTGTTCACGGATACGTATGTACATAACTATAATACTCCAGACGAAACTGACTACGACGTAATACAGATGATTTCTGATAAAGTTAAACAAAGCAGTGCAAATTCAGACGACGAGCGAACGCAATTACACAAAATTCTTTTACAACAAGCTCCAGTTTTCGACAACATTCCTGGTACTATGTCCGGATTTATGTATGAATTTCAAGTGAAACAGCACGATACATTTAAAGCAAAACATTATCCCATTCCATATATCCACAGAGAACAAGTTAAAAAAGAGTTGCAGGATATGCTCGATCAAGGAATTATAGAACCAGCAGTTAGTCCGTACATAAACCCGCTGCATATTGTTAAGAAAAAAGATGGCTCACTTCGCCTCGTACTTGATTCACGTCACATTAATGACATTATTATTAATGAAACAGATCGACCACAGACACTGGAAGAACTGCTACAGAAATTTCACGGTACAGCTATTTATTCCACATTAGATTTGAAATCGGGATTTTGGCAAATTCAACTTCATCCAAATTGTAGAAAGTACACAGCATTTCTCTGTTTTGGTGACTGTTATCAGTTTTGCAAATTACCATTCGGCTTAACTATTTCTTCTGCAGCTTTTATTCGCGGTTTGAACACTATACTTCCGACAGAACTTAAAGACAGAATTACGACGTACGTAGACGACATTCTTATTGCAGAAGCTAACTGGTCTGAACATAATCTGATTTTAGAACGACTGTTGCAAACTTTTCGTACACAAGGACTCACAATTAACCTCAGTAAATCGCACTTTGGGAAAACTTCTATAAAATTTCTTGGACACGTAATTTCAGCAGAAGGCATTGCGCCTGATCCAGAAAAACTTCAAGCTCTACGTGACATTACTGTTCCTACAACGAAGAAACAATTACGCAGCTTTTTGGGCTTAATTAACTTTTTTCGCAAATTTATTCATCACTCTGCTTTAGACACGCCTAGATTATGCCAATTAACAGGTAAAAACACTATTTGGTCATGGGATAAGCAAGCACATTCTGAATTCGTGAACCTGAAACATGCTTTGTTGAATGCTCCACTTTTATCACACCCAGATCTTACCAGAAATTTTTCCATTGCCACCGACAGTTCGAACACCGCTTTAGGCGTACATATTTTTCAGGAAATTGAAGAAGATGGTTCTACAGTAATTAAAAGCATCGCATTTGCAAGTCGCATTTTGTCACCTGCTGAACGAAATTATTCTGTTACAGAATTGGAAACATTATGTGTTGTATGGGCTTTTACGAGATTTCGGCACTTTCTTTATGGCAGACATACCACCGTTTACACAGACCATAGAGCGATTCAATTTTTACTTTCGGCTAAATTTACTCACGACAGATTAAGTAGATGGAAACTTTATTTACAGGAATTTGATTTTACAATAGTTCACATTCCCGGAACACAAAATGTTATAGCAGACGCACTTTCTCGTTCTCTCAGCAACAATCAGCAAGACGTCGCAACCAACTTCTGCAAAGCAAATTTCAGCGTCATGTACATTCAACAAGTTGCATTTGAAAATTTTATTTCATCGTCATTACAGGACATAGCACGAGAGCAAAGCAAAGACAATGTGTGGAAAGAAATTAAACACCTTTGGCAAGATAAGAATAATGTTACGATTAGAAACCACTACACTGTACGCAATGACATTCTGTTTCGCCGCTCTCATCCAGACAGTAACAATTGGTTATTATGCATTCCTGACGAACTGGTTAACAAATTAATCTGGTACACTCATTTAAGCTACGCACATTATGGAGCAAGAAAATGTTTTCTTATATTGAGACAGAACTGTTATTTTTCAAACATGGAAAAACGTATACGACGAGTTTTAGCGTCATGCAAAATTTGCCAGAAAGCTAAGTCTGACACCACTTCACATATTCCTCCATTATACCCCATTGTACCTGTTAAATTAAGACATATGGCCGCAGTAGACATTTTTGGTCCAATTCCGAGAACTAATAGAGGTTTTTGCTACATCTTTGTCGCTGTTGAACTCACTTCAAAATTTGTTACCTTCACTCCGTTACGCAAAGCTACTGCTAAAACTGTTTCGAAAGCATTTGTAAAGCATTTCTTATTTCATGTAGGGCATGTGATGAAAGTAATTTCTGACAATGGATCACAATTTCGTTCTGTCATATGGACACGCATGTTACGAGCTAGAAACATTTCTCCGATTTATATATCCAAGTACCACGCTTCTTCGAACCCTTGTGAACGATTAATGAAAGAAATTGGTAAACTGTGTAGAATATATTGCCACAAAAGACATGTTAATTGGGACACACACATACACTCATTCGAAGATGTAATTAATTCCATTCCAAATGAATCCACTATGCTATCTCCGTCTGTAATACTGAAAAATGTTGAACCACCAAACAAAATTAAAGAATTAGTACACTTTCCTACATCTCGTCGATTACGACACCACGAAATAATTGACATTGCGCTGAACAACATCAAACGTGCCGCAGAGCGCCGGAGAAGACAGCAAAAACAGGTTTGTAGACGCCGAGACTTTCACATTGGACAGAAGATATTAGTACGAACACACTATTTATCCAGCAAATTAAAAGGTAAGTGCAGTAAATTTGAACTTCTATACGCAGGTCCATATCGGATTCGCAGCATTCCTCACCCCAATGTTGTACACGTCGAAACTTTGAGAACCAGAAAATCGAAAGGAAACCACCACTTATCCAACATAAAACCCTTTATTGAGTGAACATACTTTACGATTTATCACACTGTAATGCTATTTACTAATTTTTATGATCATTTCTGCAATTATATTCACGTGACTAATTATTGATGACTATCGTATTTTTTCTTGGCAAGTGCCCGGCAAGGTAAGGTTAGCAGGTCGCTCTTCTTGTCGTTATACATCAGACCGTGCACATTTTTTCAGATGAACTTACACATTTTATGACCACTTATGCAATTATATTGACATTACTAATTACTGATGATTATCGTATTTTTTCTTGGCAAGTGCCCGGCAAGGTAAGGTTAGCAGGTCGCTCTTCTTGTCGTTACACACTAGACCGTGCATTTTTTCAGATGAACTTACGCATTTTATGAATAATTATACAATTCTCTATAATGACGCATTAATTTTATCAAATTCTCTCTCCATTGAAGTCTTTAATTATCGCATCTATTAACTACACTACATATAAGCTGAACACAACGAATGTCACATTTTGTCTTTCTTATGTATGTACGATTGTTTTCATGTTTTGTTTGTATGCACTGTGAACTAGTTAAGGTATAACACACACCATTTGACTTTGACATTTTGCCTTGTGATATCTCAACATCGTGACTGTTTTACATTTTCCTTTTTTGCTGCTGCATTACGATATTCTCTGTACACTTTTTGCCTTTAAACACTGTCTGTGCTTTGAGATATTACGTTTTCTGTCATGTTATGTTGTATGCTTAATTGAGTCACCATTAACCAGTCACTATTTAATGGGTATATGATTTAAATGCAAGACATTAATCTTTGTTCATCAATTTCAGAAATAAATGATGCGTACAGGAAATGAATTAAACAGAAGTGGGAATTTCACCTATGGAATAAACGAAAGAAGATGCAATAAGCTAATGAGGACGAGTAAATGGATCAGAATTAACAAGCATTAACCAGAATATATTATACACATCGCAGAATAGCAGTCTTAACTAATTTTTTCTTTCAGAATACAAAGCGATTGATGCAAGCTGTCAGACAGAACTACACATTTTAGTTTTAAGTGATGAAATATGCTAGAGATAAGGAATAGTTGTGTAATGAATAATGAAATGATTTTTGCAGATGATAATGAATGCTGATAATGAACAATGATGAAGAATATGGTACTATGAATAATGAAGTTTTTGTTTACAGGTGATGATAATGATGGAGTTATGATGATATGAATAATGAAGTTTTTCTTTACAGATGAGGATAATGTTGAAGTTATGTATTTATGCTATGTAGTTATCTAAGTATTTGTTGCAGTTTACTTTGACAGCAGGTGTTATATTGCGTAGTAGGATGACTGAAGGTTTTGGAAAGGACAGCTATGGAACACATTTTTTTATACACATTTCACTACCTGTTAATTCGAAGTTCACTACTTTTCAGCATAGTCTGCGTTTCTTCTTTCAGCTCAATAATCCATTTTGTATTTTTCTTTCAGGAGAAGCTTTTTATGATACTTACTAAACTTGTTACTTATTATACCTGTTCTAGTACTTGCATTTTTTTTTTACCCACTTGTGTCTATCATTTATAAATGTGATAACCTTGCTACAGCTGACTCATGACGAATGACGTTACACAATCTTTTCATTTATAGGAACAACCTAGAAGCAATTTTTTCTCTCATTTCTTCTTGCTTTCCCTTATAATTACCCAAAGCAATGCATTGCTAGCAGAAAAAACAAAATGTATTAACAGTCCCAGATAATGTCACTAGTTTATGATAATTCTGAATAACACTGATCAGCTCTGAATAGTATGTCACTTGAATAATGACTTCTTAATGATACCAAAACATAATTGCCACTATCTATTGTAATGAGAGTACTTATAATGCCCATGCTTATTAATGCTATGACTGTAATTAACTGATTTTTCTAATAATGATTTCTTAATGATATGAATAATACTGAATGATGAATAATGTTTTATACTATTCAATACTTGCTGGCCACTGAGTGCCCATAATTAATGTAACTTATAATGCCCATGCTTATTAATGCTATGACTGTAATTAACTGATTTTTCTAATAATGATTTCTTAATGATATGAAGAATACTGAATGATGAATAATGTTTTATACTATTCAATACTTGCTGGCCACTGAGTGCCAATAATTAATGTAACTTAACGTTTTGTTAGTGTTTTCAATGATGACTTCCCATATTAATACTGAATGATGATAAATATTTTGTACTAATCGAAAGTTGCTAGGCCACTGAGTGTTAATAGTTACTTGTAAATATGTCATTTGAATGAGGAAAAATGTTTTGTAATACTCAATACTTGATGGCGATTGATTACCACTCTTGTCTTTAAATTAATTAATGAACATTTTTCTGTAATACTACATTCATGGTACAGAAATGTTCAATGACTAGAGTATGGATACCGCAAACTACTTATGTAATCACTAATCAAGACTTGTGTGTTAGTTAATGTCCTTCACCTTCTGACCTAACTACCTGAAATTATTGTAACATCCATTTGTCTTGTCCATCCTCATTATCATGGAGCACTATATTTGGTTTTTGCACTAATTCTACGTTGGTGTGCCGCCTCTTAAAAGCGTGGTGTTGACACGACATGCTGTCCACCACTGTAGGCGAAGAAACTACTTATGTAATCACTAATCAAGACTTTGTTATGGAGCACTGTGTGCCGCCTCTTAAGAGCGTGGTGTTGACACGACATGCTGTCCACCACCGTAAGCGATGAAGACGTTATTCTGGTCCCACTGTTTGGTGTACCTGGTATACTGCCAAATGATAGTATGGAATACTACTACGACGTTTCACTGTCTTGATACGCTGATAAATACTTCTGGGAACGGAACTGCAGATTGTATCACTTAGTTGTGATTCTGTGGAAAGATATGGACTTTCAGTGCAGCTATGTGCAAACTAAAGTGCTACAACCATGATGCAATCCTTCCTTTCCTATCCTAATAGTGAAAATCATTTTTTTACTAACACCATTTATGTTCATGGCATATACATTTTTTCTCGATTTGTTGAACTCTAGTGCGAGTACACTTGTGTCACTTGTCGACATGATTTTTGCCATTTGTTGTCAAAATACTAAAGACATTTTCGATTTGTTTTGAAGTGCAGTATGTGTGCACTCTTGTCATCTATATTGTATATACTTTTTGTGATTTGATGATTTTTTCTACTCTTGCGTTTATTTGTTATAAAAATGTTCAAAAGTTTTCAGTGCATGTGCACTTATGTGAATATGTTTTCAACTGAACTACAGTGCCTGTGCACTCTTCTCAATTTTCGATATGATTTGTGTTCATTCTGTATACCTTTTATGATTTATGTCATTTGTTACTCTTGTATATACATTTCGTCTTTTACTGATATGTTCTCCACTGCAGTGCATGTGCACTCATGACACTTGTCAACATGATTTTTTTTTTTGCCTGTTATGAAACTGCTAAAGAATTTTTCAGTGTGTGTACACTTTGTTATCTGTCAAATAATTTGTATATACATTTTTCCTGATTTGTTTTGTACTTATATTTTGTCTTGTCTGTAATGTTTTGTAATCGGTGCATGCGCACAACATTTAATTCATGTGATACATCTAAATATTTTGTAAATGTTAATTAATTAAAAGAAAAATTTGTTACGATGGCAAGTCCAAATGACTCACCATCGCTGCCAAATTTTTGCCCCCCCAGTGGAGGGTTATGAAACACGTATGTTGTGCGGCAGCGATGCTGAGACATTGTAGAATCTCTGACCAGAGCAGTTGCGCTCGACTCGCAGTAGCGAGCAGTCAGTGCAGTACAGTTGTCTGTCTGTAGCAGTCAGTCAGTCTGCAGTAGTCAGTCCTCAGTAGTGCTTGGAGTCGGTTGCTAGCAGTAGCGGAGAGCAGTCGGCGGGCGTCGGCATCGCAATGGTCGAGATTCAGGACGAGGTATAATTTATTTAAATAAATAATCATGCAGCTTTGCGCTCATCAGATAATGTAACGAACAGTCATTGTAATTTAACTTTCAAAAATCGCCCCCAATAATAATTTTGATTTAAAAGCAATTTTAGAGACAATCATTCAAATTTCCTTCCATTTCCTTTTAACAAAGATTTTTAAAAGGTACTTCCAATGCTTTTCATGCAAGCGCCAGAGAACAATAAGAGCAGAATTTTGACATGCAGTTTCACTAAGGTAAGAAATTTATTCTCGTTTCGCACAGGGCAAACACCGACTTTTCGGTTGAATTGAGTTTAGGTTATCATTACAGTTTCATTGTCATGAGATTATCTTTCGTTATTTTATGGGAACTTGTACTTGAGTCAGATTGCTAAATTTTGTTTAATTGTCTTTGTCATTAATATTTTTGCTCCATTTCTATTAAGTATTGTCATTAGAATTTGTTGTGGGGAGGTTACAATTGTAATTGGTGCGCGGTTGGCTCACTTAGGAGCAAGGTATCGAGTCAATCGCTCAAGAGCAATCTTGCAAACTGACTCCACATGCCTCACTCTATAAAAAAAAATCGCTGCCACTGAAAAATACAGCTCATAAAGGGAGCCAACTTCACCTTCTTGATATGGGACTCTAACACTCACATCACACATCCATACCCAGGGAGCCCCTTCCAAACATCGATTCACACAGACATTCACGCTCTAAATATGGCCAGGGCAAGTGAGCCAAATATGGAGCAGTTTATTCTTTACAATCATAGTTGGAGTGCTCCGCAATTAAATGCCCAAGATGTTACAACAGTTTCAATCATTAAACTAACCTGAAGTCAATCACACATGATAATATTTAAGTTAACAATCTCTTTGTGAGCTTTCAGAATCTAATTACAACCTCCGATTCATTCTGCCTCCCTGCAGCAAGAGTAACCTTTACAACATGTTCCCTGAACTGATGGTCCATTCACAATGACAGTGGTGGTATCTGCTTCAGTTTATGGGGACTTCAGGCACACTGTTTGCATACACACAACAAAAAATACAGAATACAATAAAAACATGGTGTAGAGAACAATACAGTAATTTGTGCGCCCTACTCTATCACTTACATAAGAATTACAGTGCAAATTCACAAACACAAACAAGGTATAACATACAGTACAAAAACAACATTAGAGAAAGAAATTTAAGAAAAAAAAAAAACAAGGCACAATGGATGTCAAGTTGTGCTTGCACATTGCATAATATTCCGACTGTGCTGAGAATGAGGCACTAAATCACATTGTTAGAAATATTCAAAGCACTTAATAGATTCGTTAGTTTCTCTGAGGGGGTTGGGCCGGCCGTTGTGGTCTAGCAGTTCTAGGCGCTCAGTCTGGAGCCGCGCGACTGCTACGGTCGCAGGTTCGAATCCTGCCTCGGGCATGGATGTGTGTGATGTCCTTAGGTTAGTTAGGTTTAAGTAGTTCTAAGTTCTAGGGGACTGATGACCATATATGTTAAGTCCCATAGTGCTCAGAGCCATTTGAATCTGAGGGGGTTGGTATGTTGAGTCATATGCATTGATGCACGTGATTCCATGTCTTGAGCATCGGAGGGGGGGATTTGGAAGTGTCGTTGACGAGCTCCCCTGTCGGCACGTCTCTTCCTGACCTCTGCTGCAGCCCGTATCCTCTGGAGAGCCAAATCTACTATGGCTCGGTGCCGCGTTTGCGCCCTTGGTGGGAAGTTTACGACCTCGGTTATCAAGTCCTTAGGAATCCGGTTTTTCAATACTGTAATGGGTGCCAATTTTGTTATCCCATGGGGTGCCTCACTGATCACCTCCTGGAAGTCTTTAAGGAAAACGTCCCATGTCGTGTGCTGTTTGTTACAGTACAACCGGCACAAGTTTCCGAGTTCCTTAATAACCCATTCTGCAGCATTCGAGCTCGGATGGTGTGAAGATATAAAAATGGGATCAATTTTACATCGACGCAACGTCTCCTTCCATGTTTTTGACTTAAACTGTGGCCCGTTATCAGAAATAATTCTACTCACATGAACAACCTGTGGTAGGAAATCCCGGATTAGGGCTCGTGATACAGTTCGTCCTGTCGCCCTCTTCAGTGCCATAAAGGTAACGTATTTGGACGTTAGTTCAACAAACACTAATACGTAAGTATATCTTCTTCTTGTTCTTGGCAAAGGCCCCATCAAATCTGTTGCCACTAATTGTCTTAATTTGGTAGGTACGATTGGGTATAATGGTGCCTGCATGTTCACAGTGGTGTGCTTAGCCTTTTGGCAGTCTTTACACACCGACAGTACCCTCTGAATTCGACGCTCCATGTTTCGAAAGTAACACATGGTCAGCTTGAGATTGCACTTGCGTGGTCCGGAGTGTCCATAGCTGAGGTGAGTATGCCATATAACCTTGTTTATTAGGTGTTCAGGAATGTATACCCCCCAATTCAGTGTCATTGGCATAATTTCGGTGGAAAATTATGCCTTTCCGCAAGAGGTAGAACTGCCTGACGGTAGCGTGTCTTCTGTCTATCCATTTCTGTTTCAATAACACTAGGGCAGGGTCCTTGTCTTGCTCCTTCTTGATGCCCTGCATACTACAGGTAATAAAATTTTCAAAGGCTACTTTCTGCATATAGAAAAGGCAGTAGTGATTTTCCTCCAGATCTTCTTCCATGTTGTGCTCAAATCCGATCGGTGACCGTGATAAGGCGTTTGCAATAATGTTCTGACTGCCGGGGATGTATTCTATCAAAAAATTGTACTGCAGCAGATATGATTCCCACCTAATGAGCCGCCTGTGATTAAGCTTTGCAGTCATCAGGAACTCGAGTGCCTTGTGGTCTGTGTAGACCCTCGTCTTGCGACCAAACAGAAGATATCTGAATTTTTCAAACGCCCATACAATAGCCAGTGCCTCTAACTCGGTTACCGAGTAATTCCTCTCACTCTTGGCTAGTACTCTGATACCAAACACAATTGTCTTCCACACCCTGTTTCCTTCATGTACATAGCCTTGGAACACCATGACACCCAGACCTGAGTATGAACTGTCCGTTACTATGCAAAGCTCTTCTGGTAATTTAGGGTGTGAGAGGATGGGTGCTTGTAATAATGCGAATTTTAATGCTTTCCATTCGGATTAAGCCCCCTCATCCCATTCCCAAGGAATCTTCTTTCCTGTAAGTTGATGCAACCTAGGATTGCTCTGAGTTTTGGCATGTATAAAGCGTTTGTAAAAATTTATGATCCCTAAGAACCCCCTTAACTGCTTCTTCGTCGTAGGAATGGGAAACTTTTCAATCGCTTCGATCTTTTCGGGATTTGGCGCAGTGCCCTCACCCGTGATGATATGTCCTAGAAATTTGACAGAGAACGTCCCAAAATTCGATTTTTCGATATTGATAGTCACTCCGTATTCCTTGAATGTCACACGGAGTTCACCGAGGACCGCATTTTGCTATCCCCAAGATTTCTCCGCGATCAGCAAATCGTCCACATAGCTGGTGACATGACGTTTCAAATTATCGCTTAGTATGCCGTCCAGCCCCCGAATGAATGCGGCCATCGAAATGTTCAAACCAAATGGTAGACGACGAAACCGGTAACATCTTCCAAATACTAAAAAGGCTATGTACTGTCTGCCATTTGGGTGGAGCTCGATCTGCCAGAAACCCGATTTTAGATCAACTGATGAGGAGATTGATATTCCATGGAGGTTTTTTAAGAGTTCCTCTAATCGTTCCGGTCTGTTTCGGATTCTATTACGGTATTAATTTGTCGCGAGTCCAAGACTAAACGAATACAACCATCTGCCTTCTCGACTACTCTTAACGGGTTATTATAGGCTGAAGCCGTAGGTTCTATTATTCCTTCACTCAGAATTCGCGTAATTTCAGCTGCTACTTTCTGTCGATATGGCAACGGGATTGGGTACGATGGCACACGAAACTGGTTGTGCGGACGTACACGGAATTCATATTGGAAGTTCTTTATTGATCCTGTCTTGGGAATGAAAACCTCCGCATGTTCTACTAGTAATTTATGAAGTTATTTGCGGTGGTCGCACCTTATATTCTTTATTGCTTCCACTTTTTCTCCTATTTTCTCCTTTATTTCTCCCATTATTCCGACTTCATTCTCATCCGTGTCCTCTCCCCTACCCGCAACGTCGACCTGTTCTTCCTTTCTGTCTTTCAGACACGCATAGTTTATCCGTACACAGTTAGACGGTAGTTGAGCTGGGATCAGCTGGTCGTCGAACTTAATATGGACGGGATTCCCTTTCCTCAAAACCACTTCACCTCGTCCTAGATCAACTAACGCTTCATGCTCATTTAGGAAGTCCGTTCCTATTATCACGTCGATCGCCAGATTTGGCACGATCCAGAAGTTAGACTCTATTTTGTGTCCTTGGCAGGAGAATTCCAGTCTTGTTTGTTGGGTGATCTCCGTACATTTACCCGCTAATGCCCCTTTTATTTTGGTTTTCTTAACCGACAGGACAGGCCAGTCCACCTCCTGAGAGCACCTCTTGCATGCTGCCTCAGATATTGCTGTTATGTAGCTTCCACTATCTATTATCGCATTCATCCTCTTTTCAGCTATTGCTACTGTGATAAGAGGCTGCCGATCCTGTCGAGGAGTTGTTTTATGTTCTTTGTGCAGGATTTCTGATAAATCTTCGTAATTTATCATCCGTAGTTGGCCAGGTCCGAGATTACGTGCGAAATTCCGGCGGCCTGTGTTCGCACTAGTCTGGCGTCAATCCCTTGTTAAGCTCCCCATCCTGTGACGTGCATTAGGATTTGCGGGTCTAGTTTCAATCTCCTGGCTCCACTGTTGTCCTTGGTTTCGTTCTCTCCAATTACGGTCGCTTTGCCGTTCGTTATTCCTCCTATCCCAGATTCCTTGTCTAGATTGACCCTGCTCCCTGACGTTCTGGTTTCCGTGTCTTTGGTTTCCATAACCTTGAATAGCGTAACCTTGACTTCCGTAACCCTGGTTTCCTAACTGACCAGTGCGGTTATGCAATCTGTTGTAGACTTCCCTTCCTGGCCCGTGGTATTTGTTACTTTGCCCCTTCTTCCGGTCCTTTGCGTCTTGTTTATCAAAGACTACTTCGAGTTCGCGCAATAGACTCGTGAATGCTTCTATGTCAGATCCACACTTCCCGACAAGTGTCTGTTGGTACCTAACTGGCAATTTGGAAAAGCAAAATTTAATGATTTCTCCGTTGCTATATGGACTATCTAAAAATTGATTCTTCTTGAGTAAATCATCAAGAAATTTGGTTGCTCTCCTATGCCGGGACACTTCCAGTTCAGGGCAAATTATTATTTCCTCTTTAATCCTGTCTTGCGTTTACTTTGACCAGTAGGTCCGCAGGAATGCACCAACAAATTCCTGATAAGTCCGACACGTCGCTGCCACACCCCGCATCATTTCCGCGGCTTGGCCTTCGATGTGTCCACACATGAATTCTAATTTTGCCTGGGTTGGCCATGATGCCGGTAACGAATTTGTAAACTGCATCACCCAGCTCTTTGGATGCATCGACCCTCCATTTTCTTTTAACTTCTGGAATTTAAGTATCGACAGGAAGTGTTTGTGATCAAAATCCTGTCTGATCCTCGCACTGGTGTTGTCACTCGGTTCCGATACTTGCACGTCTGCTGAGTGTCCCGTTCTATCTTGCTGATAACTGTGATGTGCTACCTCTGTATCACAGTGGAAGTGGCACTCAGAATTCACTCTCGTAAGTGGGCTACAATTATTGGAGCTATTACTCGCTGTTTCTGCGTGTGCATTGTTAGTTCCGCACTCGGTCATTGAGCTAGAGCAAGGCGGGCTTTTCCTCGGAGACACAATTCTGTGTACTCCATCACTGGTATCCGAACGCGCAGTGCTCGTGTGCCCGGTTTGCTCTAGTTTTGCTATCCGACTCTCTACTTCTTCCATTCGTTTCGTGGTGTTCGCAACCGCGATATTACGTTGAGTTTTTAAGAACGCTAGGGATTTTGAGTGGGATTGTGTTGTACGTCGCAAACTCTTTCGAGTTTAGAAGTTGCTTCCGCGACTTTTATTGCCCCTATTGCTGCCGTTTTGGCCAGGCCTGCTACTTTTTGTGCAGCCATTGACATTTGTTTTACTTCTCCACATTCTTCCTTTATAGTTAGTAATTCCCCTCGAATTTCTCCTATATGCGAAATTATTGCCTGAGTGTCCGTCTTACGCTGTTCGTCAGCTTCTTCCTTCTCCTTCTTTCGCTGTTCATCATCTTCTTCCTTCTCCTTCTTACGCTGTTCGTCAGCTTCTTCTTTCATTGATCGTAGGAAGCTCAGTATTGGGTTTATGTCATCTTTTTGATCCTCTTCAGACATGGGCGATGTAACCCTGGACACATAGGCGCTAGAGCTCTGACGTGACCGAGCTGGCCCCTGTCTGCTCTCGTTCGTTTGATATAATCAAATCTGCTACCGTCTCGACCTGTGTGCCTGTCTCTGTTTCAACCTCTACCTCACTATCACAACCACGGCTGCGATGTTGCTCTAAGATCGCGTCCAAATCACCTTCCTCATCAATGACCCTGTCGTCCTGTCCTGATAAAATTGCGCCCATCTCATCTCCGAACCTATCACCGTCAGTAAATTGCCCCTTATCCATTATGCTATTCTCTTTTGTTTTAGCTTCGCTGGATAATAGTCGTGCCTTACTTCTCGTCATCATTCATGAAAAACTAATTTATCTACAATGCACAATAAAAATAATCTACTCCATATGTTTTTCCACATAAACATAAAATTTCAACAAAGAGTTTGGCACCTGCAATAATTTAATTTGATAGACATTAAATAAATAAAGGAAAGTTTCAGTAAAGTAGTGAGAAATGAAAGGGTTGCTCTACCGATTAACAGAATGAAAGTTCTGGGCAAAATAACAGTTTGATTTATTATGACTAAACTCAAAATCATAAACAAAACACATGAAACATTTACAGTACATCAAAATGGATCAAATTGGATACTCAAATAAATGCTGTGAAGGTGAAGTTGTGGTTCAAATGGCTCTGAGCACTATGGGACTCAACTTCTGAGGTCATTAGTCCCCTAGAACTTAGAACTAGTTAAAGAAGGTGATGTTGTCCATTTATGACGAAGTGGTATGTGGAGACAATCCCTTGCAACTCAAATCTTAAGAGAAACACACAACCAACCCAACATGAATTGCTGCTACAGTAATGAGAGCTCAGACAATGAACACCCAAGACAGAACAAAGTTAGACAAAGACGTACAGGCGCGCTCTGCTGAGCTCTGATTAAGACAGTGCAAATTCCCTAATCTGCCGGTGATGCGGACCTACATTACCAAACTGTCTTCTTAACTGCAAGGACACCATCTGGCATACCGGAAGCGATGGCTGGTTGCTTCGACGTCCCGTCGTGGTGATGATAATGTCGCGAGTATAGCCCGAAACAAATTGTCCTGGTCTGGTTGTTCCGGACTAGCGAAAACTGCCCAAGACAGACAACAAAGGCCGCTTGTACGCAGAACGCTCAATTGCCAATTGTACTCGGAAAGTTACGTTGAAGTCGAAACTTCAGCAACTTTGTTAAACAGTTACAATCAAATAAAAGTATATTAGACAGCCAACGGAAGGCAGGTTGTCCGGCGGAAAATTCCACTCTATTGCTGAAGCACTACCATTCCACAAATGGAGATTCTTGGCGCCAATTTCTGCGCCAATTTTGCTACGTCATGGAGCTATGCCCTGAGCAAGGCAATCACAGTTACAATTTTGCAGAAAACGCGGGAATTTGCCCGCCAAGACTGCATGGGAACACAAGTCATGCCCACGCCTCGATGGTAGCCCGCCAGAAAGTTTTTTCGCTAAGTTTCTGCGAAGTAATGGAATCTCTAGCCCAGCCGCTCCTTCAAGCCCCTGCGGCCGTGTCTCCGCCGCTATTATGACAATGTCGGCATCTGGAAAGCATTCACTCGACTCCCTCACACCCATTGGCTTTACCTTTTCAAGATCCGCAGAGCCCGCCTGTCACCGGACCACCCGGGTTACGAGAGATGCTGCGTGGGAAGTCCGCATGTGAAGGAATAGCAACTTTTCACTGCATGCAATTAGAAAGGAAAATCGAATTACTCAGAGTAAGATAAAAATATGAGAGGGGGCTTCTGCCACCTCTCAAGTAAATATAGCTTGTCGTTCCAACCTGCGGCGCTGTATCTATACAGGCACTGCGTATTGCAGTTACAGTGCCATGTGTTGGCAGTTTTTTGAACTATTTCGAAACTTCTGTAGAAAATTCTTCCAGGTTTCAAAATACATGTGTCATTTGTTGCAATCGTCTATTGATCCTAGTTTTCGAGGTATTGAATTTTGAAATCAGGGGAAATCTTTGCTTGAACCCTGTCACCTCAGAGTGTGGCGGTCAGTACAAAATGAGTAATTAACTGCATACAATCAATTCTTAGTCTTCATTAAAGAGCGACCAGTTATGGCCGCCGAGTGTCTCAATTGTTGCACGCCTCCACCGCAACCACTTTGGTACTATGTCCATCGGGCTATGATACTGAGTAATAGCTAAGTCATTCTTTGATGACGGTAAAAAAAACAGATCTTCACAAATTTATTAACAAAAAGGTTTTATTTTTACATACCGCCATTCTCCGACCACTCAGAAAACGTTTCATAGTCATTATCATGGCCTTAAATTTGTACTTAATGTTTTAGGGCGAAATAGAACAAACGGATGTAACTGAACCGTTACAGTAGCAGTGCGGAACAAGGACTATGTAGTAGAGAACTTCACCACTTAGTAGTCGGGCAATGGGATAACTCAGACATAATAATACTTTAGAGTAACTGAGATAATTCTGAAGGTGCTAGTACAAATTACTCTGTATTTAAAAAAGAAATACATATCAAATGTGATACTCATGCGGACTAAAAACGTGATTAAAAATGTACATGAATCAGAAAGCTGCCTTTCAGTGCACCACGTTTCAGTGGTTTACGTGTCAACTGCCTGAAGTATAATTGCTCAATGTAGTTAATGTATAATTGCATGCAGCGTTTAGTTTCACATTTCAGTTTTTATGGTTGTTGTTGTTTTGTTGTTGTTTCGTTGTTGCTGTTTGTGATGGACGACGACGACGATGATGATGATAAAGCAGTGAAAGCATGAAATCAGATGCCAGCATATGGTATTTTCATCTCGAACAGCTCTATGTGAGGGGGGAGGGGGAGAGGAGGGGAGGGCTGAGGGGAAAGTAGACACCAATCTTAAAGACCGTTCTGACGGACAGATCCCCCCCAACAGTTTCATAGAAAAGTGTTCTGGACACATTTGGGAATAACCTGCGCCATTAGCGGAAATTATGATAATCGGGTACTGTAGTGCACCACATTGTCTCCAGTTGCCCGTCGAATACTAGCAATAAAACTTACATCCAGCATCGGGTCTCGAACCAGCTGCCTTCAAGTCAATGAGTACAGTGCAAGCGTTCTATACTAACCTGATATACGGAGACGTGTGCACAGCGTATTTTGAGATGATGCAGTAATTTACTGCACCTACATCGCATAACTTTCTAAAAATTTAAGACTACTGACTTTTTTATTCTTTTTTAGCATGGGATGGTGCAACAACGTACATTCGATGGCATTCGTAACATTACAATAATTACAGATAATTCCGTTTCATCTGTTCACGTATTAATTCTCTCACCTTGAACAGCAGAGTCAATACAAAAATAATATTCTTACTGTACTAGTCGATACCAGTAAACCTCTCATTCTTTACAGCAACGAACTCCATTACGTAAAGCTTCAGACTTCTGCTAACTTTACAAAACAGTTAACGTGTTAAGTACTTGAAGTTAAGAATGTAAACGAGAATCAGTTTATAACAGGTTTCAAACTGTGTATAAATTTTGTTTCAATTCGCTAAATGCTCTCAATATCAAACATAGGATAAATGTCGTCTGGTTAATTTGCGCTTTGTTTTAAGCAAGAGATATTCTTCCACACATACCAATGTTTATGACGACATATCTCATGAATCATATGTCGTACGGTGATACAAATGAGCAAACTACATTCAGCGGTGTATGTGTATATATTGTCTGTAATGTGTGTTGCGAATATAGCTGGTAGTAAGGAAGTAATAAATTAAAAATACGAGCCTGATGCTGAACTTTTACTGAATGAACAGCAAAATTGTAGTCAGCGATAATCTTTTTCCTTTCATTTCTGTGGGAGTGGGTGGGGGGCGGGCGGTCAACGAAAAAGTTCATACAAATTTGAAGTTATGTGTAAATCATATTGGAAGTTTATAAGTGCCCTCATTCTTAGATACTGGAAGAATAAAATATGGTTATTTTGAGCGCCATGAGATACGCCGCGATAAATCTTTAATCTCATATTAACGTAAAATTATATTGCTTACTGTGCAGATTAAGACAGCATTTTAAATTCTTAAATTCGGTCAGTAATGAAACGAATACTGAAAATGAAATTTTTGTTGTACTGGAAGCCGTTATAGGCTACTTGCAATTGGGACCGGTGACTGTGCACCTGGTCAGTCTTTTGGCAATAATTATGGGTGTGGCACCGAGCAGCGGGAGATTTCATCAGTGCATCTGTGTAAAATGCTTACCTTCACTGAGCAACTTAAAAAATGCAATTTCATCTTTAATGGGCGAATTTTTTTGTTTCAATACCTGTTTATAAAATTATTGTCTTTTCATTCTTCTATATTACTCGAATGTATCAAAATATATCTATTCCTCGGAAACACCATTATCTCACTACTTTATCAACTCATTTTTATGCTACCTTCTCAGTTACACAGGTACCCCATTCCTTCCCTCCCTTAGCAACACTATATGAGAATATAATCCATTTACACTCGTCCCCAGTTACCACCTCTATTTGTGTACCACAACGCTTCCTCATTACTTCATAGCTCCTCCCCACCTACCCAATGATTCATTCATTCTTACAACCCATTTCTCCCCTCTTGACCTTATGGCTCATTATTTCCAATTACCCACTACCCCTATTATTTCACAGTCACACTGAATTATAACCACCCTATACAGCATAATTCTTTCTGTCGCACGATTTTCCCAGTTACTTCCCTAATTACCCACCTGCATTACTCTTCTGCTGCCCACGTATTATTCCCCCTGTCCCTCCCAAACAAACGTGAAATCACCCTATTGTCCCAACTTAGTCATACTTAAGGCGAGTTGGAACGCCCTATCCCGATAATGTTAAATTTAGTGACTGGCTTCCCTGTATTTCAGGGACCACTGTAACCATTGATATCAAAGTTTTACAGGACATTAAATTGTTTGTTGTAAGCCTACTGAGCTACAGTAATTGCATTTAAGCCATTGCTTTCGGAAATACAATTTTTTGATTACTCGGTTAAATTTTGTGTACTTTTTTATACATTTTCCAAACAATCTAATTATACATAACATTAAGTTCATCTTTTAATTTAGTAGACTCAGGATATGTATGGTGTTACTCCCTGAAAATCTGAATACTCTACTCGAAGTGGTTTCTTAGCTTTAGGGAAAAATGCAACAGATAATGTAAATTTTCGGGAACACCTTCTAAAGTTTCAAAAGACTGCAACTCACTCAATATATGCTTAATTTTTTTTATTTTTTAGTCACTCAGAAGCATCCTGCATCACATTGTATATCATCCTTTAGAACTTTTTTCCAAGTTTTTTCTTATTTTCTTCTTTCTGACTCCTTACTGGCCATCTGTGTTGCATACTCTGCTTTGTCAATGCCAACCTTGTCCATCCGTTCTCTGTTGCAGGTTTTTACAGGATTAATTCCGATATGCTGTAGCACTTTCACCCTACCAATGGTGCCATCATTAAAAGCAATAACAGCATGAGTGACCTCCCCATTTTAGTGTCTTCATTCTAACAATACTATTTTTTGGTAAGTTAGTCGATATAAGATTATTGAACGACACATTGGGATTTCGAGCCTGACCGTGCAGACACTTCTTCAGTAATTCAGGATTTGCCAGGTCTCTGTAAATATATTTTACGATATTCATGACTGCTACTGGGATGGAATGTTTATGGATGTATGAACTGTTTGAGTACTGGGCATTGCGGTAATTGCACCATGGATCAGATCCAGGAGGGCAAAGGTGGTGTACTGGTTTTTCATCAGTTGACAGTCTGTGGAAGAAGGCAGACCATACTGCCTGCTTCATTTTCAAAAAATCGTCAGTATTATTTCTAATGGCCATCCCATAATACTGCTGTAGTTCATCAATCATTTTGTCTATCAGCCTGCCCGTTATGGTTTTACCATGAGAAAGTTCCTTGTCTCTCAAACTTTGTTTCAACTTCCTGGTCCTGATGCCCATCCTCTTCTGGACATGGCCAATACAAACACGTAATCTAACCATTATAACACAGCAATCCACAGCCTTCTATATAAATAAATTACCGATTTTATTAGATCTTGACGTAATGCACGTAAAAATACACTCCTGGAAATGGAAAAAAGAACACATTGACACCGGTGTGTCAGACCCACCATACTTGCTCCGGACACTGCGAGAGGGCTGTACAAGCAATGATCACACGCACGGCACAGCGGACACACCAGGAACCGCGGTGTTGGCCGTCGAATGGCGCTAGCTACGCAGCATTTGTGCACCGCCGCCGTCAGTGTCAGCCAGTTTGCCGTGGCATACGGAGCTCCATCGCAGTCTTTAACACTGGTAGCATGCCGCGACAGCGTGGACGTGAACCGTATGTGCAGTTGACGGACTTTGAGCGAGGGCGTATAGTGGGCATGCGGGAGGCCGGGCGGACGTACCGCCGAATTGCTCAACACGTGGGGCGTGAGGTCTCCACAGTACATCGATGTTGTCGCCAGTGGTCGGTGGAAGGTGCACGTGCCCGTCGACCTGGGACCGGACCGCAGCGACGCACGGATGCACGCCAAGACCGTAGGATCCTACGCAGTGCCGTAGGGCACCGCACCGCCACTTCCCAGCAAATTAGGGACACTGTTGCTCCTGGGGTATCGGCGAGGACCATTCGCAACCGTCTCCATGAAGCTGGGCTACGGTCCCGCACACCGTTAGGCCGTCTTCCGCTCACGCCCCAACATCGTGCAGCCCGCCTCCAGTGCTGTCGCGACAGGCATGAATGGAGGGACGAATGGAGACGTGTCGTCTTCAGCGATGAGAGCCCCTTCTGCCTTGGTGCCAATGATGGTCGTATGCGTGTTTGGCGCCGTGCAGGTGAGCGCCACAATCAGGACTGCATACGACCGAGGCACACAGGGCCAACACCCGGCATCATGGTGTGGGGAGCGATCTCCTACACTGGCCGTACACCACTGGTGATCGTCGAGGGGACACTGAATAGTGCACGGTACATCCAAACCGACATCGAACCCATCGTTCTACCATTCCTAGACCGGCAAGGGAACTTGCTGTTCCAACAGGACAATGCACGTCCGCATGTATCCCGTGCCACCCAACGTGCTCTAGAAGGTGTAAGTCAACTACCCTGGCCAGCAAGATCTCCGGATCTGTCCCCCATTGAGCATGTTTGGGACTGGATGAAGCGTCGTCTCACGCGGTCTGCACGTCCAGCACGAACGCTGGTCCAACTGAGGCGCCAGGTGGAAATGGCATGGCAAGCCGTTCCACAGGACTACATCCAGCATCTCTACGATCGTCTCCATGGGAGAATAGCAGCCTGCATTGCTGCGAAAGGTGGATATACACTGTACTAGTGCCGACATTGTGCATGCTCTGTTGCCTGTGTCTATGTGCCTGTGGTTCTGTCAGTGTGATCATGTGATGTATCTGACCCCAGGAATGTGTCAATAAAGTTTCCCCTTCCTGGGACAATGAATTCACGGTGTTCTTATTTCAATTTCCAGGAGTGTATTAACATTTTCAACCTCTGAAGATTATATTTGTAAAAATAAAATACTTCCCATGTGAATTTATAAAATTAAATGTTATGAAGGCAAATGATATTGTTGCTAAAAGTACACAAATTTGGCCGGCCGAAGTGGCCGTGCGGTTAAAGGCGCTGCAGTCTGGAACCGCAAGACCGCTACGGTCGCAGGTTCGAATCCTGCCTCGGGCATGGATGTTTGTGATGTCCTTAGGTTAGTTAGGTTTAAGTAGTTCTAAGTTCTAGGGGACTAATGACCTCAGAAGTTGAGTCCCATAGTGCTCAGAGCCATTTTTACACAAATTTGAGCTATGAACAGTAATACTTGTGGAAAGTGGATCTCTTTGCTATATCTACCACGTACGTGCTTAATGGATCATTTCAAAGTGTTGTACTTCCCACTTCAGTAACTTAATAACTTGTGACAAAATAACACCAGGATTCTTCATTTACGGCCTTAAAACACAGAATGTATATAGTCCATCGATTTCCACCTTCGTCACGATACGATCCCAGAGATTAGCTGCAGCTGGCGTAATACTTGTAGCGCCTACAGTGGGTCGAAAGCTAGCTAATTGAAGAATAAATGTTTCTGAAAAGCATTATACAGCGACTGGTCGTAGTGTTAATACGTAGAATCATCCGTTTAAACCACAGTCGCAGGATAAAGGTGGATAAAACGTAAGAGAGACTTCTGTTTCGTATCAAAAAAGTAAATTGCATGGGATTATATAGCGTTATGTTGCGATCGCAGTATTATTTCGTGTTAACCGATATTTCGCTTTAAAAGTTTAGCATTTTATTTCGATAATACATTGTGTGACCAAAAGTTTCTGGATACTATTAGTTAACGTTAATAGTATGGGGTAGGTCCACCGTTCGCCTTTATGACGGCTTCGGTGGTCCTGCGGACACTTACACCGAGGTGTCAGAGTCTGTGTAAGAACAGCAGCCGTCCTTCCTTAAGAGCCGAAACCACACAAGGTAAAGATGCTGGACGCTGGGGTCTGGAACGAAGTCAACAGTTCATTTGGCTCAGGTCGGGCATCTAGGCCCGCCAGTCCGTTTCAGGAACATTATTGTCCACAGATGCTGCTTTATACAGGTCTACGAACAGTTCCTCTGCTGTACGGAGTAAAATATTTTCTTATGTTTCCGAATTCAGAGGACAACATACTAACCACGAGAAACATTACCATACCATAACCCGACCTCCTCTGTCCTTCATTGTTGGCACTACACATGCATCCGCCAAACCCAGCTCAAGAGTCGCTTAGCATAAACTCAAAAAAAAAAAAAAAAAAAAAAAAAATTAAATGAGCTTGTGGCATTGTTGGCCGGGAGGCCCCATCCGGGAGGTTCGGCCGCCGAGTAAAAGTGTTATTTCAGTCGACGCCACATTGGGCGACTTGCATGCCGGTGATCAGGATGAAATGATGAGGAGGACAACACAATACCCACTCCGCGAGCGGGGAATATCTCCAACACGGCCAGGAATCGAACCCGGGCCCGCTACATAGGAGGCAAGCACGTTACCACTTAGCTAAGCATCCGGACAGCATAGACTACAGAAATGCACGTTACGAAGAGTGCTCGACCATTCCACCCTATTCTTCCTAACTCTTTAAGCACAATCATTGTGTTACCTGCACTGCTGGTATTACTATGGAACTCACAAGTGATTCTTGCCTCTGATTTCATGCGGTTATTTACAACTACCCTTCGAAATGGTCGACGGTCTCTGCCCGCCAACACATGATTCTGGTGTTGGTTTCGCTGTGGTTGTCAGACTAGTACATTTATTACTCAGGTGATATTCGTGACTTGCCCACTTTTTTTTTCTCCATACTCCGCAAGCCACCTGACGGTGTGCGGCGGAGGGTACCTTGAGTACCTCTATTCCAGTCTCGTATTGTTCGTGGAAAGAAGGATTGTCGGTATGCCTCTGTGTGAGCTCTAATCTCTCTGATTTTATCCTCATGGTCTCTTCGCGAGATATACGTAGGAGGGAGCAATATACTGCTTGACTCCTCGGTGAAGGTATGTTCCCGAAACTTCAACAAAAGCCCGTACCGAGCTACTGAGCGTCTCTCCTGCAGAGTCTTCCACTGGGGTTTATCTATCATCTCCGTAACGCTTTCGCGATTACTAAATGATCCTGTAACGAAGCGCGCTGCTCTCCGTTGGATCTTCTCTATCTCTTCTATCAACCCTATCTGGTACGGATCCCACATTGCTGAGCAGTATTCAGGGGGCGAACAAGCGTACTGTAACCTGCTTCCTTTGTTTTCGGATTGCATTTCCTTAGGATTCTTCCAATGAATCTCAGTCTGGCATCTGCTTTACCGACGATCAACTTTATATGATCATTCCATTTTAAATCACTTCTAATGCGTACTCCCAGGTAATTTATGGAATTAACTGCTTCCAGTTGCTGACCTGCTATATTGTAGCTAAATGATAAGGGATCTTTCTTTATATGCATTCGCAGCGCATTACACTTGTCTACATTGAGATTCAGTTGCCATTCCCTGCACCATGCGTCAATTCGCTGCAGATCCTCCTGCATTTCAGTACAATTTTCCATTGTTACAACCTCTCGATATACCACAGTATCATCCGCAAAAAGCCTCAGTGAACTTCCGATGTCATCCACAAGGTCATTTATGTATATTGTGAATAGCAACTGACCTACGACACTCCCCTGCGGCACACCTGAAATCACTCTTACTTCGGAAGACTTCTCTCCATTGAGAATGACATGCTGCGTTCTGTTATCTAGGAACCCTTCAATCCAATCATACAATTGGTCTGATAGTCCATATGTTCTTACTTTGTTCATTAAAGGACTGTGGGGAACTGTATCGAACGCATTGCGGAAGTCAAGGCCACTGAGGTTTCCTGACCGTCCCATACTACTCACAACACAATGCGCCCGCCTCCTTTTATATTGGTGGACCGCTCTCGTGATGTCTAGTGTTCAATTCCACGTTACACAAGGGTGTCCGTACACTTTTGATGGGACAGTTTAGCTGTAGAGCCGGCCGCGGTGGCCGAGCGGTTCGAAGCGCTTCAGTCCGGAACCGCAAGACTTCTACGGTCGCAGGTTCGAATCCTGCATCGGGCGTTGATGTGTGTAATATCCTTAGGTTAGTTAGGTTTAAGTAGCTCTAAGTTGTACGGGACTGATGACCTAGATGTTAAATCTCATAGTGCCCAGAGCCATTTGAACCATTTGATTTTTAGCTGCAGAGTGTAGAAGAGCTTGAGCTGTGAAGGCTGCGTGTGCCGGCAGGTTACGGCAACGTGACGCCCAAGACTGAGTGGGGGAAGCTGGCGACGATCGTGTACGCCATCGTGGGCATGCCGCTGTTCCTGCTCTACCTGTCGAACATCGGCGACATCCTGGCGCGCAGCTTCAAGTGGACGTTCGCGCGCCTTTGCCTGTGCCGCGGCTGCGCCCGCCGCCGTCGCCTCCCGCCGCCTCCGCCACCGCCGCCCTGGCAGGTAGGTGGGCCGCCGCCTCGTCTTCAGGTTACCGTCTGCTCCTCACCACCCGTTTCCGAAACGATTCTTGCCTTTCTCATGGGACGTATGTGTCGAAATACCAGAGTTATCAGTGTTTTACGTCGGAGTTGGCCTACTCAGAGAGTTTAATTTGTCATCTCATAAAATTCAAGTTGTGATTTCAATCGCCCATACCCACTAATCACTAGTTTATCGATTCACGAAAGCTAAGAGAAATACGACAAATAGAATCTTGCATGGTCTTTAAGAAAAAACGGTCTGTGACAGTGAGCGATGGTGTAACGAGCTTGCGTCATCTGTTAGAGAGAGACGTACACGCTGGTCCAGTTCATTCGCTGCCCTACCGCACTGATTACGTGTGTTATTCCCTATCTGCACTTAACTGATCTGCATTTGTTCTGACAAAGAGCTCCAATCTGCGTAGCATACCTATTCTTTGCATGACCGAAAACAATTCGTCAACACATATATGAAGATAGTAATTGTTCTTTCGGACATGTCCGAAAGAACAGATACCATCTTCATATATAGTTAAAGCTAACCGGCCATTGACCTTCTTCGGTGCTGGATGCACACGCATTGCCCGAACTCTTACGGAACTCGGTAAGATTGTCTGCCGTGGGTAATGAGTGTAATGGGCAGGAGCACTACGAATGTAGTGTGTGGACATTAAGTTGGGAATGTGGGTCTCACGAGGAGTGTGCAAGGGATAAATCTCTGCAGTCGCACTATCCTGTGTGCCCACGGTGGCTCAGATGGATAGAGTGTCTGCGATGTAAGCAGTACATCCGGGTTCGGGTCCCGGTCGCGGCACACATTTTCAACTGTCTCCGTTGATGTATATCAACGCCTGTCGACAGCTTAGGTTCTTGATTTAATTATCATTTAATTCCTGAAGAAGTTTGTGCATCTCCAAACAAGTAGAAAGGAAACTGGTGAAAAAACAATATTATGTCAAGCCCGTATGTCATTCTGTTAACATTAAGTACATTAGCATCAATACCAACGTAATCATAAAAGACTCAACGTTCAGAAATCACGGAGCTTGTACTGTAGCAGCCAGTTCCTCGTAATACTAATGTCTCTTAAAATTGTCTATCTAGTGACTCCTCGCTGAGATCAAATAATAATTGCACTGCCACATGGGACTTTGTAAAGGAAACGCCAGGATTCATCTGAAACTTCCTTACACCGAAACACGCGACAGTCTCCAAGATGACAAAAAATGACGCCCGCAATCACGATCAAAAAGCCATCGGCGATTGCCAAACACAACACTAAGAATGTCCACAGTAAGATAAAAAGCATTGACCTATTTACCGGCATCATTCTGAGAGATGACTCAATAGCGCAACATAATCTTTCTTCATCGCAGCTAATCCCGTCTATATCTGTAGATGTTGTCACATTCAAAAATATAATTTCGAAACACCAATGAAAGTGACTTCCTATGTGACTACTCATATTTATACTTTGCTAACATCAGATGACCATCAACATCTACATCTATACCTACATGATTACTCTGCAATTCACATTTAAGTGCTTGGCAGAGGGTTCATCGAACCACAATCATACTATCTCTTTACCATTCCACTTCCGAACAGCGTGCGGGAAAAACGAACACCTAAACCTTTCTGTTCGAGCTCTGATTTCTCTTATTTTATTTTGATGATCATTCCTACCTATGTAGGTTGGGCTCAACAAAATACTTTCGCATTCGGAAGAGAAAGTTGGTGACTGAAATTTCGTGTATAAATATCGCCGCGTCGAAAAATGTCTTTGCTTTAATGACTTCCATCCCAACTCGCGTATCATATCTGCCATACTCTCTCCCCTATTGCGTGATAATACAAAACGAGCTGCCCTTCTTTGCACCCTTTCGATGTCCTCCGTCAATCCCACCTGGTAAGGATCCCACACCGCGCAGCAATATTTTAACAGAGGACGAACGAGTGTAGTGTAAGCTGTCTCTTTAGTGGACTTGTTGCATCTTCTAAGTGTCCTGCCAATGAAACGCAACCTTTGGCTCGCCTTCCTCACAATATTATCTACACTCCTGGAAATGGAAAAAAGAACACATTGACACCGGTGTGTGAGACCCACCATACTTGCTCCGGACACTGCGAGAGGGCTGTACAAGCAATGATCACACGCACGGCACAGCGGACACACCAGGAACCGCGGTGTTGGCCGTCGAATGGCGCTAGCTGCGCAGCATTTGTGCACCGCCGCCGTCAGTGTCAGCCCGTTTGCCGTGGCATACGGAGCTCCATCGCAGTCTTTAACACTGGTAGCGTGCCGCGACAGCGTGGACGTGAACCGTATGTGCAGTTGACGGACTTTGAGCGAGGGCGTATAGTGGGCATGCGGGAGGCCGGGTGGACGTACCGCCGAATTTATCAACACGTGGGGCGTGAGGTCTCCACAGTACATCGATGTTGTCGCCAGTGGTCGGCGGAAGGTGCACGTGCCCGTCGACCTGGGACCGGACCGCGGCGACTCACGGATGCACGCCAAGACCGTAGGATCCTACGCAGTGCCGTAGGGGACCGCACCGCCACTTCCCAGCAAATTAGGGACACTGTTGCTCCTGGGGTATCGGCGAGGACCATTCGCAACCGTCTCCATGAAGCTGGGGTACGGTCCCGCACACCGTTAGGCCGTCTTCCGCTCACGCCCCAACATCGTGCAGCCCGCCTCCAGTGCTGTCGCGGCAGGCGTGAATGGAGGGACGAATGGAGACGTGTCGTCTTCAGCGATGAGAGTCGCTTCTGCCTTGGTGCCAATGATGGTCGTATGCGTGTTTGGCGCCGTGCAGGTGAGCGCCACAATCAGGACTGCATACGACCGAGGCACACAGGGCCAACACCCGGCATCATGGTGTGGGGAGCGATCTCCTACACTGGCCGTACACCACTGGTGATCGTCGAGGGGACACTGAATAGTGCACGGTACATCCAAACCGACATCGAACCCATCGTTCTACCATTCCTAGACCGGCAAGGGAACTTGCTGTTCCAACAGGACAATGCACGTCCGCATGTATCCCGTGCCACCCAACGTGCTCTAGAAGGTGTAAGTCAACTACCCTGGCCAGCAAGATCTCCGGATCTGTCCCCCATTGAGCATGTTTGGGACTGGATGAAGCGTCGTCTCACGCGGTCTGCACGTCCGGCACGAACGCTGGTCCAACTGAGGCGCCAGGTGGAAATGGCATGGCAAGCCGTTCCACAGGACTACATCCAGCATCTCTACGATCGTCTCCATGGGAGAATAGCAGCCTGCATTGCTGCGAAAGGTGGATATACACTGTACTAGTGCCGACATTGTGCATGCTCTGTTGCCTGTGTCTATGTGCCTGTGGTTCTGTCAGTGTGATCATGTGATGTATCTGACCCCAGGAATGTGTCAATAAAGTTTCCCCTTCCTGGGACAATGAATTCACGGTGTTCTTATTTCAATTTCCAGGAGTGTATGTGGTCTTTCCAACTGAAGTTGTTCGTAACTTTAACACCCAGGTACTTAGTTGAATTGACAGCCTTGAGAATTGCAGTATTTATTGAATAATCGAATTCCAACGGATTTCTTTTGGAACTCATGTGGATCAAAACTAGACATGATTGTCTCAATGGGAATTCCGCGATCGTTAATGAAATAAAGTGTGGCGTTTCAGTCTTCGATCGCTATTCTTTATTTTCAATTACCGGTTTCGGGCTAGCTGCCCATCTTCAGATCATATATTGTAGTTACAGAGTAACTTGTCCGTGCAGAACACTCGGTTCGCTGTCATATCCTTTATCCTTATGACAGCGATAAGTTATTCTGTAACTACAATATATGATCTGAAGATGGAAAGCTAGCCCGAAACCGGTAACTGAAAATAAAGAATAGCGATCGAAGACTGAAACGCCATATTTTACTCATGTGGATCACCTCACACTTCTCGTTATTTAGCGTCAACTCCCACGTGCCACACCATACAGCAATCTTTTCTAAATCGCTTTGCAACCGAAAAGATTATTGCGTCAGTGACGCGGAACAGACATCCCTTACAGATCCATCCTCGGTCAGCGCCTCTTGAGGTCTGCCTCAAACGAGTTACTTCTACCCTTATTTATGTACTTTTTGCCGACTATGACATTAGAAGTGTCACTTTTCCGACAATATATAATTCTGATATTGTGAAGCTCAACACGTGTTCCTCCCTTGTTAACGGACTCCGAAATCTCCTCAAAATAATTCTGCAGTCTCTCTCTCTGCTACAAAACGTGTCTGTTTGGGGAAGGTTCCACCTCCAGAATCGACTCGTCTGTTTTCTGGAAATTTACAATAATCATATGAGCTTAAGAAACGAATTAAAATTTGTGCCAGAGGCGGTATTATCATAGATAACGTTGCGGCTCAGATGTAATTACACCAATTCTGCAAATTGTCCTCACCAAATTGTTTCCTCATATGACAAAAGAGGAAGACAATACAAGGAATGAGTCAATATTTGATAACTCATAGAAGCAGCAAGTCTGTTTCCAGTGAAGAATGGCATGTAGAGTTGTCGTGGATTCCCCTGGATTCCCCGGCTCTCCCTCCCCACTCTCCCTCTGCACGCCACATAGACAGCATTCCGAGCCGCTTCCATCTAACAGACTCCTCTATCCAAAAATCGAAAACCGCAGCCAGTTCATAATATTGTGTAGTAATTCGCTTTCGGCAGCAGGGAAATACTGCAGTTATGTAGTATAGACGCCCAAAGACAGTTATACTATTTTCCTGCTGCCAAAAACGAATTACCGCCAATATTTACCCTTTGGTTTTGGCTCTTCTAGTGATGATACTCTCGCATGCGGTTTTCAGTGTGTACCAGGTATGCAGAGAAATAAACACACAAACAATTGATTAACTTGGTTTTTATAGGTGACACTTAAAACTTCATAACTACCTCCCATATCTTGGTGATCGTGTGGATGATATTCTGCCTCAAAATCGATGGTACGTCTGCAGTCGAAGTCAAAGTTTTTCAAAGCTCTTTCAAACTGTGCCTGTAATAATGGATCCCGGTATGTTTCAAATCGGCACCCTCTTCATTTTCTATCGTTATGGCACACAGTTTCTTCTTCTCGTAGAGGCCTTTAATGTATCTTCATAAACTTTCCTTTATTTTCTATTTGTTTGCGATCATTTATTTTCCAATTCCTTCACATTTTCCCTGTATCCATTTCGCTTTTGCTTCTTATACTTGCATGATTCCTAAGGCGCGAGTCTGAGAAGTTACGCCACTACAAAATGCGAGATCTGATATAGCCGACTGTCCTCATACGTACACGACACTGTGCACCAAACGCAGCCGTCATGATCACCCTAATTTATGCAGCTATCAACTAATCCTTCAAAGAGACGGCGACAGAGGTGACTTACTTCATATCATGTATCGCACTAAAAATGGATTGCAAGGTCTTCACAAGCTCTCGAGACATTTGGCAAAAGACACATCTGCACTTTTCTGGCATCCCCAAAATAAGAATTACATACGACAATTCTATCTGAAAAGGTAAAAATTCATCGCCGACATGTACTTTCGTCACATTCCTTCTGCATACTCCTGGCCCGTCTTCATGAAGTTTATATTCACCGTTTTAGGTTGAAGTGCTGGATCTTCTTCATGTTCCATTCTGTTAGGAAGTTTCTCAAACTATAGCTATATTCACTTTCTTGCCCTTATCAAGGCAAACGACTTTGGACAGTTCCATTTCAACTTACATCGCTTGTTTCGCAACCTATTTCCCCTCAAGTATTTTATGCCTGCTGTTTGTATTTTTCTCTTAGCTTTATTTTTATTTACGCACCTCTCAAGTACACACTACAATTATGGTATCCTCATAGTTTCTACATATTTCATTTTATTATGTTTTATGGTCTTGCAGTTAAATCTTCCACTGATAATACCACATATCGTTTGAAATTTGTACATGTGTCCATCTACATTATTATCATTATCACTTCTCATATATCATATGGATATTTATATTTTGAGATTCAAGAATTTGATTTATTTTTATGGACTCCAAACTTCATCTTATGTAATGAAATTTTAAGAATGTTTTGTGTGGTTGCCACGTTTAATCGCAGTTCTGCTAGAAGGAGCCCATCTCGACATTTTTTATAAGCGATACACAACGTTCGATGATGACAAGTCTTTTCTTCTCAATGTCTTTCGTTGTGCGCGTGGTGATTCTGCAGAAATAATAGCAATGAATAAAGCCTCTACGTGTTTTCAGATCCAAAAATGAGTGGACAAATAACGGATGGCACGGTGCTAATATCTGAAATTGTAGTGTCATTCTTCGTGCTATTGTTTGGAAACTAATTATTTCCTGTAAATTACGCCAGCGATTTCCTGATTCAGGAAACAGTTTGTAAAACACTGTTCCAAAAAAGTTTATTAAAATAGTTTGTAATTTCATTGACTTGTGTTATTATACGATCACGAGTTTAATATGCTCAGAATTGGGTTACGCCTGATGCCTTGCTCTGATGCGCAGAGGTCGTCATCGGCTCCAGCGTCCTTCCAGGAGTTCCAGATGGAGCGCCGGGCGCCCCCGATGCGCCGTTCGTTGGGCCAGCGACCCCTGGGTACAGGGGCGGACGTGGGGGTGGGCCTGCGGGACCTCGACGGCGGCGGCGGCGCTTTCTCGGAAGACGGCGTCGTCTCCGACCCGGAGGCCGACGAGGACCTCGACGACTCCGCTGACGAGGACTCCACCAGCAGCACGTCCAGCTACGACCCGCAGTCCGTCACCGTGCCCGTCACCCTCTGCCTGGCCATCATGGTGGGGTGAGTCTGTTGAAATCAACGACGACAGGCCTCAAATCTCTGGTACCAATTTGTTTTTAATCTGCTTTTCGTCCTCTCTTGCAACGAGCAGAGCGGACACTTGTAGATGCGAACCACTAGAGTAGTGCTAGTCAAACTACGGTACGCGGGCAGTACACGGTCCGTATCAAGGATTCGTACGGCCCCCTTTCCTCAGCCTTAAAAAAAAAAAAAAAAAAAAAAGTTTGGCATTGGTGTATTTGACTGTGAGCTATGTAAAGTAGGCCACGTATCTCAGGGGTAGAGGGAAAAGTAGCATGGCCAATGCTGGGTTAGAGGATGTAAGAAGAGGAATGTTTCATTGTTTATCTTGTAGTACCGACAGTTCACGGGCGTGTGCTACTCGTACCGATCACCTACTATGGTACAAATTTCGAACAGGCGTAACATGAATTCGTGAACACGCATTATAGAGATGGCCCTCTTAAAATGTGGTACACAGTTGTAGCAAGGAATATGAAAATAAATTAACGTTATAGTAATTTGTTGGGCCCAGAAAAATATATAATGAATTTACGTACCGCCTAAGATCAAATCAAGAACTTTATCAATGATTTGAAAATATCACCACCACAATGAAGGAAAGAAGACTGTCTTTCTATGGACATATTAAAGGGATGGAATAAGAGAGGCTCGCCCACAGGATTCCTCTCTTCCAGGAGAACAGGAGACAGAAGTTCCATGGGCGAAAGAAGTACACTGGGATATAGGAGAATGCGATATCACGGCAGAAGAAATTGTGAACAGACTGATCTTTAGGAAAAAGTTTGAGGAGGTGAAGGATTTCTTCGAGGAGAAAACGAGGAAGAACAGAGTATTCTCGGCAGAAGAACGTGCACGAGTGATCCAACGGATGAAGGAGTACCGGCGAAAGAGGAAGAAAGAGAACTTTAGAAAGTGAGGGAAGTTGTGTAAACGTAGCCCATAGATGGCTGCAACGAAAATAAATAAATAAATAATAGTACGCGATGAGCAGAAGAAAAATTACATTAAAACATTTAGTTACTATTTGTAATGTTAATTCATTCTGCATAAGGCAATTAAATGTATTGAAACTTCCCCTTTGAATGTAAAGAATGACAGTGCTGGAAAAAACTCTTACGTTAATAGATTTTCAAACAGCTGATCAACACTAAACTGACACACAATATTGTTAGCGCAACGCAGTCTGACTTTCAATAATCCCTACAAAAGAATGGCCCTGACTAACAATAACCTTTCATGACTCACTTACCTCACAAAAATCTTCGTTACTCGAACTACTGCAATACAGCGAGCGCTAATACTGCCATCTAAAGTATATAGAGTTACTGTTGACAATCAGTTAACGATACAGTCACGCAGGCAACACAATATTTCCTTAGACAACTACAGTGTCACAGTGTTGCGGTCGCTGAATATGGCACCAATCTGAAACCGATAACAGTCCACATGAAGTGTTCTGAATCCTACAGATTTTTTTTACTTCGTTCTTACTGTAGCTAGTGTATTAGGATCTCATATCATACTAACTTATGTAGGTTAGCTATTAATAATAAAGTCGGCTCAAGGTGCCGCCCTATATTGTCAGTAATGGCTCTTCAGCAAACATGATTGACGACCACCTCATCAGAGAGTCGTGGATCTTTTCAGCTAGTGCGCAGAATCTCTAGAAAACACCGGCTCTTACGATGCTGCTATAAACGATCTCGAGGGCACCGGTTCCAACTGCTATTTATCTCATTCGCTCCGATATTTTAAGTGACGTTTAATCTCTATAAGGCCTCTAGCTGAGGACACGTGTTATAATAATCATATAGTTTAGTTTTCCGTCCCTCTAGATGCTATCACATCGCGGAGGAGATAAAGAATCGTGTGCAGATGTGAAGAATAATGGATGGAAATGTCAGACAGCAAGATGCAGCTAGCAGTCAGCAATGCCACTTCAACGTACCTCCTTCCAGACATGCAGTACACATGAGCTCTTCTCATAGGACACAGCTCTGACACATGGTTTCTTTCTGCAGCGAGAGAAACCTTCAACGTGTGGTGCTTGTGGTGTACATATTACAGTGCACCACCTTTTAAGTGGACCTGTTTTACTTTCAGACAAGAAAACAAAGATTAATTCATCTAGAGAGACCACTCTATTTTGGATAACCAATGTGACACGACTTTTAAGATTCTGTGAAATATCCGACTTGCCCCCTACATAATTTAAGAGCTTTTAATGTGTAATTTCAGAGTGGCTGGCACATTCCTTTTTTTATGAGTGATCAAGCAGCCACGTATCCTTGTGTCGTTGTTTCAGCTGCCTTATTGTATTATCTGTGTTGCACGAGTGCATGCTGTAAACTAAAGCCTCCGAATTTTTTATTCCGTTCTCAATATCGGCTGAGGTATTACATACCATGGACATTACTCGGTCAAATTTCACGCTTCACTGACGCAAGTTGCAACCCTCTGCCGTTAGAGGGCTCCGAATTGTAGCGTGTAACATGGCGATGCGTAACGTAACTAGGCTGTAATCGAGACTAACTGCAGAAGACGTGCCTCCAATTGAAATTCTAGAAGAATCAAAACTGAGTAAGGTGATGATTGTATTGACATGGGTAATCGGCGTCGTTGAGTTGTTTGTGCTAGTAATGAAGCAAACGGTGGTTCTAAACTCGACGCGTTGTAGAGAGAGCTCAGATATTTCGAATTAAAAGAATATCTGCGAGGAATTACAACACCCTCATTGACATTGTAGCGAGAAGGAAGCACTTCTCTGGGTGGTATCACAAACCTGGTGTCTTTCTGCTTCGGTAAGTCCTTCGTAGCACAGTAGTAGCGCTCAGTCGCCAGGTTCTATGTAGGTGGTGACCCTACTGAAGTGTAGTTTTTATCGATGCCAGTTGTTAATTGTCAACAACGTTTGAACTATACTTGTTTTAATACAGAAATTGCTTTGTCACACACGTCACAGAATCAGTATTTATAATATGGCTACTCTGGACTACGCCGTTATATTCGACCGTTTATACACATAAACACAGTTTTCTCACTTTACGTAATGATAGACACTGCACACGACACGTGGCTTTCTTATAACTAATAACTTCACTTTATATCTTGTTTAACATCTGAAATGTGCACTCGTGACCGTTCTTTTAGAGCCGGCCCGGTTACTCGACAGTGAGTTTTGAGTGGCTCCTCGCGACTAACTCCCTTGTCTTCCCAAAGGCCAAGAGAGACCACCCCACCTTTCCCCCTCAGCCAATGAGGGCACTTCTCTCGTTCGAAACCTTCAGCCAAAGGCCGTTCATCGCTGTTGCTAGGCGGATGTGACGTCACGTTTGCGGACATTGTGACGGAAGTTTGTCTCGGAACACTGTCTCAGATTGTAAGATCCTACTCCCGAATAGTCGGATCTTGTCCCTACTAAGGTTGCCAACACTGCCTCCTATGATTTCATCACTAATTCTGCTTGCTGACGCTTAATTGTTAAATGTACATGTAGCCTGACTGCTACTGAGAATTACCGATCGGATAAACACACTCCTGGAAATGGAAAAAAGAACACATTGACACCGGTGTGTCAGACCCACCATACTTGCTCCGGACACTGCGAGAGGGCTGTACAAGCAATGATCACACGCACGGCACAGCGGACACACCAGGAACCGCGGTGTTGGCCGTCGAATGGCGCTAGCTGCGCAGCATTTGTGCACCGCTGCCGTCAGTGTCAGCCAGTTTGCCGTGGCATACGGAGCTCCATCGCAGTCTTTAACACTGGTAGCATGCCGCGACAGCGTGGACGTGAACCGTATGTGCAGTTGACGGACTTTGAGCGAGGGCGTATAGTGGGCATGCGGGAGGCCGGGTGGACGTACCGCCGAATTGCTCAACACGTGGGGCGTGAGGTCTCCACAGTACATCGATGTTGTCGCCAGTGGTCGGCGGAAGGTGCACGTGCCCGTCGACCTGGGACCGGACCGCAGCGACGCACGGATGCACGCCAAGACCGTAGGATCCTACGCAGTGCCGTAGGGGACCGCACCGCCACTTCCCAGCAAATTAGGGACACTGTTGCTCCTGGGGTATCGGCGAGGACCATTCGCAACCGTCTCCATGAAGCTGGGCTACGGTCCCGCACACCGTTAGGCCGTCTTCCGCTCACGCCCCAACATCGTGCAGCCCGCCTCCAGTGGTGTCGCGACAGGCGTGAATGGAGGGACGAATGGAGACGTGTCGTCTTCAGCGATGAGAGTGGCTTCTGCCTTGGTGCCAATGATGGTCGTATGCGTGTTTGGCGCCGTGCAGGTGAGCGCCACAATCAGGACTGCATACGACCGAGACACACAGGGCCAACACCCGGCATCATGGTGTGGGGAGCGATCTCCTACACTGGCCGTACACCACTGGTGATCGTCGAGGGGACACTGAATAGTGCACGGTACATCCAAACCGTCATCGAACCCATCGTTCTACCATTCCTAGACCGGCAAGGGAACTTGCTGTTCCAACAGGACAATGCACGCCCGCATGTATCCCGTGCCACCCAACGTGCTCTAGAAGGTGTAAGTCAACTACCCTGGCCAGCAAGATCTCCGGATCTGTCCCCCATTGAGCATGTTTGGGACTGGATGAAGCATCGTCTCACGCGGTCTGCTCGTCCAGCACGAATTCTGGTCCAACTGAGGCGCCAGGTGGAAATGGCATGGCAAGCCGTTCCACAGGACTACATCCAGCATCTCTACGATCGTCTCCATGGGAGAATAGCAGCCTGCATTGCTGCGAAAGGTGGATATACACTGTACTAGTGCCGACATTGTGCATGCTCTGTTGCCTGTGTCTATGTGCCTGTGGTTCTGTCAGTGTGATCATGTGATGTATCTGACCCCAGGAATGTGTCAATAAAGTTTCCCCTTCCTGGGACAATGAATTCACGGTGTTCTTTTTTCAATTTCCAGGAGTGTATGCATAATGCTTGGCTTAAACACGTGAAGGGAATGAACATATACTTTACAGATTTGACTTTAATATAATGAAGCGATGCAAGCGGAGCTGAGGTAATTGGTTCGTGAAGAAAGTGAAACATTCCACACGGATGGTATTAAAACACTGCTCTCTCGATGGGAGAAATGTGATCGTTCCCAGGGTGAATATGTTGGGAAATAAATATGAAGACATGCGGAATAAAAACTTAGTATGGTAATAACATTTGTTTGATTTAAAAAGATTTAAGAATTTTCACATTAAAAATGTAGAGCCATTACTTTTAAGCACACCCTCGTAAAAGAACGTTTGACATGCATCCGGGAAGCAAGCACATTAACGTGCCGCTTCTGGGATTCGGGCAGCCGAGCATGCACCTGATCGAATCCACCTCTCCGCTAAACGAGGACTGGTGAGCCGACAAGTCTGGACGTGGCTTCTAGGCGATTTCCTGCGACCTACTAGGCGAATATAATATTTTTAATCATGTTTCGCCTCAGAGGTACGTTGTTGTTGTGGTCTTCAGTCCAGACACTGGTTTGATGCAGCTCTCTATGCAACTCTATCCTGTGCAAGCTTTTTCATCTCCCAGTACCTACTGCAACCTACATCCTTCTGAATCTGTTTAGTGTATTCATCTCTTGGTCTCCCTCTACTACACTCCTGGAAATAGAAAAAAGAACACATTGACACCGGTGTGTCAGATCCACCATACTTGCTCCGGACACTGCGAGAGGGCTGTACAAGCAATGATCACACGCACGGCACAGCGGACACACCAGGAACCGTGGTGTTGGCCGTCGAATGGCGCTAGCTGCGCAGCATTTGTGCACCGCTGCCGTCAGTGTCAGCCAGTTTGCCGTAGCATACGGAGCTCCATCGCAGTCTTTAACACTGGTAGCATGCCGCGACAGCGTGGACGTGAACCGTATGTGCAGTTGACGGACTTTGAGCGAGGGCGTATAGTGGGCATGCGGGAGGCCGGGTGGACGTACCGCCGAATTGCTCAACACGTGGGGCGTGAGGTCTCCACAGTACATCGATGTTGTCGCCAGTGGTCGGTGGAAGGTGCACGTGCCCGTCGACCTGGGACCGGACCGCAGCGACGCACGGATGCACGCCAAGACCGTAGGATCCTACGCAGTGCCGTAGGGGACCGCACCGCCACTTCCCAGCAAATTAGGGACACTGTTGCTCCTGGGGTATCGGCGAGGACCATTCGCAACCGTCTCCATGAAGCTGGGCTACGGTCCCGCACACCGTTAGGCCGTCTTCCGCTCACGCCCCAACATCGTGCAGCCCGCCTCCAGTGGTGTCGCGACAGGCGTGAATGGAGGGACGAATGGAGACGTGTCGTCTTCAGCGATGAGAGTGGCTTCTGCCTTGGTGCCAATGATGGTCGTATGCGTGTTTGGCGCCGTGCAGGTGAGCGCCACAATCAGGACTGCATACGACCGAGGCACACAGGGCCAACACCCGGCATCATGGTGTGGGGAGCGATCTCCTACACTGGCCGTACATCACTGGTGATCGTCGAGGGGACACTGAATAGTGCACGGTACATCCAAACCGTCATCGAACCCATCGTTCTACCATTCCTAGACCGGCAAGGGAACTTGCTGTTCCAACAGGACAATGCACGTCCGCATGTATCCCGTGCCACCCAACGTGCTCTAGAAGGTGTAAGTCAACTACCCTGGCCAGCAAGATCTCCGGATCTGTCCCCCATTGAGCATGTTTGGGACTGGATGAAGCGTCGTCTCACGCGGTCTGCACGTCCAGCACGAACGCTGGTCCAACTGAGGCGCCAGGTGGAAATGGCATGGCAAGCCGTTCCACAGGACTACATCCAGCATCTCTACGATCGTCTCCATGGGAGAATAGCAGCCTGCATTGCTGCGAAAGGTGGATATACACTGTACTAGTGCCGACATTGTGCATGCTCTGTTGCCTGTGTCTATGTGCCTGTGGTTCTGTCAGTGTGATCATGTGATGTATCTGACCCCAGGAATGTGTCAATAAAGTTTCCCCTTCCTGGGACAATGAATTCACGGTGTTCTTTTTTCAATTTCCAGGAGTGTATTTTTACCCTCCACTTCCCTCCAATACTAAATTGGTGATCTCTTGATGTCTCAGAATATGCCCTACCACCCGATCCCTTCTTCTAATCAAGTTGCTTTTATTTATTTATATATTTATTTATTAATTTATTGTTCCGTGGGACCAAATTAAGGAGAAGTCTCCAAGGTCATGGAACGAGTCAGTACATGAAATTATAACACGATTGTAGAAACAGATAAAATGAAGTATAAGAAACGTAATCAGGCGACAATTCATAAGTTTAAATAAAGAAAATAAACAATGTAACACTGGAATTTGCTTAATTTCTCAGCTTTTTTGTACCACAAACTCCTCTCCTCTTCAATTCTATTCAATACTTCCTCATTAGTAATGTCATCTACCGATCTAATCTTCAGCGTTCTTCTGTAGCACCCCATGTCGAAAGCTTTTATTCTCTTCTTGTCTAAACTATTTATCGTCAACGTTTCACTTCCATACATGGCTACGCTCCATACAAATACTTTCAGAAACGACTTCCTGACACTTAAATCTATACTCGATGTTAACAAATTTTTCTTCTTCAGAAACGCTTTCCTTGCCATTGCTTGTCTACATTTTATATCCTCTCTACTTCGACCATCATCAGTTATTTTGTTCCCCAAACAGCAAAACTCATTTATTACTTTAAGCGTCTCATTTCCTAATCTAATTCCCGCAGCATCACCCGATTTTATTCAACTACATTCCATTATCCTCGTTTTGCTTTTGTTGATATTCATCTTATATCCTCCTATCAAGAGACTGTCCATTCTGTTCAGATGCTCTTCCAGGTCCTTTGCTGTGTCTGACACAATTACAATGTCATTGGCGAACCTCAAAGTTTTTATTTCTTCTCCATGGATTTTAATTCCTACTCCGAATTTTTCTTTTGTTTCCTTCACTGCTTGCTCAACATACAGATTGAATAACATCGGGGAGAGGCTACAACCCGGTTTCACTCCCTTCCCAACCACTCCTTCCCTTACATGCCCCTCGACTCTTACAACTGCCATCTGGTTTCTGTACAAATTGTAAATAGCCTTTCGTTCCCTGTATTTTACCCATGCCACCTTCAGAATTTTAAAGAGAGTATTACAGTCAACATCGTCAAATGCTATCTCTAAGTCTACAAATGCTAGAAACGTAGGTTTGCCTTTCTTTAATCTATTTTCTAAGATAAGTCATAGGGTCAATATTGACTCATGTGTTCGAACATTTCTACGGAATCCAAAATGATCTTCCCCGAGGCCGGCTTCTACCAGTTTTTCCATTCGTCTGTAAAGAATTCGTGTTAGTATTTTGCAGGGTGGCTTATTAAACTGATAGTTCGGTAATTTTCACGTCTGTCAACACATGCTTTCTTTGGGATTGGTATTATTATATTCTTATTGAAGTCTGAGGGTATTTTGCCTGTCTCATACACCTTGCTCACCAGATGGTAGAGTTTTGTCAGGACTGGCTATCCCAACGCTGTCAGTATTTCTAATGGAATGTTGTCTATTCCCGGGCCCTTGTTTCGACTTAGGTCATTCAGTGCTGTCTCAAACTCTTCACGCAGTATCGTATCTCCTATTTCATCTTCATCTACAATCTCTTCCATTTCTATTATATTGTCCTCAAGATCGTCGCCCTTGTATAGACCCTCTATATACTCCTTCCACCTTTCTGCTTTCCCTTCTTTGCTTAGAACTGGGTTTCCATCTGAGCTCTTGATATTCATGCAAGTGCATCTCTTTTCTCCAAAGGTCCAAACATATACGTTACGAAAACGTTTTGAGATGCTTGTGACACTTGAGATTTAGGTTAGACGCAGGCAGTTGGGGTACACAGATTCCATTCCGTGTGGAGTGGTGCAGTCAGGAAGGACATCCGGCCACCAACTGCCTTGTCATTGCCGAAACCCGTGTATTTTTTGCTGCCCCGTAGAGAAACAGGAAAGGGCAAAGAGGAGGAAGAAGAAGAAGAAGAAGAAGAAGGAGAAGAAGAACAAGGTGATGAAGAACATAACGTTTCACCGAATTTGCAATACCTTAAGGGGGTGTAGGACGTCAAACGGGTCGACTTTCAGCAGGAGAGGCATCACAGGATATTTTAATTTCCAGTGTCTACTTTTACAAATAAATTTATAAAACTTTGTCAGCATATCCAGGAAGGATTCAGGATTCACACTCATTGCAGTGGAAGTTCGAAAACATAAGAAAACATTTTTTTTATGTGTGAAATTTCATCATTTTTTCACTTACTAGTGGCTGCATTTGTTGCTATAGGTACACTTTTCTTCATACGTTAGAGAGATTCTTCGATGAATTTTTCACAGCATACATACCATACTTATAGGTGTATGAAACTCTAGAATTTATTTAATTTACGAAAAAACGAATGATCTGTTGTATTTTAAACTTCATGTTTAGAAAAAACACATTTTGTCGTTAATTACCTCCATTTTTCCACAGTTTTTAATAGATTTGGATAATTCTAGAGTTTGATACACCTTTAAGTATGGTTTGTATGCTGTGCAAAATTCATCGAACCATCTCTCTTACTTATGAAGAAAAATATACTTATAGCAACAAATGCTGCCATTAGTAAGTGAAAAAAACGATGAAATTCCACACGTAAAAAAAATTACTTCGTTATGTTTTCGAACTTCCACTGCTATGAGCGTGAATTCTGAATGCTTCTTGGTCATGCTGACAAAGTTTTATGAATTTATTTGTAAAAGTATAGACAGTGGAAATTAAAATGTCCTGTGGTGCCTCTCCTGCTCCAAGTCGGCCCGTTTGACGTCCTACCCCCCTTAAAAGATGCAGGGTAGTGTGACTTTGAGTGTCAACGTGGAAGATATTGGGACAGTTCAGCTTCTTTTTACGATAAGACTTTCGTGTATCTATTATTTTTTTGAAACGATTTAGATTTTTTAGACATTGTAGCTAGATACATTTCAGCTTACTTTAGTAAGGGGCTGACTGTCGTTGAGAGCCCACTCGCACTCACACACTCACACACACACACACACACACACACACACACACTATTTTACGTGTGACCAGTAACTTGGTCAGACAGGTGGTCGTGGCTGGACCGGCGCCTGTACCGCCGGCCGCCGTGTTGCAGGTACGTGTGCGGGGGCGCCTTCCTGTTCTCCGAGTGGGAGTCTTGGGACTTCCTGGACGGCTCGTACTTCTGCTTCATCAGCCTGAGCACCATCGGCTTCGGCGACATCGTGCCCGGCGACAAGATCTACAGCGAGGGCATCGAGCTGAGCTTCATCTTCTGCAGCATGTACCTGATGCTCGGCATGGCGCTCATCGCCATGTGCTTCAACCTCATGCAGGAGGAGGTCGTCCACAAGATCCGCTCGTGCGCGCGCTCCGTGCGCAACTGCTTCGGCTGCCGGTGACACAGGTGTGTAGCACGCGACACCTTTCCTCCTTTCTTTCGCTTGTGTTCGTTTCCTGTGGCAGAGTCGGCACGGTTAATCAGATTCGGCAATGTTAGTGTAAGGTGTGGCCGGATGCCCTTCCTGCCGCCACCCGTACCCCCCGGGACGGAATTATTGTACACCAACTGTCGGCGTCTAGTGTAATCCGTGGAATAGTGCGAAAGTGTTCAAGTGACTGCGAGCCGTGTAATTGAGGCGGAATGTGGGGACCAGCCCGGTATTCATCTAGGGGGATGTGGAAAACCACCTAAAAACCACGTCCAGGCTGTCCGGCACCCGACCGTCGTCGTTAATCCGCCGAGCGGATTCGAACCGGGACCTGCGCTCCTACCCGAGTCCAGAAAGCTGCGTATTAGCGCTCTCGGCTAACCTGGCGGGTCTGTAGCACGCGACACCGCCGCTGGTTTTATCCGTACAGAACCAACATTGAATTTAGCCACTAATTAAGGTTGGTGTCCATGTAGCATATGCAACACATGCTACGTTCCCCGCGCTGATGCCTGTCCTGAAGCCACGCTGCTGAATTTTTCATTGAAAAAATTAACCTTAGCACATTCTGAATTGATTACACTGAAGATAATAGAGTGTTTATAGAATGCAGGCGTCGTAATTCTGCTTCACTGAAGCACATTTTACGTACACTGAGGTGGCAAATATCATCGGATAGCGATATATACATATCGAGATGGTAATAGTATCGCGTACACAAGGTAGGAAAGGGCAGAACATCGGTAGAGTTGCCGTTTGTACTCAGGTGATCCATGTGAAAAGGTTTCCACCGTGATTATGGTCACACGGCGGAAATTAATAGCCTTTGAAAGTGGAATGGTAGTTGGAGCTAGACGCACGGGACATTACATTTCGGTGATCGTTAGCGGATTCAATATTTCGAGATCCACTGACTCAAGAGTGTGCCAGGAACACCACATTTCCGCCATTACCTCCCACCATGGGCTAAGCAGTGGCCGACAGCGTTAACTTAATGAACGAGAGCAGCGGCGTTTCCGTGGAGTTGTCGGTGCTAACAGACAAGCAATACTGCGGAAACAACAGTAGAAATCAATATGAGACGTAATCGGGTTGAGTGTGAAACGACCCCTTTGGAAAATTATAAATTACTGTGGTGGTAAACCCCTTCCGTTATTTGATTTTCAAACAGCTGAGCAAAACTGAACGTAGTCAGACATTTCTCTCTTCACTTATTCTGATCAACAGTAAACTGACACACAATATATTCTTTAGCGCAACGCAATCTGTCTTTCAAAAATCCCTACAAAAGAATGGCCCTGACTGACAATAACCTATACCTTTCATGTGGCTACGAAGTCTTTCGCGACGTATTTCTTGAGTAAAAATCTCTCGGTGTACATGCCGCGTCAAATCAGGATAAAACTCCAAGCTTTCGACCACTACCTCCATGGTCGTCGTCAGGGCTAAAACTGACTGTCGTGAACTAGCGAGGTTCCCACTTTTATATGCAAAGGATGGCTTCTGATTGGCTGGAATACGTCAGCGATATGGCGCGTAGTGAAGTGGTGCCCTCTGCTTCCATAGATGTAGTTGCTATCCCGCGTTGCTTGCAGCGCCGTCCCTTGAATCAGGAGGTAAAGTGCGAGAAGTTTTTCTCTGCGATTTTTCTTTATCCAGTGCACTCTTCCAAGTGTTGCTAAATGCATAGCCGTTGTCTCTATTAAAGTTATTATCGCTAAGTCTAATTTCGACTGCTTCCCGGATCACAGAGTCCCAGTAATGCGATGTGTGGGCTATTACTCTGGTTTCTTCAAATAAAATCTTATGCTTGTTAAGCAGGCTATGTTCAGCCACCGCTGATATTTCCAAATACCTGTATTTCAGGTGGCTTAACAAGCATAAGATTTTATTTGAAGAAACCAGAGTAATAGCCCACACATCGAATTACTGGGACTCTGTGATCTGGGAAGCAGTCGAAATTAGACTTAGCGATAATAACTTTAATAGAGACAACGGCTATGCACTTAGCAACACTTGGAAGAGTGCACTGGATAAAGAAAAATCGCAGAGAAAAACTTCTCGCACTTTACCTCCTGATTCAAGGGATGGCGCTGCAAGCAACGCGGGATAGCAACTACATCTATGGAAGTAGAGGGCACCACTTCACTACGCGCCATATCGCTGACGTATTCCAGCCAATCAGAAGCCGTCCTTTGCATATAAAAGTGGGAACCTCGCTAGTTCACGACAGTCAGTTTTAGCCCTGACGACGCCCATGGAGGTAGTGGTCGAAAGCTTGGAGTTTTATCCTGATTTGACGCGGCATGTACACCGAGAGATTTTTATACCTTTCATGAATCGTTTACCTCACAAAAATCTTCGTTACACGGAAGGCACTAACTACTTCATAGTCAGGAAATGAAAGATTTTGATAGAGAACAAACAATGTATTTACCTTAATAGTGTTCAAAAGTCATTATATATATATATCAGTTCATGACATCCAGTCTTACAAATTTCCTTTTTCTGGCGGACACACGTCCAGATCGTCCACTCTCAAAACTCCGCCATCTCTCTGCCCACATCCACCACTGCTGGCGGCTCATCTCCAACTGCGCAACGCTACGCGCTGTTCACATCCAACTGCCCAACGCTACAATAGCAAATATTCCAACAATGCAAATTAGCCACAGACTGCACACAGCACAGTCAGTGATTTTCATACAGAGCGCTACGTGGCGTTACCAACATAAAGACCTAAACAGCCTACTTACAAATGCGGTGAAATATGGCGTTAACGGGCTATGGCTGCAGACGACCGACGCGAGTACCTTTGCTAACAGCACGACGTTGCCTGCAGCGTCTCACCTGGGATCGTGAAAACATCGGTTGGACCACAGACGCCTGGAAAACTATAACCTGGTGAGATGAGTCCCGATTTCTGTTAGTAAGAGCTAATGGTACGCTTCGAGTTTGGCGCAGACTCTACGAAGCCAAGGAGCCAAGTGTAAACAAGGCATTCTGAAACCTGATGGTGGCTCCATACTAGTGTGGGCTGTGTTTACATGGATTGGACTGAGTCCTCTGAAAGTTGGGCTACTTCGAGGCCATTTGCAGCCATTAATGGCTGTCATGTTCCCAAACGAGGATGGAATTTTTGTGGATGTCACTGCGTCATGTGCCCAGGCCACAATTATTCGCGGTTGGGTTGAAGAACATTCTGGACAATTCGAGCGAATGGATTCGTCCGACATAAATCCCACCGACCGTTTATGGGACGTAATGAAGATGTCAGTTCATGCGTAAAGCCCTGCACCGGCAACACTTCCGCAGTTATGAACGGCTATAGAGGCAACATGGCTCAATATATGGCTAGTTGAGTCCATGCCACATCGACTTTCTGCTCTATGTTAGGAAAAATGAGGTCAGACACGATATTGGGAGACATCCCATGACTTTCGTCGCCTCAGTGTATTGCAAACCGCCGCACGTGTTTAATTGACATATTCTCTTCCACTGTAGCCTGTTGTGTATCAATAGGAACTTGCACCACAATATATTCGACAACGATATTTTACTCTACATTGTTAACAACGTTTGCCTAAAAATAATTTTTTGATATATCGTACCATCAAAGGACGTAGACCTCTAAGTGGAAGACGAGTTGAGTAGAACAGAAGTTGACATAGTCCCACACTCTCGTTTAGTGAAAAAATACGAGCTTAGTGAGAACATTTCGCTCTTAAAGGAACAAATTCGATAGATGTAAATGTAATTTCCAAAGTGAGGCAGGATAATGTACAATGCACGTATTGAAACTTCTTTATTTAAATGTGTGAATCTGTGCTTAAATTGCTGAATGATTGAGAAGATCAAACGTCTGCGTTATTTGATTCTGAAACAGCTGAATAAAACAGTCTACTTTCTCTTTACTTTTTCTTATCATGTCAATACTGGCTCACAATATTCTAGCGCAACGCAATCTGACTGCTAAAAAATAAAAAAATAAAAAAAAATGACAACCTGACTTCAAATAATTAATACAAAAGAATGGCCCTGAATAAGAAGCAATCCTGAGAATAAACTATACATTTCATTAAGCACTTACCTCACAAAAATCTTCATCCCGCGAACTACTGCAATACTGCGAGCGTCAATACTGTCAGCTAAATAAAAGATTCTAACTACTAAAGCCACTAACGACTAATAGGCATGTGGTTAGCAAAGAAAAGATTTTGTTGTAAACCAAATAATATATTTTTTACCTTAATAATGTGGCATCCAGTACAAAGATATATAATCGTGAATAATTTTCAATCTCCAAGTCGGATACTTCCAGATCCCTCCCTCGATGCAAACTTCTCACATTTAACATCCATCACGGCCAGCTATTCACCTCAAACTGTCCGACAGTACTTCCATCACTGCTGGCGACTAACTTCCAACTGCCTAACAGTACTGGCGATTATCTTCCAACAACGAGTCCGACCAGCAACAGAGTCTCTTGCAAAGAAAGCGCAGTCAGAGATCCAATGCAAAGCGATACACAGCGCTGCCAGCACCAAAGCAGCCCACTTACAGTGTATAAATGATCTATACAGAAAGTGTCAGAAGCTCTCGAAGAGTGCTTGCAGGTGATGCGGCTGTCTGTAATAAGGTAGCAATGTCAGCTGACTGTAGCGAACAGCAGATATATCTGCAGCTGATTGATAAAGGACTGCAAGGTGCCCTTGACCGCAAATAAATGTAAGCTGTTGACACATGCATTGGTGAAGATATCCATTACTGCACAATTACACTATTGGTGACAAATTTCTGGAAAAAGTAACTAACGCAAAATACCTAAGAGGAACATCTGGAGCGACTTTAAGTAGAATGAGGTGACATAAAACAAATAACAGGAAAATCAGGTGCTAGACAAGATTCGTAGGATCATAAGGTACTGTAAGTCATCCATGGAAGATGTGGCTTACAAAGCGCATGTATTGCTCCTCAGTCTGTATCTCTTGGAAGGATAGATTAACAGATCAGACATACTAGATCCAACTAAGAGCTGCGCGATTGTTCTGGGTTCGTCTAGTCGTTGCGGAGATGTTCTACATATTGCACTGGCAGAAGCTACAAGAGAGGCATTGTGCATCTCGGAGAGGTTTACCATGTATACGAGGTGCGGCTAGAAAAAAACCGGACTGATGCTGGAAAAAACATTTATTTACAATTATTTACAATTTCATGTTATCTCCTTCAATGTACTCTCCTCCTCGGTCTCTACACCGCTCCATACGAATTTTCCACTGTTCATAGCAATGCTGCAGATCATTTTCGGTAAGTCCATACATTACTTCCGTCGCTTTTTCTTTTACTGCTTCAACAGTCTCAAATCTAGTTCCTTTCAAAGCTGACTTGACTTTAGGGAAAAGAAAAAAGTCACAGGGGGCCAAATCAGGTGAGTAGGGTGGATGATCTAAGATGGGAATGTTGTGTTTTGCCAAAAAGTCTTCACTGACAACGCACTGTGAGCTGGGGCAATGTCTTGGTGAAGGATCCATGACTTTTTTCTCCACAAATCGTTCCGTTTTCTCCGTACTCGCTCACGTAGGGTAGCCAGGACGCTAATGTAGTAATGCTGATTCACTGTTTGTCCCTCTGGTACACAATCAATGTGCACAATCCCTTTGAAGTCAAAAAAAAACAATCATCATTGCCTTGAATTTCGATTTTGACATTCGTGCTTTTTTTTGTCGTGGAGAACCAGGAGTTTTCCAATGCATCGATTGGCGTTTAGTTTCGGGATCGTAAGTAAAAAACACGATTCATCGCAAGTAATAACATTTTGTAAGAAGGTTGGATCACTTTCAATGTTTTCCAGGATGTCAGAACAAATCATTCTTCGGCGTTCCTTATGTTCAATTGTGAGACACTTTGGAACCATTTTTGAACACACTTTGTTCATGTTGAAACTTTCATGAAGAATCTGCCTAACACTTTCCTTGTCAACTCCTGTTAACTCAGACACTGCTCTGATTGTTAAACGGCGATCTTGTCGAACAAGTTTACCGATTTTTTCAATGTTTGCATCAGTTTTTGCTGACAATGGTCTGCCAGTGCGAGTGTCATCACTGGTGTCTTCGCGGCCATCTTTAAATCGTTTAAACCACTCAAACACTTGTGTTCGCGATAAACAATCATCGCCGTACACTTGTTGTAACATTACAAACGTTTCACTTGCAGATTTTCCTAGTTTGAAACAAAATTTGATGTTAACACGCTGTTCTTTCTGTACACTCAACATTTTCCGACGCACAGACAAAACGTCAACTACTTAAAACAGACGCCACGGGCAGACTGAGTGCAGGAGGCAGATGAAACTCGAGCAGTAGGCGGAGCGAGAGTCACGTGACAGGCCACACGACTTTCAGCCTTATTGCATTCGTTTTATTGTTTCACCAGTACTAGTCCGGTTTTTTTCTAGCCACACCTCGTATTCCGATAGGGTACGTCCGGCGAAGAGTTGCTCTCTCACACATCTCACGAAATGATCATGACCACAAAATTTGTGAAATTAAAGTTGATACGAAGGTCTACTGACAGTTATTCTTGCCACGCACCATTCGCTAGTGGAAAGGCTGATCAGACAGTGGTACTAGAAGTGCCCTCCACCACACACTGTCAGGTGGCAGGTGACTTTCTGAGTATAAATGTAGAAGTAGATATAGATGTCTGACAACCAGAATTAGTTTGAATTATAGTTAGTGCTATCTACTGATGTTTTTCCGATCTAGAGGAACGTTTCTAAAAATGGCTCTGAGCACTATGGGACTTAACTTCTGAGGTCATCAGTCCCCTAGAACTTAGAACTACTTAAACCTATCTAACCTAAGGACATCACACACATCCATGCCCGAGGCAGGATTCGAACCTGCGACCGTAGCGGTCTCGCGGTTCCAGACTGTAGCGCCTAGAACCGCACGGCCACCCGGCCGGCAGGAACGTTTCTCTCACTAATTGTAATTTCAAGTATCCCTTTACAGTAGCGTTCCGTACAGTGTTTCGACGCATGTTTGTAAAGTTTTTATCCAATTTTTAAATATTTACAGCCTTGAGATACGGTTGTCTGCTCATTGTCTCCCAGCGAATGTCGTAGTGCTTTATGTTTGCTGCTTCCTCCGTTACAAGCACAACATATATATGACTTTCACGAAAAGGTGTGTCTCCATGTGTTGTTGCGTGTTCTTTTCCTTAGGAGTGTGCCACGAAATTAATCTAGAAGTTTAAACTTTTTGAATTTTTCATACGACACATTTTGTATTTAATGTGAGCAGTAATTGACGAACTATTTCGAGACGGTTTATACAAGACAATGTCTGCTGGTAAAAAACCTAGGGTTGTGGGAACCACTGGCTTACTATTACCACTAAGTGCAAACCAGAACACTATGATTACTCAGTCAATGTCAGCGTACAGATGGCCTTAGTAAGTACCAGTAAAATCATTTTTAAATTTATGATGGAGAAAGCAGACACTTATAAAAATCAAGCTAGTGTTTAAATTAGTGAGATAAAATGTTTTTAGACGTTACCTTCTTCTTTTTAAGTGCTACCAATACAATATATTAAATGCTGAAACTGCTACCGACGTGTATATCACTGCACTGTTGTCGTGGCTTCAATTCTATCGACATACGAGTATTAATGCGACGGAAGCTGAGCATGCCAGGAGACCTAAAGCCGGATATATATGTTTCGACATTTTCTTAGTAAATGCTCACTGTAAAACAGAAGCTGTATGTGAGTAATTACTAGACATGTCCCTCTCTCTGCCACTACTTACATGAAAAAAGAATCAGTGAAGTAGATACAGAAACAAGAAAAGTACGCCAACACTGGAAGCCAAACAGCAGACAGGGGAGATGGCATTCAGTTAAACAGACGCTATGTCGACTTTGAAATGGCATGACGAAAAGAGACGCATGCATGATGGCGAAATACCATAGTCTGCAGTGAAAGCAGATCTGAAATTGGACCGCGAAACTTCTACCAAAACATTAAAATCAAAATGTGCGTTGGATTACAACGAGTGTATGGGTGTAGTGAAAAATACACGCTACTTAACACAGCGGATCAGTCCATTTCTGGACATTGCACAAAGCACAAACCATTGCCTCGCAGATGCCGCTTTATGACAGGGTCCATTTTCATGCTGAGACTATCATCTCCGACCATTTATTCTACCGCAATGAATACAAAAAGCTATAAAATGTGTTCGTATCCTTCCTGATTAGCGTTTCCTAAGGCATAATATGGGGATCAGACACTAACCACGAGAAACACATCCATACTGTTGAAAGGTAGTTAGCGAGGAACTGTGAAAGGAAGTGTCAGTCTACCAAGAGAACATCGCTCCCACATAAAGATCGAAAACTTTTATTACGTACGGCAGAACTGTATTGATTTAAATAAACATTCAAATAACGCAAATAACTGCCTTAAATGTACAATAAAGATGCTGAAAGAACCAGCCAGGTCCTTTACAATTAGCGTACAATAAGAAGAGCAAGAAGTCAGCCCCGGCCACCAGTACTGTAAGTGTGACGCCTTAGACAACTTCCGTCTGGCACGCAAACATCGAGATGTCAGACACTCAGTGTTAAATTCTGCCTAGTCGTCGAATATGGGGTGTCTAGGAAATCTGCTTTCTCAGATCGCTAGACAAAAATTCAACCAAGTTTTATTGCGAAAAGTAAATGACAATACTTAACTTTGAGAATTACATGTATCGCAAACGAAGGGCGACAGACAAATAAGAAACCTCTTCAGTATAGCAATTCCTAAGTAACTAGTCTTTAAGCTACTGTAGAACTGGGCCGCTGCCAGGAGTGGGCGGCGCTTATGTCCTCTTCGCATAGAGGGCGGTGCTGTCGCGATGTCTTCCTGGAGATGGGTCGGTCAGCGTGCAATTGGATGACGTCTTAATAGCCCTCCCTCCTCTATCGTTCCCGACTGGCGTGAAGGCTCTTGACTTTACGCTGTAATATTCAGATCAGTACCAAACGTTGTGTATCGATAGAGTATCAATCAAAACTCCGATTTAGTTCGTACTGGGTGCTGTCGTTCAGTACAGCGGGCGTAAACGTCAATTAAAAGTAACACCAGAAGGACCAGAGTACAGGAAAATCGTAACTGTGAGTAATTAATTTCGAATGGCCTCTGATGGCACTTGGTTTAAACGCCACTGACGACATTACTTACTGTTATTAAGCGTTTTGTTGAACGTTATGTACTTATTATTAACCTTATTATTTTGATTCTATTACTACTATTAGTTTCATTAAGTGTATTATTATCTTTCGCACGTGTGATGTAATTATTCCTTTATTTTTCTGTTCTGATTGTGTATTCTGTGACACGGCTAATGTACAGATTTATTACTTTTAAAGAAACAAAGCGAAAGCAGACTGCCAAGAGGAAACGGCTGTAAACTCCAAACAGCCCTTTTTAATGTCATAAACCTGTTAACCCATATAACACTTTCACGCACAAATACAAAAAAGGAAAAGAAAACGTTGTCAGCAGGATTTGAACCCGGGAACATAGGTACGACGACGTAACGCTCTACCAATTCACCCGCTGAGGCCAGTCTTAATGAGTTACAGTTCCACTTTTCCTATGCTCTGTTGTTTTGGTGCTACTTTTGCTTAACGTTTACGCCCGTTCTGCTGAAAGGCAGCACACAGTACGAACTAAATCATAGTTTTGGTTGATACTCTATCGACATAAATGTAGATGTCGTGTGACTAGGGCCTCCCGTCGGGAAGACCGTTCGCCGGATGCAAGTATTTCGACTTGACGCCACTTCAGCGACTTGCACGTCGATGGGGGTGAAATGATGATGATTAGGACAACACAACACTCAGTCCCTGAGCGGAGAAAATCTCCGACCCAGCCTGGAATCGAACCCGGGCTCTTAGGATTGACATTCTGTCGCGATGACCACTTTTTTTTATTTTCTTCTTTTTTATTTTTCATTTTTTTTTTATTTTAAGGAACAAATAATTGCCAGCGTTTGGATTTGAACTGGCGACTTATAACACAGTAGCCAGGGTGCTAAGGAATTTTTTTTCATGCTCTGACCACTTTTTTGTGTTAGCAAAAGTGCGTCTTTCACTTACGACAAGCAAAATTAGAGTTTACTTCCATATCAATAACAAAACAAGTGTACCTTAGAAACAATGGAATAGAATTCGAAACTAACCGTATAATGACAGATAATAGAGAAATAAAAATCTAAGCAAGTCTTGCACGGCATTCCATGTGAAAGGTGCATCTGCGCACAAATGCCATGTTCCATTTCGCAGCTTGTGGAGCTCCATGACGGCGGTCATCCTCCGCCCGGTACACCCCAGTTGTGAGAGGAGGTTATCGAAGACACTGCGCAAATAGTTCGCAAATAGTTGTCGGTATCGGGGTGTACGCTTAAGTGTGCTATGACAGTGGTTCAAATGGCTCTGAGCACTATGGGACCTAACATCTATGGTCATCAGTCCCCTAGAACTTAGAACTACTTAAATCTAAATAACCTAAGGACATCACACAACACCCAGTCATCACGAGGCAGAGAAAATCCCTGACCCCGCCGGGAATCGAACCCGGGATGCTATCACAGTCCTGCAGAAATTGCCAGTAATCAAGGACCATCTTCTCATCATCTCGAAAGAGGTAGTATATGGACATGCCTTTAAACCATGTAAGAGAGTGTGTTTTCGCAGGTGGGAAATAAGTATCGTCCGGACAAAGGAGGAGCCGTGGCTCAATTGTGTGAGGCGCGATAAGTAGGTAGCAGGCGAGGATCTTCTGCACTAGCAGCCATACTTCTAACGCCGATCCACATGTTAAACGGTGTTCGTCAGTATCCACGAGGTGGCAACGTGGGCAAAGGGAGGAATCCGTCATCCCAATGGCGTGCAGCCTTGGTCGTGTTACAACCTTCCCGTTCACCACCTGGCACCACGCGGCTCGTACCCGCGTGGGGACGAACGGCTTCTGGACCGCTCTCCACACTGCAGGCCATAGGGTCGTAGGGCTCTTTCTCTCAATCACATTGCGAGGGATGGACCTTAGCAGCAGTCTGTAAACGTCTCTCGCCTTGGGGGTGCGAGTGTTGGGAAGGTCTGGGTGCTCGTAACTATACCCAAGAATAAATGCCGTAGAGAGTGAGGGTGTAATGTGCGCAACCGTGACAGGTGGCAGAAGAGACGCCGGCAGCAATTCCTCTCACAGACGTCCCGTAAGGGAAGCATCTTTGTGGGTCCACATTTTCATCATTGTGCACAAGTATAACGCTGTAGCTCTCGCTCGTACATTTTAAGTCCCAGACCGCCATCAAGCGGAGGGAGGGTGAGTGTTTCGTAGCGGACTTTGAATAGGTGTCCGACGTTAAGGTAATATCCAAACGCCACTTGCAGTCTGTGGGCCATCGCTGTCGATATCGGTAGGACCTGGGCCATGTGGATCATCTTAGTCGCCACGTGAAGGTTGAGGTATTCCACACGCTGTAGGAGGTCCATCCGTCGAAGTAAGTCCAGGCGAACTTCTGTGCGTATTGCCTGTAGTAATCATGCATAGTTCATGGCAGCCGTGCGGCGCACATCCTGTGTAAATGTTATGCCCAAGAACCGGGTCTTGTTGACCAGTGGGAGTGGGGCTAAATCGTCCTCCTGTAGACCTCTCCCAATGGGCATCGCTGCCGAATTGGCCACATTCATGAGGCGTCCCAGTACAAAATTTAATCAAATTAAATTTCGTTCCAAAATATGGAAGTCTGGTGGGTGATGTAGGTTGCATAAAACCTATTGGTAGTGGCAGCTTAACCACCATCTATAGAAAGCCAAGTGCCGCACTTGGCAATCAGCATACGATTCCTCAACCCAGTTCAAGGGGAAAGTGTATGTAGCGTAGCCTTGACCTGCCAATAGGTCTTGTGGAAGTAAAATTTAAAAAAAAAACGAGCCTCTGGTAACGTTGTAACAGTGCTGTAGCTGAGTGTAAATACATGGATGCAGTTTTTCATCGCGCATCACTTCAACAACGAGTCTTTGAGATATCTGGAAGTGCCTTATAGTATCATGGCTACTTCACCGAGTGATTGGTGAACGGTTTCTGAAATCACTCCTCTGTCTGTGGAGTACATCTTGCCCTTGGACGACATCTGTCCATTACTTGTGGACCAAGATTACCTTTTGCCACAGGTGTTGCTCCAGGCGACGAGAAACATTCTTACTGGGATAGTTTGAGGGTAGCGTTTGAGGGTCGCGAGCACCAAGTACCGAAAGCATATTGATCTATTCATCAGTGTATGGTTAGCAGACACATGGATGCATTTTAATATATCCACTGTCATGTGACAGGCCATTGTCGTGTGACGGTGTCCTGTCGATAAAACTCTTCTGGGTTTGGGACGGCATTGTCAACTATAAAATTCCGACGTTTCGGTGACTATTGTAAGACGTCTTCCTCAGGGTGCATTGCTAACTGCTGAATGGGTGCTAGTTTGATTACTCATATACTATAGAGGAGTGCTGTTATTGGATATGAGGGTGACGAGGAATGGTATTGTGTGTTTTTACTGGGCTTTGCATTACGTGTTGCCATAGGCGGATATAGGCGTTTTCGATTGGAGTTTCCTTTATTGCTCGCCTTTGGTGGAAATCGGCTAACAGGAAAATGAGCGGCTAGTGCAGCGTAGCGTTGTTTACTAAGTGCCCAGTATCGACTAGGGAGCTCTGTGTTCCCTCCGCCGCTGTGGCCTATCGCGCGCCTGTTGCTTTGCGGGAGCTGTCCTACCGCAGAGCTGTCACTGCTGGCAGCCAAGACGCTTCCCCTACTCATGATGTCGGGTCGCTTGGCTATTTCTATAGCCTCTCTAATCTTCATCCTCAAGTTAGACGGCTGCTTCGCCAGTATGCGGGCCTCTCGAAATTCGATCTTCATCCTGCACTGTTCCTGGTGCTCCGCCACCGCTGATTTGTTGTATTGTTTGAGACGGATATATCTCTCGTGTTCAGATAACCTTATGCTTATTGGACGCCCAGTTTCGCCTACATACACCAGTCCACATTCGCACGCAATTTCGTAAACTTCGGCGGTATGAAACTTGTCAATTGTACCTTTCGCCGAGCTCATAAGGTCCTTTATTTTGTTGTTGCTACGAAGAATCAACTTAATACGTGCCCGTCGAAGAATTTTGCCCAGTCTTTCAGTCACCCCTTGTACGTATCGTAGCGAGACGGTGTTCCGTGCTTCGATCTGCATTTCTCTATTGCGCTCCACTTTGGCGCCATAGTCCTGTTCATAAACCAAGAGAACTAGGAGGGAACGTCTTTTTTTTTTTTTTTTCTACCACCTTTATCCCGCATTGTGCGCAGGCTCGGCAGGGTTACGTACGGATTTGGCATGGTGAATTTTAAGGGGTGGCCGGATGCCCTTCCTGCCGCCACCCCATACCCCCTGGGAGGGAAGTAGTGTTCCCCAGCTATCTGCGCCTAGTGTAAGTCGTGAAATAGTGTGAATGTGTTTCAAATGTCTGCGAGTCGTGTAACTGAGGCGGGACGTGAGGACCAGCCCGGTATTCACCTAGTAGGATGTGGAAAATCGCATAAAAACCACACCCAGGCTAGCCGGGACACCGGCCGTGGTCGTTAATACGCCGGGCGGATTCGATCTGGGGCCGGCGCGCCTACCCGAGTCCAGGAAGCAGAGCATTAGCGCTCTCTGCTACCCTGGTGGGTCAACTAGGAAAGAACGTCTAAAAAATAAAAAGGGAACTGGGTCCTTGGTGAATATGGGTTTGATGTTTTGTTGTCCCAGTAGTCTACTCATTTAGCTGCGACGACTGTAACGGTAATGAGGGTGATACATCTTCCACCAAAAGGGCAGACGCAATATCGATCTGTGTAGCAAACTCTTCCTCAAGCTGAAGTTATGCAGTTGAGCCAAATCGCTGGTCGATCATCAGCGATCGGCTTGTTATCTTTGGCGCGTCTCCGGGCATGAGCATCTTTGGGTTTTTGACTGGGGCGCGCGGGACGGCGAGAGGCAGTCCGTTTCGGGACGGCCGGTGAGACTGGCGGAGTTGTGGCTCGGGCGTAAGCACATGTGTGATCTCTGTTACGCTGGGGCTGTTTGCTAATCGTGAAACTCCTGCGGCGGTTACTGGTTGCCTGGAAGGCATTTCATGTAAACTATGCCAAGCCTCGCAGTGAGAGAGGAGCCCGGAGTTGGTGTTGGCCTAGATGTTTGTATAAATTGAGGTGCCTGTGTGAGAAGCATGGCGTGGGCCTGTTGGTTGCTTCGTCCTTCTGGCAGCCACCGCAAGCGGATGTTCGGCCGGAATGTCTACAGTTTGTGGTGAGCATAGTGTGAACAAGTTCTCGTAGGATGTGCTCCCGGCCTGACTCTTAGCCTGTGCTACTTGTGGGTGCCGACCCCTTGTCTGTTACTGCTTCCGAGTGTCCTGTAAGATTTCACAGCAAAACTTTGTTTTTGTGGCATTCTGTGTTTCCGGCTCAGCCTCCGCCTAGAATGGGGAAAGATTTGTGCCTCAACTGAAAGGGGGGAGGGGTTCGATTGGACATCTTTTGGAATTCCTTAATGCTGTAATTTAAACTTATAAAAAATTGTTCTTTCAGAATAAGCGCCTGTTTCTTTGGGACACTGCAGTTCAAACAAAAGTGGCGTAATGTTAGTGAGTATTTGTTATTCGTCATATGAAGTGTACTGAATGTCTTTCTGTTTTCTGGGGCACGCAGCTATGTTATTGAACTCATTTTGAAGTGTTCTGTCGGGTGAATGACTGCTCCCCACTTCAGTGTATTTTTTTGAGTAGTATTGTAAGGTTTTTTGATATTTGTCAGTGGGGTGTATTGATTCAATTTTGTTTTTCTCTTTCCTCTGAATTAAGGTGAATTGTTTAGTTTATCTGGTTATTGGCTTAACTCGCGCTTCACGCACTAAATCAGCAGATATTGAAATTGTTTTTCTATTCGTGTTTAATGTCAGACAGATTCAATTATAACTTCATTTATGTTATTTGAAATAAATGTGTTGGATTGAGCTTAATGAATTACGTGCATTCGAAGTAAGGGACCCAGTCCTTCATTAGCGCTTAACAGTGGCGTGTGGTTCGGGCTGTGAGCCCCGTGTTCGGACCAGTAGTAACTAACGTTTTGTTCAAACAAAGGGGGCGATATCCGTTCTAAGAGTAGGGGTATCATCAGAAGAGCAAATGTAGATGTTGGCAGCGCGCCAGCGCGTGACGAGAGAGCGGCCGACTCACCGATGGTGGTGATGACGGTGAGCGAGTAGAGGAAGGCGCCCGAGAAGGTCCACTGTGAGCGCGGGCGCGCGCTGCTGCCGTCGAAGCCGTCGCGCACGAGGCGCACCACGTCTCGCTGGTAGCGCGCCAGCTCGGGCGCCACCGCCTCGGCCCAGCGCGCGCGCCCCGGGATGGGGTTCAGCTGCTCGGTGAGCCGCCACAGGCGCGCCGCCGTCTCGCTGCGCATGCGCTCCGCCTCGTGCGACGGCCAGCCCGGCTCCGAGCCCTCGATCGCCATGAACATGAACGCGCCCGCGATCGTGTAGCCCACCACCAGGCCTGCAACACACCGCCGTCGCCGGCTCACACGTCTCCGCAGGCAACTCTCTCACTTGGCATCTGGCCCTGAAGCTGATCGTGTCAGCGGGCAGGTCAATGGTCGCATCTGTTAAGGTATATAACGAAACAGGTGCCTCCTAATATGACTTCGATTACAAATGGTCGTGTTGTTATAAAAAATTTAATAATAAAATTGAGAGGTTCCATGCCCTCTTTTGCACGTCACCTCTCATCTTCATCAATTTTATTAATGTATTAATGTTCTACGTCATTGCACGGTAGTAACAGACCGAATAAGGTTATTTTAATGAGAATATTTGTACTGAGACCTCAAAAATTACGTTTCACTCGATTCCTAAACATGTTGTTTTCAGAATGAGATTTTCACCCTGCAGTGGAGTGTGCGCTGATATGAAACTTCCTACAGATTAAAACTGTGTGCCGGACCGAGACTCGAACTCGGGACCTTTGCCTTTCGCGGGCAAGTGCTCTACCACCTTTTTTTCTTTTGTTATCCTTTTTTTATTTTTTTCGCTCTATCGAACTTTTTTCTTTTTATTTTATTTTATTTTTAATTTTTTATTTCCTCTGCCAATCTTTTTTTTATATATGGAAAAAGGCGTCTTTCAGTTACGACAAACAAAATTAGACTGTACATCCGTAGCAACAACAGAACAAGAGTTCTGAATATAGAATTTGAAACTAATTGTGTGATGATAGATAATAAAGAAAGAAAAATGTAACCAAATCCCGCACGCCATTCCATGTGCATGGCCCATCGGCGTACAGATTCCATGTTCCAAATTGATAAAACATTTCGCATCGTGTGCATGACGGCGGTCATCCTCTGCCCGGTACTCCCCAACTGTGAGGGGGGTTGTCGAAGACACTGCGCAAATAGTTCGCAAATACTTGTCGGTATCGGGGTGTACACTCAAGTGTGCTATGACTGTCCTGGAGAAATTGCCAGTAACAAAGGACTATCTTCTCATCATTTCGAAAGAGGTAGTTTATGGACATGGCTTTAAACCATGTGAGAGCGTGAGTCTTCGCAGGCGGGAAATAGTATCCTCCGGACAAAGGAGGAGCCGTGGCTCACTTGTGCGAGGAGCGATACGTAGGTAGTAGGCGAGGTCCTTCTGCACTAGCAGCCATACCTCTAACGCCGATCCACATGTTGAACGGTGTTCGTCAGTATCCACGAGGTGGCAACGTGGGCAAAGGGGGGAATCCGTCATCCCAATAGCGTGCAGCCTTGGTCGTGTTACAACCTTCCCGTTCACCACCTGGTACCACGCGGCTCGTACCTGCGTTGGGACGAACGGCTTCTGGGCCGCTCTCCACACTGCAGGTCATAGGGTGGTTGGGATTTTTCTCTCTATCATATTGCGTGGGATGGAACTTAGCAGCAAACTGTGAATGTCTCTCGCCTTGTCAGTGCGAGTGTTGGGAAGGTCTGAGTGTACGTAACTATACTCAAGAATAAATGCCGAGAGGTGCGAGAGTGAGGGAGTAATATGCTCAATCGTGACAGGTGGCCACACTCAGCTACCGGGAGCGGACATGTTTGGTATATATGTGAGTGTCTGACATCTGGAGATTTGGGTGTGAGTTTGCACAGTCACTGGATGTACTATGACATCCTGAAAGGTCGTCAGTAGAATACATACCACAATTTAACGTGGGAGTCAGTGCAGTTTCTGTGGCGATTGTGAAGCTCAAGTGATTAACAAAATATGAGCATCCGGAAACATCGGCAATATAAATAATTCTAAATATGATAATAAAACTAATCAAAAAGAAACAATTGAGCTTAAAACTGCTTAACAAACGAAATAAGATAGTAATCTGCAGACGAGATAGGGCACCTAATTGCTTGTAAATATTGAAAGGAAGTCCAAGTTAAACTGACAGCAACGTTCTTCAGAATTTCACAAGAACAGTTTTAAAATGTTAGGTAGGTACCCGACAACCTTAGTCGCAAAAGTTCACAATATAAGGTAGAATAATTTAAAAGGAGTCTTTACGCATAAACGTAAATAATTTAACTGGTAAATCTTTAAGTGGCAAACAAGCAGACAGAAACTGCCAGCTGTCAGATCTGCGCTGTCGCTCAAAGATGACGATTGTCACTTAAACTTGATGAAACAGGGAACCAAACGAACTCGAGCCTGTTTGCTTCCCAGAACTCATAAACGTAGTGGGCAAATATTCAGAAAGGTGTTCACCAAATTCACATCCACCTTGTATCGGTCACGGTTAAACAAGTTGGGTCCCGCATGCTTGCTCAGTCTGTGCACCAGCGCATGCAACGATTGCTGGCGACCGATTGTGCCACTCAACCCACTCCATATTACAGCGGAAAAGTCTCCATCCAGCACGCCCACTTCCTCACGCAGTTCGGCGCTGTCGTAATACGCCGCGCACAGCCAAGATTCAGTCTTCCAAATCGCTCCAGCGCGAGACCGAAAACAGAATCCAACAGTTTGGCGAGCATCTTCAAGATTCCACAGGCGGACAGACTGTTTGCTCTCTAGGGACATTGTTGAGCAACCAGCATAGATATCTTCGAGGGAAAGATAATCGATATGAGGTGACAAGGCTCAGCCATAACAATCTCTCCTACACAATTGATAGTGCGCGTTACGTTCGGTTAACGTTCTGCAGGCATTCGCCGAACCCATACCCTTCCATTAGATTGGCTGAGGGTGTAGCGTGACTGATCACTGCAAATCACTCGTTTCCAGTCATCCAATGGCCAAGTCCTCCTGCTTAACTGGGTGGCAACGTGTTTGCCTCTCATGCAGTGGACCCGGGTTCAATTCCCGGCCAGGTTGGAGATTTTCTCCGCTCGTGGACTGGGTGTTGTGTTGTCCTCATCATCATTTCATCCTCATCACCGGCACGCAAGTCGACCGGTGTGGCGTCGACTGAAATAAGACTTCCACTTGGCGGCCGAACTTCCACGGATGGGGCCTCCCCCCCAACTCCCCTTCCCCCCCAATGTCATACGCTCATCATTTTATCCACTGACCAGTGGCGTTGCTGTATACAGCATCTCAAGTGCCGTTCACATTGAGTATACAAATGCGTGACTCACGAGCGGCTGCTGGATCACATAACACCATTCCTCTTAGCTCCCTACAAACAGACGCAGGTGCTCGCTTCACTGCTGGCAGCACCTTGTAACTCACGGGTGACTCCTTCTGCTGATTTAATGAGAATTTTACCAACAGCATTCGCAGTGCTGGGATATTCCTGTCCATCAGATAGCTTTAATTTTTCAGACAATATATGATTACATTAACATCAGAAGGAGAGGTTAGCGATACAACCATACGATTGAATTTTATGATTTAATTTTTCATCAAATTGCTGTGATTTTTCTCTTGGACTGTTTGTCTACATTTCTACTACACTAATAAATGTTTATTCAACATATCTGTTACGTATGACTGACCGTTTGTATCTCTTGCATTTAATTATGTAGTGATGTTATCCTGTTCTGTGACCTGTTGTTCTGTCTCTTCATACAGCCTTAAGTCTGTTATTGGAATCACCGATTTCTGACGTAATGTGCACGGTTCTTAATTTTTAACAACTTTTATTGATAATTTTGTGTAGTTCTTGTAATATGCAACTGCTGCAGGACTTTTAGTTGTTTTTGCTAATAAAACCGTTTCCCCTTTTCCTTTCACATGATATTTTAATTCTCTCTGGTGATAATGGTTTTCTACGTGCCTGTTTAGCTTCTTTTTTATTACTTTATTTTCAAATGATGACATAAATTTGTTATGAAAAAATTAGAGTTTTTTATCAGTATTTGATTGGATATACATTTCATCCCAGGTAATCTCCTGCAAACTATTCTTACAAATATTTGTTCTGGAGTCATTAATTATTACATCTCATTACCATTCAAAGCTATGATCACTATCTTATGTGTCCCCACCGTGTACCATGATTACATTCGTTACTGGGCATGCAGTTACTTTCTTGGTTCGAGAATTATCACAGAAAGTATTATAAATTAGGATCCTAATGTGTTTGTCCGTCTTTCTTGGAATTGTAACTACTGAGATTACATTTTAGGATCCGACAAAGTTTCAAGATCATTATATCTATCAGAATCATTTGGAAAGCCTACATTGAAATCGCGACAGACTATTTACTGTTTGCCGCTGTCCGACAGATTTGCAAGTGCGTACTACATATCATTCACAAATAGTTCAGAATTTCCCAGTGGGGATCTATACACAGTTACAACTAAAATGACCTATTTTTAGTCTTAATTCACGCACTTCTGTGTGCGTATCACTGCAGAATATATTTGTCTCAATGTTAATGAACTTGTGTTCTGTCTTAACATAAGCTGAGCTCTTCCTTCCCCCTTTTAGTTGTACTGATTAAGATGCTACAGCCTTGGTGAACGTCAGACGTTCCGCATAATTTCTCACTGTTTCGGCAACACTCTTCTTTTGCAGATAACGACATTGTGTATGCTTACCAATTTGAATTTGAGCAACTAAGTGACATACATATATTATCACAAAGTGTGTACGGCAAAGAGCCAAGTCAAGGCTATGAAGGACCACATTAGCACGCACACTGTGGTTCGGAAGAGAGTCGATCTCTTGTTGGAGTATGCGTCAAAATTCGTTTGACTATTCCGAAGTTTTGACACACTGGAAAATGGGAACAGCCACCAGGGAAAAAGTTGATGAAGAACAGAAACAGGAGAAGTGGGAAGATTTTTTCTGAAAGGTAATCAAAAACTTTTGATACAAATACAGCGTATTTAGCTTTGTAAAAATAGTTGTAGTTTGCGAAGAGTAACGCGTAGATAGTACTGTGGGATTCCACATACATGTAGCTTGCTTGGTAAATACAGCCAATAGCAGTTCCGGTGCAGACTCGTGTATTTCGGATTATGCGTGTTTTTCGTGTATCAGTGCAACGACGGCTCCGCATTAACTCATTTAATTGGACATATGCCGTCTTACAGTTTGGCGTAAAGATTCTGATAAACTGTAGACGGAGTGGCTAATGGGGTATTACTTCACTTTGAATATTTGGGGATTTTCAGTTTCCCACTTGATGTCCACTGGCAACCTCTTACAGTCTTTTGCACTAGAGTATAAACTCTGTTCTGAAACCCAGAGATGAAAATTATCACCTTTGGGTTTTGTAGCTCTTCTTTACGACAAGTCAAATGACGCCAGAGCTCTTGTGCTTTGCTGATAAGTTATATCAAAAGTGTGTGTAACAATAATAAACGACAATATCAAAAACAGATATATGATTTAACATGCCACAAACAGGGGAAGCAAGACTCCAACATCAAGAAACCGTGATAAGCTATGGACTGTGTGATAGACAAAGCTACAAGCACACAAAAATAATGGTGTCGTGTGAGAAAGGAAGTAAACAAAGATACCACTGAAAATAGCGCATACTGTTCTCTAACGTGCCTGGGTAATAGAAAAACTAAAAACGGTATTGCATAGTGCAAAATTTCTCTCCAGTTTATGTGAAAATCATTTTTACTTGCAGTACTATGATTGTGGATTGAATTACTTATCCTAGAGTCACTCTTGTTTTAATCGTAACAACGATTTTCAACTAATTGCAAGAATCTTCAGACTACAAAAGAGGCTTGCGTAAGAAGTTCGGTTATCAACCACAAAAATACTCTTATTTCACGCTTCTGTAGAGTAGATACATTTTTTTATCCTACCTTAACCAACCCCGACGTTTATACCTCTGCTAAGTGAAAGCATGCAAGCAAACTTGTCTGAAGATAAACAAAATGAGATTTCCTATGGCAAAGGAGCTAGAGCCGAGGTTTTCGTGTTACGTATAAATATCCTGGCTCACCTCCGTTTCTTATCTACCTAGATGTCCAGGAATCTCGTACAGGGAGTCTTACCCATTGCATGCCCATATATCTATACATGTGGTACCTACAGATCACAAATTTCTTTCGCAAGCTACGTGTGTTTATCTTAGCACCAGCTTCAGAGCAATAGTGTCATATCCAAATTCCCTACAGGGCCTCTACACACTATGAAATTAACTCCCGCTAAGCAAACTCATAATCGTTTATTGGCAATCGGACTAATTGCGGGCGAGATTAACTCACTGATCAGGACAATAACACCGATATCGGCACAGTGAAATACAAACCTATTGCTTTCCATAACTGGCAGGCAGTTCTAAAAGGACATTTCTGAAATAATCTGATACATCATCATCCACAGATGGAACGATTTGAAATCACAGAACACAATATTAGCTGTATGAAATTAACTTCAGATTTCATAACGTAGACAATACTGCAATTTTAAAGCGGTAGACGTAAAAGAATCTCCTCGGCTCTCTTGTGTACAACATCACTTGCGCGCTACACTTACACACAGGCGAAGAGAATCATAAGACTGTGTTCGACTGTTCTTCTCATAGTTATTCTGGATGCAGCTATGCGGAGCAATGTGTATTTTAATTACGCAGAAAACAGTAAAAGGAAACGGCTCTATTGTTAAACAGGAAGAAGAGTTTTTATGTACATTAAATGACTAAATAGAACAGTATAGTTATTACTAGACGATCTGAAATTCATGTGAGTTTATCTACAGCCATGGTTGCTTCGTAACAATGCATCACAGAGGAACAGGTTCTCATTCTACGCGAAATAAATGTTTCCGACACACATTTAGAGGTAGTTCGGAAGCACGGCTTAGTCAAAACTTGTTTTTTACGGGAATTTGGCCTATATCAACGACGGTAACAATGCAACGTGTTTTCAGACTCGATTTAAGGCAAATGTGGTCGTGGGTTCCATATTCACTCAGCAGCCGTAGATTTTTGCAGAAATTTAGCCGACATATTTGCATAACAATGAGCTAAGCTGGGAAACACAAAATCATCCCGCGCTGTTCGTTTACACACGTCTTTTCTCTCGAAAGTTTGAAGAAGATTAACGGTTGTGTGCATTCTGACGATGTTGACAATGCTATCAGGTTACAGTTTAATAAACGAAAAAATAAAAATAAAAAAAGTAAAATAAAATAAAATAAAATAAAAAACATGTACCACGAACGAATTATCCGAATGGGACGGAAATCGGTAGATGAGACACACATAAACAGAAAAACAAAAGATTACAATATCTGGAAAAATTTGATGATTTATTCAAGAGAATTAGCTTCGCAGAGTGACAAAGTTAATACTGCGTTGGTCCACCTCTGGTCCCAATGCAAGCAGTTGTTCGACATGGCACTGATTTACAGAGTTGTTATATGTTCTCCTAAGATTATAGTGCCAAATGCAGTCCAACTGGCGCATTAGCGCGTCAAAATTGCGAAATGGATAGAGGACCTTGCCCATAATGCAGCTGGAGAGAGATCCGGTGACCTTGCTGACCGAGATAGGGTTTGAAAAACACGAAAACAAGGAGTAGAGACTCTGTGTGCGGGCAGGCATTACCTTGCTGAAATGTAAGCCAGGGTGGCTTGCTATGAAGGCCAACAAAACTAGATATCGAATGTCGTCGACGTACCGCACTGCTGTAAGGATGTCGTGGATGACAACGAAAATGGTCCTGCTATGAAAAGAAATGGCATATCAGGCCACCACTCTTGGCTGACGGGCCGTATAGCTGGCGACACACAGGTTGGTATTCGACCGCTGTTCGTGGCTTCTCCATTGCTGGTCATCGGTGCTCATTTCAAAGCGGAACTCATCACTCAAGACATTTCTGTTCAGTCAATGAGATTCCCTGCCGAGGACGTGTCTGGAGACGCTTCAGACAACGGTGGGATACCATCCTGTCGCCCGCCATACTACCCGACAACCAGGATTGATGGTCTGGGATGCCCTTTCTCGTCATAGCAGGACACCCTTTGGTTGTCTTGCGCTGCGCCCCTACAGCGCAGCGGAATTTGTTGCCCTTCATAGCAGGTCTTCCTGGTTTGCATTTCAGTAAGATTATGCCCGTCTGCACACGGCGAGAGTTTCTATTGCTTGTCTTCGTACTTGCCAACTGCCTTATTTGATCCCAAGTCTTCTAGAGCTCTTTTGAATTCTGACTCATAATACTGGATTCCCTATGTTTTCCATGTTTCTTCTTTTATCACATCATCAGAGAAGTCCTCTCCCACATAGAGACCTTCAATGTACTCATCCCACCTATCCGCTCTCTCCTTTGCGTTTAATACTGGAATTCCCGTGACAGTCGTAATGTTACCATCCATGCTTTTAATTTTACTCAAGGCTGTATTGACTTTTTTACATGCTAAGTCTGTTCCCCTGAAGATTATTTCCTTTTCGATTTCTTCACATTTTTCATGCAGCCATTTTGCCTTGGCAGCCCTGTACTTCCCACTTATTTCATTAATAAGTGATTCATCTTGCAGTATTCCCGTTTTTTCCCTGAACATATCTTTACTTCCTTCTATCGTCGATGTATTTGTCTCTTCGTCATCTGTGAGTGCACTTTTTAAAGAAGCTCATTATTCTTACACTGAACAGTTTACTCTGGTATTCTTTGTCACAGTACCCACATCATGAGCGAATCTTAAACACGTCTCATGATTCCTCAGTACTTCCGTGTCTGACTTCCTCCCAAGCGGGTGTCTCCGGGAGAATCTCAAACTTCAGTCTACTCTTCATCGTCACTAACTTGTGATCTTATTTTATAGCCATTTTGCCCACACTGTCTAATAATAACATACATCTTTTTCTCTCTTTTGCGTTGTGTTGTCGTGTAAGTTTCTGATACTCTGTTTCCCCCATTCCCTGTTCCAGTAACGAATGGAATGCTGGACGAACGATTCGATAAACGTCTTCATCACTAATAATCTAGAAGATTTTCTTCTCTTCGTCGTTTCAGGTGTCGTTTGCAGAGGAAGTAATGTGTTGTCCGCCTCTTGGAATTACAAGAGCGTAGCTCTCCGTGATGCATAACGTCTCGCTAATAGCGCCCGCCATCGTTGTTCACTGAGCACCACCGTAACGCATTCGCACCTACTAAACGAACCCGTGACGTAACGCGCCATTCTTCGTTGCACCTTCTATGTCTCTTCGATAAAACGTGGTAACGGCCAGTTTGTGATGAATAATACGAAGAAAACGAAACAAGTATTTATTAAGCCAATTCTTACATTGATAAATTGTGTTTCCTTAGATTCTAACAACGATTCTCAGTCTGGTATCTTCTTTTCCTACAACTTCTTTCATATAGATATATCTTTAAAGGTCGCTGCGAAGTGTTACTCGTACTTATTTTACCGTCGCTACTGATTCCAATAATTTATTGTCAATAGTTTAATTGAACGGAAATGGCTCCGTTCGCCTACTTGTGTGTAGTACGTATCCTTAATTCACGTCAAGTGTTAACTACCAGTCCCCAGTCATCAATCCTATGCAGGTACTGCTGTATCCTGCTTCTGGTGGTGAAACCTTCCTGTGGACAACTGAATAGTCGGCGACTAGCCTTTAGAAGCCTCTAACGTTATGTGCTACAGCCGGCCGTTGTGGCCGTGCGGTTCTAGGCGCTTCAGTCTGGAACCGCGTGACCGCTACGGTCGCAGGTTCGAATCCTGCCTCGGGCATGGATGTGTGTGATGTCCTTAGGTTAGTTAGGTTTAATTAGTTCTAAGTTCTAGGCGACTGATGACCTCAGCAGTTAAGTCCATAGTGCTCAGAGCCATTTCGTTATCTGCTACAAGTTTAATATAATACTGTAAACAGTAATGGTTGTTTAGCACTTCAGGAATTATCTTTACATGTGTCGAGGTTTGTCCTATCACGAACTATGTGATACATCTATGTCTTGAATCCGATCACAGATGGTCAGATAATTGGTAAGTAATCTCTCTTCATTGTCCGTCATTGAGCCTCTGCTCAATCATCACCTCTTCCAGTAGGTTTCCTTTCAAAACGATTTGTAGCATAAGGTTGCACAGTATTGCAGCAGTTCTTTGGACTGTTGTAATGTTTCTTTTGTGCTTCTAAGAATAGTCTCATGACTCCATCTCTTAGTCTGCTTCCTACACCACCAAAACTTGTCCTTACACTGAATTTGTCTTTTACACATAATAGTTTTCGTCTTGCACTGGATCAGCTCTTATCCAGACTTTAGGTTAAAATTAATAAACCTATTGTTATGCTTTTGCCAAATATGGATTTCTTCTGCAGTTAGGCTAGTAAAAAGTAGGGGCACTCAATGCAACTTTTATCTGTCTTAATACTGAAAAATGGAGAGCTGGTTTTACGATATGCATGTCGGAACAGTATTTTTTGCGTACAGCGACACAAATGTCCGTAATTAACTATTCGTAATCAACTATAAATTTGACGTGGGCTATCATTATTAATATCAAAATAAAAACTATAATGAGAAATGAATTGTCTCTCCGGAACGAATACATAACTTACGCGAACAGTGAAAAATTACTGCAGCACTTTTATAGAGAACTTAAGGCAAAATGTATTAATTACTGGGCATATGTAGGTTCAACCCCATCAACGATACTATATTTCACAAAATGCAGTTAGTCACACAAAACAGAGCCAGCAAGAGCAACGAGTGAAACACACATACTAACAGATTTGTGGCTCAACAATCACATTTCACTTATGCTTCGCAATTACGTAAAACGAAACAGAGTGTACAATCACAGCAGTTAAAGGAAACTACACACGTGCAGTATTTAGAACAACAAGAAATACATATACGCATGTGCAGTGTAGTATCTCAACACAATTCTAAATTAAATCATAGGTTGTGAGACGAAATGCAACGTGAATCTGATCAATATGTAGTTCGATACAGAGGCTACAAATTGGAGAACAGTTAACCGACAGTTTTAGTGAATGTTTAAAATACGTCAGTAGTAAGGCTCATACATACCAATGTTCACCATAAGAGAGAAACTACTCATAGATAGGGGCAGAATGAAGGGTCTAGTGCCAAAGGGACTTTGACTAAATTTGAGAAAACGTTATTTTGCTGGAAACTGTGAAACGGTTATTAGTTTATTACGTAATTTTTTATTTAATACATACTTCACCAATTTATGATGAAGCTACAACAAACTCTAAAAAAATATTTTTTCTACGTTTTCCATGACATACCTGTACTGGATGTAACAATAAAATGTTGGAGAATAGTTCAGGACTGTAAAGTTGCACAGGTCACACCAATTCTCAAGAAAGGTACTAAGAGTAATTCCATGTATTACAGACCTATCTCACTTATATCGATTTGCAGTAGAACGTAGTGAGTTCAAACATTATAAATTACTTCGACGGGAACGGTCTACTGACACACTGTCAGCCCAAATTCAGAAAATATCGTTATTGTGAAACACAACTAGCTCTTTGTTTCCACAAAGTAATGAGTATTATCGATAGGGGGTCTCAAATTGATTCCATATATTTACGTTGTCTGAAGGCTTTTAACACATTTCATCGCAAGAGACGGTTAATTAAATCTTTTGCCTATAGAGAATCGTCGCTGTTGTGTGTACTGTCAGAAACATCACAGTATTTCGTAATCGGCGAAAAGTCATCGAGTAGAACAGAAGTGATATATTACGTTCCTCAAGGAAGTGTTACAGACCCTCAGCTATTCCTGATCCGAATAAACACTTTAGTAGGCAATCTGAGCAGGCCACTTAGATTGTGTGCAGATAATGCTGTCACTGACAATCTTGTAATGTACTATCAGTAGACCAAAATCATTTCAGAGTAACAGACACGGTATGTGTATAGCGAGAAGGGTGACAATTGACTCTAAATAAGGAATAGCATTATGTCATCCACTTGAGTACCAAAAGGAAAGCGTTAGATTTTGGTTACGCTACAAATGACAGAAATCCAGAGGCTGTCAATCCACCTAAGTACTTAAGAATTATAATTACGAACAACTTCAATCGGAACGATCACTTTGCTAATGTTATGAAGAAAGCAACCTAAAGACTGCGTAAGATGTAGAAGTAGCAAAAGGTCTACTAGAGAGACTGCCTACACTACACTTGTGCATCCTATCTAGAGCACTGCTGTGTGGAATGGGATTCTTACCCGACAGGGCTGACTGAGGACATCGAAAGAGTCCAGTGAAGGGAAGCTCGATTTATATTATCGCGAAAGATGGGAGAGTGTTGCGAGGTGCCGGGGCTAGCAGTGTATTTATCACTAAATTCCACTAGAATCCACATATGTAAATCATGCTCTAAGCCCCCCCCCCCTATTCTAACTCCGACTTTTGCTGTTGCACAAGGATAAAAAAATACGCGAACTGACTCTAATCAACCCTGCCAGTGGAGTAGAAGAGAGTTTGGCACCTGCAATAATTTAATTTGATAAATAAGTTAAATAAACAAAGGTTTCATTAGCATAGTGAGGAATGATAGGGTTGCTCTATCGATTAACAGAATGAAAGTTCTGTCCAAAATAACAATATGATTTATTAAGACTAAACACAAATTAATAAACAAAAACACATGAATTCTAATTTATGATACATTAAATTGGCTCGAATTGGAGACTCATACAAACACTGTAAAGGTGAAGTTGTCCCTAAACTAGATCGTGAGGTTTAAGACGAAGTGGTACGTGGAGCCAATTCCTTGCCACTCAAATCTCAAGAGAGACACACCGCTAACCCAACAGTAATTGCTGCTACTCAAGACAGAACAAAGTTAGAAAAAGACGAACAGGCGCGCTCTGCTGAGCTCTGATTATCACCTAGGAAAATCCCTATCTGCCGGTGCTGCGGACATACATTACCAAAACTGTCTTCTTGACTGCCAGAACACGATCTGGCGTACCGCAGGCGAGGGCTGGTTGCTTCGACGTCCTCGACCGAAAGGCGACTGCCGACTCCCTAGAGCACCCGTACAGGCCGAACACACAACATTCCCGCCCCCACGACAGTGGCCGTGGTTACGTTCCAATCAGCAACTCGAAAACCGGCGGAAATTCCACTCCATTGCCGGGGCACTACCATTCCACCAATGGAGATTCTTGGCGCCAATTTCTGTGCTGATTTTGCTCCGTCACGGAGCTATGCCCTGAGCAAGCCAATCACAGTTCCTATTTTGCAGAAAGCGCGGGAATTTTCCCGCCACAGCTGCCTGGGTACATAAGTCATTCCCACGCCTCGCTGGTTGCTCGCCAGAAAGTGTTTTCGCTAAGCTTCTGCGAAGCAACGGAACCTCCAGCCCAGCTGCCACTTCCGGCTCCAAACGGGCGCGTCTCCTGACAATGCCGGCGTCCGGAAAGCATTCACTCGACCCCCCACGCCTGTCGGCCTACCCTTTCAAAGTCAGAAGAGCCCGTCTGTCACTGGACCACCCGGGTGACGAGAGACGCTGCATGGGAAGTCCGCGTGTGAAGGAATAGCAGCTCTCCACCGCATGCAAATAGAGAGGAGAGTCGTAAGATAGAAATATGAGAGGGGGCTCATGCCACCTCTCAGTGTGTCACAGATATTATAAACGAGTTGGGGTGGCAATCGTTAAAACAAAGGTGTTTTCCGTTGAAGCGTATTCTTTTCACTAAGTTTCAATCACCAACTTCCTCCTTTTCATTGGAGAATATTTTTTTTATGTCAACGTAAATAGAGAGAAATGATTATCATAAAACAATAAGAGACATCAAAGCTGTACGGAAAGATTTAAGTGTTCATTTTCCGACGCGGTATTCGAGAACAGAACTGTACAGAAATAAACTCAAGGTGGTTCAGTGGACCCTCTGCCAGACATTTATGGATGAAACGCAGAGTAGTCACGTATATGTAGAGGTAGATTATAGATAACAGCAAGCAGTACGCTCTGTCTTGCAGGATCGCACACAACTGCATTGTCGGCACTTCAGAGTAGCTCCTTGAGTTGAACTGCACTGTCATTAGCGATTTAGGGCACTTACCAGCTCCATGCCCTCTGAGTAACTCCGTGTGCGGACGGCCGTAAGTAATTCCTAGAACATCTCTCTTCTACTCGGTTCCCTTTACGCATGTAGCAACGGAATTTGAAGTACCTTTTTTTAATAAATCTCCCGGAAATCAGGATGAATTCAACTGCACTTCTCGACAAGCCCCGTCATTTAGCGTGGCACGCTGTCTTCCTGACACTGCTTGTGGTACAGCGCCACGTCGTCACAAAACTTCTCGGTCGCCGCCGGCTGCAAGTAACAGATATTAGGGGTAGCCGCGATGTCCGAAAATAATTTAAAAAAAGAAAAAAAAAACGGAATGAGGAGAGCGCCCGGTACCCGGCCAGCGTCGGCGGCGGCGGCGCCATAGCCGACAATACAAGCCGCGGAGCGCCCAATTCGGCGGCAGCTGTGGCAGAAGTTGGCCGGCTAAGCAAATACAGGCCGCTGGAAAGTAGCGCCGGCGAGCAGAGCTGTGCGGCCTGCAGAGGGTGCGGCCCGCATCGGACGGCGAACTTGGCGAATAAAGCTGCGCGTCGCTATCACTTCCGCCGTGAGGGACCGACCGGAGTACCGGATGCTGCCCGAGGGATAAATTACCCCTAACGCCTCCAGCCGCGCTCCCTGGTCGTGACCGTAGCCCCGGTACGTTCACCAGCAGTCATTCATTAGTTGGTGCATAAGTGGGTAGCGTTTTTGTTTTGCATGATGGTAATCAAGTTGCTAACAGTTTATTTATCGAGTGTCATTTTGTGTTTGTATTTCACCGTTACTGTTTAAGTTTACCTATTGTCATTTTCTCATTTGGTGGTAGTGAGTGGAGCTGTCGACGTTAGAAAATGGACTGCCAATTGGAGCAAAAGGAACATTTTCGACGTATTTTACTGTTTGCGTTCAGTAGAGGGGCGAGACGGGTTCCCGGGTTCGATTCCCGGCGGGGTCAGGCATTTTCTTTGCCTCGTGATGACTGGGTGTTGTGTGATGCCCTTAGGTTAGTTAGGTTTAAGTAGTTCTAAGTTCTAGGGGACTAATCACCATAGATGTTAAGTCCCGTAGTGCTCAGAGCCATTTGAACCATTTTTAGAGGGGCGACAGCAAACCTAGGCAACCAGAAACATTTACGCCGTGTGTCGGGATAATGCCACTGGACAGAAACCCAGAGACTGTCAAACCACCTAAGTACACTACTGGTCATTAAAATTGCTACACCGCGAAGATGACGTGCTACAGACGCGAAATTTAACCGACAGGAAGAAAATGGTGTGACATGCAAATGATTAGCTATTCAGAGCATTCACACCAGGTTGGCGCCGGTGGAGACACCTACAACGTGCTGACATGAGGAAAGTTTCCAACCGATTTCTCATACACAAACAGCAGTTGACCGGCGTTGCCTGGTGAAACGTTGTTGTGATGCCTCGTGCAAGGAGGAAAAATGCATACCATCACGTGTCCGACTTTGATAAAGGTTGTATTGTAGCCTATCGCGATTGCTGTTTATCGTATCGCGACATTGCTGCTCGCGTTGGTCGAGATCCAATGACTGTTAGCAGAATATGGAATCGGTGGTTTCAGGAGGGTAATACGGAACGCCGTGCTTGATCCCAACGGCCTCGTGTCACTAGCAGACGAGATAACAGGCATCTTATCCGCATGGCTCTAACAGATTGTGCAGCCGCGTCTCGATCCCCGAGTCAACAGACGGGGACATTTGCAAGACAACAACCACCTGCACCAACAGTTCAACGACGTTTGCAGCAGCATGGACTATCAGCTCGGAGACCATGGCTGCAGTTACCCTTGACGCTGCATCACAGACAGGAGGGCCTGCGATGGTGTACTCAACGAAGAACCTGGGTGCACGAATGGCAAAACGTCATTTTTTCGCATGAATCCAGGTTCTGTTTGCAGCATCGTGATGGTCGCATCCTTGTTTGGCGACATCGTGGTGAAATCACATTGGAAGTGTGTATTCGTCATCGCCATACTGGCCTATCACCCCCCGTGATGGTATGGGGTGCCATTGGTTACATGTCTCGGTCACCTATTGTTCGCGTTGACGGCACTTTAAACAGTGGGCGTTACATTTCAAATGTGTTACGACCCATGTGTCTACCCTTAATTTGATCCCTGCGGAAGTCTACATATTAGCACGATAACGCACGACCGCATGTTGCAGGTCCTGTACAGGCAGATCTGGATACAGAAAACGTTCGACTGCTGCCCTGGCCAGCACATTCTCCAGATCTCTTACAAATTGAAAACGTCTGGTCAATGGTGGCCGAGCAACTGGCTCGTCAAAATACGCCAGTCACTACTGTTGATGAACTGTGGTATCGTGTTGAAGCTGCATGGGCAGCTGTACCTGTACAGCCGGCGCAAGTGGCAAGCGGTTCTAGGCGCTACAGTCTGGAACCGCGCGACCGCTACGGTCGCAGGTTCGAATCCTACCTCGGGAATGGATGTGTGTGATGTCCTTAGGTTAGTTAGATTTGAGTACTTCTAAGTTCTAGGGGAGAAGTTCTAGGGGAGTGATGACCTCAGATGTTGTCCCATAGCACATTTTTTTGTACCTGTACACGCCATTGGTTCATTCAATGCCCAGGCGTATCAAGGCCGTTATTACGGCCAAAGGTGGTTGTTCTGGGTAATGATTTCTGAGGATCTATGTAATCACATGTCAGATCTAGTATAATATATTTGTCTAATGACTACCCGTTTATCATCTGCATTTCTTCTTGGTGTAGCAGTTTTAATGGCCAGTAGTGTACATACTAATTACAATTACGAACAGTTTAAATCGGAACGATCACGCTGATAATGTCCTGAGGAAGGTAACCCAAAGACTGCATTTTACTGGCAGAACATTTTTGGTGCAAAAGATCTGCTAGGGAGACTGCTTACACTACACTTGTCCGTCCTATCTAGAGCACTGCTGTTTGGTATATGATCTTTAAAAATTAAGATTGACGTAGGAAATCTAAAAAGTCCTGTGAAAGGCAGCGTGCTTTGTATTACCGCCAAAGATGGGAGAGTGTGTCACAGATATGTTAAACGAATTTGGGTGGCAATCGTTAAAATAAAGGTGTTTTCGGTAGCGGCGTATTCTTTTAACGAAATTTCAGTCACCAGCTTTCTCTTCTTAATGGAAATTTTTTTTATTGACGCCAGCCTGCATATAGAGAAAAGATCATCATAATACAATAACAAACTGGTTTTCTCTTTTTAAGGAGGACCTTTTTGACATTAGTTCAGAAGGACCTTCAGATCGTTTAACCACATGGATCCACAATGATCCACATCTACTCGGGAACTGGCAATCGTGATGTAGTGCGAGGGTTCAAAAATAGGGTATGTTCAATCTTCCTCAAGCGATTTTACACAAACTATTGTGTAAAATAATTTCATTTTTGGGGTATATGTAGCTTATATGTGTTCTTCATCATGATGTACCCGTCATTTGGCTTATGAACATAGTTACTGTGATACTTGCATGGAAGTAAGACACTGATCGCAATTCGAAACAGTCGACAATGGAAAATAGGGACGGCTATGATTTTGAATTTGGTGCACATTATAAACTGTGATCAAAAGTAACCGGACACCTGGCTGAAAATGACTTACAAGTTCGTGGCGCCCTCCATCGGTAATGCTGCAATGCAATATGGTGTCGGCCGACCCTTAGCCCTGATGACAGCTTCCACTCTCGCAGGCATACGTTCAGTGGGTGTCCGGACATTTGCCACGCCGGACGTTTGCCACGGTTTAACCTGCTCCGAAGGGTTGGGTCCCTTGTCTCCCCCCCCCCCCCCCTTAACCTCCTAATCCTCCTGACCCGCCCGCCCAGTTTGCTTTCGAAGTTCCTAACGTGACCATCAGTATGGATGTTATTACAACGAACAAGGGCAGGCCTCCTGCTCATTAGAAAGGTTACGCGTATCTTAATCAGAGGGAATCTAAAGAAGGTGTTGTTACATGGATGTGCTTACGCCGAAAAGCGGATCATTGCAAGGGAAAGCTACTTTCGAGGAACGGTTGAAGTGTTGAGCGTATTAGAACATCTCTGTGGATCACCTGACGATGCAGCTCTGAAAGTGAGAAAGCAAGTGGAAAGAGCGAAGAGAAGATCTCGAGAAGAAACTACACAGTTATCGGAGATATACGCGGATGAAACGGGAAATCTACATAATAAAGTGTATGACTTTGTTACAGTGATGCCTAATTCAGAATCTATGAAGAGAACCATGCGTCGTCGATGGAGCCTAAGAACTCTTATGAAATTGATCTTCATGAAGATCAATTAAAAATGGGAGATGGCAGTAGTTTTTTTCTGGAAGACGATAGATTAGAGGTGAGAATAATGATTTTTAGTGGAAGCAAATGAAAAGAAAGTTTAAAAACATGTTCCCATTTTATTATGGATGGAACATTTAAGAGATGCAGCAAGCAGTTTGCACAGATCTACACCATACACGTAGACTTAGGAGGCCCGATTAAAGAAACAAACATTCTTCCTACTGTATTTGCACTTCTCCCTAATAAGAAGAAAGACACATATGTTCGTCTGTTTCGTCTGATAAAACAGGCAGTCTCTGAGTGGTGTCCTAAACAAGTAAAGGTGGACTTTGAGGCAGCTGCGATATCGGCCATTCGTCAAGTTTTTCCCATAACTGAAATAAATGGATTCTATTTCCATATGAAGAAGAGTTTAGAGAGAAGAACTCGAGTTCTCGGTCTACCTGAGGAGTACCGCTAGAACGAGGATTTAAGACTTCACGTCAGCATGTGTGCAGCGCTGGCAGTTGTAAAACCGGAGGACATAAGCAATGGATGGATTGAGATTCATGCAGAAGCTCCTGATAACGGAAGGTTCTCTCAATGTTTTGGCTACTTTGTGGATTACTGGCTAGAGAATGAGTATATCGCAATATAAATGTGGGACTGTTACAGAAAAAGGCACCGAACGACGAATGCTGTTGAAGGGTGGCACAACAAAATAAGTAGTATTATTGGAAACCCTCAACCTAAAATCAAATATTGGGTGGAGTGCTTGAAAAAGGAAGCAGAGTTCACAAACTGCGTGTACATGAAATTGGAAATGAATCTTGAAGGTAAGAAGAGGAAGAAGAAGTACTTGAAGCTGGACGACAGGATAGAGAGAATCGTGAAGAAATATGAAGAGACTGGCAACATTAGGCCTTGCTTGAAAGCCATTGCCCATATTCAGAAACTGGACTAAAATACGTTAAAAATAATATATTAAAAACTATGAAGACCACTGAGTCCTAGCAGGTTACTGAAACAAAATTATTAAAACAATATAGCAGCATTATCGGAGCTAATATTGAGTTGTAATTGTAAATAGAGTGTACATTAGTTCAGCGTATTTAGGCTGTTTTCACACACTCCAGATTGGTAGATGGACATTTATCATTTTCACGATCCAAAGCCTGTGCAAAGTGTGATGCGAATCAGCCTTTAATGTAAAAATTAAAAAGTGTTTCAAGCCTCACAAAAGTATCCCTATTGTTGTCACGTTAAGGTAACTTTTTCTACCTTCCAATAATATGGCCGTACTATTAAATAATTGTGAGTTCTAAAATAATTTTCTGAAGCTTCAGAATCGCAACTATCACCTAAAATATCATGGTTTGTTAAATTGATTATTCTTAAAAGAAAATGGGAACTGAACCTTTGAATTGCACCTAAAATTGACATCCCAAAAGTGATCTGATGCTAAGGTTGACAATTTTGGCACCTTAGACATTTTTTATTTAAGTTTAGCTGCAAACATTTATAGCAGATGTAAAACTACTTAAGTACATTTAGATACAGTCCTTTAAAAATTAAAATTTCTTACTAAATTGTTGATTATCTTTAAACAGGTCAGTAAAAGCAAGGAGCTTACTACTCAAAATTAATTGTTACTAAAGAACATCAGAAACAAATGTATTAGACCTACTTTTCTTCTACATTAGAGACTTTTTGAAAAGATAATTAATCATTTCCTCTGTCACTGACAGTGTAATTTCAGTTGCTTTGCAACACCAGGTATATTTACTTCTAAATTATGTTTACAGCTGTTCTCGTTTCGAATTATGGAATATTTACTTCGTCGTCTTTGGTGGAGGAACTTCGGAAAATGCATTTACTAACTCCACTTTAGTGGCACTGTCATCAGTAACATTACCGTCGATGTCGCGCAGTAAAAGTACTTACTGAGCCTTTCCGCTGGTTTACTTAGCATGGGACCAGTATCTCTTTGGATTTTCCGCCACATTTCTAGAGCGAGTTTCATTGTGGAAACTATTAAATGCATCTCGCATTGAAATCCGCACCAAATTTCGAGCCTCAGTAGAACTTCACCAATCTTGGAGATCTTGCGTTCGTCTAAATTATACGTGCCTTTTGCGGTGCTCCTGCAACAGTTTTCTGTCGTGTTTTGTGTACCATGGGGGATCAGTTCCGCCTCTTATTAATTTATTTGGTATGAATATCTCGAGTGCAGTTGATACTGTTTCTTTGAACTTAAGCCACATATGGTCTTCATTTACATAGTTTGGATAGATTGGAGACTATCTCTTAGAAAGACGTCACCCGAATTTTTAGCTGCTTTTATAAATAGATATTTTTCGCGTTTAGTTTTGGTGAATTTCTTTGTTACGGAAGTGAGCCTCTCTACGACTGCGTGTTGACTAATCCCTGTATCCGTCGTGATGCTCAGGATTATGTTCAAATGTGTGTGAAATCTTATGGGACTTAACTGCCAAGGTCATCAGTCCCTAAGCTTACACACTACTTAACCTAAATTATCATAAGGACAAACACACACACCCAAGCCCAAAGGGAGGACTCGAACCTCCGCCAGGACCAGCCGCACAGTCCATGACTGCAGCGCCTTAGACCGCAAGGCTAATCCCGCACGGCTCAGGATTATTTGTGGCTAAGAGGTCAAGTGTGTTTTCGTAACCACTTACAGTTTAAATGGCCTCGTCAACTAATTGTTAAAAATAATTTTAAAAAAGCATTTAGAACAATTACGGAAGTTGTTTTCTATTTACAATAGGGTATGAAAATACCCGTTGTCGAATATAACCTCTGCTTTCGTTTCCCAAAAGTTATAACTATTCGATTTCGGAAAAGAAACTCTGTATTTGGCCAAGATGTCGAAGAAGAAGGTCCATTACGTACTGGTTGTATCGAGTAAGATGTGGAGACGGCGGTTTGAAAGCGGACAGAGGTAGTGCGGGGAAAGGCGTCCCTTACCTGAGGGATCGCTGCTCACGCTACCTGGCGAAGGGGCAAGTGTGGCAAATGTCCGGCGTGGCAAATTTCCGGCGTGGCAAATGTCCGGCATTCCGTTCAGTGATGTGCTGGAAGGTTTCTTGGGGAATGGCAGCCCATTCACAGAATGTTGAACTGAAGTGAGGTATCGATGTCTGTCGGTGACGCCTGGAACGAAGTTGGCGTTTCAAAACATTCCAAAGGTGTTCTACAGAATTCAGTCAGTACCCTGTGCAGGTCAGTCCATTACAGGGATGTTATTGTCGTGTAACCACTCCGCCACAGACCGTGAATTATGAACAGCTGCACTATCATGTTGAAAGATGCAGTCGCCTTCCTCGAATTGCTTTTCAACAGTGGGAAGCAAGAAGGTGCCTAAAACATAAATGTAGGCCACGCAAAACAACAAGCGGTGCAAGCCCCCTCCATGAAAAACACGATCACACCATAACATCACCGCCTCCGAGTTTTACTGCTGGCACTACACTCGGTGGCAGGAGACGTTCACCGGACATTCACCTAACCCACAGCCTGCCATCAGTTCGCCACATTGTGTACCGTGATTCGTCACTCCACACAACGTTTTTCAACTGTTCAGTCGTCCATTACGCTCCTTACACCAAACGAGGCGCGTTTGGCATTTACCGGCGTGATGTGTGGCTTATGAGCAGCCGCTCGACCATGAAATCCAAGTTTTCTTACCTCCCGCCTAACTGTCACTGTACTTTCTGTGGATTCTGGTTCAAATGGCTCTGAGCACTATGGGACTCAACTTCTGAGGTCATTAGTCCCCTAGAACTTAGAACTAGTTAAACCTAACTAACCTAAGGACATCACCCACATCCATGCCCGAGGCAGGATTCGAACCTGCGACCGTAGCGGTCTCGCGGTTCCAGACTGCAGCGCCCAGAACCGCACGGCCACTTCGGCCGGCTTGTGTGGATTCTGATGCAGTTTGTAATTCATATGTGTTGGTGTGGATAGATGTCTGCCTATTACACATTACGAGCCTCTTCAAGTGTCGGCGGTCGCTGTCAGTTTATAGACGAGGACGACGTGTACGTTTTTATGCTGTACGTGTCCCTTCACGTTTCCACTTCACTATCACATCGGAAACAGTTGACCTAGAGATGCTTAGGACTGTGGAAATCTTGCATACAGACGTATGACGCAATTGACACCCAGTCACCTGACCACGTTAGAAATCCGTGAGTTCCGCGGAGCGCCCCATTCTACTCTCTCGCGACGTCTTATGGCTACTGAGGTCGCTGATATGGAGTACCTGGCATTAGGTGGCAGCACAATGGACCTAATGAAAAACCTAAGTTTTTGGGTGTGTCAGGATGGTGCTGCACATGAAATTTAGCTAACATAGAGAAGTTTTCTTTGGATTTTGGTGGCTTCCTGTATTTCTGACCAGTCTCGTGAAACCTGATCTGACGTAGTACACTCATTTGCGATTGTGAGCGGCACCGATAAAGTCAGAGTGAAATATCCACAACATTTCTCATATTTCATAAACTGTAGAGATATTGAAATGAGACTTTGGCAAATGAAAACATGCAAAGAGGACAGTATTTCGCCATATGGTTATTATGCAAAACTCCTTTATCTACCGTGTTTATCGACTGACTACAGACTTTTTCGGTGAAATAAGAATTGCAAAGGGTTTTGTGACTATGCAATTGAAGACATTGCACTTTTATTTTTGTACCGAAGCTTTGCTTTTTAATAAGCTGTTGACCTTGGTATTCCTGCGTTCCTCACTTAAGAAACCACTTTTTCCTAATCCTCTCACAGTTGCGTCTGCACAACATCTTGGTGAGGTGGCAGTGTGTAAACTTTGTTGTGTGTTAGGAAAAGAAGGGAACGGTAACGTGACTACAAGAGAAATGCGTAGGTTTAAATGAAAATTCGCCATTATTGTCACTTTTCTGATGGTTACAAATTGTTAACAAGCTAGTCCAAAATAAATTTCTGCTTTTCTTGCATTTTCAGCGAAATTTCTTTCAGATACCAGCCAAAGAGAGGTGAGAGATATGTTTGAGTGATTACCATGCAAATGATGCATGAAGCCACTCTAAATAATATTTACAAAAATACGAGTGTAGAGTTCATTTTAGAAAGGCACTTGTCCTCCAGCCCTCGGCCTTTCCCCTGCAGCACGTACCCGTAACCACACCACTACCGCTCTCTCCATGCTTGCCCAACTGACGGCGCATCTACCTACCACATTATTATGTGTGAACTCTACTGCATGCTCTAAACCAAAACGGCGAAAAACAGCGGGCGACCGTATGTGCGTCTCTGCTTGCTCGTCATCAGTCGACTTGTGAACCCATCCTGTATTGTTACTGATGACGACAAATGGTGTATTTATGCAACAAAAGGAAATGAAAGAAAAGGTTCAGTCCAAAAAAAGCACCAGGTCCCCGAACAAAGACCTGCACGCATCCACAAGAGATAATGTTGTGCATATGTGCAACAGCGACGGCGTGGTGTACTACGAATTGCTTCACCGAGGTGCAACCATCACTGCTGGCATTTACTGTCAACAACTGAGGCGTCTTGCAGACGAAATCCAAGAGCAACGACCAAGAAGACTGCATGAAATGCCGGCCGGAGTGGCCGAGCGGTTAAAGGCGCTACAGTCTGGAACCGCACGACCGCTACGGTCGCAGGTTCGAATCCTGCCTCGGGCATGGATGTGTGTGATGTCCTTAGGTTAGTTACGTTTGAGTAGTTCTAAGTTCTAGGGGACTTATGACCACAGCAGTTGAGTCCCATAGTGCTCAGAGCCATTTGAACCATTTGAACTGCATGAAATAGTGCCACTCCACTGTAATGCCTGCCTGCTTTAGACTAGACTGACGGAAAGCGCTATACAGGAGTTGGGTGGGGACCTCATTCCGCACCCACCTTATTTACCTGATCTTGGGCTCTCAGATATTCGCCCTTTACGGTGTCTACCGAACTACGTTCAGGGAACTATATATGACGGTAGTATCTGTTCCCGGAAGAACAGTTACCTTTGATGACCATGCAGCTTTGCTGGAAATGAAATGATAATTAAATGGATACCCTAGACGCAAACAAGCGTTGATGTACTTAATTCGAGACATGTTGAAAATGTGTGCCCCAACCGGCACTCGAACCTGGGATCTCCTGCTTACATGGCAAACGCTCTATCCATCTGAGCCACCGAGGGCACAGAGAATAGTGCGCATGCAGGGACTTATCCCTTGCACTCTCCCCGTGAGACCCACATTCCCAACATGTCCACACCACTAGATTCGTAGTGTGCCTAATAGATGTTTGCCCATCATACTCATTACTCGTGGCAGATTAATCTACCAAGTCCCATTGACCTTCTTGTGCGAATGCACACGCTATATCCAAACTCGTACGGGACTTGGTAGATTAATCTGCCACGAGTAATGAGTATGATGGGCAAACATCTGTTAGGCGCACTACGAATCTAGTGGTGTGGACATGTTGGGAATGTGGGTCTCACGGGGAGCGTGCAAGGGATAAGTCCTTGCAGGCGCACTGTCCTCTGTGCCTTCGGTGTCTCAGATGGATGGAGCGTCTGCCATGAAAGCAGGAGATCCCGTTTTCGAGTCCCGGTCGGGGCATACATTTTCAACATGTCCCGAATGAAGTACATCAACGCCTGCTTTCATCTAGGGTGTCCATTAATTATCATTACGTTCAAGGAACTTCCTCTGTGAATGACTGGACGAGTTCTTCACCTCATAACCACATGAGTTCCACAGTCGCAGAATCGACAAGTTTCCCCAGCGTTAACAGGCAGTTGTTAGCAGTGAAGCAGAAGACATGATTTGTGCATGGAATGTTACAGTGATGCTCAACAAACTCCGGTGGCAGATGGTACAAGGGGGACGTTGTGCATCACGGAGAGGTTCACTACTGAAATTTCCAAAGAGCAATTTTCGGAAAGAGTCGGAAAACGTGTTACTTCCTCGCACAAACAACTCTGGGAACAGCCACGAAGAGAAAATTAGAGACTCTGCAGATGGTATAGAGGCTTCCCGACAATCATTCTTCCCACGCGCAATTCACGAGTGTAACAGGCAAGGGGGTGTCAGTTAGTTGTACCGTAAGTACCACCCACCACACACCGTTGGGTGACTAGCGGAGTGTGATGTAGGTGTACCAGGGGCGTTCAATAAGTAATGCAACACATTTTTTTTTTCTGAAAGAAGATTGGTTTCTCAATATTACAGAACATTATTGGCTAATATTATGGCTGCAAAGCCTTATTTTTCAAATGACTCTGAGCACTATGGGACTTAACTTCTGAGGTCACCAGTTCCCTAGAACTTAGACCTACTTTAAACCTAACTAACCTAAGGACATCACACACATCCATGCCCGAGGCAGGATTCGAACACGCGACCGTAGTGCTCGCGCGGTCCCAGACTGTAGCGCCTACAACCGCTCGGCCACCCCGGCCGGCCCTTATTTTTCAAAGTAACCTATGTTCAATATGATGATCTTACGCCACCTGACTGGGAGGTGCCATAAGTCCCCACGTAACACTCTCTTCTTTCGGTGTGGGCCGACATCTTGCTGTGTGAATAACCTACCCATCATGAACGTACTGCTTTCCGCGGAGTACATCATCCTTCACTGAACCAGACACATGGACATCGGAAGGTGCGACATCCTAACTGTCTGGTGGATGAAGAAGAACAGTGCAATGAAGTTTTGTGAGTTCCTCTAGTATGCGCAGACTTGTGTGAGGCCTTGCATTTTCATGGAGAAGGAGAGGTTCGTTTGCATTTTTGTGGCGACGTACACGCTGAAGTTTTTTCTTCAGTTTCATGAGGGTAGCACAACATACTTCATAGTGGGTTGTTGCACCACGACATCAAACAGAATAACTACTTCGGATTTCCAGAAGAGCGTCAGCATTACTTTACCGTCACAGGGTGCGGTTTTGAACTTTTACTTGGCGGTGTCGCACCACTCCATGAATTGGTCCTTTGTTTCCGGCTACAAGCGATGAACACACGTTTCATAAACTGTGACGATGTTCGACAAAAATTTGTTATGATCAACCTCGTAACGCGCGAGCAGTTTCGCTCACAAGGTCCCTCGTTCTGTTAGGCGGCGAGGAACCTAGCGCGAACACATCTTTGAGTACCACGACTGGTGGACGAGTGTGTCGCCACTAACAGCAGAGACGTCTAGTTGTGCAGCGAGGTGTTTCATCCTGATCCGTCGATCACTGGAGTGAGGGTGTCGGCACGTTCCAACATTGCAGAAGTCAGCTGTGTGCGGCCGGTCGCCACGTGGAAGATCGGACGCGTTTGGGCGCCCTTTTTGCGATGGTGACAGATATCGCACCCACGGATCGCTACCAGTTATCCATCTACATCACACAAGAGCCAATGAATATCGGCGATGCTGTGATTTTCCGCTAAGAGAAACTCAGAGGCAACTATCTGCTTTGACGCACGTCCATTACAGAGGCCTTTAGAAGGCTATTTATAGTACCGACAGCTATCGCCACTTCATAAAACTGCAGGGGCTAAAGCGAGAATGTTCCACGACCTCACACAACCAATTCGCGTTTTTTGGACAGAAATTGGCCGAGATAAGACTGTGGTTCATTGCTTATTAAAAGCCACTCGTATATGTACGAGCAGAATTGATCCTAAACAGTAGAAAGGATGAGGAACTCCACTTAATTACTAACAAAATTTCGTTGAATCTCGGTTGTAGATACAACTACATACCTATGGATTACGATTACGGACAACGTTTACTGGCACCACCACACAGAAATTGTTATGGAAAACAACGAAAAAAAGTTGGCATTTTATTGACAGCACAGTTAAAAGAGGCAACAGATCTAATAAAGACACAGCATACACCACGCTTGACCGTCCTTCTCTACATCTACACCTGTACTCTCCGAGCGGCGTTCCAGTGTGAGGTAGAGGATACTTCGGGTACCATTGTTGTTTCCCCCTTTTACCTTTCCAGTCGCGAGGGATGCGTGGGAAGAGCGATTGTTGAGCACAAATTGCCCTGATTTTACTTGCACACTTTTTTTCACGTGTGTTACATTGGTTGATTCTTTTCAGAAACATACGCTTTCGAAATGTTAATACTAAACAATGCAGAACGCCTCTGCTGTAGCTTCTGGTACTGGATTTCGCCGAGCATTTCCGTGACATTTTCGTGCTTTCTTAACGAACTTATCGAAAACCGCTACTCTACTTCCTCCACCAATCCGGTACGGATCACAGACTGACGAGAAATATTCAAGTAATTGGCGAGAAACGGTTTTATCAAGTACCTTCCTTGTGGGAGGACTACGCTTGCTGAGAATTTTTCCAGTCTAGTATTTGTCTTCCCCACCATCACATTAATGTGGTCGTGGATTAAATCGCTCTGTATGCATATTCCTAGACATTAATGGACGTGATTGCTTTTGGCGATTGTTCTGCACTCGTGTGATCATACAACAATGCATCGTTGTCCCTGTTCTTGCGTAATAGGCTACATTTGTTTCTGTTGATGGAAAACTGCCAACCTCTGCATCAAGCGCCGTTCCTTTACAGATCTTCCAGCATCTGTCGACAGTAGTCTATCGTTGACTTCTCTTTATATAACACCATCATCGGCGAAGTATTCATGGAACCTCCGACGTCATAAACCAGGGTGTCCCTCCTAACTTTGCCACCTCATATACTTCACAAATGAAACAAATTATGAAAAATGCAGTTCACCAGTGGCTGACGCATAGGCAAAGAATGCACAATCCCTACAAGTAAACAAACGTCACTTTCAATCAAAGTAACGTTCTTTTAATTGGTACATGTATCTTTTTCCGGCGAAATGAAAATTAGAACTACAGTTAAGGATGGCAGACTTGGTTTCACTGCTCTAAACATTATACCTTCCTGGGTGCGTAGAATTTAAGTAATAGAAAAGACGTAACAGTTCCTGCAGTAATTCTCTAATGCTGTAATGCGGGTTGTCTGCACTGTCCTGAAGCCTCCTGTATGTAACACTGTTCTGCAGCTCAAGGCAGAAACTCTGCCATCCTTTAAAGTCTATCCACTGATATGGCAGAAATTCCTACGAGATTTCGGTGTTACGTTAAACCAGTAAACGGATTATGCCACCAATCCAGATATTCTGCGAGCGTTATGGCCTCAAAACGGAGAACGACAGAGAGATGTCCGAAATACTAAACGCCTTTCCCAAAACTATTTGACTGAGGAAGAACATATAGCGTTTCTCCCTTGACATCACAGCAGTAACATCAAAATGACCAATACCGAAATAAGTGAGCATGGAATAGAAATTCAGCTGAGATCGCTAAGCAGAGAAAACGCTACTGGATCTCGAGTGATGTCAGTACGACTCTACATAGAGTATCCGAAAGAACTTGATTCTCTTCTAACAGCAGTGTTCCATAGGCTGCTAAGGAGTGAAACATTCCTAGCGATTGGAAGAAAGCGAGGGTCATTTCCAATTCCAAGGGAGGTCGTCGAAGAAAAGCACAAATTTTTTGTAGGTCTTTATCTCTGACGTCGGTATTTTGTAGGATTTAGAAACATGTCTTTGTCGCTAGTCATGACATTTCTGGAATCTGAAATGTCCTCTGCAGGAGTCAATATGGGTTCCGAAACTAACGATCGTGCGTAATCCAGTTCGCCTTTTTCGTCCATAAGATGCAGAAGGCATTTGATACCGCCGCCGATATTGATCGCGTGTTACTTCCCTCTTAATGAACAAATTCAGGGAATACGGAATATCAGACCACGTCTGTGACTGTGTTGAAGAGAACGTCATTCTACTGAAGAGCATGTCATTATTAACGGAGAGAAATCTTCAGACGTAAAAGTGATTTCGGGTGTACCCCAAGGCAGCGTTATAAGACCATTACTCTCCACTCTATACAGTGTTCAGAAAAATTGTCTGAAGAAATTTTAACCCCGAATTGCTGATGCCGGTAGGAACTAAAAATACTGATTTTTCAGTGATCACACTGTTGTAGAAATAATTCAAAAGCCAAGATCGCTTAAATACTGTTTACCGGATAACAGGTTTCAACACGGATCTCAATGTAGATTAACATTTATAAACCATTTGGATATAACGATATATCCAAATGATTTATAAATGTTAATCTACATTCAGATCCGATTATGGCACTTTTAGTGTGTTGAAACCGGTTATCAAGTAAACCGTATTTAAGCGATCTTGGCTTTTGAACTATTTCTAAAATTACTTTGTTGTGTAGCTCGACAACGCAGTATTTTTAAACTAAGGAAACTTGGCGTCACGCCCTCCAATTGGCCGCGGAATTACCCTGCTGCCGGATGCTCTGGACAACGCATGACCGCGAGTGCTTCCCTACTGGAGGTCACGATGTATCCAAGGCGGCCCACACGCTCGGTGGTAGCGCGGCAGCCTTCCACTCTGGGTGGGTGGGGACGAATCCGCCAGGGTCCCGACACATCCATTACAGTCTCATGATAAGACGTACCGGGAACAAACCTGTCAGCAGCTGTTAGTCCGCATACAGAAGGTCTTTTACAAACTGTGTCTGCCCTAAAAACGGCCTTTTTTGTAGTTAGAACATTGTTTACTTAAAGCAGGTGCTCGAACTGGCGACACGCTGACGCGACACGAGCTTGAAAATGTCGAACGGTGTTTTGCAGAAATCTTTTAAAGATTCCTGGCATTGCCCTGATGTAATTGGCAGCATTTTGAATCCGATCCATTAATTCCTCTTCGTTTCTAGGTGGTTCGCGTCCCGGTGGGTGAACTAGATCCTTAAAGAATTGCCACAGGAAAATATACGGTGACGTGAGGTCTGTGGATCGTGGGTGCCATGTCCTACGAACACCTCTGATTGTTATGTGCGGGCGCCCCATCATGCTGCAACCACATGCGTAGCCGTATGTCGAGGGGAACATCTTCCAGCAGCCCTGGTAGAGTTTCTTGCAAAAAGTGAACGTAATTTGCCGCGGTAAGTCGAGCAGGTAGATGGACTGGCCCAATCAGATGGTCACCCACAATGCCTGCCCAAACGTTGAGCGAAAATCGTTCCTGGTGTCCGTGGACGTACGTGGCGTGAGGGTTTCCCCCTTGCCCAGTAATTAACGTTTCGAGTGTTGTAAAGGCCACCCCGATGGAAAGTGCTCTCGTCGGTAAACAACACAATGGTGGGGAAGTCGGGATCTCGTGCAACACACAGCAGGAACCACCGGCAAAACCCTAGCCCGTGTTGATAGTCCACCACAGGATTTAGGTCTTGGACAGGGTGGAAACTAAATGGATGCTGGCCGTCATCCCTCAAAACCTCCAAGACTAACCGATGAGTCGTATCCAACCGCTCGAGTACTTGTCGTAGTTGCTTCCTCGAAGCGCTCGACAACAGTCTCTTCAAATGCAGCATCCAGTTGTAATCGAGGTCTTTCAGCATCACCGTGATAAACCGTTAACGAGCCTGTTTCGCCAAGTCGGCGGTTAATTGCTGTAAACGTTAGCAGGTGTCGGTGGCGTCTTGCTAGTACCGTTCCTCATAAAATCGTCGAAATATGTGGACTTCCAGTATTCTTTATCAGTTCTGTTAATGTGTTCTGGCAGGTGAGAACGGATTCTGCAGTTTAAATGCGTTCGGAAAGTCCAATGTAATACACTACTGGCCATTAAATTTGCTACACCATGAAGAAATGCAGATGATAAAGGGGTATTCATTGAACAAATATATTATACTAGAACTGGCATGTGATTACATTTTCACGCAGTTTGGGTGCATAGATCCTGAGACATCAGTACCCAGAACAACCACCTCTGGCCATAATAACGGCCGTGATACGCCTGGCCATTGAGTCAAACAGAGCGTGGATGGCGTGTACAGGTACAGCTGCCAACGCAGCTTCAACACGATGCCACAGTTCATCCAGAGTAGTGACTGGCGTATTGTGACGAGCCAGTTGCTCGGCCACCATTGACCAGACGTCTTCTGTTGGTGAGAGATCTGCAGAATGTGCTGGCCAGGGGAGCAGTCGAACATTTCCTGTATCCAGAAAGGCCCGTAGAGGACCTGCAACATGTGGTCGTGCATTATCCTGCTGAAATGTGTGGTTTCGTAGGGATCGAATGAATTGTAGAGCCACGGGTCGTAACACATCTGAAATGTAACGTCCACTGTTCAAAGTGCCGTCAATGCCAACAATAGGTGACCGAGACGTGTAACCAATGGCACCCCATACCATCACGCTAGGTGGTACCGAGTATGGAGATGACGAATGCACGCTTCCAATGTGCGTTCACCGTGATGTCGCCAAACACGGATGCGACCATCATGATGCTGTAAACAGAACCTGAATTCATCCGATAAAATGACGTTTTGCCATTCGTACATCCAGGTTCGTCGTTGAGTACATCACCGCAGGCGCTCCTGTCTGTGATGCAGCGTGAAGGGTAACCACAACCAGGGTCTCGGAGCTGATAGTCCATGGTGCTGCAAACGTCGTCGAACTGTTCGTGCAGATGGTGTCTTGCAAACGTCCCCATCTGTTGACTCAGGGTTCGAGACGTGGCTGCACGATCCGTTACAGCCATGCGGATAAGATGCCTGTCATCTTGACTGCTAGTGATACGAGGCCGTTGGGATCCAGCACGGCGTTCCGTATTATCCTCCTGAACCCACTAATTCTTTCTGTGGGGAAAGTTGAAGGATATTTGCTATGTTGATCGACGGACAACGCTTGACAACATGCGTCAACGCATTTTCAATGCATGTGCGAACATTACGGAAGGCTAACTACTCGCTGTTGAGAGGAATGTCGTTACACGTATTGCGAAATGCATTGAGGTTGACGGACATCATTTTCAGCATTTATTGCATTAATGTGGTATTTACAGGTAATTACGCTGTAACAGCATGCGTTCTCAGAAATGATAAGTTCACAAAGGTACATGTATCACATTTGAACAACCGTAACAAAATGTTCAAACGTACCTACGTTCTCTATTTTAATTTAAAACACCTACCTTTTACCAAATGTTCGTCAAAATTGTGAGCCATATGTTTGTGACTGTTAGAGCGCCATCTATCACAAAGCGAAAAAAGTGGCCCAGCTAAAACATCCATATTTCTTTACGTACTACACGAATATATAATTAAAAATGGGGGTTCCTGTTTAAAAAACGCAGTTGGTAGCCGTTTGACCTATGGCAGCGCCTTCTAGTTTGCCAACCATAGCACCATATGGTTTCTCCCTTCAAGCTAGACAAGTTTCGTTTTTTGTAGTTTTTTTCGTTTGACGCTTATTTCGTGAAATATTTGGTCCGGTCACGATCAATGGACCACCCTGTATACAGTGCACATGCAATCGGATGCACATCCTTCATGTTACAGCACTGTTGCCACTGCGTTTTATACAACCATGGTACTATTCCAGCACTAAATATTTACTAAAGACGGCGACTGAGTAAAGTGTTGTAGTGCACTGCAATGAGGTATCAAATTTTCGAACACCAGCAAACGCGATCTAAGCCGAGAATGAATCTCAAAAAGTTCGAAATAACGTCTCTCATGAATATTTGTTTATTATTCTATTATATGGCTCAGTGGATTAATGCTGTGAATTACCATTAAGAAGAAGAGCGCTTATCAGTCACGACCTGTAAGAGCTCCGGCATGAAAATAGAGGGAGAATTCCATTCCACGCGCGATTCCACAGAGTATCAGTTGCTTCTTGGAGAACCGTTACTGACCAAGTATTCAGTCTGCCGTACCCCAAAGACTTCCCGTTAGCAGCCCATTAGTCTAAGAATGCAGTGACACAATTTGTTTTCCGAAGAGAGGTTCGTCAGTTGTCGTCACATCTGAAGAGGCATTTTCCTACTGGAATACAGTTGCCTGAAAGAGAAGCAGTTCTCCCCTGCCGTAGCAGTTACTGTACAGGTTACCCTCAAATAGGAATCAAATTTGTGCCTGGTACACCTTAGCGACAGAAAACAATACTCACAGCATCTGTCAGCTGTGCAGCTCATCGCCAGCTCGACTTTTTGAGCAAATGAGAATGACCTATTAAGAGTCCATGAGTTCAATACTACAAGTCTTCGACTCCTAGGGTGACATCCTAGACCATCAACTCTGTACACAGTGTTTATTTTAATTGAAGACATTCAAATATCTCGAAAACTACACATCCGATAAAAAAAAATATAATTCCAATTTGTCTGTCTCGGAGAAGGATATCCACGGATACCAAACTCGACCGCCCACTCCACCTCATGTATGAGTGACGGGTGGAAACTATGAAATCTTCAATGGGAACCCCCGTTTTTTATTTCAGATTACGATTCTGCGGAAAAATCTACGTACGTTTTCTCTGAAGCATTTTCTTCGTTTTGCCACAGATTACGCTGCAGTCTGAGGAATACAAATGGCACACAATCGCAATTTACGACACGATACTCCCTTGAATACCCAGTGGCACGTGCGACCCCACCTTCATGCCGTGGGAGTAGGCAACAGAGTATTTCATAACATAATTGGAAACCCCATTCGCGACGTTGTATTCCTCCGACATACACTACTGGCCATTAAAATTGCTACACCAAGAAGAAATGCAGACGATAAACCGACATTCATTGGACAGATATATTATACTAGGACTGACATGTGATTACATTTTCAAGCAATTTGGGTGCATAGATCCTGAAAAATCAGTACTCAGAACAACCACATCTGGCCGTAATAACGGCCTTGATACGCCTGGGCATTGAATCAAACAGAGCTTGCATGACGTGTACAGGTACAGCTGCCCATGCAGCTTCAACACGATACAACAGTTCATCAAGAATAGTGAATGGCGTATTGTGACGAGCCAGTTGCTCGGCCATCATTGACCAGACGTTTTCAATTGTGAGAGATCTGGAGAATGTGCTGGTGTGCTGGCCATGGCAGCAGTCGAACATTTTCTGTATCCAAAAAGGCCCGTAGAGGACCTGCAACATGCGGTCGTGCATTATCCTGCTGAAATGTAGGGTTTTGCAGGGATCGAATGAAGGGTAGCGCCACGGGTCGTAACACATCTGAAATGTAATGTACACTGTTCAAAGTGCCGTCAACGCGAACAATAGGTGACCGGGACGTGTAACCAATGGCACCCCGTACCATTACGCCGTGTGATACGCCAGTATGGCGATGACGAACACACGCTTCCAACGTGCATTCACCGCGATGTCGCCAAACACGGATGCGACCATCAAGATGCTGTAAACAGAACCTGGATTCATCCAACAAAATGACGTTTTGCCATTCGTGCACCCAGGTTCGTCGTTGAGTACACCATCGCAGGCGCTCCTGTCTGTGATGTAGTGTCAAGGGTAACCGAAGCCATGGTCTCCGAGCTGATAGTCCATGCTGCTCCAAACGTCGTCGAACTGTTAGTGCAGATGGTTGTAGTCTTGCAAACGTCCCTATCTGTTGACCCGGGGATCGAGACATGGCTGCATGATCATTTACAGCCAAGCAGATAAGATGCCTGTCATCTCGACTGCTAGTGATCCAGCACGGCGTTCTGTATTACCCTCCTGAACCCACCGATGCCATATTCTGCTAACAGTCATTGGATCTCGACCAACGCGAGCAGCAGTGTCGCGATACGATAAACCGCAATCGCGATACGCTACAATCCGATCTTTATCAAAGTGGGAAACGTGATGGTACGCATTTCTCCACCTTACACGAGACATCAGAAAAAATTTTCGCCAGGCAACACCGGTCAAGTGCTGTTTGTGTATGAGAAATCGGTTGGAAACTTTCCTCATGTCAGCACGTTGTAAGTGTCGACACCGGCGCCAACCTTGTGTGAATGCTCTGAAAAGTTAATCATTTGCATATCACAGCATCTTCTTCCTGTCGGTTAAATCTCTCGTCTGTAGCACGTCATCTTCGTGATGTAGCAATTTTAATGGCCAGTAGTGTATTATACAGGGCACTACTCGACGCTCCACCGTAATCGTGTAGCGAACTACGACGTATCACAACAGGCAGTACACTGCGATAGGAGGTCACGTATCGTGCAGACGTAGAACAGACAGCGGCTCTACTCATGACAGTACTTGCATACCTACCTATCACATGGACAATAGACGTGCAAGTGGACGATGATAGTTACAACCACGGAACATAGAATTGAAATAATTCTGATGTACGGATAACGTAGGAGAAAGTTTTAGCTGCTCTTGCCTTGTACGCCGAGCATTTTCCAGAGAAAGCTCGCTGTCGTTAATTATTTTACAAGCTTGTGGAAGCCTTTATGTCTGATGGCAGCGTACAAACCAGCAAAAGGACACGAAGCAAACTTGTAACAGGGGAAGCTAATGAAATTGCTGTTCTAGCGGCAGTGCAGTGCGAGTCTGGTATGTCCGTAGATAGTATTGTCACAATACTGCATCGTCATAAGGACCTTCCATACCACGTTTCACTGCATGAAGAACTTCATGGTGCCGATTTCCATAACCGGATAATGTTTTGTGAATGCGTACGTCAACAAATGCAAACGACCCCCACGTTCTTTGCCGAAGTACTGTTTTCCGGTGAATCTATATTCACAAAACATGGTAGCGTTAGTCGGTATAACATGCGTTACTGGAGTGTAGACATCCCACTGGATACGGAAAGCTGGCCATCAGCGTCCTTGGTCGGTTAAGGTGTGCCTTGGCATCATGGGGAACAAACTCATAAGTCCGCATTTTATCATTGGCACGCTGAATGGACGCAAATATAGGACGTTTTTGGATCATGAACCACCGGTGCCGCTGTAGGATGTTTCACTGGACCGTTGAAAACGTATGTAGTTTCAGAACGACATTACGTAATTGAAGCACGGGAGGTATTAGACCGTATTTACACTGATCGGTGGATCGGCAGAGTTGATCCAATTAATTTAACCGCTATGTCGCCGGATCTGACGTCGCTGTATTTCCTTCCGACCAGATATTTAAAGGATAAGGTGGTACTTTAATGAAATAATTGAAATTTCATTAAAGAATAATAATAATCAGTTGCAATTTTTAAATTTGCTTTAGAGTTAATTTTCTTTACCTTTCTTTCTTTGCGTGCGAACTTTGTTGTAGAACCGCTTTCTTATTTACGTGTGGTAATAAAAAAATTCATTTTCAAAAGAATTATGTACATTTAAAAATTTACGTGAACTTATATTAACTGATTATGAATATTTAGTTGAGAATTAAATCCTTTACATAATTCGGCCTTGGCACACATTTTCTAAATGCAGTGGGTTTTTTCTTTAAATATTTACTGAATTCTTTCCCGGCGTTAGCTATGGAACACAAGACTGTCTCTATTAGCAGAAAATGGTTAAATATTGCCAAGCCGACATTTAATTATCACAGATATAACACACTTGACTATACATTTAAGTTATTTGAAAGAACCAAAATTGTTAAATTTCAACATTAACTATCCGCCTACGAATGCACAAATCCGTCAATCTCAGGATCGCTGTAAAAAAAGAACATTTTCTCAATTCACTGCTAATTTTTTTTATCTGTTCCCGATTTACGGGTTTGGTTAATTTTTCTTAGCGGAACAATTTTTTAAATGTGCCGCCGCTGCAAATCGTTCGGTCGCGGCACAGCCCAGCAACACCGCTAAAAATGCTGAAAATTCTTTAAAGAAATATTATAGATGACATGGGCAAGCTAATTTACATTAATAATACACACTTTTGATAAATTACAACATATTTTTACCACAACAATAATTCAACTTACATTAGTTTGTAATTTCTGCTCTAATGGCGGCTAAATCTCGATACAGACAAATGAAGTCTACCCATTCATAAAATACTTCGTCACAGCTTCCTCTCGCTTTCAGCTCTACAGGGAGATGACCAAAGAATCCACAGTACGTGGTGCTTTTATACTACTGCTGACTATTAACATTTCTTTGCAATCTTACGACATTATTTTCCTCTGGCTGAATTTTACATTTTTGTTATCGCAGATATTTACACATTTCACAATTATATTATGAATATAGAAATATTACCATCCTAAATACAGAGAAAATATTACTACAAAAATATTACAATAACAACGAATGTCCTTTACACAAAATTCAATAATATTTTTTGTTAAATAATTACAGTATTTACAAATTGCTTTATAGCGGCGTATATGGTACAAATAAATTTTAGTTTAAAAATAGTGTGAGTTTGCCAGGGAACGTTACAGTACCAGCAAGTGCCAACATGTTGTGAAAACATGGTCGGCCGCATCAGAAACGCCTGTCCTGACGTTCCCACAGATATGCTTTCGCCCTGTGTACAGTTACTTGAAATTCGGCTCGCTATGTGTACTGGAGTTGGCGGTACATCGTTTCAACGCTTACTCTAATTCGAAAAGTAGAGTAGCGTTTGCCCTGAGCCACGGCCACAGTGGTGATTCGGGTAGTTCCCTATCCGATATGTAGGAGAAATACAACGTCCCGAATGCGGTTTCCTAACAGAAGTTATGAAATACTGGTTTGTCCTGCCCTCTCAGCATGGAGGATATGTCCCTCGCACCATTGAATATTCAAGAGCCATTGAGTGGGATGACGTAAATTGTGTTCCCATTTATATTCTTCCGATTCAGCGCCATCTGTAGCGATACGAAGAAAACGCTTGAGACAAAACGGACGTAGATTTTGCCGTAGAATCGTAATCTGCAATAAAAAACGGGTGCTTCCATCGAAGATTTCGAAGTTGCCCCGCTACTCACGCATGGGTTCAGGTGGCAGGTCGAATGTGGTATTACTGGATGTCACCCTCCGAGACAAAGAAATTGCAGTTATAACTTTTTTTGGTCCGATGCGTAATTTTCGAAATATTTCAATGGCTTCAGTTAAAATGGACACCCTCTATAAAAGGAAATGTACTTACTGACTGACTAGCTGGTTACCAGCGACCAGCTCAAACTGCTAAGGATAGAAACTTGAAATTTGGAGAGGGTGTTGAACATAATTTGTAGGCATCGTTCAGTAAGGAACTGTTCAAAATCTCATAAGTAGATGACAGTTTTTTTAATATGTCACTATTAAGGAAATTTTGAAGCTAGAACTAACACAGAAATTTAAAAGAGATGCATGCTTCACAGTTTTTGGAAATTAAATGACAAAGGGGGTAAGATAGTGGGTTACAGCTTATTTTCAAAGTGAATCATTATTAAGGTAGTGCTAAATCATTTTTAAAAACATATCTACGATAATAGGTATTAAAATCTAGGTGTGAAATAAAACAAAAAACTTTTTTCAGTGTATAAAGAAATTGTAGGTGGAACAGAGCATGAAAATTTTTATGGAAATATTTCGCTATATTAAAACATATTTAGAGGTAAATCTATGAAACCTGGTATCTGACTTCTAAAAAATATGTTAGGGGATGAAAGATTTTTTGGAAATAACAGAACGAGACCTCAAAAGGCAGGCCTAACAAAGACCTCCGACTCCATTTACCTCTATGGCCTTAATTAATGTGCAAAGTTTAAAATATGTTATAATTTATTATAAAAATCAAAATTATATTAAAGGAAAATGAAGGACCTTGCAGTCTACACGAGCGAAGCAGCGGGCGATAAGCTAGTCTTCAATATAAATGGAACAGTGTTCGTACCTATGGTTGCTGTAAGTCGTGTTTTAATGTAAGGCCTATCCGTTTCGTTATCTTCCTGCCTACGGCAGGCAATCGTGGAATAATCATGGCTCTATTATTGTTGCCCAGAATGTCGACCCTACGTTACCACATTTTCTTACTAATATAGCGATGGTGAGATGACTGTGGACCTACAAAGCGTAAACACGAAAATGTATGTTGTATCAAGGGAAGCCCTGCGTGCAAAAGTCTAACACGTATGTAAAGAAGAACGTTAAGAACGACGTAAGGAAATAAAAACCTGTCCGCTGAAGGTGCTTTACAATAAACCGAAACGCGTTTGGTCGTAATAAGACTTTTGTTACAGTGGCAAAAGACAGTATTAACCTATATAACTTGTAATACACTATTATCTTTGGGGTTCAGGTAGAGTAATTGTGCAGAAGTTCAGTTCCATGTTACATTCACTTAACTTTTCATTAAAGTAGACTTTTATGTTAGATCTTTGGCACAGAGCTTCACTCGACTTTTTTTGTTGAAACCACAAGTTGACGGACCCATTATATTACATCATATCTTATTCCGTAACGGAGGTTAGAGTTTTGTGTTCTGTCGACGAAAAAATAATTAAAGAGATGATCATCATGAAGGAATTACCCTCTTTTCTTTCTAAACTAACCATCCTAGTATTGGTATAGGCAATTTAAGAAAACCGAAGAAAGTGTAAATCAGTATGGCTGGACGAGAATTTGAACCCAGTGCTCCCCTTAGTTCTCTTGCACTTTTAACTGAAATGGACAGCTGACGACCGTCTTAAATAGAGCATTGCGTACTTTCCCCTACACGGAAATATTGTACAACTTTTACTGTCACGCGACGGTAAAAAGAAATCATTAAATCAGGTATGCTAAGTTCTTGGGATTGAAGACAGATGACAACCTTTTGAGGAGTATCACACTTACGGTCTTACGTAAAAACAATATGCTACTTTGCTTACTTTACATCTATATTATATGTAGTGGTATGAGGTTTTGGAGAAAATGTGGAAGTTCAAGGAGTATATTTGATGCTCAAAAATGGGCAGTCGCAACGGTATGTAGTATCAGTTCACGTACTTCGTGCATGTCATTACTCATGTATCTCCGAATTCCAACTTTGTCATTCCTGTGCTTACACTCACTCGCCCAATTTGTGGTTAATAATAAGGTTTCATTTAAAAGGTACTGCACAATTCACTCAACTCACGCACATAAACAGTTGTCACTTCGACAACGCTTATTTAACCGTGCAGAATGCTTTGTCCTGTTCTCCAGGTTTCATTTTCAATGAGCTTCCAGAAGAACTGAAGTAATTTGATCATGAACCCTAGAGTTTCACACCAAAGGCGAAAGAATTCCTCGTGCGACACTCCTTACTCTGTACAGAAGCTACTCTGTGGCAAAATAAAATTTTTAGAATATCTCTCTCACACGACCCATACAACAAGCTCATTTGGGCGCTAAAATTGTGGGCCGATCGAAACGCTCATAACAGATAATGTGATATCGTGTTGAATATCTACCCAGTGTGTTCAACAGCTTCGTTATGCCCACGATATCTAACAGTAATACGTAAAGGTAAATAATTTCTCTTATTATAATACGCTACATAAATCATCGCGTTGCGTATCATCTTTTGCTTTTCTAACCTGTTCTACGCTATATTACTGAATAAATCAGTAACCTCTACTACGTAGGTTATCTGAACTTCCTCTGCATGTACCACTTTCCCTCCCAGCTACAAACTCCAGTGTCAACTTACCTTCCTTACCGAACGCCCAATGTTTTAGCGTTTCATGTAAATTAGTTTTATAGTCTACTTTTCCGTACAGGTAAACTTCTTCCTTCAAGGTGACAAGACATTTTCTACATTATTTCGTAGAACCAAACTTAAAAAATGATGCAGTTTCTTATTTTATTATTTTTCGAAGCTCTTTGTTTCGTTGTACACTATTTTGTGACAAAAAAATTAATCTTTCAATTTTACCTTATGTGTAGGTCGGCATTAGTACGGATTTATCTCGTTTTTAGTTTAAAATAGTATTTCTCTTTACCAGATACACTCCACTACTTGTTCTTCTACTACCATCTCGTACAAATTTGCTTCCTGGATAGCCAAATAGTTTTAAGCCACCAACAGCTGTTTACTCTCGTGTACTAATCTTTAGCAATTCATTGTTCTGCCGTCTACCGGGCTGAAAGTAATTCCCTTTGTAGCTTCATCTTGTATTAGCAAATCTTCTACACGTGACGTTCCCTTGGCCACGTTTTACAGTTTCATCATTTTGAGGGAGAATCGAAAGCGCCGACTCGTTAAACGAAGGCCCGTCACGGCTGTTAGGGGCCAAACTCCCGGAACGGGCTGCGCGGTGGGTCTTTGCAAAGCGCTTTAGGTATGAGCGGAAAATAGCTTGACACATCAAGCAGCCCGTATAGTTAGTTAACTGCCCCTGATAATTAACCGCACGTAACTCGTGGGCAAGTAGCACAAATGTAAAAGAACAGAATCGTACGGCGTTGCTGCCCAGGACACCAGACGTTATTGGGTCACCAGCTAAATTTCTGGTCCGGCGTATGGAACACGATGGTTAGACAGTCTTGGGAAAGATCAAAAAGGGCTCCAGTCTCAAAGGGTACAGGGCAAAGAAACGACCAAGCAACAGTCGGTACTGTAGTTGTAAACTGTCGTAGCTGTGTTGGGAAAGTACCAGAGCTGCAAGCGCTGATAGAAAACACTGAAACTGAAATCGGTATAGGAACAGAAAGCTGGCTAAAGCCGGAGATAAATTCTGCCGAAATTTTTACAGAGGCGCAAACCGTGTTCAGAAAGGATAGATTAAATAAAGTAGGTGGTGGTGTGTTTGTGTCTGTTGGTAGTAGTTTATCTAGTAGTGAAGCTGAAATAGATAGTTCCTGCGAATTAATATGGGTAGAGGTTATACTCAACAGCCGTAACAAAATAATAATTGGCTCCTTCTACCGATCCCCCGACTCAGATGATATAATAGCTGAACGCTTCATAGAAAACTTTAATCTCTTCACAAATAAGTACCCCACTCATACAGTTATAATTGGTGGAGACTTCAATTCACCCTCGATTTGTTGGAGAAAATACTTGTTCAAAGCCGGTGGTAGACAGAAAACATCTTCCGAAATTGTACTAATCTTTCTCTGAGAATTACTTTGAACAATTAGTTCATGAGCCCACACGAATTGTAAATGGTTCCGAAAACCCACTTGACCTCTTAGCCACAAATAATCCTGATCTAATAGAGAGCGTCATGACGGATACAGGGAATAGTGAACACAAGGTCGTTGTAGCAAGGCTCAAAACCATATCAACCAAAACCACTAAAAATAAATGCAAAATATATCTATTTAAAACAGCAGATAAAAATTCACTTGATGCCTTCCCAAGAGAGAGTCTCCATTCCTTTCAAGCTAATTATGTAAGTGTAGACCAGATACGGCTCAATTTCAAAGATGCAGTATCGACAGCAATTGATGGATTCATACCCCATAAGTTATTAAGAGACGGGACTGATCCACCATGGTACACAAAACACGTCAGAACACTGTTGAAGAAGCAACGAAAAAAGCATGCCAAATTCAGAAGAACGCAAAATCCCCAAGACTGGCTAAGTTTCACGAAAGCTCGAAATTTAGTGCGGACGTCAATGCGAGATGCTTTTAATAGTTTCCACATTAAAATATTGTCTCAAAATGTGGTAGAAAACCCGAAGAGATTCTGGTCGTATGTAAAGTACACGAGTGGCAAAAAACAGTGAATACCGTCACTGCGCGATAGCGATGGAAATGTTACCGATGATGGTGCCACTAAAGCGGAGTTACTAAATACAGTTTTGCGTAATTCCTTCACGAAAGAAGAGAGAAGAAAATATTCCAGAATTCGAAACCAGAACAGCTGTTGGCATGAGTGACATAAAAGCAGATATCTTAGGTGTTGCGAAACCACTCAAATCACTTAAGAAAGGCAAGTCTTCCGGTCCAGATGGTATACCAATCAGGTTCCTCTCAGAGTATACAGACACAATAGCGCCTTTCTCAGCAATCATATACAACCGCTCACTTGACGAAAGGTCTGTTCCTAAAGACTGGAAAGTAGCACAGGTCACACCAATATTCAAGAAGGGAAATAGGAGTAACCCATTGAATTACAGACCCATATCACTGACCTCAATTTACAGTAGGATTTTGGAGCGTATACTGTACTCGAATATTATGAATCACTTATTGATACAAAACCAACACGGATTCAGAAAATATCGTTCTTGTGCAACTCAGCTAGCTCTTTATTCCCACGAAGTAATGAGTGCTGTCGAAAAGGGATCTCAGATCGATTCCATATTCCTAGATTTCCAGAAGGCTTTTGATACTTTTCCTCACAAGCAACTATTAATCAAATTGCGTGCATATGGAGTATCGTCTCAGTTGTGTGACTGGATTCGTGATTTCCTCTCAGAGAGGTCACAGTTCGTGGTGATAGACGATAAATCATCGAGTAGAAAAGAAGTGATATCTGGCGTTCCGCAAGGCAGTGTCGTAGGCCCTCTGCTGTTCCTGATTTATATAAATGATCTAGGTGGTAAACTGAGCAGCCCCTTTAGATTGTTTGCAGATGACGCTGTAATTTACCGTATAGTAAAATCATCAGACGTCAATTCCAATTGCAAAATGATCTAGAGAGAATTTCTGTATGGTGCGAATAGTAGCAATTAGCACTAAACTAAGAAAAGTGCGAGGTCATCCACATGGGTACTAAAAGAAATCCGATAAATTTTGGGTATACGATAAATCGCACAAATCTAAGGGCTGTCAATTCGACTAAACACCTAGGAATTACAATTACGAGCAACTTAAATTGGAAAGACCATATAGATAATATTGTGGGGAGGGCGAAACAAAGACTGCGCTTTGTTGGCAGGACACTTAGAAGATGCGACAAACCCACTAAAGAGACAGCCCACATTACACTTGTCCGTCCTCTGCTGGAATATTGCTGCGCGGTATGGGATCCTTACCAGGTAGGATTGACGGAGAACATAGTAAAAGTGCAAAGAAGGGCAGCCCGTTTCGTGTTATCGCGCAATAGGGGTGAAAGTGTCACTGATATGGTGCGCGAGTTGGGGTGGCAGTCATTGAAACAAAGGCGGTCTTCTTTGCGGCGAGATCTATTTACGAAATTGCAATCACGAACTTTCTCTACCGAATGCGAAAATATTTTGTTGAAACCTCCCTATGAAGGGAGAAATGATCATCATAATAAAATAAGAGAAATCAGAGCTCGAACGGAAAGATTTAGGTGTTCCTTTTTCCCAGGCGCCATTCGAGAGTGGAATGGTGGAGAAGTAGTATGAAAATGGTTCGATGAACCCTCTGTCAGGCACTTAAGTGTGAATTGCAGAGTAACGATGTAGATGTAGATGCAAGTGGCGCATCTGTAGTATTTCCGAAATCATTCTGCAGCATCAGTTACATTTTTATTTTTGAGTTTTATCTACCTAAACCGGTTCTGTTCACGAAGGCCAATTTCCAGTATTCACGTGTCTACCGTCTTGCGAGTTCACAGACAAAACTTGTCACCACTTACGAGAAGAACACGGCAATTATCATAACCCGACTTCCCAGAAACTTCGCTCAGAGGAAGAGGAGTCAAAATAAGCGAACACGTGTCTGGAATTATTCGAAGATACGCGACCTTTACTGAGAAAACTACGGTCAAACTTTTCGAGAGACTTTGTTTGCCTCTTAGCGCGCGATGAGCTCAGCCGAAATGGTGACATCGGTCTTCTCAGTTTTTGCGTCGCGTGTTCGAAGCACTATTAATGTTGGTATTTTATTTTTATTTCTTTATTTATTTTTTCATTTAGCTGCCCACGGTCGTAGGAAGTTAGTACACGTACATCTCCTTTTAAGTTAGGGGATACAAGGATGTTACATTAATGATAAAATTAGAACCGGATTTTACAATAAGTGTTTCACATTTATTACATAATATATGATGTGTGTAGTATTTTCAGGCATTACAATTTTTTTAATTCTAACGTACGGTACTTACGTTGCATTCTTACATCAATTCGTGTTTTAATACTCATATTTTTTCTTATTTTCATTCTTCAGGAAGATACGGCGCATTCCCTTGGATGATACCCATTGTTGTTGTTGTTTTGTTGTTGTTGTTGTGGTCTTCAGTGCAGAGAGTGGTTTGCTGCAGCTCTCAATGCTACTCTATCCTGTGCAAGCTTCATCTCCCAGTACCTACTGCAACCTACATCATTCTGAATCTGCTTTGTGTATTCATCTCTTGGTCTCCTATGATTTTTTCCTTTCACGCTGCCCTCCAATACTAATTTTGTGATCCCTTAATGCCTCAGAACATGTCCTATCAAGCGACCGCTTCTTCTAGTCAAGTCGTTCCACAAATTTTTCTCCTCCCGAATTCTATTCAATACCTCCTCATTAGTTATGTGATCTACCCATCTAATCTTCAGCATTCTTCTGTAGCACCACGTGTTGAAAGCTTCTATTCTCTTCTTGTCAAAACTATTTATCGTCCATGTTTCACTTCCATATATGGGTAGACTCCACACACATACTTTCAGAAACGACTTCCTGACACTTAAATCTATACTCGCTGTTAACAAAATTTCTCTTCTTCGGAAACGCTTTCCTTGCCATTGCCAGTCTACATTTTATATCTTCTCTACTTCGACCATCATCAGTTATTTTGTTTCCTAAATAGTAAAACTCATTTACCACTTTAAGTATCTCATTACCTAATCTAATTAACTCAGCATCACCCGATACCGATCGTCGAGACATTCAAATCGTAGAAATTCCGGACATCGCTAGCATCGCGCGAAGGCAGGTTGCCATAGTGACATTCCTTCGCAGGAATCACACTCGGGGCCGAAACGTCGCTAATAATGGAGAAGATTGTACATGTTGACAATAATTTCAATGCAATTTATGGCTAACGAGTCAGTTTTCCGTAAACTGGCGCTAGCAATTCATTGTAAATCAACATAAACTACTGAAATTTCGCCGAAAACGGTTGCAAATGATTTTTCCGTTCATTTATTGTTCTTTTTTCTAATTATTTCACCAGACGTGCAATTATTAGACGAATAAAGACGACGTTTTCTCAGCATACCCTGGAAAATATTCTTGTAGCTACTTTCTACGGACATGGGTGGATAAATGAACCAGAAATTAAAAATAATAGATTAATGGGGTTTCGAAGAAGGGGTGCCAGATGGTGAAGCGGCGGCGCTAGCCTCTGTACCACGGCTTCGATTGAAGTAGTTACTCACTAAAGGATATGTAAAGTACCTCAAAAACTTGGACGTTTTCTCAGAAAGTATCGAGTATTTAGGGATAAGCTGAAACACATATTTCCTTATTTTGACTGCTCTTCCACTGAGCGAAGTTTCTGGGAAATCCAGTTACAGCACTTGCTGTATTGTCCTCGTTAGTGTGTTTATATACACTCATGACAATAGACACGTGACCACTGGATAATGGGCTTGGTTACCAAAATCGGCAATGGTAATTAAAAATAAAATTGCAACTGGTATTCTCATTTGATTTCAAATTAAGAAAGATTACCTTATTTCCCCTCACAGGCATTTTTCCTATGTTAAGTGTCTGGAGTGTCAAATATACTTTGCGTTCGTGTCAGCTGCTAACAGGGGTAGAAGATAATGCCGTTGTTACGATCTTTACATGAAGCACTTTCAGGGTTAGAGCACCTACCGGAAAACAATCAACTCGTCCCGAATAACAAGCGAGGAGAGACACTGGATTTGAATTCTGGAGAAAGAAGAGCTCTAATACCCGTCGTAAATAAAAATGGTTCAAATGGCTCTGAGCACTATGGCACTTCTGAGGTCATCAGTCCCCTACAACTTAGAACTACTTAAACCTAAGTAACCTAAGGACATCACACACATCCATGCCATTCCCGCTCACGCTGCGGAGAGTTACGCATAGCTGATTGTCGCTGTTGCTACTCGAGATGTCGGGACGCAGAAGGGGACGTAAAGCTGCTGCCTTGGCGGAGTTGCTGCTCACGCTAGCAGAATCATCCGGCAAGAAGAAGACTGCAGCGCAGTGCTTCCGCTGCCAAAAGCTTGGCCACGTCACGAAGCACTGCAGCGGCGCAGTTGCGTGCTTGAAGTGTGCGCAAGCACACGACACACGCGACTGCAAAAAGCAGAAGGACGCCCCCTGTACCTGCGCCAACTGCGGCGGCGCACACGCGGCCAACGCCCGTTCCTGCGCCTACAGAAGAAATTGACGCGGACCGGAGAAGAAGAAGCAGAAGCAAGTGACCACCACACACGAAGAGGTGGTCTCTTGTACGGAAGACGTCGTCACCAGGCGCCTTAAGGACGCCGTACAAGAAGCCATGTCCGCCTTCAAATCCGCCATGGCGGAATAGAGGGCGGCTATGCTGGCGGAACTGGGCGAGGCTCGGCGTCAGATTGCTGTGCTGACGCAGGAGCTTCGCTCAGCCAAAGAAGACTCTGCCACAACAGAAGACACCGCCTCCCAGACGACTCCTCCACGAGAGAAGGAGTTCGCGACGGTGGCCACGCAGACCGACGAGCCTGCCGAAGGGGAGGCGACACAGCACAAGAACAAGGACACCGAAGCAGCTGCACAAGAAGAAGAGTGGGAAGAAGTCCCATTCCTCCCGCTTCCAGACATGTACAGCGCAAGCGCTGTAATGAAGAAGATCGCTGGCTCGCTTCGCGATGGTACATACCCCCACCACGACAACCCCTATCCTTTCGTTCCACCAAACCATCCTAAACCTCCACTCCCACATCACCCACTTGGGTATCCAGAAGGCCTTATTGGTCTTTCCAGGGAGGAATTCAGTGTGATTGATTCCTACCCTATCTTCACAGAGCTGCAAATGCGCTGTTAAATCATCTCTCTGGTCAACGGAGAATATGATAAAGCAGGAATCCGTATGTACGGTATCCCAACCGAGGAAGAGACCTCAGCAACAAGTAAGAAGAAAAAGAAAAATCGTCATATCGACAAGCTCAAGAAATAGGTCATCGGCACTCCTTGCCAGTCCAGATCCAACCACCAGTACAGACAGAAGTTTCTACAAGATTCCCAGGGGAGTAAAGGCCAATAGGCCACAAACTTCCACTCGAACCTCCTCACAGTGAGGAAGTCATAATAGGAGCAGCAGCAATACATCCATGCCCGAGGCAGGATTCGAACCCGCGACCGTAGTAGTTGCGCGGGTCCAGACTGTAGCGCCTAGAACCGCTCGGCCACTCCGGCCGGCAGTCGTAAATAGCTTAGGACGAACACTCTAAAGGTTCCTATGGAAAGAACACGACCAATTTCCGTCCCTACTATTTTTCCACTAGAGCTTGTCATCCGAATCTAGTGTTCTTTTCGTCCGTGAAACGTCAAAACGTAATACCATTTCCTTTCCTTCCTCTCTCGAATATCACTTAATGGGACAGCCGAGCTTAACGTCCGAGTGTGTTGAACGGATCACTCTCAACTGCGTCCCATAACTCCCATTGTCAGATATCCGCATCCCCTGAGGCACTGGGTGCTAATCCAAGACACTGCCGGATTCTTGTGATCATAAGTCATACCTTCACCTACCGAACCTCGATCATGCAAGCTTGTCCCTCTGCGGCGTTGAAGTGAATGATGTGAAGTGGAATGTTTTAGTGACTTTGTATTAAGAGATGTTGTCTCATTTTCTAAAAAAATGTGAGTGGGAGATATATGGAGAATGAATTAACCTCAGTACCACAGCTGTGTACCTATTAGAGATATGGATAACTTAACTTTAAAATCCTAAGTTGAAAATAGGTCACCGAGAGGGGTATTTTCTGAAGCCTCGTTTCTACTCGAGCCGAATAAATTCGACCTCCTTTTTCCCCCAAGTGGCAGTAATATAGCATTCATAAAATATCGTAATCGAAAACAAAAGCCACTCGGTCTTAACAAAGGTTGTTCATAAGAAAAATCATTTATTTGCTGTTTTGATTTCATTGAAACCTAGTTCACTTTTCCATGCGATTGCTGTTCACTTAGAAGCAATCTTTGCAACATTGCTCTATCTACTTAAACTCGTCTACCCATTAAGTTCCCCGTTTGACAAACGATTCTGTCGACAACGGCATCATTGCGTTCCTCACAATCCTCAGTCCATTGTCCTCAAAACCATTGTTTCAAGATCAAAAACAGGTATCTCATTCCCCTTTTAACTAGATTTGTGTGTTCTGTCAGAACTTGACAGTCTGTTAACAGTACAAGTGACCGAGAACTTGTCACATAAAGCCTTAATCTAACATCTGCTCGATTGATTTGAAATTCAAGTTCGAAGTATCTTTTGAAAGCAATAGGTAATTTCATTTCCGCATACCACAGCAGATTTTAGGCTCGCTCTTGAGTGTAGTCATTTTTTTGCGACTATTTAAAACCTGTAATCAAACAAAGGAAACACTTAGAAAAAAAAGTCTACAGTTACTTTTCGAGTTGTAGGACAAGATGTCGCCAACCGCAAACGTCTATTTCTCCTACTTTTTTTCATATATTTACGCAAATCTTTTCATGTAGACACCCTGCATTGTCATTTGGGTGTGAGGAACTATTCCTGAAATTACCTTTTCGTTACACTATGTTCATTCATATGAATATGACTGCGAGCACAGGGCAAGTCAGGCAGTCTTAGTAATAAAATACGTTTAAATGGTTAAAATATCCAAGATACGTCAAAAAGAAAATGAGTCAGATCGCAGTTCAAGGAGTTGAGTTATGCTAAGTTTAGTAAGAACCACTTGTTCCACCCACGTCTCTGTTAATTGTGCACTGGTTTCATTAATACACATGAGTATTAAGAGCCTGAACACACAGTATAAAAAAATTTAACAAACGAGGACATGTCATGAACTAAACAAAAGACGAATGCGTCCCTCAAAATCAAAACAAAGTACACGAAATTGCGAGATAACAGTGGTTTTGCATAATATAAAACGTGAATATATTTACTGTTAGAGGGAATATTGTGTGCTACAGTCTACCTCAAAGATGTAGAAGAACGAGTAGAATAACGTAAGGAATAAAAGAAAAATAAGAACCGCCAGTAACGATAGCAATTATACTGTTCATACCGGTAAGTTAAAGCATGCGAACTGTTCATCACCCTAGCAATAAAATTACAAGGAAAACGGCATTGTTCATGTGGCCACTGAGTATGCTTTAAAATAAAGCAAAACGCGTTTGGTCCATAAGACTTTTATTACAGTCGCCAAAGGCATCCTTTAGCTTACATAACTTGTACATCTGCCGCTGCGGAAAAAACACCCCTTAAAACATAGAAGACAAATTGTAATTATTCAACCGACTGGAGACACATTTTAGCTCCATGATTCCCCCCGTGGAATTATCGAATAGCATGTCGAAAGTAACCGCTTAAGTCTGTTGTCACTGGAAAAAAAGACAAAAGAAAGACGAAGTATTAGCGATGGCCATCAGAAGCCCTGCTGCGCCTCATAAATGTTACCAATTCAGGTCAAAGCTGTAAAATCGAGAGCAGATTCAACGTGAAACTACTGGTAGTATACCTGCAAGAATGCCGTTTGGATATTTCGGTTGCTCTTAATGTGCAGGGAGCTAACTAATAAAAGTTAACATGAAATAAGGATGACAGTCGCACTGCGATAAGAAAAAACCAGAAGAATGTCGAAGGTATTATACCGAGGTTGGTGTAAGTTAGCTTGTCGAAACGATTACTTGGAGATAACTGCGAAGGCTCTTCAGCATACCTTACCTCAGGTGAAATAAACACACATACATACATATGCTGCAAACCTCTGACAAGTGCATTGTAGAGGGCACTCCCCACTGTATCATACCTTATTCTTCTCGTTCAATTCGTGAACGACGTTTGCGAATACTGACAGTTTAATGGCTCCATGTGCGCTGCAATCCGGAAGATTTTGTCTTAAAAAAGTAAGGGAAAATAAATGTAACTCTGTGTTTCTAACTTAATACTGATTTTCAGTTTAATAGTAGGTCATCGCAGGTAGTTGAAGTCTGTCCACAAGCGTCTGCCCGTTCAAACTTTCCAGCGTTTTCGTGACGCTCTGTCGTGCGTCGAACAAACCCGTTATCATTCTCGGTGACCTTGTTCGTATGCATTCCTTGTCCTCTTCCGGTCCCATCCGATATGGATTACACGCACTTGAGCCGTATTAGAGGCTGTGTCACATCAGTTCAAATGGCTCTGAGCACTATTGGACTTAACTTCTAGCCGGCCGGAGTGGCCGAGCGGTTCTAGGCGCTACAGTCTGGAACCGCGCGACGGCTACGGTCACAGGTCCAAATCCTGCCTCGGGCATGGATGTGTGTGATGTCCTTAGGTTGGTTAGGTTTAATTAGTTCTAATTCCTAGGGGACTGATGACCTCAGAAGTTAAGTCCCATAGTGCTCAGAGCCATTTGAACCATTTTGAACTTAACTTCTAAGGTCATCAGTCCCCTAGAACTTAGAACTACTTAAACCTAACTAAACTAAGGACATCACACACATTCATGCCCGAGGCAGGATTCGAACCTGCGACCGTAGCGGTCGCGCTGTTCCAGACTGTAGCGCCTAGAACCGCTCGGCCACCCCGGCCGGCTCACATCAGTATTTTGTGACTACTCTCATTGTGTATTTCCCAATGTCCTACCAAAGACACAATCTCTCCAATATGCTCACTGCAACTGAGCCTCTATTATTATTCCATTACACATTCCAACAAACTGCTACATACATGTATTCATATCAGCTGACTGGTTTCAATTGCGTTTCATTGATATTATTGTCACAGGAAACCAGGTTTCTACGTTCTATGATGTGCACGGCTTGACATTTCTAAAACGTTAAACATGTAGATAATAATTCCACCAACTAAAATCTTTTCAAGATAAAACTGATTAGTCTGCAGCCTTTTGCATGTACAAGGAGCATTCTGTAGTGATTTACACTTTTTTTTCAATCATTCATGGTTCTCCGTTTGGCTAATCTTTACAGTGAGAAGTATGTAGTATTTTGCTCTAACCGTATATGGAAGAAAAAATCACTGGAAGTGTTGTATCCCAGCACAGTACAGTACAGTACAGTTACATGAACGGACGACATGACGTGTAGTAAGTCTGCCGGACGACGTCGTTTTTGTGGAAGGAGGGTGTAAACACTGCGGATATAGTGCTCTTGCAATGACAACGGTCGTCCCCTTTCGAGTCAGAAAACCACGGTTGCCATCTGTGAAAATGGATTCCAGACACTACCACACCCGTCGTATTTTCCTGACTTTGCCGCATTAAATGCTGCAACACCTGAAAAAGCTTTCAAATAAAAAACCTTTCTGTTTCACCCAATAAATTTGTTGTCATCACTGAATATACTACGAATCTATTCTGCAACTCTGTGTAAAAGTTGAGCCATGTGCACCATTTTACTGCATTATGCTTTTAGTAAATCGCAGCTTTCGCTATATAGGGTATAGTGACCGGGCCAAGTATCTCACGAATTAAGCGTCAAACGAAAAACCTACAAAGAACGAAACTCGTTTAGCTTAAAGGAGGGAACCAGATGGCGCTATGGTTGGCCCGCCACATGGCGCTGCCATAGGTCAAACGGATATCAACTGCGTTTTTTAAATAGGAACCCCCATTTTCATTACATATTCGTGTAGTACGTAAAGATATGAGAATTTTTTAGTTGGCACACTTTTTTGGCTTTGTGATCGATGGTGTTGTAATAGTCGCAATCGTATAAGTACGTGGTATCACGTAACATTCCGCAAGACCGGACGGTATTTGCTTCGTGACACATCACCCGTGTTAAAATGCACCGTTTACCAATTGCGGAACAGGTCGATATCGTGTTGATGTATGGATATTGTGATCAAAATGTCCAACAGGGGGGGGGGGGGGGGTGCTATGTATGCTGCTTGGTATCCTGGAAGACGTCATCCAAGTGTCCGGACCGTTCGCCGTATAGCTAAGTTATTTAGGGAAATAGGAAGTGTTCAGCCACATGTGAAACGTCAACCACGACCTGCAACAAATGAAGTTACCCAAATAGGTGTTTTAGCTGCTGTCGCGGCTAATACGCACATCAGTAGCAGACAAATTGCGCGAGAATCGGGAACCTCAAAAACGTCGGTGTTGAGAACGCTACATCAAAATCTATTGCACCCGTAGCATATTTCTAGTCACCGGGAATTGCATGGCGACGACTTTGAACGTCGTATACAGTTTCTCCACTGGGCACAAAAGAAATTACGCGACGATGACAGATTTTTGGTCGCGTTCTATTTAGCGACGAAGCGCCATTCACCAACAGCGGTAACGTAAACCGGCATAATATGCACTATTGGGCAACGGATAATCCACGATGGCTGCGACAAGTGGAACATCAGCGACCTTGGCGGATTAATGTATAGTGCGGCATTATGGGAGGAAGGATAATTGTTCCCCATTTTATCGATGGCAATGTAAATGGTACCAAGTATGCTGTTTCCTACGCAATGTTCTACCGATGTTACTAGAAGATGTTTCACTGCATGACAGAATGGCGATGTACTTCCAACATGATGGATGTCCGGCACATAGCTCGCGTGCTGTTGAAGCGGTATTGAATAGCATATTTCATGACAGGTAAATTGATCGTCGAAGCACCATACCATGGCCCGCGCGTTCACCGGATCTGACGTCCCCGGATTTCTTTCTGTGGGGAAAGTTGAAGGATATTTGCCATCGTGATCCACCGACAACGCCTGACAACATGTGTCAGCGCATTGTCAATGCATGTGCGAACATGACGGAAGGCGATCTACTCGCTGTTGAGAGGAATGTCGTTACACGTATTACTAAATGCATTGAGATTGACGGACATCATTTTGAACATTTATTGCATTAATGTGGTATTTACAGGTAATCACGCTGTAACAACATGCGTTCTGAGAAATGATAAGTTCACAAAGGTACATGTATCACATTGGAACAAGCGAAACAAAATGTTCAAACGTACCTACGTTCTGTATTTTAATTTAAAAAACCTACCTGTTACCAACTGTTCGTCTAAAATTGAGAGCCATATGATTGTGACTATTACAGTGCCATCTATCACAAAGCGAAAAAAGTGGTCCAACTAAAACATTCATATTTCTTTACGTACTACACGAATATGTAATAAAATGTGGGGCTTTCTATTTTAAAAAACGCAGTTGATATCCGTTTGACCTATGGCAGCGCCATCTAGCGGGCTAACCATAGTGCCATCTGGTTTCCCCCTTTAAGCTAGACAATTTTCGTTCTTTGTAGTTTTTTCGTTTGACGCTTATTTCGTGAGATATTTGGCCTGGTCACGATCAATGGACCAACCTGTATAAGGCGCAGCATCCGCTACGAAGTACAGTACATTGTCACGCTAAACGAATTCGAGACGTATGGCTTCCATAAATATGTCGAATAACTTACTAATGGTGGAAAATTTTACGTTTTCTGAATGTACACAGTTTATTAGATACTTTTCTTTTCGACTGTTTTCTTCCAACGTTCTCACAACTTCATTTTCAATACTATTCCTAAAGAGTATGTGTTTTACCAATTGATACAGATATTTTTTTATTTTCAATCCGTTGTCTTATTTATTGCATTGCTTTTTCGAGTTCTCTGATGAATTAGTCCTTTATTAGTGTGGAAGAACCAGAAAGAGCTCTGCCTGTGTATTTTTCTAAGAATTCACTTAACGAAATGTCAGCACAAAGGAAGCTACGCAAGTTCTTCACTGTATGGTGAATAAATATGGCAGGATACCCCAGGGAGCATTTGCTGTATTTTCTTCCCAGTTAGAAACTGTTGTAGTCCACGATTGTGTTTTTCTATCCGTAGCTACTCTCACGTTGTACCGTTTGCAATCGTCGAACGAAAATACTTTCTCACCATGTTGAGATACAAACTTTTGGACTTTTGCTTGAACGCTTTACTACATTTTAGGCATTTTTTTCTGAACTATACAGTACACACTTCCGATTTCAACAAGATGGACTAAAACAATGAGACATTTGGCTGCAATCCAGGTTTCAGATTGGCTTGGGGCCTAAGCAGCTGTCTACTCGTAGAGTAACAGTTGGCTACACAAACTCAAGTAGTCCGTTGCGTGAATTCAGACGAAATAGGGGAGCAAGTCAGATATTTACCATTTTTCACGAAACAAAATGAAATTCTAAGTTTGGAAGACAATGTAACACAGAAGAATGTAACTGTATTAGAAAAGGACCAAGTGTTACGAAATAGAGAAAGTACGCCGAATATGAGCATTAGCATACTAAAACATGATCATCAGGGAGAAATGGCCACATAGGCATAAACATGAATCAACAAAGTAGAGTAATTCATAGACGAGTAGATATCTCGTAACAGGCATTTATATGTAATTTAATGACGTGTCAGTCTTACTGAGAAGTAGATGCCCTGTTAAAAAAATCCTGGCTCTACTTATCATTTATACATTAGCAGATAGTGTGTACGACTTCTCAGTGCTTCACTCCTTTTTATAAGACAGTTTAATCTACACTACATCCCTCGCCTTACACTGTGTCTCTTATGTATGCGTCATACACGAATGATAAGTTTTTGAACCACCTGATATATAATGGGTTTAATTACAAATTTTTTTATATGTGGTATCCCAATATGAAATCTAGCAGTCTTCCCACTAACACGTCACAAAGTGACATTTTCTGCACGTTCGCAACTGCACCACAAGGAGGACTTGCCTGTCAGCATAGACTAAATGTTTTGCGTCCACACAGCCACACTTCCCACACTGACCTACTGTCCAGGGGAAAATAAGAATTAATCGCTTGTTCTTGCCACATGTATTTGGAGGTACTAATCAACCTAAAACGTACGATTTATAAAAGCTGTAAGTATCAGTTTACAAACGATATAAATACTGAGCTAATGCTGTTCCGCGCATTGTTTTCAGTCGCCAATAGAAATATCTACACTTATGCCCATGACACCCTGTATGCATAGGGTCCAGTCACGTTAATGTGAGCACTATATATTATCAGCGTCAAGGTGCAATATCCTCTCACAGCCGGCAGGTGACAGCATCAGTAGTGAAGGACGTATCAACAGTATCGGGGAATTGCAGAAAACATTGCAGTTGTTGTAGTACTGCGGAAACAGCAATTCATCTGAAATCCAAAAGGGCATGATCATTTCCTTTCTGGCCGAGGGTGTAAGCAAGTGCCACTGCGATTAAAGTATTCCACACATGGCAAAATGGCTATATCCAAATCTGACGCCGAAGCAGCTTTGCTCTTTCACAGGCTATGGATAAAAGGTGATAACGTTTGTGGAGATGTATATGGACGAATAGACGTGGAACCGTTGAACAACTGAGCGTTCAGATGAACGAATGGCAATGACTGTTCAGCGGACGTTGCTGCATACGGCCTCCACAGCAGCCGACTAATTCACAACCCATGCTGACTGCCGTTCATCGCCGATGAAGGCTGGAATTTGCACTCCAGTACAGCAAGTGGATATCCACCGAGTGGCGACAGGTGGCCTTTTCAGATGAATCACGTTTTATGCTCCATCGGACAGATGGCCGTTGGCGTGTATGGGATGAAATGTCTGAAAGCAAACATCCTGCAACAATCGTTGGAAGAGTCCTGGCTGAAGTACATTCCCTAGGTGACCTTCTCGTTCTGGAAGGCACAATGGATCAACACAAATATACGTCTATATTTGGAGACCATGTGCACCACAACATGCAGCTTGTTTTCCCTCGGCACATAAGAATCTACCAGCAGAATAATGCAATGTGTCACACAAACCGAATGTACCTGTGCCGCTCGAATAGCACTGGATGTGCTTCTCCGAACTCTCCTGGCCAACGGACTCACCGGATTTAAGCCAAATCGACGCCTTTGGGACCAACTCGACCGGGCTGTTCGCGCTGTGGATTCTCATCCGAGAAATCTAGCGCAGCTACGGCGCTGCAGTCATAATGGCTCCACGTCCTTGTCGATACCTTGCAGAGCATCATTGAACGTACATAATCTTCCTACATTTTTGGACCACTGTCACGTAATAATGTTTGAATGATATTTCCGCCATTTGACAGTCCAAACTTCTTTACTTTACATTATTATCATGATTTTGGCCTTAAGCTACTATCAGCTGAAACAGTGATGAGTGTAAGGAGACTTTCTTCAGTGGAGTCATCGATAAGCTCTATTAGACTGTGTGGCCCAGCCTGTGGATAAGTACAAAATCACAAAAATCTGTGGCATACAGGTAGCAAAAGTATTCTCCAACCACAGAGACACAGCTGGCCCTCTTTGTGCATGATATACAACAGGCTGTAGATACCGGTTCCCAGGTTGATGCCATATTTCTCGACTTTCGAAAGGCTTTCGGCTCGGTTCCGCACTGTCACCTGCTACAGAAAGTGCGCGCTTACGGTCTATCCGATGACATATGCGGTTGGACAGAAAGTTTTCTAACGGACAGGGAGCAGTATGTCGTCCTGAACGGGGTAACTTCAACAGAAACAAGAGTAACTTCAGGTGTGCCCCAGGGCAGCGTAATAGGTCCTCTGCTTTTTACGATTTACATAAGCGATCTGGTTAATGGCATTGACAGCGGCCTTAGACTGTTTGACGATGATGCTGTAGTCTACAGGAAAGTACTATCACACGTAAGTTGTGAACGAATCAATGAGGATTTGCAGAAAATAAATTCGTGTTGTAATGACTGGCAGTTATCTCACAATATTAGTAAGTGTAACCTACTGCGTATAACAAAGCGAAAATCCCCGTTAACGTATGAGTACAAAATAAATGATCAGTCTTTGAAAGCGGTAACATCCGTCAAGTATCTGGGTGTGACTATTCGAAATGATCTCAAATGGAATGATAAGATTACACAAGTAACGGGTAAGGCGAACTCTAGATTGCGGTTTATTGGTAGAATCCTGAAGCGATGCAGTCCTTTAACAAAGGAAATAGCTTACAATACGTTAGTTCGTCCAGTCTTGGAGTATTGTTCGTCTGTATGGGGCCCTTACCAGTTGGGTCTGATTCAAGAGATTGAGAAGGTCCGAAGAAGAGCGGCAAGATTCGTGACTGTTACATTTGGCCATCGCGAGAGCGTTACAAATCTCATAGAAAGTTTGAAGTGGGACACACTTGCAGATAGACGACGCGCTTCATCTGATAGCGTGCAATTTACAACTGTAATATGGGTCAAGAAAGGAGATTCCTTATCATACAGACTATTCTCAACTCGTCTAAAGCACATTTCAGTTGCCTAAACTGGCAAAAAGAACTACCGGAAAATTTTGGAAGATTGGCGATACCGGGATATGGGAAATTACTTCCCAGCTAACTCCAGAGAAGCTTCTTCCGTCATATTAGTGGTATCCGGAAGTACATTGCTGAGTTGTAGGCGATCTTCTTGCACGCAGTTTTGTGTGACATTCGAAATTGTCTAGTTACTTTTGTAGCTATTCTTCCTCAGCTGATACTTTAATTATATATCCCATGTAAATAAGAATTTAATATTATCCATCTTTTGATAAATCATAAGGCTTAATTGTGAAACGCATGAATATTATGATTACCTAAATTTGTTGGCAGCAGACACCATGATCTCACAAGAAGTTGTAAATAATCACCTCTTTCATTTCGCTGTATATCACTGAATACTGTAAAGAGGTTTGGGGTAAAGTTTTAAAAAGTATAATAAAAATTCTATAATTTACATCAGAAACATTATTCGGAATTATGGCTGTATTCCAGGGCAAAAAAAAAAAAAAAAAAAAAAGAAGTAGAGAACATTTAATCCGAGTAGATGGATATCTCCACCAACATCATCCGCTGATGGGGAGAAATTTTAGAGTATTGCGTTCTGCAAAGATTATACTCTCTTTTATTCTGTCAATGCATACAGACGAATTTATGTAGCCAGTAACACTCTTCGACGCAAATGGGATAATTCACAATGGGCAAGCAGGTCTGAACAGGTTGGCAAGTCTGTTATACATCGACACAAATCTGTAAATATCTGAAAATTAAACAGTTTCAACAATTGCGACTTTTACTTTGGACCAGGCGTCACAGTTTTCACTACGAAGGAACATAAATTCGTCGCAATCCTCTGTTACTGGTACGATTATCAGATTTTAAGAAACATGAAGGAAAAAGAAATCTAGCCTCGAAAAGTGCACTGTGGTTTATGGAACCAGTTTTGAATATATTCCCAACATTTGTGACATAGTAGCTGCTATATGAATGGCTTTCAAAGTGGTTAAGGATTTAATAAATAAACAAAAAAAGAAACCTAGAGCACATCGTAGAGCGGCTGTGCAAGTTCTTGGCTGAACTGACACACACACTAGCATCTACTCTGCGATTTGCTGCACTGTAAGTGAAAACATTCGAACTGACCTGCAGATAGTGTTCGTCTGATTGAGTGCGGCATAGTGCAACTGAGATGAAGAGTTTTCAAATGTTCTGAGCCTTGTGACAGAGTAATATGATGGGCCATATCGACGCTAGTCGTGAGGACAAAAGCCTCGCACTATTGAAAGCTTTGCTTTCTCAGTGTTAGCCTCAAATCCTGTCAAACGTGGTGTGTTGTTTTGTTTGCAATATCACGTTTATCCTGCCGTGTAAATTCATCAGGTGTCTAAAGACACAATTCACTTGTTCCGTTTAATCTCTCGGATTGTTCGACTGTATCCCGATTCAGGCGAAACCAACAACACTTTTTCACCGCGCATTATGGAATATAATCAGCACATCGTTGACCAAAATGTCCTGTACAAATGTGGTACGTAAAAACTTAGTAGTAAACCAGTGGAAGAGTTCTCGTTAGGTTCCAGGGTGAATAATTAGAGAGATAGTTCTAGTATGTATGTAGATATATTTTTAGCGCCAATACAGTAAACGTGAGTCCGCACAGTTAAATTCACATTCAATTCTGCCGCATGATCTTTGCGGTGCCTAACCAAATTTCGGTTTTGCAGTCTTCTGGTACCCTGTTCTAGGGGTAGCGTGTTTGACTAGTCATTAAAACGTCCTTGGATCCCGAGTTCGAATACAGCTATTACATATTTTGAGGAAAAAAATCATTGGCAATGACGGCAGGAGACTTCTCAGGTGTAAGGAACCATCCTCGTTCTGCGACCTTGTGAAATAAGGAGGACAAGAGGACAGAGTTACAGGGCAACCTATTGCCCTTGGGATGGGAAACTGCCCCAAAATGAAGGAAGAATCTGGAATGACCAACAACATGAGCTACAGAAGGAAACAGTGCCCACACAATTGTACCCACAGGGCACGCCTGTAATTGAAAAAAGTGCCAAAATGATTTCTCTACTGGAAAAAGATTCCGGATTATTTCCCCATGCAGATCTCCAGGAGGGGACTGGAAAGGACGCGCAACAATGAGATAAAAATTAAACTGCCAACGAAAGGGTAACATGCTATGAGTCTTAGGATGGAATGTCAGAAATTTTAACGGTATAGGGAAGCTAACATATCTGAAAAAGGAAATGGAAAAGCTGAAACTAGATGTAACTTGGGCTAGTGAAATGAGGCAGAAGATAATGATATCTAGACTGGCTATGTAGGATAATATCAGCAGCGATAGAAAATGATATAACGGGAGTAGGATTTGTTGCGAATGTGGACGTAGAGCAGAGATGAGGGTTCTGTGAACAGTTCTGTGATAGTGTTGTTCTTATCAGAACTGACAGCAAAGCAACACCAGTAGTTGAGGTACACATACGGACGCCAGTAATAGAACATGAAAAAATAGAAACGGTATATAATGAGGGTGCTGAAAGAATAACCCAGTATGTTAAGGGAGATAATAATTTTAAATTAATGAAGGAGGAATGCAACTCGGTACTACGGAAAGGAGAAGAAGAAAGGGATACGGAAGGATAAGGGTTTGTTAGCAAGAATGGGAATGAAAAAAAAAATTGTTCTGAAATAAGGTTTATCTGGCAACAGCAAATACACTGTTGGAATGTCACAAGATGAGTAGGTATACTTGGAAAAGGCTCGGAAACACTGGAACATTCCAGATTGAATGCATCATGGCCAGACAGAGATTCCGAAAGCGTACCGCATTGGAAGGCGTACCAGGAAGCAGATCCTGACTCAGATCACGATTCAGTACTGACGAAGAGTAGACTGAAGTTAATGGAATTCTACGTAAAACTCAATGTGAGAAGGAGTGGGATACTGAAGTACTAGATATCTTCATTTAACTTCATTTTGAATCAGATGACCGAACCATCGTCAATCCGGAGTCATCAGGTTACAGTGCTTGTTTTCGTAAAAAGTTTCTCGTTACTGTTTCTCGTGTTCCACTACGTTTATTTTGTCTTTTATAATTCCTGTATTTTCAATACGTATTCTGTCCAGGAAGCCATTAATACGTGAACGAAAGATGCACGTAGTGATCACTATGCTTCTGCCAGCTGGTCGGCGACGTGAATCAGTTCGCTCGTCGCGCACTAATATAAGTCCTTTAGAATTACGTATTTCGATTAGACTTTTCTGAATTTCTGTGGCTACACATTTCCACCACTTCGTCAGAATAGATGTAGACGTCAAATGGTTCAAATGGCGTGGTTATTAAAGACAGAGCACAATATCGCGTAACAGAACGACAGGGGAAGAAAATGGCCGTGCCTTCTTCAAAGAAATCATCCCAGCATTTGCCTGATGTGATTTAGGGAAAGCACAGGAAAACTAAATCTGAGGGGCCGTACGAGGATCTGAACCGTCGACCTTCCAAATGCGAGTGTAGTGTGGCAACCACTGTGCCACCTTGTTCGGTCATACTCTTCGTGTCGTCCAACGACGAACCCGGCAAAGGACATGGCAAGGACAGTTCTAGATCCAGGATATGACCTGAATCAGACAAAGCATGTCCGGGATTCTCTCGGAATACTTGATGCCCCTTGCTCTCTTCTGCATATTACGCCACGGTCCGCCAGTTAACCCAGCCCCCTCCCCTCCCGCCTCATAACAGATTAACGCATATTATGTCCGCGGCTCGTGTTCTTGCGGTAGCGTTCCCGCTTCCCGCGCACGGGGTCGCGGATTCGATTCCCGGCGTGGTCAGGGATTTTCTCTGCCTCGAAATGACTGGGTGTTGTGTGTCTTTCATCATCATTTCATCCTCATTCACTCGCAAGTCGCCGTAGTGGCGTTAAAGAACTTGTAGAGCGGCGGCCGAACCGCCCCGCGAGGGGTCTCCCCGCCACCAATGCCATACGCTCATTATTATTACTAACCCATGTTATAAATGGTTCAAATGGCTCTAATCACTATGGGACTTAACGCCTGAGGTCATCAGTCACCTAGACTTAGGACTACTTAAACCTAACTAACCTAAGGACAGCACGCACATCCATGCCCGAGGCAGGATTCGAGCCTGCGACCGTAGCAGCAGCGCGGTTCCGAACTAAAGTGCCTAGAACCGCTCGGCCACAGCGGCCGGCTGTGATGTAGACTTCGAGCCATGCTGTTGATACTCCACTCTATAGATGTTTTCACAGTAAATATCTGCTAGGGTGGCTGGCTCATGTCTGAAATAACTAACGTGTATTTGTCAGCTCCTTTCTGCATACTGCACCTGTTTGAAATCAGTAGACAAGCCATATGGTGTAAAGTGACCCAGTATGTATTTTATAGAATCGTATGTGCGGCTTGCCTAGTAGGTTGATACAAGGGCTCATCGTTTGTATATATTAAATAGATAAAACATGATACTAATTTTTGTGCCCGGAGCTCTTTAAACCACAGCTATAGCTTCTTTCTTAGTCATCTCTACTGGTTGCGAATCTTGCAGCTCAGTTACATGCTCCCATTGCTGCCTATTCCAGGTCATTTATTGGTATATGGAGATAACGTGCCAGAATAAGGAGAGGTGGCACTCTCAGTCATCGGGCGACACATGCTTCCACAATTAACATTTTTCGGACATTGCGTTTTCTTCTGTATCAGCATATGGTGATAAGAATTGCGGGAAGTGGAGATAAATAAATACAGTTCACGGGAAGATACCCTTAACATAGTCAACGAGCATTTTGTGGGAGAGTCATGCGTCATAGCCGCGCAGAATTAGCCGAGCGGTCTACGGTGCTGCTGTCATGGACTGTGCGGCTGGTCCCGGCGGAGGTTCGAGTCCTCCCTCGAGCATGGGTGTGTGTGTTTGTCCTTAGGATAATTTAGGTTAAGTAGTGTGTAAGCTTAGGGACTGATGCCCTTAGCGGTTAAGTCTCATATGATTTCACACACATTTGAACTTTTTTTTCATACGTCATAGGCGAGAATTTAATTTGTAAACTGCCTAGAGTTTTTTAACTTTTTCATATATGTTTAACGTGTTGTTAATTCAGTGACTTTAGCCTGACCATTAATATAATCGTGGTGGGTCTATATTTTAAGTAGTAGATCCCTGGAACACAATGTGGCCTCATATCGTGACTCTGATAAGGGCAGTCAGTTAGTATGACTGTTGTTACTACGTGAATAGTGTTATTCACTGTCACTGTAATGATTTTATGATTTCCATAAATGGTAATTATTTAGATTCTAATTTCTATGGTAGTTTGCTTTCGAAATCACACCGTGGAAGCTCACTTTGTAGCTTTACTTTTGAATATTTTTAAAATTTTAACAATTTTACAATTATATCTGTAGACTTTTATGAATTAAAAAATACTGTTATTCAGAAATCTGTTGCATATCAATTTGTGGAAACTGCACCAAGTTGTAGAGCAGCTTCTACGTAGGCACACTTGCCCAAGTGAGCGTAGTAAGAAAAATTTTTAGGTTCAGTTTTAATAACTATTTTACAAAGGTGTTTAGGAATGTTTATCTACATCTACGAGGGTAGGAACTTTAATAGTGGCAACTATTTATTTACAATTCGTACATAATAGATACGTGTTTTTAAGTTTTACTGACCTTCAAAGTAGTCGCCAGCATTGTGTAAAACCCGTTTCCAGCGATGTGGAAGTAGTAGGATACTTTTAGCATTGTCAGTTGTGTTGACAGTTCGAGAGTCACGGTCTATCGCCAGACGAATTTGAAGCAGTTCTGAAGCGAATGCCGTGTTGTGTTTCCTTTAGTTTAGAAATCGAGTTGAACTCACGAGGGCTTAAGTCAGGCGAGAGCAGTAGGTGGTATAGCACTTAGCAGCCCCCATCAGTCAAACAAATCAGTAACAGCTTGCACTGTACGTGCTTGAGGATTCTCCTGCAAAATGATGGTCAGGTCCTGCAGAAAGTGTCATCATTTCCGTCTCTATGCTTTTCATTTTTGGAACACAACCTACGACCAGATAAGAGACAGAAGTGATGACGCTTTCTGCAGAACCAGACCATCATTTTGCAGGACACTGCTCAAGAACGTACGGTGCAAGCTGTTACTGATTTCATTCCATGTAGGCTTTCACGGCCGGCGTCTTCATCAATGAACACTTCTGGGCTAAGTTGCCGTGGTCGATCTGTAGAACTTCTTCTCCCTGACGTTTCGTTCTCAACTAAGGAGAATATCTTCGGAGGTGTGTCAACGACTGGCTGCTAGGAGCTGGGGCCGCCGCTTATATGGATATCGTAGAGGGCGCCACCGCACGTCACGTGGCGTCGATGTGCAGCTATCTCTGGCTATCGTCTGTTCTCTCGATTGCAAGCAATCGATTGTCACGTGATTGATGCAACGTCGACCGCCATATTTTATCCAATTTTAATCCTTCTTCTTTACGATTAAAATTTTATTGATGTTTGTGGATTTCAATTGCCTCTCTATACATACGTGTATAATAATGCGACGTCCTCGCTAGCACGCTTGTTTCACCAAATTTTATTTCGTGATCTCCATCCTTAAAAACATGTTCCGCTACTGCCGATTTGTCGATATGTCCCAAGCGACAGTTTCTTTTGTGCTCCGTCAACCGTGTATTGATGCTTCTTTTTGTAGTTCCTATGTAAACCCTGCCACAACTGCACGGAATTTTATATACCCCTGGGGTGGCTAGGGGATGACGAGCATCTTTTGTTGATCTTAGGCATTCACTAATTTTCTTAATAGGTCTGAAAATGGTCTCTACGTGAAACTTGGCTAGTACTTTCCCAATGCGATCCGTGATATTATGGATGAACGGAAGAAATACTTTTCCAGCTGATGGTTGTTGCTGTCTCCTATTTTTAGGCATTTTTCTATTTGGGTGAAGTGCTCGGTTAATCTCGTTTTTCGTATAACCATTTTTTGCAAAGGCCATTCGTATATGATTTAGCTCTTCTGTATGTAGCCTGGTTCACAAATATTATTGGCCCTATACACTAATGTTTTTATGACCCCCCCTCTTTTGCCTAGGGTGGTGGTTTGAGTTCTTATGGAGGTAGCGATCAGTATGTGTACCTTTCCTGTAGACCTTATGGCCTAAGGTCCCATCCGCCCGTTTGATAACTGATACGTCCAAGAAGTTAAGTTGTCCATTCTTCTCCTTCTCAATAGTTAATATTAATCTTTGGGTTGATGCTATTTAAGTGTACCACGAAATCATTCAAGTCTTCTTCCTCATGATTCCATATTACAAAGGTATCATCCACATACCGATACCACTTCGAGGGGCTTTTTTTGGCCGACTGCAGTGCTTGATGTTCAAAATATTCCATGAATAAATTCGCAATTGCGGGACTTAGGGGGCTTCCCATGGCTACCCCATCGATCTGTTCATAAAATTCACCATTGTACTGAAAATAGGTCGAGGATAGACAGTGTTGGAACAAGGCTACTACATCAGTAGGGAACATATCGGCTATATGGGAGAGAGCTTCATCAACTGGAACCATCGTGAACAAAGACACTATATCAAAACTGACAAGGATGACATTGGGACCGATAGTAATTTCCCTCAATTTCTCAATGAAGTGTAGAGAGTTTTTAATATGACTTTCAGTTTTGCCTATGTAAGGTTGTAACAAAGAGGCAAGGTGTCTGGCTAGTTCTTGGGTAGGAGCTCCAATTGCGCTGACTATTGGTCTCAAAGGAACATCAGGCTTATGTATCTTTGGTAATCCATATAATCTCGGAGGATAAGCCTCCGTTTTACAAAGATACTTTTTAACTTCTGTAGGAATGGAAGACTGTTTTATTAGACGATTGGTGCTATTCAGCACATTCGTTGTGGGATCCTTTTTCAACTTCTTTTATGTGCTGGGTTCCAGGAGATCACTGATCTTCTTGTGATAATCCTCAGTATTCATTAAAACAGTAACATTTCCCTTGTCAGCGGCAACTATAATAACATTCTTGTCTGCATTGATCTCTCGCAATGCCTTCCTTTCCCCTTCAGACAAATTGCTGCTGGGTGGCTTAGCTTTGCGTAATATCCTGGAGGTTTCCATTCAAATTTCGTCAGCAGAATATGATGGTAACTGACGAATTCCTGCCTCTATATTAGCAATAATGTCCTCTATAGGAATCTTGGATGGAGTAATTGCAAAATTCCCTCCTTTAGACAGAACAGAAAGTTCTTCCTTAGACAATTCTTTTTCTGATTAATTAATAACCTATTTTCAGTACAATGGTGAATTTTATGAACAGATCGATGGGGTAGCCATGGGAAGCCCCCTAAGTCCCGCAATTGCGAATTTATCCACGGAATATTTTGAACATCAAGCACTGCAGTCGGCCAAAAAAAGCCCCTCGAAGTGGTATCGGTATGTGGATGATACCTTTGTAATATGGAATCATGAGGAAGAAGACTTGAATGATTTCGTGGTACACTTAAATAGCATCAACACAAAGATTAAATTTACTATGGAGAGGGAGAAGAACGGACAACTTAACTTCTTGGACGTATCAGTTATCAAACGGGCGGATGGGACCTTAGGCCATAAGGTCTACAGGAAAGGTACACATACTGATCGCTACCTCCATAAGAACTCAAACCACCACCCTAGGCAAAAGAGGGGGGTCATAAAAACATTAGTGTATAGGGCCAATAATATTTGTGAACCAGGCTACATACAAGAAGAACTAAATCATTTACGAATGGCCTTTGCAAAAAATCGTTATACGAAAAACGAGATTAACCGAGCACTTCACCCAAATAGAAAAATGCCTAAAAATAGGAGACAGCAACAACCATCAGCTGGAAAAGTATTTCTTCCGTTCATCCATAATATCACGGATCGCATTGGGAAAGTACTAGCCAAGTTTCACGTAGAGACCATTTTCAGACCTACTAAGAAAATTAGTGAATGCCTAAGATCAACAAAAGATGCTCGTCACCCCTAGCCACCCCAGGGGTATATACAGGGTGTTTCAAAAATGACCGGTATATTTGAAACGGCAATAAAAACTAAACGAGCAGCGATAAAAATACACCGTTTGTTCCAATATGCTTGGGACAACGGTACATTTTCAGGCAGACAAACTTTCTAAGTTACAGTAGTTACAATTTTCAACAACAGAAGGCGCTGCGGTCTGGGAAACACTATAGTACGATATTTTCCACATATCCACCATGCGTAGCAATAATATGGCGTAGTCTCTGAATGAAATTACCCGAAACCTTTGACAACGTGTCTGGCGGAATGGCTTCACATGCAGATGAGATGTACTGCTTCAGCTGTTCAATTGTTTCTGGATTCTGGCGGTACACCTGGTCTTTCAAGTGTCCCCACAGAAAGAAGTCACAGGGGTTCATGTCTGGCGAATAGGGAGTCCAATCCACGCCGCCTCCTGTATGTTTCGGATAGCCCAAAGCAATCACACGATCATCGAAATATTCATTCAGGAAATTAAAGACGTCGGCCGTGCGATGTGGCCGGGCACCATCTTGCATAAACCACAAGGTGTTCGCAGTGTCGTCTAAGGCGGTTTGTACCGCCACAAATTCACGAAGAATGTCCAGATAGCGTGATGCAGTAATCGTTTCGGATCTGAAAAATGGGCCAATGATTCCTTTGGAAGACATGGCGGCCCAGACCAGTACTTTTTGAGGATGCAGGGACGATGGGACTGCAACATGGGGCTTTTCGGTTCCCGATATGCGCCAGTTCTGTTTATTGACGAAGCCGTCCAGGTACGTAAAAATAAGCATCGTCAGTAAACCAACTGCTGCCCACATGCATATCGCCGTAATCAATCCTGTGCACTATATCGTTAGCGAATGTCTCTCGTGCAGTCATGGTAGCGGCGCTGAGGGGTTGCCGCGTTTGAATTTTGTATGGATAGAGGTGTAAACTCTAGCGCATGAGACGATACGTGGACGTTGGCGTCATTTGGACCGCAGCTGGAACACGGCGAACGGAAACCCGAGGCCGCTGTTGGATCACCTGCTGCACTAGCTGCGCGTTGCCCTCTGTGGTTGCCGTACGCGGTCGCCCTACCTTTCCAGCACGTTCATCCGTCACGTTCCCAGTCCGTTGAAATGTTTCAAACAGATCCTTTATTCTATCGCTTTTCGGTCCTTTGGTTACATTAAACCTCCGTTGAAAACTTCGTCTTGTTGCAACAACACTGTGTTCTAGGCGGTGGAATTCCAACACCAGAAAAATCCTCTGTTCTAAGGAATAAACCATGTTGTCTACAGCACACTTGCACGTTGTGAACAGCACACGCTTACATCAGAAAGACGACGTACAGAATGGCGCACCCACAGACTGCGTTGTCTTCTATATCTTTCACATCACTTGCAGCGCCATCTGTTGTTGAAAATTGTAACTACTGTAATTTCGAAAGTTTGTCCGCCTGAAAATGTACTGTTGTCCCAAGCATATTGCAACAAACGGTGTATTTCTATCGCTGCTCATTTAGTTTTTATTGCCGTTTCAAATATACCGGTCATTTTTGAAACACCCTGTAAAATTCCGTGCAGTTGTGGCAGGGTTTACATAGGAACTACAAAAAGAAGCATCAATACACGGTTGACGGAGCACAAAAGAAACTGTCGCTTGGGACATATCGACAAATCGGCAGTAGCGGAACATGTTTTTAAGGATGGAGATCACGAAATAAAATTTGGTGAAACAAGCGTGCTAGCGAGGACGTCGCATTATTATACACGTATGTATAGAGAGGCAATTGAAATCCACAAACATCAATAAAATTTTAATCGTAAAGAAGAAGGATTAAAATTGGATAAAATATGGCGGTCGACGTTGCATCAATCACGTGACAATCGATTGCTTGCAATCGAGAGAACAGACGATAGCCAGAGATAGCTGCACATCGACGCCACGTGACGTGCGGTGGCGCCCTCTACGATATCCATATAAGCGGCGGCCCCAGCTCCTAGCAGCCAGTCGTTGACTCACCTCCGAAGATATTCTCCGTAGTTGAGAACGAAACGTCAGGGAGAAGAAGTTCTACAGATCGACCACGGCAACTTAGCCCGGAAGTGTTTATTGATGTTACTGATTTGTTTGATGGGGGCTGCTAAGTGCTATACCAGCTATTGCGCTCCCCTGACTTAAGCCCTCGTCAGCTCAACTCGATTTCGAAACTGAAGGAAACACTTCATGACATTCGCTTCAGAACTGATATAAATTCGTCGGGCAAGAGACCGCGCCGCTCGAGCTATCAACACAACTGGCACTCTTAAGAGTATTCTACGACTTCCACATCGCTGGCAACGGCAGTACACAGTTGTGGTGATTACTTTGAAGGTCAGTAAAACATTGAAACACGTATCTATTTTGTACGAGCTGTAAATAAATAGTTGCCACTTTTAAAGTTCTAACTTTCGTACAAGGATACCCGGCAAATCACACTTAAGAGTCTGGCAGAGAGTTCATCGAACTAGCTTCACAATAATTCTCAATTATTCCATTCTGAAACAGCGCGCGGAAACATCGAAGACCTATATCTTTCCGTTCAAGCTCTGATTTCCCTTGTTTTATTATGATGATCGTTTCTGCCTATGTATGTCGGCGTCAACAAAACGTTCTCACATTCGGAGGAGAAAATTGGTGATTGAAATTTCATGAGAAGATTTGAGTGCAACGAAGAGCGCTTTTGTTTTAATTGCTTCCATCCCAAATCCTGTATCATGTCCGTGACACACTCTGCGCTGATTCGCGTTAATAAAAAACGTGCTCCTCTTCGATGTACTTTCTCAATATACTCGGTTCATCCTACAAGGATCGCACACCACGCAGCATTACTCCAAAAGAAAACGGACAAGCTTGGCGTAGGCAGTCTGTTCAGCAGTATTGCTGTAATTTCTGTGTGATCTGTCAGTAAAACGCACTATTTTGTTCGCCTCCCCCACAACATTTTATGTGTTCTTTCCAATTTAAGTTGTTCGTAACTGTAATTCTAGGTATTTAGTGGAATTTACGGCCTTTATATTTAACTGATTTATCGTGTAGCCGAAGTTTCCTTTTAGGACCCATATGGATGACCTCACATTTTTCGTCATTTAGGGTCAATTGTCTGTTCTCGAACCACACAGTTATCTTTTCTAAATCATTTTGCGATTTGTTTTGATCTTCTAATGATTTCATTAGACGATAAACGACAGGATCATCTGCAAACAACCTGCTACGAGTGCTCAGATTGTCCCCTACTTCTTTTATATAGATAAGGAACAGCAGAGGGCCAGTACGTCTACCTTGGGGAACGCCAGAAATCACTTCTATTTTAATCGAAACTTTCCGTCAATTACTACCTACTGTGACCTTCCTGACAGGAAATCTCTAACCCAGTGACAAAGTGGGACGATATTCCTTAAGCAGACAATTTCACTACAAGGTGCTTGTGTGGTGAAGTGTCAAAAGCCTTTTGGAACAATAGAAATACGAAATCAATTTAAAATCTCTTTTATCGGCACGTAACAGGAATCGTGCTGTTCATAAAATGCAAAAAATAAGTTTAAGAATACTCTAACGTCATCTGTCAGCGCCAATTGTCAATTTTCCGGTCAGTACCGGCCACGATCTGACAGTCTAGCGGTGTCCTGGCTGCCATGAAGTACAACGTAGTGCGTCGTACGGGACACCAGCATTTGGCGAGTTGCTCTGCATATTGTGGTTTCAACCTTGATTTGCCGATGCGTCATTCATCGCGTTCTGCATGTAACTGGGAATTGTTAGAAAGACAGCTGTACAGCAGGTATTGTACTGAGATATATTGTAACATGATTTTGCTGCTACGTATCATCTAGCGTTATTCTTAATTTTATTCTGAGTAATTTCAAGTTGTATGAATACATTCACAGACCTGAAGATGGTAACCAGCTTGCTGAAACCGGTAATCTAACCTACACTAAAGGCTACAATGTTCACTTTCTCTCAAGTAATCAGAATTACCTATGAAGACAGATGGTGAAATCTGAACGTCCCTTTATGATGTTGATTTAGAACGAACCTGAATTGAAGTTGTTATGGTTCCAATTAACGTTAATAATTAACGTTAATTAACATTAGTAATTCTTGGATCACTTGCAGAAGGTCAGGCACTACTTCGTTATTGAAATAAAATGGCACACCATTAGTGTAGAGGGAGAACAGTAATGGGCGTATTATTGAACCCTGTGGAACGCGTGTTGTGTATTTTTCCACTTGCGGAAGATGAGCTGTATCTACACTATTGGCCATTAAAATTGCTACACCAGGAAAATGACGTGCTACAGACGGGAAATTTAACCGACAGGAAGAAGAGGCTGTGATACACAAATGGTTAGCTTTTCAGAACATTCACACAAGGTTGGCGCCGGTGGCGACACCTACAACGTGCTGACATGAGGAAAGTTTCCAACCGATTTCTCATACACAAAAGCAGTTGACCAGCGTTGCCTGATGAAACGTTGTTGTGATGCCTCGTGTAAGGAGGAGAAATGCGTACCATCACGTTTCCAACTTTGACACAGGTCGGATTGTAGCCTATCTCGATTACGGTTTATCATATCGCGACATTGCTGCTCGCGTTGGTCGAGATCCAATGACTGTTAGCAGAGTATGGGATCGGTGGGTTCAGGAGGGTAATACGCAACACCGTGCTTGATCCCAACGGTTTCGTATCACTAGGAGTCTAGATGACAGGCATGTTTTCCGCATGGCTGTAACGGATCGTGCAGCCACGTCTCGGTCCCTGAGTCAACAGATGGGGACGTTTGCAAGACAACAACCATCTGCACGAACAGTTCGACGACGTTTGCAGCAGCATGGACTATCAGCTCGGAGACCATGGCTGCGGTTACCCTTGACGTTGAATCACAGACAGGAGTACCTGCGATGGTGTACTCAACGACGAACCTGGGTGCACGAATGGCAAAAAGTCAATTTTTCGGATGAATCCAGTTTCTGTTTACAGCATCATGATGGTCGCATCGGTATTTGGCGACAACGCGGTGTACGCACATTGGAAGTGTATATTTGTCATCGCCATAGTTGCGTATCACCCGGGGTGATGGTACGGGGTGCCGTTGGTTACACGTCTCGGTCACCTCTTGTTCTCATTGACGGCTTTTTGAATAGCGGACGTTACATTTCAGATGGGTTACGACCCGAGGCTCTAACCTTCATTCGACCCCTGCGAAACCCTACATTTCAGCAGGATAATGCACGACCGCATGTTGCAGGTCCTTTACGGGCCTTCCTGGATATAGAAAAATGTTCGACTGCTGCTCTCGCCAACACATTCTCCAGATCTCTGACCAATTGAAAACGTCTGGTCAATGGTGACCGAGCAACTGGCTCGTCACAATACGGCAGTCACTACTCTTGATGAACTGTGGTATTGTGTTGAAGCTGCGTGGGCAGCTGTACCTCTAGACGCCATCCAAGCTCTGTTTGACTCAATTCCCAGGCGTATCAAGGCCGTTATTACGGCCAGAGGTGGTTGTTCTGGTTAGTGATTTCTCAGGATTTATACTCCCAAACTGCGTGAAAATGCAATCACATGTCAATTCAAGTATAATATATTTGTCCAATGAATACCCGTTTATCATCTGCATTTCTTCTTGGTGTAGCAATTTTAATGGCCAGTAGTGTATTTGCATTGGTCAAAGCGCGCCACCGTACAACTGGCACGCCACACACGTACGGACAGCCAAAAGTGAAGATACTGCTGAGGAAACGCAAGGTTTCCGTTTCGCAACGTGCTGGGCGACCAAACTGCAGCAAAGCCACAGGGCCCGTGGCGGACTCGCAGCCGGGCCGTCGTATTGTGCGGCCGGTCGCCGGTGGCGGGTGGTGGGTGGCGGAGGGTGGTAATCTGGGCCTGGAGACGGGACGGCAGCGCGCTTTGTTCCTCACAAGAAAAGCGCCGGCCCACGGCCTGGCCGGCGCAGATTACGGACAGCCGCCGCGGGCGCCTGGGCGGCGGTACACGACACTGGCTGGGTAGCCGCGCCGGGTCACCGCGACGTTGGCGGCCGCTTGTCCTGGCGTCCGCTTCTGCAAGCTGCGGCCGGCGCGGGCGCGCTGTGGGCGGGGCAGAGGCGCAGCTCTGGCAGCTTCATTAGTAAGGGCTGGCACTAAGCCACAAGCAAGGCATTTTTAGTGATTGCTGGATGCATTCATCAACAGAAACGCTGAATTTTGTAGCAGGAAAAGTGAAAAAAAAATGAGCATCGAACTAGCTCTCTCCAACCACGGATTGCTATGGTTTTGTCTGATTAAGTGGGAAAGAAAGAAAAGAGAAAGCACATGTTTCTAATATATGTATGGGAACTGTCGTTCTTCCCCCTGTCTTTCTCTATGTCCTCCTCCCCTTCACTTTATGCATCTCCTCCTCCTTCCCTCCTCTCTGTCCATTACCTTCTCCTCCCTTTCTCTGTCCATTTTCTCCTGTCCCCTCTCTGTCCAAACTCCTCTCGACACCTCTTTCTGCCCCTTTCTCTCCATCTCCTCCTCACCCTTCTCTTTCTCCCTCTCTCTGGACATGACCTTCTTTCTGCTTTCTATGGCCATTGTTTCACATCCCTCTGTCCATCTCCTATTCTCCTCGCTCTCTCTCACCCTAAATGTTGTTCATTGGTTTATTGTTATTACAACTTTAGATTCGGTGGAAGTATTCAAATATATCCTAATCATAACCTGATAAGACATAAATACAACTTTTCTACTTCTTAACTACGTTTATATATACGTAGTTAAGAAATAGAAAAGTTGTATTTACGGCTCATCAGGTTATGATTAGAATAGATTTAATTCGACAGAATCTAAAGTTACAATAACAGTAAACCAATAAACATGATTTAGGGTGGGAGAGAGCGAGGAGAATAGGAGATGGACAGAGGGGTGTGAGACAATGGTGACAATGGACATAGAAAGCGGAAAGTAGGTGATGTCCAGAGAGAGAGAGAGAAAGAGAAAGGTGATGATGAGGATGTGGAGTGAAAAGGGCAGAGAGATGGGTCGAGAGGAGTTGGGACAGGAGAAAATGGACAGAGAAAGGGAGGAGAAGGTAACGGACAGGCAGAAGGGAGGAGGAGGAGATGCATAAAGTGAAGGGGAGGAGGACACAGACAAAGACTGTAGCGCATATATATATATATATATATATATATATATATATATATGTGTGTGTGTGTGTGTGTGTGTGTGTGTGTGTGTGTGTGTGTGTGTGTTCATTAGATTATTCTGCAATAAATTGATGAAAATCGTTCAATAACTTTCCCACTGTTCCCAGTTACTTGTTATATATGCTGAAAACAGGTACATAAAACCACTCGTGTATTCGAATGCAACGTTGTATCAGAATTTCGAAGCTACTGGTGAATAAGTTTCAGAGATTCAAGATTTTGTACAAATGAACATTTACACTTTTATACAGGTTTCCCATACTGTTATTACATATGTATGTACTTACATATTCTATATGGTGCGCTAGCAGGCACATAAAAGCACACGTGTATTCGAATGCAAGCTTGTGTCAAAATTTCAAAGTAATCGATGAAGAGCTTGCAAAGATTTAAGATTATGAAACACGAATGTTTACATTTTTACGTATGTAGATGAATAAAATATCTTAGACAAGGTTTTTTTCATTATTCTTCGGTCGAATTATGTCATCGCAAAGATGCGTATTAACTGATAGCGGTCATGGTAACAGTCGTTTATTTTAGAGACAATGAGCTTTACGCGTACGGCCTCGCCAGCGTACCTATGCGTTATTTCTCCCCTCCCCCCCCCCCCTCTCTCTCTCTCTCTCTCACACACACACACACACACACACACACACACACACACACACACACCAAGCTTTCGGCCGAGTACTCGGTCATTGTCAAGTGGTGACATAAAGCGTGTGGATTTTAAACCACTACTTGGAGCGGCTGGGAGCCCGAGAAAATTTCATCGTGTATTCGATACTTTTAGACGTGGTAATATGGAATCAGCAATGATCAGTGACATTAGGATGCAGAAAGCAGTGGAAATCACTGCATTAAAGACATATAACGTGAACTGGAATTGAAAAAAAATTGTCATGATGATCTCTCCATTGGCAAAAGATTCCGGAACAGTCCCCCATTCGGGTCTCCGGAAGTGGATTGCCAAGGGGGAGGTAACCATTAAAAAATATTGAATAATCAAAAATGGTTCAAATGGCCCTGATCACTATGAGACTTAACTTCTGAGGTCATCAGTCCCCTAGAACTTAGAACTACGTAAACCTAACTAACCTAAGGACATCACACACATCCATGTCCGAGGCAGGATTCGAACCTGTGACCGTAGCGGTTGCGCGGTTCCAGACTGTAGGGCCTAGAACCGCTCGGCCACCCCGGCCGGCACTGAATAATCAACGAGAGGCTAGCGTTCTACTGGTCGGGCCGTGGGATGTCAGAAGCTTGAATGTGGTACGGAAGCTAGAAAATCTGAAAAGGGAAATACAAAGCTCTACCTAGGTTTAGTAGGGATCAGTGAAGTGAAATGGAAAGAAGACAAGGATATCTCGTTAGATGCGTGTACGATAATATCAACAACAACAAAAATGCTATACTGGGAGTAGGATTCGTTATGAATAGATACGTAGGGCAAAGAGTTTATTACTGTGAAGAGTTCAGTGATAGCGTTGTTCTTCTCGGAATCGACTGCAAACTAACAGCGACAGCCATAGTTCACGTATACATGCCTACGTTGCAAGCTGAAGATATAGAGAAAGTATATGAGGATATTGAAAGGGTAATACAACACACAAACGGAGATGAAAATCTGATTGTCATGGGGGACTTTAATGCAGTTGTAAGGGGAGGAGTAGAAGAACAGGTTGCAGGAGAATATGGGCTTGGGACAAGAAACGGCAGGGAAGAAAGACTAATGAGTCCTGTAATAAATTTCAGCTAGCAATAGCGAATACGCTGTTCAAAAATCACAAGAGGGGGAGATATACTTGGAAAAGGCCGTGTGATACGGGAGGATTTCAGTTAGATTATAACATGGTAAGACAGAGATTCCGAAATCAGATACTGGATTGGTACCCAGGAAGCAGGAACAGACACAGACTGAGATGACAATGCAATAGTGATGAAGAGTTGGCTGAAGTCCAAGAGCTTAGTCAGGAAGAATCATTACGCAAAGAAATGGGATGAGAACTTCTAAGGGATGGCGGAACAAGCTTGAAGTTCTCTAAGGCTACAGATACAGCAATAAGGAATAGTTCAATAGGCAGTATAGTTGAAGAGGAATGGACATCTCTAAAAAGGGCAATCACAAAAGTTGGAAGGAAAAGCATAGGTAAGAAGAACGTAACTGCGAATAAACTGTGGGTAACAGAAGAAATACTTCTTCGATGAGAGAAGGAAGTACAAAAATTTTCTGGGAAATTCAGGAATACGTAAATACAAGTCGCTGAGGTATGAAATTAGCGGGAAATGCAGGGAAGCTAAGACGAAGTGTTTGTAAGAAAAATGCGAACAAATCGTAGAAGAAATGACTGTCGGAAGGACTAAGTATACAGGAAAGTCAAAACAACATTCGGTGACATTAAAAGCAAAGGTGATAACGTTGAGAGTGCAACGGGAATTCCACTGTAAAATGCAGAGGAGATAGCGGATAGGTGGAAAGAGTACTTTGAAGGCCTTTATGAGGGGGAAGATTTGTCTGATCTCATGCAAGAAGAAACAGGAGTCGGTTTAGAAGACATGGGGAATCCCGTATTAGAATCTAAATTTAAGGGAGTTTTTGAGGACTTAAGAGCAAATAAGGCAGAAGGAATGGAGAACATACCATTACAATTTCTAAATTCATTGGGGGAAGTGGTAACGAGACGACTATTCATGTTTGTGTGCAGAATGTATGAGTTTTGCAACATACGATCTGACTTTCGGAAAAATATCATCCACACAATTTCGAAGACTGCGCGGTCTGACAACTGCGAGAATTATCGCAAAATCAGCTTAACAAATCATGCAACGAAGTTGCTCACAATAATAATATACAGAAGAATGTAAATAAAATTGAGGATGTGCTAGATGGAAAGGTAAAGGCATGAGAGAGGCAATTATAATGTTGCGTTTGATAATGGAAGCAAGACTAAACAAAAATCAAGACAGTTTATAGCATACTGTATGTGATCACATTGTATTCTGGTAAAATGCAAAGTGTTTTACTACGTTATTTGTGGAAAATACATGTTATAGTTACGTGTGCATCACATCTCAGCATGATGCGTAGAATGGAAGTGCTTGTCACACGAAAACAGGACAAGCTACCTGCAGTAATTAACACACAAGTGATCCAGAAAATTCATGCACACCAAATGTAAAGAATAAATAAAAACGAAAACCCACTGATGATGGCACAGTGGTGCCGAAACATCTTTGGGTACTGAGAAAAACGGTGTTTTGCATATCTGGCGGACCTCACATCCAACAATTTTAACTGCAAACACGGCCAGTACAAGGAGCTGCAAATCAAAAAGATAGAAAAGAAAGAAAAAAAAGCCTCCTTGCCTATCTTCTGTTGTCCAAATCGCCTATGTCCTCCTTCACGTTTTATAGACGCTGGCATGCAAACAAAACGCTTTCGTACGTAAGTTTAATAGTAAAATGTGCTCACATGGTATCCGTCCACCAGCCACCATGCTTTGTGGCATAGCTTCTGATATATCTTGTATTTCTAGTTAGCAACTGAGGAGCTACTTGACTGGGAAGTAGCAACTCATAAATTTACTGGCAGCTTTTCCAAAATTATACTAGTTTGCTACATTGTGGTGGCCTATAAACTTTTGAATATAAATTGAATGTGAAATGTCCACCACAAGAAATCCGCTTATAATAATATTACGTATATAAATTGAACTCTTTAACTGTTTGTAAACTTTATAATTAATAGTTTAACATCACAAGGAGTAAAATAAATTTAAAAAAGTCGGTAACAACAGGAAACGAATGTGGGTGCACGTACTGCCACTATGTGCAATTAAAAACACAGTGACAACAGGTTTTCAAAAATTGCTCATTCTCTACATTTTCACCGTATTCTACACGCGATATCAGAGAAAAATACTGACCTGGCACTGCGAACAACGTAGCACTCCAGAATGAGATTTTCACTCTGCAGCGGAGTGTGCGCTGATATGAAACTTCCTGGCAGATTAAAACTGTGTGCCAGGCCGAGACTCGAACTCGGGACCTTTGCCTTTCGCGGGCAAGTGCTCTACCAACTGAGCTACCCAAGCTCGGTTCATTCCCCGTCCTCACAAGTACTGGCGGAAGTAAAGCTGTGAGGACGGGGCGTGAGTCGTCCTTGGATAGCTCAGTTGGTAGAGTACTTCCCCACGAAATGAAGAGGTCCCGAGTTCGAGTCTCGATCCAGCACTCAGTTTTAATCTTCCAAGAAGTTTCACATCAGCGCACACTCCGCTGCAGAGTGAAAATCTCATTCTGGAAACATTCCCCAGGCTGTGGCTAAGCCATGTCTCCGCAGTATCCTTTCTTTCAATAGTGCTAGTTCTGCAAGGTTCGCAGGAGAGCTTCTGTAAAGTTTGGATGGTAGGAGACGAGGTACTGGCTGAAGTAAAGCTGTGAGGACGGGGCGTGAATCGTGCTTGGGTAGCTCAGTTGGTAGAGCACATGGCCGCGAAAGGCATAGTTTCCGAGTTCAAGTCTCGGCCTGGCACACAGTTTTAATATCTCAGGAAGTTTCAACGTAGCACTCGTAATGACGGAAGGGATGACGTCACATCAGAGCGTGCATGGTTGAAAACAAGACGGTTGCGTCCTTTCTCTGAGCTGATCGTAGCGTAGCCTACCATCCTTTCAGCACTCGACACCGGTTTCTAGTTACACAAGTTTTCGTCACTTTCGTTTGCGTAGCAGCACGCACTCAATGAGAAATGGCGTAATTTCGATGCGATTTGCAGCTAGCATTAGAAGAGAAACAGTGTAATTTTTGGAGTTATCTCCGGAGTGCACTTGAAGAGAAGTAGAATGATTCTAGTGCGATGTTTACAGTGTGGTATAGCTTATTCGTCCATGATAACCGGCCGCCATTGCGTAAACTGCCTGACGCCTATGCGCTGGGGATGACACGGAGGTCGATAGACACCTGTTCAGACGGAGTTTAATTTTAATATTACTAGTTACACAGGGTGACTTTTTGCAACGTGTACGAACTCTAGGGATTGATGAATGAGAGGATGTTGTTGTTGTGGTCTCCAGTCCTGAGACTGGTTCGATGCAGCTCTTCATGCTACTCTATCCTGTGCAAGCTTCTTCATCTCCCAGTACCTACTGCAACCTACATCCTTCTGAATCTGCTTTGTGTATTCATCTCTTGGTCTCCCTCTGCGATTTTTACCTTCCACGCTGCCCTCTAATACTAAATTGGTGATCCCTTGATGCCTCAGAACATGTCCTACTAACCGGTCCCTTCTTCTGGTCAAGTTGAGCCACAAACTTCTCTTCTCCCCAATCCTATTCAATACTTCCTCATTAGTTATGTGATCTACCCATCTAATCTTCAGCATTCTTCTGTAGCACCACATTTCGAAAGCTTCTGTTCTCTTCTTGTCTAAACTATTTATCGCCCACGTTTCACTTCCATACATGGCTACACTCCATACAAACACGTTCAGAAACGACTTCCAGACACTTAAATCTATACTCGATGTTAACAAATTTATCTTCTTCAGAAACGCTTTCCTTGCCATTGCCAGTCTACATTTTATACCCTCTCTACTTCGACCATCATCAGTTATTTTGCTCCCCAAATAGCAAAACTCCTTTACTACTTTAAGTGTCTCATTTCCTAATCTAATGCCCTCAGCATCGCCCGACTTAATTCGACTACATTCCATTATCCTCGTTTTGCTTTTGTTGATGTTCATTTCATATCCTCCTTTCAAGACGCTATCCATTCCATTCAACTGCTCTTCCAAGTCCTTTGCTGTCTCTGACAGAATTACAATGTCATCGGCGAACCTCAAAGTTTTTATTTCTTCTCCATGGATTTTAATACCTACTCCGAATTTTTCTTTTGTTTCCTTTACTGCTTGCTCAATATACAGATTGAATAACATCGGGGAGAGGCTACAACCCTGTCTTACTCCCTTCCCAACAACTGCTTCCCTTTCGCGTCCCTCGACTCTTATAACTGCCATCTGGTTTCTGTACAAATTGTAAATAGCCTTTCGCTCCCTGTATTTTACCCCTGCCACCTTTAGAATTTGAAAGAGAGTATTCCAGTGAACATTGTTAAGAGCTTTCTGTAAGCCTACAAATGCTAGAAATGTAGGTTTGCCTTTCCTTAATCTTTCTTCTAAGGTAAGTCGTAAGGTCAGTATTGCCTCACGTGTTTCAGTATTTCTACGGAATCCAAACTGATCTTCCCCGAGGTCGGCTTCTACTAGTTTTTCCATTCGTCTGTAAGGAATTGGTGTTAGTATTTTGCAGCTGTGACTTATTAAACTGATAGTTCGGTAATTTTCACATCTGTCAACACCTGCTTTCTTTGGGATTGGAATTATTATATTCTTCTTGAAGTCTGAGGGTATTTCGCCTGTCTCATACATCTTGTTCACCAGATGGTAGAGTTTTGTCAGGACTGGCTCTCCCAAGGCCGTCAGTAGTTCCAATGGAATGTTGTCTACTCCGGGGGCCTTGTTCCGACTCAGGTCTTTCAATGCTCTGTCAAACTGTTCACCGAGTATCGTATCTCCCATTTCACCGTCATCTACATCCTCTTCCATTTCCATAATATTTTCCTCAAGTACATCGCCCTTGTATAGACCCTCTATATACTCCTTCCACCTTTCTGCTTTCCCTTCTTTGCTTAGAACTGGGTTTCCATCTGCGCTCTTGATGTTCATTCAAAGTGGTTCTCTTATCTCCAAAGGTCTCTTTAATTTTCCTGTAGGCAGTATCTATCTTACCCCTAGTGAGATAAGCCTCTCTCCCTGAAACTGGTTCTTTCAGTTTATCCAGGTCCCATCTCCTTAAGTACTTATCCCCGGAAATGCATGGCTTCCATGCTGGATATCATTTATTCAGTCAAGTTTTGTTACAGAGACTGCGATCTAATATGCGCTGTACCATGCGGCTACAGTTATAGTATGCGTGGTTTCCTCCTATAGATTTGTACTCTTCCTCATACGTCATGCCCTGGCGCCCTCTCCTGCCATAGTAATTGTTAAAGTTGTGTTCGATACACTGCTCACCTTGTAGTGGATGTGATACAGCATTGTTCACAATGTTACCGTATTCGAATCAAGAGCCTGCCAACATAGTGTTTACTTACGAAAAGACAAATGGAGACGGGCTGCCGGCAGCAAGGTTGTATCAGACCTATTCCGCCGACAACAACCGGAGCTTTCAATGTTTGCAACAGTGTTTCGCCGTTTGTCGGAGACAGCATCTTTTTAGAAAGCAGGAAATTATGGAGACGTATCCGAACTGTTTGGACAGCAGACTTGGAGGAAAATGTGATTAACACTGTGGAAGGCGACCTCCGAGTAAGTAGTATCAGGGAGCTGGCACGCCAGTTCAGTGTAAGTGAGATGACTGTGTGGAACGTTGTCCATCACAATTGTTACTGGCCTTATCACTTTTAGCGTGTGCAGAACTTACTAGCGACAGACTTTCCACATGAGGAGGAGTTTTGTCACTGGGTTCTTCAAGAATGGTTCAAATGGCTGTGAGCACTATGGGACTTAACATCTGAGGTCATCAGTCTCCTAGAACTTAGAACTACTTAAACCTAACTAACCTAAGGACATCACACACATCCATGCCCGAGGCAGGATTCGAACCTGCGACCGTAGCTCTCGCGCGGTTTCAGACTGAAGCGCCTAGAACCGCTCGGCCACTGTGGCCGGCACTGGTTTCTTCACCAGGCAGTCACGATTACGGGATTTGTGTCATCCATCCTATTCACAGATGAGGACACCCTTACGAGGGGTGGCATTTTCAACTTTCATAAGTCATCTGTGGGATAACATGCTGACGGTATGGTGACATCGAACCATCGGCATCGGTGCAGCCGGAATGCATGGCTGGGATAAATGACGACCGTATTTTGGGACCAGTCTTCCTTCCAAGCCACCTAACAGGTCGGAACTACCGGCGTTTCTTGCAGAGTGACTTTGCCTCCCCCGCTGGAAGGCGTTCCGTGGTGATTCGAAGGGTTATGTTGCTGTTACATGGTGGTGCTCAAGCTCAATTCGCCGTTAACGTCCAGAAGCATTCCAATCGTGTCTTTCCTGGTTGATGTATATGACGAGGGGGTCCAGTTGCATGGTCTGCTCGTTCACTGGATCTCAACCCGTGAAATTTCTGGATATCAGAGCCGATTCCAGATGTGGAGCCACTGGAGCAGCGTATTCATGCTGTCTTTTACACTTTTCAGATGCATCCTGGCCGATGGGAACCTGTGAGACACAACATGCTACGGCGCGTACATGCATGTGTTGAGGCACATGGAAACCATTTTCAACGCGTACTGTAACAGTGGCTGCTTGGTACAGGGCGTACTAGACCAGTCTCGGTAACAATGGAAGATTGAATAAATGCTCTCTAGCATGGAAACCACGTGTTTACGGACATACACAACTGGCCATTAAAATAGCTACACCATGAAGATCACGTGCTACAGACGCGAAATTTAGACGACCTGAAGAAGATGCAGTGATATGCAAATGATTAGCTTTTCAGAGCATTCACACAAGGTTGGCGCCGGTGGCGACACCTACAACGTGCTGACATGAGGAAAGTTCCCAACCGATTTCTCATACACAAACAGCAGTTGACCGGCGTTGCCTGGTGAAACGTTGTTGTGTTGCCTCGAGTAAGGAGGAGAAATGCGTACCTTCACGTTTCCGACTTTGATACAGGTCGGATTGTAGCCCATCGCGATTACGGTTTACCGTATCGCGACATTGCTGCCCGCATTTGTCGAGATCCAATGACTGTTAGCAGAATATGGAATCGGTGGGTTCAGGAGGGTAATACGGAGCGCCGTGCTGGATCCCAACAGCCTCGTATCACTAGCAGCAGTCTAGATGACAGGCATCTTATCCGCATGGCTGTAACGGATCGTGCAGTCACGTCTCGGTCCCTGTGTCAACAGATGGGGACGTTTGCAGAACAACAACCATCTGCACGAACAGTTCGACGACGTTTGCAGCAGCATGGACTATCGGCTCGGAGACCATGGCTGCGGTTACCCTTGACGCTGCATCACAGAAAGGAGCGCCTGCGATGGTGTACTCAACGACGAACCTGGGTGCACGAATTGCAAAACTTCACTTTTTCGGATGAATCCAGGTTCTGTTTACAGCTTCATGATGGTGGCATCCGTGTTTGGCGACATCGCGGTGAACGCACATTGGAATCGTGTGTTCGTCATCGCCATACTAGCTTATCACCCGCTGTGATGGTATGGGGTGCCATTGGTTACACGTCTCGGTCACCTATTGTTCTCATTGACGGCACTTTGAACCGTGGACATTACATTTCAGATGTGTTACGACCTGTGGCTCCACCTTTCATTCGATCCCTGCGGAACCCTACATTTCAGCAGGATAATGCACGTGCGCATGTTGCAGGTCCTGTACGGGCCTTTCTGGATACGGAAAATGTTCGACTGCAGCCCTGGCCAGCACATTCTCCAGATCTCTCCCCGATTGAAAACGTCTGGGCAATGGTAGCGGAGCAACTGGCTCGTCACAATACGCCAGTCACTACTATTGATGAACTGTGGTATCGTGTTGAAGCTGCACGGACAGCTGCACCTGTACACGCCATTCAAGCTCTGTTTGGCTCAATACCCAGGCGTATCAAGGGCGTTATTACGGCCAGAGGTGCTTGTTCTGGGTGCTAATTTCTGAGGGTCTATGCACCCCAATTGCGTGAAAATGTAAACACATGTCAGTTTTAGTATAATATATTTGTCCAATTTTCATTTCTTTTCGGTGAAGCAATTTTAATGGCCAGTAGTGTATGTTGATTAGACCTTTTTTGTTCCGTATCCTCTCATCGATCAATCCCCAAAGTTTGTACACGGTGGAATGAATATACTATATTTCCTGACATGGAGACGCACCTAAAAGTCTTTTTCCGTGTGAAATGGCTGTACTGACACGGTAATACATGTGATGATTTTTCCTTTTTACAGGTAGAAGAACCACAACGGGACCGCCAAAACGCAGAGTCCCTCCCTTTGGCGGCACCGCCGCTGCGATTTCCGGCTTCGTCCAAAGAGGCAGCGCGCCGGAAGAATGTCCCTGGCCAGCGGCGGCGGAGGAGACGCCGCGCGACTTCAAACGGCCGGCCGCCTGGCGAGTTTTGTGTGCGCCTCCTGCTGCCGGCTTTGTGCAGTCGCGATTGCTGCGGATTAAGGTGCGGCGGGTGGGCGGCCGCACAGACGTGCAAATTGCTTCCCGCCCGCGCTGTCCGCGCCAAAATTGTCCCGCGTCGGCGAGACACACACACGGCAGCGGCGGGGGCGGAAACGGCGGCTAATGAAGGCGTGTAAATTGCGAACCGAGCAAAAGAAGCGGAAGAAGGAGACGGCGCCGAGAAACTTCTGTGGGGGAAGTATAGTGGCGCCGGACTTAATTCCCCCTTGCTTTTTCCTCTCTAGGTCCAATGGCGTGATTCCCAAGATGAACATTCATTCTGTGTGTGTGTGTGTGTGTGTGTGTGTGTTGGTGCGAGGGGTGTAAGAGGGTGCCCGGGCGAGACAAGAATAGGAGCCGCGATTTGCTAGTCGGAACTGTAGGCGAGAAATAAATATTGAAAAATCGCAAGCCACCGGTTCTGTTGGGATGCAAAGTGGATTTCGGGCGCGTTGATTGCCCAGGTGCGCGCATTGTACGCGTGGCGGAATGAGGATGCATTATTAAGAGCGGCGCCTAGTCCAGCCCGCGAGGCACCTGTTTGGCTGGGAGCAGGTCCGCGCCCGGCCGGTCCCAGACGCCTGTGTCAGCTTTTGCGCCTGCCATCAGAGCGGCTGCGAATTTCGCAATCCATACAGATTTTCGCCTGCCGCTCTCCAGTCTCCCTGAGGAATAAACACAGACACGCACACAGCCCGCCCCCCCCTCCCAAAAAAAAATAATGCTACCATCCAGGCGCAATTTTCTTACTGTCAAGAGTCCGGCGATTTATGGCTCAGGACCCGTCCCAGGCGCTCAGAACGGCACAACTGAAGCGCTGTGCCTCTGTACACGCCAGCAAAGTGTGTGAGTATTTGTTTGTTTGTGTGTGTGTGTGTTTAATCGTGCAAGTGTTTGTGCATGTTGGTGCGGTCGTCGCCAAGCGGCGTAATTTTTTGCCGCTGTCAGCGTTGTTATATCCCAGTTAAATTATTTCCTTTGCGGCAGAAGCGCTTGCGTGTGACGTTTTCGCGATAGCTAATTTTAATACCGTGTTTTCGCTTCGTCCCCCCCCCCCCTGCCCCGTGTCCCACCGCCCTTTTCTCCCACCCACGTTCCCAATCCCTTCCCCCATCCTTTACTTTTGATATTTGCACTGTCCCGGAGGGAAACTACGCATCGCTAAATAAGAGCTGACGTGTGCCGCGGGTCGAAATAACCGCATGATAATGAAGACGTTGTTTGATTTATTTTTTTCTTTTTCTTTTCATTGTCCTCGCAGCTCTTTTTTAAGCGTGTGAAAGTTTGTAAATACACCCTACGAGGATCAAATTGTGCCTGTTGTTTTTATGTCAGACTGAAGTTGTTTGCTGATATTGGTATTTTTGCATACTGAAAATAAATAAAAATATCACACACTGTGTTACGTCTTAATTTTTGTATATAGCCCTGAAAGTGTTCCAGGACAAACATTAAATCTATCTACAATGTAAAATCAGTTATTTCATTTGTCCTGCTTCTGAAACGGCTATGGAAATTTTTTTCAGTATCAAGCCTTAGATGTGGTTTTACTGCTTAGCCGCGAGTCACCATCAGGCTGACAAAACATGATTTCTCCAAACATTTCTTCAAAAATATTTCAGTGCGATTACTGTCATAAACAACTGTTCTCACGGAACTTATAATTTTATGTCTCATTTATAAGTGAAATATTTTACACGAAGTCACCATGCGAAAGTAAAATTAAAACGTCGCCGTACTATAAACAATTCAGCTTCCTGTCCAGCAGCAAGACGAATATAAATTTTTGGGTGAAATATACCTTGAGTAAGCAATAAAAATATCCTAGGGTATAACCCAACCATCTGCAATCTATTCAGTAGTAATTCCTATCTCTGAAACCGAAAAGAGTAATCTGTGGAGTCAACTTTATCCGTGGAATAACGTCTGCTACATGTATTCTCCTTCCTGCATATATCAGTTCCTTCAATTAATGTGCCCAACTATTTTACCCCTCACACAGCTACCGTTAAAGAGTTAACGAAGTTTTGACGAGTCACTGTTCTGTAACTACTCTATAATTCCTGATATTTAACTTCTTTATTCCGGTTGTTAGATGATGAACAGGGTCGCACAGAACATCCATCACATCCGAATTTTCCACGTTTTCTATGTATATACCTTGTTTCTTAACCCCTAATGTTATGATGTAATAACCTAATTTTACTTTCCTGGAAAATGGAGAACATATTATGATTCTGCCCTGTTCGAATTTATTTAAAGACCTTTAGTGTGTAAGATAATTCTAATTCAACTCTACGTAACTGATTTTTGGTTAGTGAATCACAAATGCACCAAATTTACAGGTTAAACGTATCAGGCGTTCTAGGTATGCCATTCTATCTGCAACCGCCATCCATGCGGATGCTAAGGATGATTTCTTCTAATCCCACCAGCGCTTTCTTGTTGATGTAATTAGTCATACATAACCGAAATTTCGTAAAAAATAATCCCATCGGTAGGAAGTTCTGCTAGAGGATATCCAAAGAAATGGTTCAAATGGCTCTGAGCACTATGGGACTTAACAACTGTGGCCATCAGTCCCCTAAAACTTAGAACTACTTAAACCTAACAAACCTAAGGACATCTCACATATCCATGCCCGAGGCAGGATTCGAACCTGCGACCGTAGTGGTCACGCGGTTCCAGTCTGAAGCGTCTAGAACCGCTCGGCCACACCGGCCGGCAGAGGATATCCATACCGTCACAGAAATTCACCCATTTGGTATAAAAAATAGAAATAAACATGTGTACTTTTCAACTGGTCGTTTTACACAGCGTTTATTAGTTCAGTTATCTTCCCCCGACTTGTTTCGGCATTAATAGACTGCAATACACTGTGCGTAAATTTTGGAAAATTTCAGTTTTGATTATGAAATTATATTTTAACTGCAGACGACATTTCCGAATTGGAACACAGCGGAATGGAACTGTATGCACACTTCATGAATGTACTACTTCATTTTCGTATGTCTGCAGTGTAGCTGCCGAATATCAAAAGCCACAGTAAAGTTTTATAAAACTTATTCGTTCAAAGCGAGAGAGCACACATAAGAAATCATGTTATATTGAGAATGACGATCTAATTTTAAAATTTGTACTGCAGTGGTATACAATAAGTTCTGTGCACAAAATTACTGCATACAGTGTAACAGCCGAATTTTCCAAACTGTGTTACTTCCAACACGACTGCAACTCTTGGGACTGGAAGATCAAGGTTTGAAGAGAATATTGGAAACTGTCTCGAGATTTAGGGCTATATTATACTAATTTAGAATACGGCATTTTACAATATGGTATTTTATGCGTAAAACGGTGGCAAACATGCGTAGAGCGTCTGCTGTGTCTCCAATTCGTTTCGGAAATGACTTCGTCCTACCGGAGTTATCTTCTTAGATTGTCGGTGTCGATGTGTCATTTTCGATAGTGGGTCCAAGTAGTTCTGAGTTTGAGGGATCAGGCTAAAAACTCTCTCTCTCTCTCTCTCTCTCTCTCTCTCTCTATTCTATCTGTCTGTCTCACTCCCCCCCCCCCCCCCCCCCCGACAAACACACACACAGAGCGGTCGTTTCATGGAATAGATGTTGCAAACATATTGTATCATCGAACGTGTATTATTGCATCGCAGTCAACCGTCGAAAAACTCCTTCTTTAGGAATTATACTTACGTTCCAGCAATATGTATTCGGTTGAATGAAGACAATATTTGTTACCACATCAAACCAAGAGAAGTTATAGCGAAAAACAAGATGTGAATCACAATGAAAGTCATACTTTTCGAACGGCATCGAGTATAACTTTTTCTTTTTTTTTCGAAGAACGTAGCATGTATTAGGTTCTAGATGCCAGCACTAAATCTGAGTGCTACTCACAGTCCACAGAAATTTTAAATTTATTAAACTTTGGAAACTCCGTGAAAACATCAGAAAAGAAGTGCGTGTTTTTAACAGCCACAGTGAAAATTGACAGGAATGGGGGAAAGAAATACAGTAGAAGAAGAATGGGTAGCTCTGAGGGATGAAGTAGTGAAGGCAGCAGAGGATCAAGTAGGTAAAAAGACGAGGGCTAATAGAAATCCTTGGGTAACAGAAGAAATATTGAATTTAATTGATGAAAGGAGAAAATATAAAAATGCAGTAAATGAAGCAGGCAAAAAGGAATACAAACGTCTCAAAAATTAAATCGACAGGAAGTGCAAAATGGCTAAGCAGGGATGGCTAGAGGACAAATGTAAGGATGTAGAGGCTTGTCTCACTAGGGGTAAGATAGATACTGCCTACAGGAAAATTAAAGAGACCTTTGGAGAGAAGAGAACCACTTGTATGAATATCAAGAGCTCAGATGGCAACCAAGTTCTAAGCAAAGAAGGGAAGGCAGAAAGGTGGAAGGAGTATATAGAGGGTTTATACAAGGGCGATGTACTTGAGGACAATATTATGGAAATGGAAGAGGATGTAGATGAAGACGAAATGGGAGATAAGATACTGCGCGAAGAGTTTGACAGAGCACCGAAAGACCTGAGTCGAAACAAGGCCCCGGGAGTAGACAACATTCCATTAGAACTACTGATGGCCTTGGGAGAGCCAGTCATGACAAAAATCTACCATCTGGTGAGCAAGATGTATGAGACAGGCGAAATACCCTCAGACTTCGAGAAGAATATAATAATTCCAATCCCAAAGAAAGCAAGTGTTGACAGATGTGAGAATTACCGAACTATCAGTTTAATAAGTCACAGCTGCAAAATACTAACGCGAATTCTTTACAGACGAATGGAACAACTGGTAGAAGCGGACCTCGGGGAAGATCAGTTTGGATTCCGTAGAAATGTTGGAACACGTGAGGCAATACTAACCTTACGACTTATCTTAGAAGAAAGATTAAGAAAAGGCAAACCTACGTTTCTAGCATTTGTAGACTTCGAGAAAGCTTTTGACAATGTTAACTGGAATACTCTCTTTCAAATTCTGAAGGTGGTAGGGGTAAAATACAGGGAGGGAAAGGCTATTTACAATTTGTACAGAAACCAGATGGCAGTTGTTAGAGTCGAGGGGCATGAAATGGAAGCAGTGGTTGGGAAAGGAGTGAGACAGGGTTGTAGCCTCTCCCCGATGTTATTCAATCTGTATATTGAGCAAGCAGTAAAGGAAACAAAAGAAAAATTCGGATTAGGCATTAAAATTCATGGAGAAGAAGTAAAAACTTTGAGGTTCGCCGATTACATTGTAATTCTGTCAGAGACAGCAAAAGACTTGGAAGAGCAGTTGAACGGAATGGACAGTGTCTTGAAAGGAGGATATAAGATGAACATCAACAAAAGCAAAACGAGGATAATGGAATGTAGTCAAATTAAATCGGGTGATGCTGAGGGAATTAGATTAGGAAATGAGACACTTAAAGTAGTAAAGGAGTTTTGCTATTTAGGGAGTAAAATAACTGATGATGTTCCAAGTAGAGAGGATATAAAATGTAGACTGGAAATGGCAAGGAAATCGTTTCTGAAGAAGAGAAATTTGTTAACATCGAGTATAGATTTAAGTGTCAGGAAGTCATTTCTGAAAGTATTTGTATGGAATGTAGTCATGTATGGAAGTGAAACATGGACGATAACTAGTGTGGACAAGAAGAGAATAGAAGCTTTGGAAATGTGGTGCTACAGAAGAATGCTGAAGATAAGGTGGGTAGATCACGTAACTATTGAGGAGGTATTGAATAGGATTGGGGAGAAGAGAAGTTTGTGGCACAACTTGACTAGAAGAAGGGATCGGTTGGTAGGACATGTTTTGAGGCATCAAGGGATCACAAATTTAGGATTGGAGGGCAGCTTGGAGGGTAAAAATCGTAGAGGGAGACCAAGAGATGAATACACTATGCAGATTCAGAAGGATGTAGGTTGCAGTAGGTACTGGGAGATGAAGAAGCTTGCACAGGATAGAGTAGCATGGAGAGCTGCATCAAACCAGTCTCAGGACTGAAGACCACATCAACAACAACAACAGTGAAAACCAGAAACTCTGCACGAAACACTGTTGGTGGTAAGCAGTCGGACCATCAAGGACGAGGCATACGGTTTAAAACACAAAGATCAACTAATTTGAACATAATCTGGCGAGAAAATTATGTTTGCAGAGATTTTACACAAAAATAATCAAGTTTGATTACGTTTCTGTAATTCTGACCGTAGTAGCTAACCACAGAAATCGTGAGTGTTCTGTAATCTATGCTCCTATTTTCCTGATGTCAGTCACATTAAACTACTGTTTTAGTACGATTAATAGTGAATTGTTTGTAGCAAAATTTTCTCACCTTCAGAAGGGTCAACATCAGATTATGCACCTAACATAACCCCAGTCAACATACAACTTTATTTCATAAACTGTTTATTGACCTGTCATCATCAGCTGCGTGTAGTATTATGTTGATACTTGACATCTTAGTTCCGTCTAATCAAGACTGAATAAGACAAATTTTTCTTCCAACAAACTTTTCGCTTTTATTATTTACAAGGCATGTTCGTGGCCTGGAATATATACATATATCTAGTTAAACTACTTTGCTTTACATTTTCGAAATTATTTATTGAGGTTATAAACAGTTCTTGCACTTTCAACTCATCTATGATGCAGCTACAGGACTAATTTCTACCCACAAATTGCGTAGATTCTGGCATACATGTGTTCCTTCTCCTGATTGACAGCTGTTCATCCGCTTTCTACCGTACAAAATTTCGTATTCACAACACTAAGATATCAACATTTATTGTCTGCTATTGTGTTTCGGTAGTGTTGCCACATGTTGAATGTTATCACCACTTATTGAACGTGTACATATGATATCTGTGACCTATTCCTCCGTGTGTGTGTGTGTGTGTGTGTGTGTGTGTGTGTGTGTTATATACGTGGTTGTATGTCTTGTTTTAACAAGGTTTTAAACGTGAGAGGATTTTATGAAATATTTTTTCTTTCCTTTTATTAAGTTTACCTCAGATTTTTTGTTGATAAGTGTCTGGTCTTTTATGGTATGTTCGTTCTTTACAGTGGCTTTCTGGATACGATTGTATTCCAGCATTGGTGTGAGACGTTTACTGTGGTTGTTTAACGTAATCATTTTCACATCTTGTTCTAAGTTGGTATGATGGTGGCTATGGTATCTTCAGAGTCCAACTAATGAGGAATGGTTTCTTTCACTATTGCAATATATGATGTGTTGTTTGTACTTTGTTTTAAAATCTACATCTATATTTACATCATACTGCACAAGCTACATAATGGTGAGTCTCGGAGAGTACTTCTGGTGCCACTAACTGATCCCTTCTTCCCTGTTCCACTCGGGAATGACGTGCAGGAAAAATGATTCTCTCTAATTTCTCGAATTTTCTCATCGTGGTATTTAGGCGAGATTTATATGGCGGTAAGTAATATGTCTTGAAGAAGATAAATACCTACAGCCGTAATTTTATTAATTATTATTTGACTACCATACATGTAGATAGATGAGTCATCTAGATGTTTGTGTTAATATAGGGCTCACCAATTTCAAATGGCTTCTATAGATTTCTAAAACTTCTCTGTAGACGTGATCCCGTAAAAACACTCTCTGTACCTGCAGTATAGGGGTAGGGTCTTTGGTATATATACCTGGTTCGAACCCCGCCACTGCTTAAATCTTGAATAAAAATTGCCAAGAATGGTAGCATAAGAAGTCAGCATCATTTAGCCCTTCAAAGAGGGCGGAGGAGTCGATAGTTTCAACTCACTCTATTGCCTGGGGGTGGGAACCTGCCCCTAAGAACGGAATAGTCAGCAATGATCACAGGCATTAGGAAGCAGAACGCAATGGAAACCACTGCAGTAAAGACACATAATGTGTATCCGCAGGATATGTGCATGTAATTGAATAACCATCGAAAGAATAAGGTTCTGCGATTCAGGGCGTTGGACGTCAGAGGTTTGAACGTGGTAGGGAAGTTAGAAAATCTGAAAAGGGAAATGCTAAGGCTCAGTCTAGATACAGTGAGCGTCAACAAAGCGAAATGAAAAGAAGACAAGGTATGTGGTAATATCAGCAGCAGCAGCAGGAAATAGTGTAACGGGAATAGGACACGTTATGAATCTGAATGTTGAGGAAAGAGTGAGTTACTGTGAACAGTTCAGTAGTAGGAATGTTCCCATCAGAATCGACGGAAAACCAACACCGACAACCAGAGTTCAGGAATACATGACAGCGTCCTGGTCGAAGATGAATAGATTGAGACAGATTTTGAGGTTATTGAACGGTGATTCAGTACTTACAGAGTGATTAAAATCTAGTAGTTATGGGAGATTGGAATGCGGTTACAAGGGAGGGAATGGAAGACTGTGTCATGGGACAATATGGGCTTGCTACTAGGAAAGATAGAGGAGAAAGACTAATTTAGTTCTCTAATAAATTTAAACTAGTAATAGTGAATCGGCTGTTCAAGAGTCACAAGAGGAGGGAGCATACGTCGGAAATGTCGGGAGATGCGAAACGATTCCAGTTAGATCATATCAGTTAGATTTCATCTCTGTTAGGCAGCGATTCCCAAATCAGATACTGAGTGGTAAGTCGTACCCTGGAGCAGATATCGACTCAGATCACAATTTAGCAGTGATGAAGAGTAGGCTGAAGTTTCAGATACTACCGAGGAAGAATAAATGCAAACTGCAGAGATACGGTTGAAGTTTTTTGAGGCAATAGATACTGCGATAAGGAATAGCTTAGTAGGCACTTCAGTTCAAGGGGATTTGCCGCCTCTAAAAAGCGCAATCACGTACTTTGGATTGAAAAACATGTACAGAGAAGGTAACTGTGGAGGAACCGTGGGTAACAAAAGTAGTACTTCATTTGATTGATGAAAGAATGAAGTACAGAAATTTTCAAGAAATTTCAGGTATGCAGAAATACAGGTCACTCAGCAATGAAATAAATAGAAAGTTAAGGGAAGCTAAGGCGAAATGGCTGCATGAAAAATGTGAAGAAATGGAGAGATAAATGGTTGTCGGAACAAATGACTCCGCACATAAAAGACTCAAAAAATGAAAGCAAGGGTGGTAACATTAAGAGTGCAACGGGAATTCTTCCATGAAATGCTGAGGAGAGAATGAATAGGTGGAAAGAGTACACTGAAGGCCTTTATGAGGGGGAAGACTTACCTAATGAAGAGATAGAAGAAGAAACAGGAGTCGTTACAGAAGACATAAGGCATACCGTATTAGAATCGGAATTTAAAAGAGCTTTTGAAGAGTTAACATCGAATAAGGCAGAAGGGATACATAACGTTCCATCAGAAATTCTAAACTCATCAGAGGAATTGGCAACAAAACAATTGTTCACATTGGTATGGAGAATGTATGAGTCTGGCGATTATACCATCTGATTTTCGGGAAAAAATCACCCGCACAATTCCGAAGATTGCAAGAACCGACATGAGCGAAAATTATAACCCAATCAGATTAACACCTCATGCATCCAATTTACAGGCAAGAAAAATATAGATAAGAATCGAAGAGAATGTTGAAGATCTGCTAGATGAGGATAAGTTTCGCTTTAGGAAAGGTAAAGGCGTAAGAGAGACAGTTCATACGTTCCGGCTGATAATGGAAGCAAGACTAAAGGAAAGTCAAGACACGTTCATAGAGTTTGCCGATCTGGGAAAAGCGTTCGACAGTGTCAAATGGTGTAAGATGTTCGAAATTCTGAGAAAAACTGGGGTAAATTGTAGAGAAAAAGCCACAGAAACTAGTACACCTACCTAATATCGTGCAAGGCTTCCGCGAGCAGGCAGAAGAGCCGCAACACGACGTGGCATAGACTCGACTAATATCTGAAGCAGTACTGGAGGGAACTGACAACATGAATCCTGCAGGGCTGTCCGTAAATCCGAAACAGTACGAGGAGGGTGCAGACCTATTCTGAGCAGCATGTTGCAAGGCATCTCAGATATGCTCAATAATGTTCGTGTCTGGGGAGTTTGTTGGCCAGCGAAAGTGTTTAAACTCAGAAGAGTGTTCCTGGAGCCTGTCTGTAGAAATTCTTGAGGTGTGGAGTGTCACATTGTACTGCTGGAATTCCCAAAGTCCGTCGGAATGTACAATGGACATGAATGGTTGCAGGTGATTAGAGAGGATGCTTACGAACGTGTCCAGGCGAGAGGTAAAGCTTTGTGTCGTGCACTCATCAAGGACAAATGGGTGGGTCTTGGGCTCCGAAAACCTATACTGATGACGTTTCGTTGAATGCTTCGCACGCTGACGCTTGTTGATGGTGCAACATTGAAATATGCAGTAATTTCGGAAGGATGCACTTAGGTCACGTTGAACGATTCTCTTCGGTCATCGTTGGTCCCGTTCTCGCAGGATCGTTTTTCGGCCGCAGTGATGTCGGAGATTTGGTGTTTTACCGTTTTCCTGATATTCACAGTACACTCGTAAAATGGTCGTACGGGAAAATCCTCACTTCAGCGCTACCTAGGAGATGTGTCCCATCGCTCGTGCGCCAACTATAACACCACGTTGAAACTCACTTAAATCTTGATAACCTGCCATTGAAGCAGTAGTAAGCGATATAAATGCGCCAGACATTTGTTCTCTTATATAGGCATCGCTGACCGCAGCGCCGTATTCTGTCTGTTTACATATTTCTGTATTTGAATACGCATGCCTATACCAATTTCTTTGGCGCTTCAGTGTATTAATGGATTGAACAGTCTAACGAGTACAGAATATGGACTGAGAGTAAATCGAAGAAAGACGAAGCTAATGAGAAGTAGCAAAAATGAAAAGAGCGAGAAAGTTAACGTCTGGATTGGTGATCACGAATTAGATGAAATTAAGAGATTCTACTAACGATGTAGCAAAATAAGCAATGACCGACGGAGCAAGGGTGACTTAAAAAGCAGACTAGCACACGCAACGAAGACATTCCTGGCCTAGAGAAATCCAATAGTATCAAACATAGGTCTTAATTTGAGGAATAAATTTCTGAGACTGTACATTTGGAGAGCAGCTTTGTATGGTAATGAGATATGGACTGTGAAAAAGTGGAACAGAAGAGAATCGAAGCATTTGAGATGTGGTGCTACACTAGAATCCTGAAAATTAGGTGGACTGATAAGGTAAGGATGAGGAGATATAATAGGCGAGCAAGGAATATGTGGAAAACGCCAACTAGAAAGCGGGAAAATATTATAGGGCATGTGTTTAGACATAACTGAATAGCTTCCTTGGTACTAGAGGGAACTGTAGAGGGTGAAAACTGTAGAGGAAGACAGAGATTAGAAAAAAATATATCTAATAATCTAGGACGTAGGTTGGAAGTGCTACCCTGAGATGGAAAAGGTTGGCATCGCACAGGAGAGGAATTCGTGGTGGGCCGAATCAAACCTGTCAGAATACTGATAACTAATAACAATAATAATAATAATAATAATAATAATAAAACAAAGTGAAGAAGTTCTGGTCACACCTCGAGCGTGTACTCACCAAGATCCCTCAACACCATGTCAAAGTCCTGTTGGGAGATTTCAGTGCGCAAATTGGCAGAGATCGTGAACACAGACATATAATTGGGAATTTTTCAGCACACAAAAAAACGAACACCAATTGACATCGCTCTATTAACATATTTGGGATAGTCGACCACCAAATAATGTCCACTCACTTTAAGAAACCACCTAGGAAAATGACTACATGGTAATCTCCAAACAACCACATTGAGGAATATCAAATTGACCATGTAGAGATAACTAGAAAATTCTCTCCAGGAACCATGAACGTGAGGGTACGCAAAGGTTTCGTGGAGTCCGATGGCCATCTCTCACAAATCAAAATCCGCTTCATATCTAATCTAAAGAAGTGCCGAAAATCTAAACTGCTGCGCATTGATCCAGTATACCTCAAAGATCATGCAGAGAAGTTTGCAAAATCACTGGACACTAACACGGAAACAATGGAAGACCTTCTTGGAACCATCCAGCGGTCATCAAGAAAATTCTGTCAACCACCATGGAAAAGGAAACACAGGTGGTGGAGAACAGACTGCGACAGAGCACTTGAATCACGTATTCGAGCGTGGAAGATTTGTCACAGCCATCAAACACCGGAGAATTGGCAGAACTTTTTGCAAACACAGAAGAAAACAGCCATCAAACACCGGAGAATTGGCAGAACTTTTTGCAAACACAGAAGAAAACATCCAAAACCGTCAGCCAAATTAAACGCATGTACCATCACAAACGATCAGCGGAAATTGATAATAATTTTAAAAGAACCAACACGAAAAGATTTTATAGGACATTTAGGGAAGAACTAGCAACCTTTAGGGCATCCACTCTTTGTTTTCGGCGCCATAATGGAACGCTTGAGACGAACGTAAAGCCCAATTGTGAAATCCTGAATCAGCATTTCGAGATGTTACACAACTGTGAACCACCAGCAGACAAATTTGACTTCAAATTAACAGGAGTACGACAGGTTAAAATGTTGTCCCCACTCCTCTCTAACCTGGTCCTGGACAAGATTATCAAGACGTGGCAGGAAGAAATACCTAGAATAAATATGGAAACATAGGACAAACGAATCAACCTAGAATGCCTAGCTTTTCCTGATGACCTAGCAATAATTGCGCGGAACCCCGAGGGAGCCAAACATGCCATCGAGAAACTTCATGAGGTTGCCATCAAAACCAGACTCCAAATTTCTTACGAGAAAACACAATTCATGGACTCCAAAAGTTCAAATCTGAAACCACTTGCAACAAAATATGGTGACATCAAACAAATTAAGTACTTCAAGTACGTGGGTGAAACGATCAACAACACTGGCACGAAAAAGTAGCTCGCAAAACACGAGTAGAAAAATTACGTAAAACTTATACAATGACCTGGAATACATACATTAAGAAATCGCTATCGGCCCAAGCCAAACGTCACCATCATACACTCACTCTTCCAGAAGCTCGTCTACGCAACTGAAACATCATCATTAACCATCAACATCAAGGATATTGAGAAAATGGAAAGACAAATACTCAGGAAAATATTTGCATCCAAGACCCAAGACGGTATCAGGATGCTCAAAAGTTCTAAAGAACTGAACTCGAGGACTGAATGTTTAACGTCAGTTGCACGGAAAAGACGAATAAAATTCTACGGATATTTAGCAAGAATGAATGGCTCTAGAATGAACAAGAAAATCTTGCTTCTCATCAAAAGAACTCGCCAAACCAGGACACGTTGGTTAACAAAAACCCGAAATGACCTCACGGAACTCAGTATTGACACACTAGAAACCACACCGACTGGGTATAGACAGAAAATCATCTCTCATAAGTTCACAACCAAAAACACGACGGAATAGCATCTGAAACTGAAAAGCGCATGGACATAAGAAGGAAGACAGGCCCATAGTGAAAGGATGACGAAGTTTTGGGAAGAAAATTAGAAAAAGAAAGCTGAGAAGACCAGTGCTAATTAATGGTTTCGCGTGCTCCTTAGAGGGCGAAACGAATAAATAATAATAATGACGCTTAGATAGCTACTTACCTACGGGTTTAGGGGTCTCAAAATGGTGCCAATGTGATACCAAAACTGGTAGTCAAATAATTATTAATAAAATTAAGGCTGTCGCTTTTTATTTTCTTCACGCCTTTCACAAGCCGCAGTCCCATTGCACTCATACACGATGGAACTACATAAACTAAAGTAATATGTTGTCCGCCTCTTCCCAGAACGTGCCGTCTCCAAATGTCAATAGTAAACCTCTCAAACCTCTCGCAGACCGTTGTGGCCGAGCGGTTCTAGGCGCTTCAGTCTGGAACCGCGCGACCGCTACGGTCGCAGGTTCGAATCGTGCCTCGGGCATGGATGTGTGTGATGTTCTTAGGTTCTACATCTATATCTACATAGTTGCTCTGCAATTCACACTTAAGTGCCTAGCAGAGGGTTCATCGAACCATCCTCATACTACTTCTCTATCTTTCCGCTGTCGAATGGCGCGTGGGAGAAAGGAACCCCTAAATCTTTCCGTTTGAGCTCTGATTTCTCTTATTTTATTATGATGATCATTTCTCCCTACGTAGGTGAGTGTCAACAAAATATTTTCGCATTCGGTAGAGAAAGTTGGTGATTGAAATTTCGTAAATAGATCTCGCCGCAAAGAAGACCGCCTTTGTTTCAATGACTGCCACCCCAACTCGCCCACCATATCAGTGACACTTTCACCCCTATTGCGCGATAACACGAAACGGGCTGCCCTTCTTTGCTCTTTTTCTATGTTCTCCGTCAATCCTACCTGGTAAGGATCCCACACCGCGTAGCAGTAGTCCAGCAGAGGACGGACAAGTGGGTTCGTCGCATCTTCTAAGCGTTCTGCCAACAAAGCGCTGTCTTTTTTTTTCGCCTTCCCCACAATATTATCTGCGTGGTCTTTCCAATTGAAGTTGCTCGTAATTGTAATTCCTAGGTATTTAGTAGAATTGACAGCCCTTAGATTTGTGTGATTTATCGTATACCCAAAATATGTCGGATTTCTTTTAATACCTGTGTGGATGACCTTGCACTTTTCTTTATTTAGTGCCAATTGCTACTCTTCGCACCATACAGAAAGTCTCTCTAGAGCATTTTATAATTGGAATTGATCGTCTGATGATTTTACTAATGCGCAATGTGTTACATTTATTTACGTCCGATGTCATCTGCCGGCATCCGCACCATTCCTCTGCAGGTCATTCTGCAAATGGACAATGCCATCTGATGTTGGACAGTCGCGTCGTATGCGGGCGGTCATAGGGAGGAATTAACGCTTTCCACAACATCATTAGCATACATCGTTTTACGGGAGTCGCCAATACATCTGCCGATTTTGTTCTGTTATTAGCAACATGTTGCGATGTGTCTGCGAGAAAGTCTTGAATCCATCGCAAATCCCGTCCGATACTCGACGAGCTCGTACTTTTCCACAAAACGGCAATGCGGTACCGTGTTAAATGGCTTCCTGAAGTCAAAGAACGCGGCTTCGACCTGACCCGACTGTCTACAGCGTTATCTATCTCGTGGAAGAATAGAGGGAACTGAATTTCGTAAGATCACTGTCTGTGGAATCATTGTTAATTATCCTATAGCAGATTTTAGTTCTCCAAAAACGTCAAAATTCCTGCGTATTAAAAAAGTGTTCCACAATTCTACAACAGAATGACGTCAACAATATAGGTGTGTAATTAGATGCACTTGTCCTACAGCGCATTTTGAAAACGGAGATGACCGGCGCATTTCTTTCCAGTCGCTAGGTAGCCTTCGTTTCTCCAGCGATCTACGATAAAATGTTCTTAGGAGAGAAACAAGTTCTTCATCAGAATCATTGCAGAATTTTAAAGGTAGCTCATCTGGTACTGATACCTTTCCTCTACTAAGCGACTGTAGTTACTTCTCTGTTCCACTATTGGCTATCTCAATATTTGCTATTACGGTATTCGTACGATGACTGAAAGGAAGTACTGTGTTACGATCTTCCGCAGTGAAACAATTTCGGAAGGCCGAATTTAGTGCTTCGGCCTTCTCTCGGTTATCTTCCGTTATGGTTCCAGTATGAACTCTGAGTGAATGAATAGATTGTTTCGAACCGGTTACCGATTCTGCATAAGACAAAAGACTAAGGTTTTACCCCAGATCGGTTGACAAAATTTTACTTTCAATTTCATTGAAGACTTCTCTCATTGCTCTCGTTACGACGATTTTCCATTTATGAGGACTTTTTTTCAGCTAGAGGTTGACTTCTCTTGAATCTGAGACGAAACTCTCTCTGTGTACGGAGCAGCTTTCCAACACGGGTATTAAACCACTGTGGGTCTGTCCCATCCCTTAAGATCATGATCGGAACATGTTCGTCTAAGGCATATTCAACACTATTTTAGATTTTTTTTTTCATTTGTGCTCCATATCATCGTCCTGATCACTGAATATTTGATGCTGAATACTTAGCTACTCAGCAATTTGTACCCTATCATTCCCGCTAAAGAAAAATATCTCGCTACCTTTCTAAGTATTCCTTATCGAATCTATATTCACAGTTGCTATCACAACCTTATGATCGCTGATAATTTCTTATACGTCAACTACTCAATACGTTCAGGTCTGTTTGTTTCTAGGTGATCTAAGACGTTACATTAAAGAGTTGGCTTTTTATCTGCTTGAAGAAATTCAGAAAATGTCACAGGAATCCTTGTCTCGTATACCAGTTTGGATAGCATGATTATTATTTTCTGACCAGGAAAATTGCTAACGATAAGCTGTAAGATCTTTGTGAAGTCTCTACAACCACAGCTCCTGATTCAAGTGGTCTATAAAATCATCCTATTACTATTTTTAACCTATCTTTCATGCTTCTCGTTACTCAGATTAATTCAAATTTGGGATCAGATATTACAGAGGTCTTTAGTGCAATAAATACGTGGCCACCATTGGCAACTAACCTAACATTACGATGTTGCTGTTGTTGTGGTCTGCTGTCCGAAGAATGGTTTGACGCTTCTCTCCATGCTGCTCGACGCTGTACGAGCCTCATCATCTCCGAATAAATACTGCAACCTATATCCTTCTGAATCCGATTACTGTATTCATCTCTTGGTCTCTCTCTACGATTTTTACCCAACACACACTTCCCTCCAGGTCTAAATTGGTGATGTCTTGCTGTCTCAGAATGTGTCCTATCAACCGATCCCTTCTTTTGATCAAGTTTTGCCCCAAATTTTTTGTCTCCAAAATTCTGTTCAGTATCTCCACATTAGTTATGTGATCGACACATCTAATATTCAAATTATACTGTAGTAGCACATTTAGAAAGCTTATGTTCTCTTTTTGTGCAATATGTTTATTGTACATGTTTCACTTCCGTAATCTCAACACTCCACACAAATACCTTCATAAACGACTTCCTAAGATATCTATGTTCGATATTAACACATTTCTCTTCTTCCCCCTGTACTTTAATTCCAACTCCATATTTTTCTTTTGTTTATTTTACTGCTTTCTACCGCATTCTGTACCACTGCTTCCCTTTCACATCCTTCGACTCTTACAACTGCCGTCTGCTTTCTGTACAAGTTGTAAATAACCTTTCTCTTCATGTATTTTACCTCTGCTACTTTCAAAATTTCGAAGAGGTTATTCGTCAAATTTGGCAAAAGCTCTCTCTATGTATACAAATGCTATAAACGTAGGTCTGCCTTACCTTAACCTATCTTCCAAGATAAGATTTGGGGTCAGTATTGCGTGGCGTGTTCCTCCAAATCCAAACTGAACTTCCCCAGACCGGCTTCCTCCAGTTTTTTCATTCTTCTGTAAAGAATTGGTGTAAGTATTTTGCGACCATGATTTACTAAACTAACTGTTCGGTAATTTTCACACATGTCGTAACTGATTTCCATGGAGCTGGAATTACTATATTCTTCTTGATGTCTGAGGTTATTGCATCTGCATCATACATCTTCCACATCAGTTAGAAGAGTTTTGTCATGGCTGGCTCTCCCAAGGCTATCAGTAGTTCCGATGAATATCGCCCATCCCTGGGGCCTCGTTTCATCTTAGATCTTACAGAGCTCTGTCAATTTTTCTCGCAGTGTCGTATGTCCCATGTCATCTTCGTCTGCGTCCACATCACTTTTTATAACATAGCTTTCATGTTCATCTCCGTTGTACGGACCCTCTATATGTTTTCTCCACGTTTCAGCTTTCCCTTCGTTGCTTAGCACTGGTTTTACATCAGAGCTCTTGATGTTCATAGAGCTGGATTGCTGGTAGCATTTTGGAACTCACGAGTGATTCTTCGTCTGATTAAACGCGATTTTTTACAACCACCCTCCACCATGAACGATGGTTCCTGTTCGTCGCTGTGGTTGTTCCTTTGCGTTTTCACTCCACAATAACCGGCAACATTCGACTTAGGCAGCTTTATAAGGGTAGAAACGTCCCTCCTGGATCGGCTACAACGGTGACATCCAGTGAATGGTCCACATTCGAAGTCACTGAAGTCTCCTGAACAGCCCCTTTCTGCTGTTACTGCTTATTACTGACAATGCAATATTCCTGTCTCCTGTTATACCGGCGGACGCGCGTCTCGTCGCATCTAGTAGCTAGTTCCGCATTACATAGGGTTTTCCGGGTAGTTCTGATTAGATAGGATACATTCTTCTCCGAAATTGCACTTCCAAATTTACAAGTTTTATCTCCCACTTAAATTTCTCATAAATGGGCAGTTTTCCGTATCTGTTTCATGGTAATAGCTATCCATTCTAGATTTTATTTAATATAACGAGATGAAGGTAGCAGGCTCATGTAGTAAGAAGTAATTTTACTGTGAGTTTCATTGACGGTCTTAAAAGCAAACAATTAAGACGATAAATCGGCAGATCAATTTAGTCGACTAATTTGCCTTTTAGTGTCACTAAAATAGGAATGTGTGAGCAAGGTTTCATTAGTTTATCATATCGATGAATGAGCAGATTTTAATGAAACTGCAGGTGCTGTGTTGAACAATTGAGCTCCATTACTGACACAAAAAGATAGAAGAAAAAGTCCGCTATATCTTACGTATTCATCAGTGTTTTCGTTAGTTGCTCAGTGCGAAGAAGGAAGATGTCTTATTAAAAGACCAACTTGAGAAACCCTTGTCCTACGGGGAGTTGCAATAAGAAAGGGACATTATAAACCGTTTAAGCACTGCTAATTATGAAATAAATTCGACTGCGGTTAAAGTCTAATCTTTCTTCATTATAACGCAAATACTACGAGACTTAAACTGATGTTCGTTGAATTATTGCCCGTTTGCTCAAAAATGCATTACCGTACTGTTAGGTATTCAAATTCCTTTACGTGTCGTGCATTAAAGGATAAAAATAGGAATATGAGGAATTCAACACTGCCCGATTTACACATGCAAATGTAAGTTGTTGCCTACAAAATGATAACAAACAGAACTGGGAGCAACGAAGTAAACAATTTTAACCAACGTGGTACGGAGGGAACAACGATCGGTTCTCGATGATCAATTAGGAAAAATACTGTCAAGATGGCAGAAGATGCCATTTATGAATGTGCTCGGTTTTGCCATGTTTAAACGCTTACCTTCAGATTACGAGCGCTGTAAAGATGTATGAAAGTGCTTGTTAATTAGTGAGGCCATTCTTTACATAACATAAACAAAGATCATAAATGTTGTAGCATAATATTTGGTTGATGTTTCAAATAACGTGTAAAAATATCAGAAATGTTTGGCGTGGTGTTTACCCATTTGGCTGAACCTGTCGGTGTACTGAACAGCTCCGTGTGGTCACGACGGCAACTGCTGGTTGTGGCTACTCTCCCACAGGTCAAATAATGTATGAAGACAAGCGCATTTGCAGCATTACGTTAGCTGTAGCTAAAGGGAACTTAATTTACGTTACAAAAATTATAACTTGTGAATAAATGTAAAAATAATAGGACAGTTATGTGTGTAGTATTATACAAATGTAACTCTTCAATCAAACAACACAAATCTTAAATGATCCTTTGATAAATTTATGAAAGACTTAAAAACAGGAACGCCAGTATGGCATAACGTCAGCTTACTTGCAGTGGTATTTTACATCGATACAAGGTACTCTCGTGCAATTTGTCCAGTCGTTTTCTATTCGCATCTATGGAGGTTAATCCCACTATAACATTACCGTGATTACAGTATCGAGTACAGCATAACCTTTTACTACCAGTAGCGAATATTTCAAAGGAGACGGCGTCGCTAAAACTACGACAGACTGTCACCAGCTGGAGTTCAAGGATCCTACTACACTTCCTATTTGGCATTTCTATTTTACAGTTTTTCATTAATTTATAGTAAAAACTTTTGTTATTTGTTTGAACAGTTAGATTTATATAATGCTATATGCACAATTGTTCTATTATTTTGCCATTTACTCACGAGCTATAATGTTTTTACGAAGTTGCCATTGGCAGCAGCAAATGTGCTGGCCTTCGTACATCATTTAACCTGTGGCAGGATAGCGACTAGCAACTGTTACCGTTGTAGCCGCGTCGACAGGTTCAGACACATATGTAAACAATGCGCTATGGTACTTGTTACCTTTCGTACAAGTTATTTAAAGCTGCAGCCTAATATCACGCTGTAGTATTTCTGATATTTCATCTATCTTATGTAAAGACTGACTTCCCTAATTGACAAGCACTTCCATATCCTTACAGCGCTCATAATCTGAAGATGGCTGTTTAGATGCGCTGAAGCCCGTCACTTTAATAAATGACGTATTCCGTGTGCTTGGCTGTTTCTACTATATGATAATGAAGTTCAACCAAGGTAAATGTGTCCATAAAAAATTCCTCATATTTCAGCTGTGGAAGACAGTGTCATCAGAATAGTGCGTCCAGTCACTGGTTATAGGAACAGTCGCCATGTATCTGCGCGTGACACTTGTCTCAATAAAATTCATAAATGACGACAAAAGCGCTGAGAGCTTGTGTTGGAGCAATGTGGTCCACTACTGCCACCCATCTACAGCGTCGGTAACTTTGCTCCAAACAGTCTGCAGTCCATCCCCTCAAAACGACGTGATTACCTCAATGCTACCTGCTCGCTAGAAGTCATCCTCCGTTAGTCCAAGTGTACTCAGACACTCAAGAGGTGTTAAGAAATACCTAGACTAAAAAGTTGTGGAGACTGTGTTTCCCATCAGATCTATCTGGTGAACGTAATAAGTGGCATTATCTTTGAGAATGTGGCCCACATTAGAAATAAAACTTTGGCCCATTTTTTTAGCCCAATTTTCATGCGGCATCCGGAAGCGATCTGCACCTATTTTGCCAGCTCCAAAAGCTGTGACTCTGTCCAAAGTGCGTATTATATATCATGTCTGAGGAAGCCTGGGCTATTCACATTATCCACAGGGTCAAGTACCATGATCGCGAAACTTGTTGCTGTACAAAAAGCACTTCGTTTCCGATTACGGATAACAGCACCTTTATGTTACATACTCAACGAGTCATTATCGTCTCTAATAGTACTCAAAAATTCTAGGACTTGTTTCACTTAAAACAGAATTGTGTACAGGGTTATCACACTATTGGAATTGATGTGTTAACTTCTGTGAAATCACACTATGAGATCACTGACAACTAATCTGTTTCATTCTTAGCCAAAGAAGGTGCTGCGACAGGGCACAGTTCTGGGACCGCACCCCCAAGTACGGATTACCGACGTGTACTGCACGGAAGCATAATAGAAGACTGGTCAGGGGAATGGGAGAGAACAAGTCATAATGGTAATAAGTACTCCATAATCCACCCATCCGGCTCCTGTTCCAAGGAATCCCATGCACATTCAGTATCTCAGCACCCTACTTAACGACGGGATTTTCCGTAAACATCTTCACAGGCTGCTCATGGAAAGGCCACCCGTCTCCTGTGGGAAGAACGGGATGCAGAGAAGATTTTCTGTGGGGTCCGCAGACAACGTGGAAATACTACATCCCTTTTACAGTAAGTTGGGAAGCTTGGCCAACCGTTGCTTTGTTAGCAACACATGTTCACAGTTTTGTAAAACGATCCAGAAAATCACTGCTGCCACAAGTATCTGCGTGTATGAACAACAAACCTGAAACTTCCTGGCAGATTAAAACTGTGTGCCCGACCGAGACTCGAACTCGGGACCTTTGCCTTTCGCGGGCAAGTGCTCTACCAACTGAGCTACCGAAGCACGACTCACGCCCGGTACTCACAGCTTTACTTCTGCCAGTACCTCGTCTCCTACCTTCCAAACTTTACAGTCGTGCTTCGGTAGCTCAGTTGGTAGAGCACTTGCCCGCGAAAGGCAAAGGTCCCGAGTTCGAGTCTCGGTCGGGCACACAGTTTTAATCTGCCAGGAAGTTTCATATCAGCGCACACTCCGCTGCAGAGTGAAAATCTCGTTCTGGAAACATCCCCCAGGCTGTGGCTAAGCCATGTCTCCGCAATATCCTTTCTTTCAGGAGTGCTAGTTCTGCAAGGTTCGCAGGAGAGCTTCTGTAAAGTTTGGAAGGTAGGAGACGAGGTACTGGCAGAAGTAAAGCTGTGAGTACCGGGCGTGAGTCGTGCTTCGGTAGCTCAGTTGGTAGAGCACTTGCCCGCGAAAGGCAAAGGTCCCGAGTTCGAGTCTCGGTCGGGCACACAGTTTTAATCTGCCAGGAAGTTTCATATCAGCGCACACTCCGCTGCAGAGTGAAAATCTCGTTCTGGAAACATCCCCCAGGCTGTGGCTAAGCCATGTCTCCGCAATATCCTTTCTTTCAGGAGTGCTAGTTCTGCAAGGTTCGCAGGAGAGCTTCTGTAAAGTTTGGAAGGTAGGAGACGAGGTACTGGCAGAAGTAAAGCTGTGAGTACCGGGCGTGAGTCGTGCTTCGGTAGCTCAGTTGGTAGAGCACTTGCCCGCGAAAGGCAAAGGTCCCGAGTTCGAGTATCGGTCGAGCACACAGTTTTAATCTGCCAGGAAGTTTCATATCAGCGCACACTCCACTGCAGAGTGAAAATCTCATTCTGGAAACAACAAACATATCATAGGCAATGTAAGATAGAAGACGTTTTATAATATTTTAATTCACGATTATTATACTGTATTGGTCCATTTATAACTGTGTACGTACACACAAACCACCAAATAAATACTTTAACAGTAATGATCTACCATCACATGTATGTTTTATGTAAAAATAAGCTGGCTGAAGGCCAGTAACAGAGGTAATAGAAGGCTGCCGTCATCAGCTACAGTAGCTCGTCACTTCATCACAACCAGCTACATCAGACAAGCGATAGACACTTCTTTTACAGGGTGGTGGAAGACATTAATGAATATATCCAGTACCATTTCACCAAGAGAATCGGTGCAAAATTTAGGCTCTGTAGGCAAATTAGAATTGGGATTAACCTGCTCCGAGACTTGCACAAAAAGAATGTTAAAATAAACCGTACGGGAAAAGAAGAACCATGTGCTGTCCAGAAGATGGTACCAAAGAAAGTGTTGATATTTAAAACATAAATGAAATGAAGTGAGCTTATAGTGGCCAGGATATTTTACAAGTAAAAGTAGCGTTTGAAAATTTTACAGTCCTAACACTGTGATCAAATTGAGTCTGATTCCCCTTGGTATATCCTCAATGGACCGTAACAAACATTATGAAATACATTACGTCAATACCGCAAAGGAGAATGAGTCAAAACAGTACAGATCAAAAATGAGTTTCTAACAGATCAGTATAAAGCTATACTACATTTGTTAATTCAGTACCACCTTTTACTTGTCTGTCTGGGATAGTCATCAGTACAAGTGCCCATATCTACTAGGGTTCAAAAATGGTTCAAATGGCTCTGAGCACTATGGGACTCAACTGCTGAGGTCATTAGTCCCCTAGGACTTAGAACTAGTTAAACCTAACTCACCTAAGGACATCACAAACATCCATGCCCGAGGCAGGATTCGAACCTGCGACCGTAGCGGTCTTGCGGGTCCAGACTGCAGCGCCTTTAACCGCACGGCCACTGCGGCCGGCTTATCTACTAGGGTCATTCATTAAGTAATGCATAATGTTTATGTTTTTACCGGCCTATTTTTGTTGAAAAAATGCGGATTTTGTTGTGAGACATCGTGAAATATTCTCGCTATTTCAGCCGCTATAGTTTCATGAAGTTCCGGTAGGTGGCGGCGCTACACGCTGGCCGGCCGCAGTGGCCGAGCGGTTCTAGGCGCTTCAGTCTGGAACCGCGCGACCGCAACGATCGCAGGTTCGAATCCAGCCTCGGGCATGGATGTGTGTGATGTCCTTAGGTTAGTTACGTTTAAGTAGTTCTAAGTTCTAGGGGACTGATGACCTCAGAAGTTAAGTCCCATATTGCTCAGAGCCATTTGATCCATTTTGTGCTATACGCTGTTTTCAAAATGGCGTCTGTAACGGAGGTGCGTTCCAAGCAGTGAGCTCTCATTGAGTTACTTTTGGTGCAAAACCAGAGCATCGCAGATATTCACAGGCGCTTGCAGAATGTCTACGGCGACGTGGCAATGAACAAAAGCACGGCGAGTCGTTGGACGAGGCATCTATCATCATTGCAACAGGTTCGCTTGAACCTGGCCGATCTCTCGCTTGCCGGCACACCGCACGCAGCTGCGGCTTCTGCAGTGTTGGAACGTGCGTACACTCTCTTTCCAGGTCATCGACTGATTGCGATCAAACACCTCACTGCACAACCGCATGTGTCTGTTGGTAGTGCTGACGCACTTCAGTGGTCTCATCTTCTTCATCCATCCCACATAGCGGATCTCGCACATTCCGACTTCCGTCTGTTTTACTCAATCAAAGAGACACTCCGGGGGAAGCAGCACGTGAATGACGTGGAGCTTATTGATGCAGCAGTTGGAAAACACTGTTTTGTACCGAAAGGAGTGGGGAATAATATGGTGGATTGGAATCCTAAATAAAACCAATCCGCTCTCAGAGAAAAAAGGTGTTGCATTGTGATCGGAGGCTTTCCCAGCGTATGTGTTGTTTCCAGGGCTCTCGGGTGTCCAGCCGGATGCGATCGTTGAAGTCCCACGATATTTCGGCGAATAACCTTTCCGCCATCATCAGGTGGTTCTGATGGAATGGTCTGTCTGCTCATTGTCAGTGTTGTTTATGTCCGTCAGTCGGGCTTAGATCCCCAGCGACGACGGTCCGGTTGCGGCTGCCGACCATCCGTTTGCGGGCGCCGACCCAGGTCCCGGCCGTCCCCGGCGTCGAGCCGGGTGGTGGAAGATGCAGAATCCCGTGGAGTGTCTCCGGAGGCCGTCGTCGAAAGATCTTGTGTTCGCTTGAGGCGTGACTCCTTGATGGAGCTAAGTAAGGGTTTCCATGCCTTGCTCAGCTGAAAACCTGTGTCTCGGTTTATGAGACTGTCAGTTACAAGAATTTCAATGTCCTCCTTGAAGATGCTGTCCCAGTAGAAGCTGGTAGGGGCCAGAAGCTTGGTCTCTTCGTATTTCGAGTTGTGTCCAGTTTCCAAGTAGTCTTCTGCCAGTGCCGATTTGTTGGGCTGGCCTAGGGGTGTGTGGCGTTAGTGTCCTTTGTAGCGGTCTTCGACTGTTCGGATCGTTTGACCGATGTGTTGCATTACTTACTGAGCGTCCCTCGCAAGACCATAGACTTCCAGGTTTTCAACGTTAGTATTACGATGCGGTATTAATATTTTCGAATCGTTATTTACTTAACATTGTCCAATATTGCTTGAGAGGCAGAAAGACACATGTATTCGAATCTCTTATACATGATACTCAAAATAAGAAGAAGCATGTGGCAGCGGATGGAGACAGTAGGAGACAAGTTTAGAAATTCTAAACTTTCTAACTCCTCTTAAGCATTTAAGGAAATAGTGACTAAACAGGTAAGGCCATAATGACATATTTATGTAAATAAATGACGTACAAAATTTTTGCAACATGAGCCACCTGATGGATTAAGTTGTCATAAAAGAAAGATTGATATCTATGTGAACCTGTCAGAAGACTTCTCTGTTGAAGTGCAAACAAAGCAACAGAGGCTATGTTTATTCGTAAGTGGCTGGTGAGCATGAAACGAGGCAAGAAACAACAAGCCGCTAACGACACAGCCAGAGACAGACGGCGTCGCCAGCACTGACTGCCACAGCTAGCCAGGCGGTCTTCTCAGACACTCCAGGTGGAACAACGAGTGGTTGACGCCCGTGGCGCCCAGCATAAGGATGATGTGACAGGTGATAGTCTTGAAGGTGACGATGGTAGCCGTTTGCTGTGTAGCGATGATTCATCATCTTTACACTACCGTTATTATCAAATTTCTTGACTGCAGATGATTATTTACTACAAAAAGAAATGAAAGTCACCTTAATTCACCAAACGGAACTATACGGTTCCAGAGATATTTTCAAGTCTCGAACATCTGTGATGTATGTACGCAGGCTGATACTACAAATAAATTTTTTTACGAAGGCTGGGATTCCATCACGGGTCTACTGCTTAATAGGTACATGCGCTAACCAGTACACCACGCTCATTCATACACCTTTCATTCATCTCTTCAGTCTCCATATAGACATTATGAATGTTTGGGACTTGACACGGCCTCTAGAACCGTATATTTCATTTCATTAAAGGAGCTATATTCCTGGGTTTCAGGCAGGATCTCACATTTCGTTCGATACTGAGATACTCTTCGAATATAAGTGGAGGACGTTTGCGATGCTATTCGGGTTTGGAGGAAATACCAAGTGGGCTCAGGTGGGGAAGGTCATTGGGGTTGAGGAGGGAGAGATACTAGAGTGGTCCATGCAACTGTGCAACTGTGCAAACTCACTGTGCCAGGGTGGTGTAATGGTTAGCGCACCTGCATTCTGAGCAGGAGACCGAAGTCCGAATCCTGGCATTAGTATATACACTCCTGGAAATTGAAATAAGAACACCGTGAATTCATTGTCCCAGGAAGGGGAAACTTTATTGACACATTCCTGGGGTCAGATACATCACATGATCACACTGACAGAACCACAGGCACATAGACACAGGCAACAGAGCATGCACAATGTCGGCACTAGTGCAGTGTATATCCACCTTTCGCAGCAAAGCAGGCTGCTATTCTCCCATGGAGACGATCGTAGAGATGCTGGATGGAGTCCTGTGGAACGGCTTGCCATGCCATTTCCACCTGGCGCCTCAGTTGGACCAGCGTTCGTGCTGGACGTGCAGACCGCGTGAGACGACGCTTCATCCAGTCCCAAACATGCTCAATGGGGGACAGATCCGGAGATCTTGCTAGCCAGGGTAGTTGACTTACACCTTCTAGAGCACGTTGGGTGGCACGGGATACATGCGGACGTGCATTGTCCTGTTGGAACAGCAAGTTCCCTTGCCGGTCTAGGAATGGTAGAACTATGGGTTCGATGACGGTTTGGATGTACCGTGCACTATTCAGTGTCCCCTCGACGATCACCAGTGGTGTACGGTCAGTGTAGGAGATCGCTCCCCACACCATGATGCCGGGTGTTGGCCCTGTGTGCCTCGGTCGTATGCAGTCCTGATTGTGGCGCTCACCTGCACGGCGCCAAACATGCATACGACCATCATTGGCACCAAGGCAGAAGCGACTCTCATCGCTGAAGACGACACGTCTCCATTCGTCCCTCCATTCACGCCTGTCGCGACACCACTGGAGGCGGGCTGCACGATGTTGGGGCGTGAGCAGACGACGGCCTAACGGTGTGCGGTACCGTAGCCCAGCTTCATGGAGACGGTTGCGAATGTTCCTCGCCGATACCCCAGGAGCAACAGTGTCTCTAATTTGCTGGGAAGTGGCGGTGCGGTCCCCTACGGCACTGCGTAGGATCCTACGGTCTTGGCGTGCATCCGTGCGTCGCTGCGGTCCGGTCCCAGGTCGACGGGCACGTGCACCTTCCGCCGACCACTGGCGACAACATCGATGTACTGTGGAGATCTCACGCCCCACGTGTTGAGCAATTCGGCGGTACGTCCACCCGGCCTCCCGCATGCCCACTATACGCCCTCGCTCAAAGTCCGTCAACTGCACATACGGTTCACGTCCACGCTGTCGCGGCATGCTACCGGTGTTAAAGACTGCGATGGAGCTCCGTATGCCACGGCAAACTGGCTGACACTGACGGCGGCGGTGCACAAATGCTGCGCAGCTAGCGCCATTCGACGGCCAACACCGCGGTTCCTGGTGTGTCCGCTGTGCCGTGCGTGTGATCATTGCTTGTACAGCCCTCTCGCAGTGTCCGGAGCAAGTATGGTGGGTCTGACACACCGGTGTCAATGTGTTCTTTTTTCCATTTCCAGGAGTGTATATATATATATATACCTTCAAGACTACCATCGTCACCTTCAAGACTATCACCAGTCACATATATATATGGGTTTGCACATATAATATGCAATTAACTGATGAGGAGCAGTGACATGTTGAGTAGCTACTGGAGACGACTCGCTGAACAACGCGCTGGGAAGACCTCACCAGGTAAGTGATCGTCCATACCAACAAAGAACTGTGGTGTGAAATCTTAAGAATTTCGTCGTTTCTGTCTTTTCTGGTTAAGTAACTCTGCCGTATTAGCCGTAAACTAGCTGCTGGGATATACTACACTAACGATAGTGTTCTGCGATAATTCAATCGCATATTTTCTTTCTCTCGTTCTGTTATTAATTAGGATCAACTTCTACTAAATGTAATCTTGCGTGGTTTGTTACGCAGTGCTCGACTTGATCTGGAGGTTTTCTTATCTGTACATCCATGCTACACGTAAATTACAGTTCCCAGTTTTAAAAGGAGTAGCTAACAGTTGTGGTGTGTGAGTAGTAGAGGCAGTAACTGACAGTATAGAGGTAACTAGAGATGTAAAGCTATCCTAGGCTACCGTATACTATCATAAGTAAGAATTGATTACATTAAGTTTCCTATCGGCTTTGGTCATTTAAACTCGTACCTGTGTTACTTCTTAGCTACATGTTGTGCACATTTATTGGACGTTATCTCATAACGATCGCTTTCTTTACGTATGCAGTCGGTGTCTTACTAGATTTACCTAAAAACCGCCTAGAAACTGAGTGGGGTACATAAAGGACCAGGTAACCCACATAACATTTTTATTCTAAATACATATCCTCCAACTTAAAAGTAAGCAGTATTTACGACCAATTTAATACTGTCAATATTTAATTTAGCTTTTATTCGAAGATTGTTGGTTTGTAGCGTGAAACAAATGGATGTTGTAGTAAAACTAACAATACAGAATTATCATAAACCGTTAGAAAACTAAATTTTCTGAACAAATATGTAAAGTAAAAAACCCACAACTGAAGACACATCAAGTATCGCTTCAATATTTCCTCAAACTAATATAAACGATATTCCTGTTATTCATAAACAACCGTCACAGTCATCAACAACAATGGGAAACACCTTTAATCATGATGAAAAACGGTCTATTGAGTACAAAATAGTAACGATAATTATATATAACTTTAATCTTCGTGCATATAAACTGTACTTGCATAAAACGCGATGAATTTGTAGTGTCGGCAGACTTGCCAACACTACGTACACTAATTGAAAGAGGCGGCCAAGATGCACGCGCTAACTCACGAAGGATGGAGTGAGGTCTGAAACAGGAGACTTAATGAATGCTGTAAAGAAAAGTACGTAGCTTCTGGACTACTTAACTTTTAATCCTTTGTATACATCGTTCTTGATGAGACATCTGGAGATTGTGGCGATACAAGTGAGACTCTTTAGATACAAGCAATCTAAGGCTAATGTCGCCTTGCTAGGTCGTAGACATGGACTTAGCTGAAGGCTATTCTAACTGTCTCTCGGCAAATGAGAGCAAAGGCTTCGTCCGTATAGTCGCTAGCAACGTCGTCGTACAACTGGGGCGAGTTCCCGTACGTCTCTCGAGACCTGCCGTGTGGTGGCGCTCAGTCTGCGATCACCCAGTGGCGACACGCGGGTCCGACATGTACTAATGGACCGCGGCCGATTTAAGCTACCACCTAGCAAGTGTGGTGTCTGGCTGTGACACCACAGAATTAATTTTTGTTACGTACAAAACGCAATTTGAATTCCGTAAGGATGTAAAATATACAATGGACTAACGTTGAATGATGTGCGGTTCTAATTATGTGCAAGACAAACAAACATAAAACAAAGAGAAGTCGTCCGTTCCAAGTGTCTCCCTTTACACAGTCATTTATATTTCTTTCCGTAACTATGCTGCCACTACTACCGGGAATTCTATTTAGTACGTCATTTATGTGCTGTACCAAAGCCATGGAGCAGTAGTTTTGGTAGATCGCAAACTCTACGAGATAAGGCATTGGCTCAGTGGGGCTACTATGCCGTAACCAGCCACTCACACAACTGTGCACGTACGGTGGCCTACGAACATTCATTTAAGGGATCTGAACACTGAACTTAATGGTTATGACAGTGGGAGTGTTATGTTAGTGTTACCTTTTTGGTCGTCTTCAGTCTGAAGACTGGTTCGCTGCAGCTTCCTACGCCAGTCTATCCTGTGAAAGCCTCTTGATTTCTGCGTCACTACTACAGCCTACATCCATTTGAATCTGGTTACTGTAGTCAAGCTTTCGTCACTTTCAATGGTATCTACCCCGACACCCCTCTCCACTATTTCTCAAGGTTAGTAAAGTTACGCTCGATAGTATCTACCCCGACATAACTCTCCACTATCCTTACTTAGTCAGGCTATGCCATCAATTTCTTTTTTCCGCAGCTTGATTCTTTACCTCTTCATTAGTTCTGTAATCTCTTCTTCTAATCTTGAGCCCCTGGAATTCAAAAGCAACTTTTTTGAACAGTTTATCCTCCATGTCTTACTTCCATAAAAGGCTGCATTCCAGACAAATCCTTCAGAATTTTTTTTTTCCGAACACTTAAATGTATACTTCATGTCAGCAACTTTCTCTTTTTCAAAAATGTTTTCTTGCTATTGCCAGTCGCATTCTAGTTCGTCGGCCACTGTCCTTTATTTTGCTGTGCAAGGATTTAATTCGACTAAAATCCATTGCCCTAGTTTTGTCTCTATTAACGTTCATCTTATATCCTCCTTTCAAGACACTGCCTATTCCGTTCAGCTCCTCGTCCAAGTACTTTGCCCTCTCAGAAAGATTTATAATGTCATCGGCAAACGCCGTAAGTTTTGTTTCTCCCCCTTTAACTTTAAATCCTTTACAAATTTCTCATTGATTCCGTTTACTGCTTGCTTAACTTATAGATTGAACAACATTGGTGATAGGCATCAACCCTGCCTCAGTCCATATGACACATCGTTTTCCAATCACGTACTTCGATTCTTATAACCGTAAAGTGGTTACTGTACAAATGGTACATAAGTCCTTGCTAACTCTAATTTATCCATGTATAATACAGTCTCTGAAGCACTATCATAACCATAAGAAGTCTAACTGCCAAATTACTGTATCAGTACCAGGTATTAGACAGTTATGTACCAATTTATCGTCAAAGAAAGAGAGAAACGACAAAGTACATGCTGTCTTGACAATACGTTTTTGACACCAGTAGGTAGTGTTACAAATCACACAATATCTCTGTTTGAGCCCAAGCAAAATATCGACTGAGGATCTGGGTTATTTAATTATTTTGCAGTGACCGCTCCCACAGTATCAGTTACTTTTAGAAGTTGAATACTGAGCTATTGATATTGAGCTATTAATGGATGTGCTGGGCTGGAACTGGTAATATAATTAAAAAAACCTATAGAAAGAATAAATATTAAAACAATAATAATAAAACGATTTATATTTTTTTCCGAACTACACCGGGTGCGTCTCCGAATAGTCGTGAGGTATTTTTTCCCTGGTGTTTCGGCTTATATTTACAGTTTCATTTTTTCGATGTGTAGCTGAAGTCATCTCAAAAAATTACTGCTCGTCACGTGTTTCATTCGACGCCCAGTGTCGACGGAAGGACTTGGTTCGTTTCCCTTTACGAAAAAATTTACCCGTAAAACATAATTCTACGTGAAGTGTATGCAGCAGGCAGGAGTACTTTCCCTCAATAACCAGGATAGACTCTAGCTGTTGAAACGCGTACGTTTCATAGGCAGCGATGGCGAGCCATGACAATCTCTGACCAGAGGCAGTAGTAGCGAGCTGTAGTCTGTCGAGCGCAGTGCAGTACAGTAGTCTGTTGGGAGCAGTAGCCGAATTATGTAGCGGAGAGCAGTCTGTCAGTAGTTGTGTGTGAGCAGTCGGCGGGCGTCGGCACCGCAATGGTCGAGATTCAGGACAAGGTATATTATTAAGCAGCTTTGCGATCAGCTAATAATGTTAATTAAGTGTAATTTCTGTAAGAATCGCCCCCAATAATAATTTTTAGTTAAAAGCAATTTTTTAACAAAGAATCATTTGATTTCCTTCCATTTCCTTTAAACAAAAAAAATTTCAATTAACTTCGAAAAAATTTAGTTATTGCGATGCATCTGCTGCAAGCTGTGGCGCAGAATAAGAGCAGAATTTTGACATGCAGTTTTACTAAGGTAAGAAATTAATTCTGATTTTTGCACAGGGCCAAAGACCGACATTTCGGTTTAATTGACTTTTGATTAACACTGTACTTTCATTGTCATGGGATCATGTTTCATTATTTTATGGGAGCTAATACTTGGGTCAGATTGCTAATTTTTGTTTAATTGTCTTTGTTATTAATATTTTTGCGGGAGGTTACACTTGGCTCTCATTTCTATTAAGTATTGTCATTCAAAATTTCTGTGGGGAGGTTACACTTGGCGACACCCAGTCCAGGATCGTATTTCGTGAGAATCTTTTGTAAAACAGTCAGATATCTGCTCTTATTTGCATAAGTATAATTAGCATTTGGCGCAACGCTTTTATTAATTTGTGAATTTCTTTCCTCAGATCATCGGCAATTCGTTGCTCTGTTGTATTTGTGTGTTGCTTTTGCATTGTGCTTATTTGTTTTGTGAATAATTGTGACTATTGTGAAAATGCCGCGAAAGACTATTAATAGTACATCGCGAGGTGTAGTGAATGAAGTTACCGACTCAAACAATTTTACCGATAGGACTTGTGACACGCAGTGTAATGATAACAATGCTGTGTTCACTAACAGTCAGTGCGTTCCAACCGCGAATGACGACCTTTACCTTAATGATGAACAAGAGAACTCAATTGTCTCCGATGTTAATTTGACGACAATTGATGACGCGGGGCGTTCTGTTGGAATGAGCGCTGCCCAGCTTAACACACCCGATTTGGAAAATTCAGATAACGTACAGACAAATTTCTCTAATGAAAATGAGCAGGATACACAAAGTACGACGGATTTATTTAATTCCGAAATAATGTCTGACAGTGTACATCCGACTGACAAACCTTTTTGTGAATCTCAGAATAACCAAATGGTTACAGAAAATGAGACAATTCCAGATCCGGCATTAATGAGCACAGAGAATAGAAATGCTAATTTTCTATCGGATCCAATTATGGCATTTTTGCTACAAAATTTCAAACAACTTAGTGAACAGAACAAACAACAGAATGAAAATCTTAAACAACACTTTGATGAAAAACAAGACAAACTTAGTGAACAGGTCAAACAACAGAACGAAAAACAAGACAAGCTAAATGAAAAATTAGACAACAATTCCAGGCAGCTTAGTGAACAGATTAGAGCCGTTGCCACGCAGTGTCATGACACTAAGGAACAGTTACGCGAGGAAATTGAGGCTTGTTCAAGAAAAAGTAGCGAAGAAATTAGGTCTGTTGCTCATGAATTAAGAGAAATGCAAACAGCCACAACAGAAACACTTAGAGCGGAAATTAGTACAGTCGCTAAACAATGCTCGGAAAAGGCTACACAATTACGCGACGAATTTAAAGCAATGACAACAGAACTTTCGCGCACAATGGATGAAAAGATTGACGCGAAATTCGACCAACAGAATACACAAATTAACGAACGTCTTAGTCTTCACATACAGAACAGTGATACGCGTTTCCGCAAATTTATTGATGATCAAAATAAAGTCAAACGTCAAGTCATGGAAACGATCACTGCACAGAGACAAGAAGACAAACGTAAGATGTTTGCGAAAGCAAAAACATACGTAGACAACAATATTGCTACAATGTCCGATAAAATTAATACCATCGAACAGTTGAACGCGGAATTACGCGATGAAATTTCTGATCTTAAATCAAAAACAGATACACATACAGCAGATATTCAGACAGTGACAGACAGATTTGAAGAATTAGAAATAACACAGGATTCCGATGTCGTCAAAGCTGACGTTAAAAAACTGAACGAAATTACACGTAAGTTGCAAAAACAGATTAATGCGTCCGATTCTAAAAACGATGATCAGGCAAAAATACTGACTGAAAAATATGATGAATTGGCCAGTCGTATTGATGCTATTGAAAGTACTAATGACAGCAAATCAGACGACATTTCACCGGTTTCATTTAGTCAAACAACTGAATTTCAAAATTTACAGCAAACAATTAATGAAATCGATTCGTCTAATAACACGTTGCGTAGAAAACTGTCAAGTTTACAGCAGGAAGTAACAGAGATGAAAAATATTTCGGTTAATAACGCATCACAGCAGACGCCACTTTGCGAACATTTGTCAGATTCGCGCAACGCGTGTAATTTGGGTAATCTACAAAGAGCACCAGACTTTGATTCCGAACAATCACAGTTCAACAGATTCTCTTACAACCATGAACCTGTTCCATCACACAGAGACGATAATTTCGATTACAAACATTTTCTGTCAGTAAGAAAATTTAAAGTGTTTAAGAATGACAGAACACAGATTCACCCACTGGATTGGATTCAACAGTTTAGCTTTGCTTTTCCACCGACTTGGCCCGTTACGCATAAACTTGAATTTATTTGCAGTTTTTTGGAAGGCGAACCGGCAACTCGTATGAGACCGATCGCGAGACAGTGTTACTCGGTAGAGGAATTTCGGAATGCTTTTCTGTCAGCGTATTGGTCGAAGACGACACAGCGCGGAATTAAAGATCAACTAATTAGCTTACCGAACTATGAGAACTCACACTTTCCCAGTGTCACGCAATTTTTTGAGCACATGGTGCAACAAAACCAGTACCTTAGTGAACCCTATAGTGAATCTGCACTTATTCAATTATGTATCTCTAAATTACCACGATCATTAAGAGTGTCACTTCTAACGGGTCAGCAAAAAGAAAACATTTCGGCATTCAGAGATCTGCTGCAGCTTTTAGAAGTGCAACAATCTGATTATTCTTTTGTAAACAAAAATTTTTCATATAATAATCAAGGTCAACAAACTTACAGTAATTATGATCAACCACGTAATTTCAATAGTAGAAGTAATAGGCGTTTTAGGAATGACAACCGACCGAACTTTAATAACAGACAAGATTCTAATTATCGGTGTCGTCAAAATTATGAGCAACAGGAACCACATTTTAGTAACAATAGACTTTTTCCACCACAACTGCATGAAAGTCAGCCGGTTAGCATACCTAACCAACAATGGAATGCACAAGGTCAACCAGGTTTTAATGCTTCGCCGCGTGCACGTATAGTCCAAGGTACAACAAACAGTAACGCACGGCAGCAAAGAAACAACTACGTACAGAAAACACAATACTTCAATTCCTATCGCAGTGCACCGTATAGGAATGAATATTACGACATACGTAGAAATAATGAGGACAATTTTCAGCGTACGTTTAACAACAGTCGGTCGTACCAACAGCAAAATGATCAGCAACAACATATTCTAGTAAATGAACCCGACAGTAGGTATCATCCGGAGCGTAACACGTCTGGAAGAAGTAATAGAACTGTTCAAATAGTAGAAATGCCACGGAATCCTCCTGATAATAGTAACACGTCAGATAGAATTTGACTAGATACTGTAAAGATCGCATCTTCCAATAACACCCGCACTACTTTTGACACGCAAAACGTTGTTCACGAAAATGTAATTACTTTTGACGATATCAGAGACACACTTTTGCAGGAAAGACCAGTTGTTCAGAAAACTATTTCACATCCTGTCATCGAAATTAAAATTGGTTCATCGAAATTTTCGGCAGTAATTGATTCTGGCTCACCTATGTCAGTCATTAATGAGGAAACTTTTAACGAGTGTAACAAAGAGAATACGTATCCTACATTACCTTTAGGCAAAACGAAAGTGAAAGGAGCAGTATCGAGTAAAGGAGTGGATGTAAAATTACAGACGCATTTATCATTTTGTATTGGGGGTCATACTTTTCACTAAAATTTTTGGATTGTTCCCTTATTGACAACAGACGTTATTTTAGGTACTAATTTTCTCATACAACACGACGCAGTGGTCGATTTTCAAAATTCTTATTTAATGTTGAAGAATGAAAATGTGCAATTGGCTTTAGAATTTCAGCACTCATTATCTGCGGAAGAACAAGCAATTAACCGCACAGAGGTCATTTCCGCAACACGTAACATAGATTATAATTCCGCATTGTTCACAGACACGTACGTACATAACTATAACACTCCAGACGAAACTGACTACGACGTAATGCAGATGATTTCCGATAAGGTTAAGCAAAGCAGTGCAAATACAGACGATGAACGAACGCAATTACACAAAATTCTTTTACAGCAAGCTCCAGTTTTCGACAACATTCCTGGTACTATGTCCGGATTTATGTACGAATTTCAAGTCAAACAGCACGACACATTTAAAGCAAAGCATTATCCTATCCCGTATATTCACAGAGAACAGGTTAAAAAAGAGTTGCAGGATATGCTCGACGAAGGAATTATAGAACCGGCAGTTAGTCCGTACATAAACCCGCTGCATATTGTTAAGAAAAAAGATGGCTCACTTCGCCTCGTACTTGATTCACGTCACATTAATGACATTATTATTAATGAAACAGATCGACCACAGACATTAGAGGAACTTCTACAGAAATTTCACGGTACAGCTATTTATTCTACATTAGATTTGAAGTCGGGATTTTGGCAAATTCAACTTCATCCAAATTGCAGAAAATATACAGCTTTTCTCTGTTTTGGTGACTGTTATCAATTTTGTAAATTACCATTCGGTTTAACCATTTCTTCTGCAGCTTTTATTCGCGGTTTGAACACAATACTTCCGACAGAACTTAAAGACAGAATTACGACGTACGTAGACGACATTCTTATCGCAGAAGCTAACTGGTCCGAACATAATATGATTTTAGAACGACTGTTGCAAACTTTTCATGCACAAGGACTTACAGTGAATCTCAGTAAATCGCATTTTGGTAAAACTTCTATAAAATTTCTTGGACACGTAATTTCAGCAGAAGGCATTGCGCCTGATCCAGAAAAACTTCAAGCTCTACGTGACATTACTGTTCCTACGACGAAGAAACAATTACGCAGTTTTTTGGGATTAATTAACTTTTTTCGCAAATTTATTCATCATTCTGCTTTAGATACACCTAGATTATGCCAATTAACAGGTAAAAACACTATTTGGTCATGGGATAAGCAAGCACACACTGAATTCGTGAACCTGAAACACGCTTTGTTGAATGCTCCACTTTTATCGCACCCAGATCTTACTAGAAATTTTTCCATTGCCACCGACAGTTCCAACACCGCTTTAGGCGTACATATTTTTCAGGAAATTGAAGAAGATGGTTCAACAGTAATTAAGAACATCGCATTTGCAAGTCGCATTCTGTCACCTGCTGAACGAAATTATTCCGTTACAGAATTGGAAACGTTATGTGTTGTATGGGCTTTTACGAGATTTCGGCACTTTCTTTATGGCAGACAAACCACCGTATACACAGACCACAGAGCGATACAATTCTTACTTTCAGCTAAATTCACTCACGACAGATTAAGCAGATGGAAACTTTATTTACAGGAATTTAATTTTACGATTGTTCACATTCCCGGCACACAAAATGTTATAGCAGACGCACTTTCGCGTTCTCTCAGCAACAATGAGCAAGACATAGCAACCAACTTGTGCAAAGCAAATTTCAGCGTTATGTACATTCAGCAAGTAGCATTTGAAAATTTTATTTCCTCGTCATTACAGGATATAGCAAAAGAGCAAAGTAAAGACAATGTGTGGAAAGAAATTAAACACCTTTGGCAAGATAAGAATAATGTTATGATTAGAAACCACTACACTGTACGCAATGACATTCTGTTTCGCCGCTCTCATCCTGACAGCAACAATTGGTTATTATGCATTCCTGACGAACTTGTTAACAAATTAATCTGGTACACTCATTTAAGTTATGCACATTACGGAGCTAGAAAATGTTTTCTTATACTGAGACAGAACTGTTATTTTACAAATATGGAAAAACGTATACGACGAGTTTTAGCGTCATGTAAAATTTGCCAGAAAGCTAAGTCTGACACAACTTCACACATTCCTCCATTATATCCCATTATACCAGTTAAATTAAGACATATGGCCGCAGTAGACATTTTTGGTCCAATTCCGAGAACTAATAGAGGTTTTTGCTACATCTTTGTCGCTGTTGAACTCACTTCAAAATTTGTTACCTTCACTCCGTTACGGAAAGCTACCGCTAAAACTGTTTCGAAAGCATTTGTAAAACATTTTCTATTTCATGTAGGGCATGTGAAGAAAGTAATTTCTGACAATGGATCACAATTTCGTTCTGCTATATGGACACGCATGTTACGAGCTAGAAACATTTCTCCGATTTATATATCCAAGTACCACGCTTCTTCGAACCCTTGTGAACGATTAATGAAAGAAATTGGTAAACTGTGTAGAATATACTGCCACAAAAGACATGTTAATTGGGACACACACATACACTCATTCCAAGATGTAATTAATTCCATTCCAAATGAATCCACTATGACATCTCCGTCTGTAATACTGAAAAACGTTAAACCACCAAACAAAATTAAAGAATTAGTAACATTTCCTACATCTCGTCGATTACGACACCACGAAATAATTGACATTGCGCTGAACAACATCAAACGTGCCGCAGAGCGCCGGAGAAGACAGCAAAAACAGGTTTGTAGACGCCGAGACTTTCACGTTGGACAGAAGATATTAGTACGTACACACTATTTATCCAGCAAATTAAAAGGTAAGTGCAGTAAATTTGAACTTCTGTACGCAGGTCCATATCGGATTCGCAGCATTCCTCACCCTAATGTTGTACACGTCGAAACTTTGAGAACCAGAAAATCGAAAGGAAACCACCACTTATCCAACATAAAACCGTTTATTGAGTGAACATACTTTACGATTTATCACGCCGTAATGCTATTTGCTAATTTTTATGAACATTTCTACAATTATATTCACATGACTACTTATTGATGATTATCGTATTTTTTTTTTTCTTGGCAAGTGCCCGGCAAGGTAAGGTTAGCAGGTCGCTCTTCTTGTCGTTACACATCAGACCGTGCACATTTTTTCAGATGAACTTACACATTTTATGACCACTTATGCAATTATAATTATATGACTAATTACTGATGATGACTATCGTATTTTTTCTTGGCAAGTGCCCGGCAAGGTAAGGTTAGCAGGTCGCTCTTCTTGTCGTTACACATCAGACCGTGCATATTTTTTCAGATGAACTTACACATTTTATGACCACTTATGCAATTATAATTATATGACTAATTACTGATGATGACTATCGTATTTTTTCTTGGCAAGTGCCCGGCAAGGTAAGGTTAACAGGTCGCTTTTCTTGTCGTTACACATCAGACCGTGCACATTTTTCATTTTTTTTGTGTGTATAACTGTTTTTCTATTTTGTTTGTATGCACTGTGAACTAGTTAAGGTATAACACACACCATTTGACTTTGACATTTTGCCCTATGATATCTCAACATCGTGACTGTTTTACATTTTCCTTTTTGCTGCTACATTATGATATTCTCTGTACACTTTTTGCCTTTAAACACTGTCTATGCTTTTGACATATTACGTTTTCTGTCATGTTATGCTGTATGCTTAATTTTGTCACCATTAACCAGTTATTATTTAATGGGTATATGATTTAAATGCAGGACATTAATCTTTGTTCATCAATTTCAGAAAGAAATGATGCGTAAAGGAAATAAATTGAACAGAAATGGGAATTTCACCTACGGAATAAACGAAAGAAGATGCAATAACCTTATGAGGAAGAGTAAATGGATTAGGATTAACAAGCATTAACAAGAATATACTATACACATCACAGAATAGCAGTCTTAACTAATTTTTTCTTTCAGAATACGAAGCGATTGATGCAAGCTGTCAGACAGAACTACACATCTTAGTTTTAAGTGATGTAATATGCTAGGTATAAGGAATAGTTATGTGATGAATAATGAAGTGATTTTTTTTGCAGATGATAATGAATGCTGATGATCAATAATGATGAAGAATATAATAATATGGATAATGAAGTTTTTCTTTACAGATGAGGATAATGTTGAAGTTATGTATTTATGCTATGTAGTTATTTAAGTATTTGTTGCAGTTTGCTTTGACAGCAGGTGTTATATTGCATAGTAGGATGACTGAAGATTTTGGAAAGGACAGCTATGGAACACATTTTTTATACACATTTCACTACCTGTTAATTCGAAGTTCACTACTTTTCAGCATAGTCTGCGTTTCTTCTTTCAGCTCAATAATCCATTTTGTATTTTTCTTTCAGGAGAAGCTTTTTATGATACTTACTAAACTTGTTACCTATTATACCTGTTCTAGTACTTGCATTTTTTTTACCCACTTGTGTCTATCATTTATAAATGTGATAACCTTGCTACAGCTGACTCATGACGAATGACGTTACACAATCTTTTCATTTATAGGAACAACCTAGAAGCAATTTTTTTTCTTATTTCTTCTTGCTTTCTCTTATAATTACCCAAAGCAATGCATTGCTAGCAGAAAAAACAAAATGTATTAACAGTCCCAGATAATGTCACTAGTTTATGATAATTCTGAATAATACTGATCAGCTCTGAATAGTATGTCACTTGAATAATGATTTCTTAATGATACCAAAACATAATTGCCACTATCTATGGTAATGAGAGTACTTATTATGCCCATGCTTATTAATGCTATTAACTGATTTTTTTAATAATGATTTCTTAATGATATGAATAATACTGAATGATGACTAATGTTTTATACTATTCAATACTTGCTGGCCACTGAGTGCCCATAATTAATGTAATTACTTATAATGCCCATGCTTATTAATGCTATGATTGTAATTAACTGATTTTTTAATAATGATTTCTTAATGATACGAATAATACTGAATGATGACTAATGTTTTATACTATTCAATACTTGCTGGCCACTGAGTGCCCATAATTAATGTAATTACTTATAATGCCCATGCTTATTAATGCTATGACTGTAATTAACTGATTTTTTAATAATGATTTCTTAATGATATGAATAATACTGAATGATGACTAATGTTTTATACTATTCAATACTTGCTGGCCACTGAGTGCCTATAATTAAGACTTTTTATGAACATGTTCTGTAATATTAAAATACATGGTACAGAAATGTTCAATGACTAGAGTATGGATACCGCAAACTACTTATGTAATCACTAATCAAGACTTGTGTGTTAGTTAATGTCCTTCACCTTCTGACCTAGCTGCCTGAAGTTATTGTAACGTCCATTTGTCTTGTCCGTCCTCATTATCATGGAGCACTATATTTGGTTTTTGCACTAATTCTACGTTGGTGTGCCTCTTAAGAGCGTGGTGTTGACACGACATGCTGTCCACCACCGTGACCGATGAAGACGTTATTATGGTCCCACTGTTTGGTGTGCCTGGTGTGCTGCCAAATGATAGCATGGAATATTACTACGACGTTTCAGTGTCTTGATACGCTGATAAATACTTCTGGGAACGGAACTGCAGATTGTATCACTTAGTGTTGTGACCCTGTGGAAAGATATGGACTTTCAGTGCAGCTGTGTGCAAACTAAAGTTCTACAACCATGATGCAATCCTTTCCTTTCCTATCCTAATAGTGAAAATCATTTTTAACTAACACCATTTATGTTCATGGCCTATACATTTTTTTTTTCGATTTGTGGAACTCCAGTGCGAGTACACTTATGTCACCTGTCGACATGATATTTTTGCCATTATACTAAAGACATTTTTCGATTTGTTCTGAAGTGCAGTATGTGTGCACTCTTGTCATCTATATTGTATATACTTTTTGTGATTTGATGATTTTTCTACCCTTGCGTTTATTTGTTATAAAAATGTTCAAAAATTTTTCTGTGCATGTGCACTTATGTGAATATGTTTTCAACTGAACTTCAGTGCCTGTGCACTCTTCTCAATTTTCGATATGATTTGTGTTCATTCTCGTTGTATATACATTTCGTCTTTTGCTGATATGTTCTCCACTGCAGTGCATGTGCACTCATGTCCCTTGTCAACATGATTTTGTTCAAAAAATGCTACAGAATCTTACAGTGCGTGTGCACTTTGTTATTTGTCAAATAATTTGTATATACATTTTTCTGATTTGCTGATACGCTCTCTACTCATTGTACTTATATTTTGTCTTGTCTGTAATGTTTTGTAATCGGTGCATGCGCACAACATTTAATTCGTGTATTACATCCAAATATTTTGTAAATGTTAATTAATTAAAAGAAAAATTTGTTACGATGGCAAGTCCAAATGACTCACCATCGCTGCCAAATTTTTGCCCCCCCAGTGGAGGGTTATGAAACGCGTACGTTTCATAGGCAGCGATGGCGAGCCATGACAATCTCTGACCAGAGGCAGTAGTAGCGAGCTGTAGTCTGTCGAGCGCAGTGCAGTACAGTAGTCTGTTGGGAGCAGTAGCCGAATTATGTAGCGGAGAGCAGTCTGTCAGTAGTTGTGTGTGAGCAGTCGGCGGGCGTCGGCACCGCAATGGTCGAGATTCAGGACAAGGTATATTATTAAGCAGCTTTGCGATCAGCTAATAATGTTAATTAAGTGTAATTTCTGTAAGAATCGCCCCCAATAATAATTTTTAGTTAAAAGCAATTTTTTAACAAAGAATCATTTGATTTCCTTCCATTTCCTTTAAACAAAAAAAAAATTCAATTAACTTCGAAAAAATTTAGTTATTGCGATGCATCTGCTGCAAGCTGTGGCGCAGAATAAGAGCAGAATTTTGACATGCAGTTTTACTAAGGTAAGAAATTAATTCTGATTTTTGCACAGGGCCAAAGACCGACATTTCGGTTTAATTGACTTTTGATTAACACTGTACTTTCATTGTCATGGGATCATGTTTCATTATTTTATGGGAGCTAATACTTGGGTCAGATTGCTAATTTTTGTTTAATTGTCTTTGTGATTAATATTTTTTGGGAAAGCTTACACTTAGCTCTGGCTCCCATTTACTAATAAATATAGTCATTTGAAATTTTCCGTGGGGAGGTTACACTGTTTCCTGTGCAAAAAATCGGTAAAGTGTCACTAGGAAGTTCTATACCACGTAAGTGGGGCAGTAAATTTATTGAACCATGTGCAGTTCGTCTCGTTCTCTTGGTCGGCCTTATCTTTTGATAGACGGCTTGGAGTGATTTCCATAGACGTTTTATGTTCTCCCAATGTACAGATTGATCATTAGAGGACACGAATTCCAATGATTGTTTCACAAAATCCTGATCAGAAACCCCCGTTGTTGAATGCCTTATAAAACTTCCAGCCGTCTGTAATTACTCTCGTTACAGGTAGGATGAAGTTCTTAGAATAGGTAGTAAAGCTCCTCTTGTCCAGGAATAAACTTTCACAACGAATTATTTCTTCGATTCCCTCTCAGTACCTCCAGATAACCAAATCTAATCACATTCGTTCTTTAAAGATAGTCCTTTACTGTACTTCCGGGTAGTTAGGTGTGACTCATAGATTCCCACAGCTTTTTTACGATCGCCTATACGGACGCTATCATTGGTTACATTTACGCAGCACCCTTCGCAGCAAAATCCATAGCAGTTACACATAGTTTCTGCAGATATGTCTGTTTCCGATAATGTTTTCTTCAGTATGTAGTCCTTAACCCAGCGAGATACCAAGGTTGAATTGTCTGTCAGCAGTAGCCGAACCTCGTATTTTTCTTATACTGCTTCTTTTCCGGCATTTTGTACAGTATTGGAATTCCGAATCAGTACTTTTGGTACCGACGTTCACACTTGTCTGCACCTTGCAGTCAACGCAAATACTCTGGTCCCGATTTGGCACCAAATGGTACTCCCAACAGAGGTCTAAGCTACTGTGAATGGTACTTAATCTGGGAATGAAGCCACTCCATGTAAGACTAGCACTATTGAAAGCACTACTCCCTTCACTCATCTCTATTACACCAGCACTAGTATACCTTGACATGTAAACTAAGCTCTGTCGGGAGCTGTCGCAAAATTGTATCATTGTTGTTATTATGGTCTTCAGGCTAAAAACTGCTTTGAAGCAGCTCTCCATGCTACTCTATCTCGTACAAATCTCTTCATCTCAGAGTAACTACAGCAACGTACATCCTTCTGAATCTGCTTAGTGTATTCATCTCTTGGTCTCCCTCTACGATTTTTACCCTCCATGCTACCCTCCAGTACTAAATTGGTGATCCCTTGAGGCCTCAGAACATGCCCTACCAACCCATCCCTTCTTCTAGTCAAGTTGTGATACAAATTCCTCTTCTCCCCATTCTATTAACTACCTCCTCATCGCTTACTTGTTCTACCCAGCTAATCTTCAACATTCTCCTGTAACACCACATTTAAACAGCTTCTATTCTCTTCTTGTCATAACTGTTTATCGTCTAGTTTCACTTCTATACATGGCTACATTCCAAGCAAATACTTTAAGAAAAGATTTCCTGGTACAAAAATCTATACTCGACGTTAGCAAATTTCTGTTCTTAAAAAATGCTTTTCTTGCCATCGCCAGTCTACATTTTACGTATATCCTCCCTGCTTTGGCCATCATCAGTTGCATTGGTCCCAAATAGCAAAACTCGTCTACTACTTTAAGTGTCTCATTTCCTAACCTAATTCCTTCGGCATCAATTGATTTAAATCGCGTAAATTCCATTATACTCGTTTTGCTCTTGTTGATGTTCATCTTATTCCTCCTTTCAAGACACTGTCCATTCCGTTCAACTACTCTTCAAACTCCTTTGCTGTTTCTGACAGAATTACAATGTCATCGGCAGACTTCAAAGTTTTTGTTTCTTCTCTTGGGATTTTAATTTCTACTCCAAATTTTTGTTCTGTTTTCTTTACCGCTTGTTCAATATACAGATTTAACAACATCTGGGGTAGGCTACAACTCTGTCTCGTTATCTTCTCAAACACTGCTTTCCTTTCGAGCCCTCAAGTCTTATAACTACCATCTGGTTTCTGCAAAAATTGCGAACAACCCTTCGCTCACTGTATTTTTACTCTGGCACCACCAGAATATGAAAGGGAGTATTTCAGTCAACACTGTCCAAAGCTTCCTCTAAGTCTACAAATTCTATAAACATAGGTTTGCCTTTCCCTAACCTACGTTCTAAGATGAGTCATAGGGTCAGTATTGTCTTTCGTACTCCTACCGTTAATATATCTTTGCCCCCCATAACGTGGCTTTCCTCAAAATCGATACCTGGCTTCTTGACAGTCACACCTTCGAAGTATATACTTGCAAGCGTTCATGCAAGTTACACCTTTTTCTTAGTGTAACTCAGAGCGCTTGCTCTGAATGAGAGATTAATCTCACAATAATTGTTACAGTTAAGACTATAAATGTAATAGTACGTGGTAGCCTATAGCCTGCGACGTAGTTTCTTGCTCTCTGGGCTCAAAGAAAGGGAAACTTGGTATCCAGAGGTATAGTGCAATAGCTGCGTTCGCTGCCAGCTTCGATATAAAGGGGATAGGCAAAATGATGTGAACACCTGAATTTACTTGGGAATGGTTTATTAAGGGAGTTGTAACCCCATTTGCCCGTAATACAGCTGCGATTCTTCTTGAAGTACTGGCATGTTATGATTGTATAGTCTTCAGTGGAATGTTATGCCACTCATTGATTAGAATCTCTTCTAACTCCTGTAGCGACGAGGGACGCGCAAATCTGCCCCGGTGTCTGCGCTCCAAGGCGGCCCACAAGGGTTCGATAATGTTAAAGTCCGTGGACTGTGCTGGCCAGGGAAGACGCTGCAGTTCACCTGCATGCTTCTCATACCACGATTGTACTATCCTGGCTGTGTGAATGGGTGCATTATCGTCCTGAAATATGTTGGGGAACAATCGTGGGGGGCACCTGACCACCTAATATAATGGTTATAACACGGTCTTTGAGAGTAATGATGGACCAGCAGAATACCGTGACATGGCTGCCCACACCGTCAAACTTCCACCTCCATGCCTAACCGTCGGAATCAAGAAATCAGGATAATAGGCTTCTTTAGGCGTTCTCCAGAGATGAACACGGCCCGATAATGGAAATAAAGAAAACGGTGAATCGTCGAACCGTATGACGTATTTTCACGGATCAGCCGCTCAAAAAAATAGTTCAAATGGCTCTGAGCACTATGGGACTTAACATCTGTGGTCATCAGTCCCCTAGAACTTAGAACTACTTAAACCTAACTAACCTAAGGACATCACACACACCCATGCCCGAGGCAGGATTCGAACCTGCGACCGTAGCAGTCGCGCAGTTCCGGACTGAGCGCCTGGAACCGCGAGACCACCGCGGCCGGCATCTGCCGCCCAGGATTTATGCTCCTGACACCATGGTTTACGCTTCTTTGTGTTGGTTGTCGTCACTACTGGTTTCGGTATAGCAGTTCATCCATAGATATTCGCTGGAGTTCTCGGCGGACAGTGTCGATTGATACGGGTGTCGAAGATGGCTACAGAGCCCTGCAATCACTTTACTCGCTGTAGTTTTGTGTTGTTGTGACACAATTCCCGTTAGCAATGACGATCTCTCCCATTTAGTTTTGATTTGCGCCCACTATTACGTTTACACGAGGATGTCTTTGGATGTTTCGTTAGGCTGTCATGAATTTTGAAACAGTTTCTCTTGAAAAATTTAGTAAGTTAGCTCTCTTGGTTACTGATGTTCCAGCTAATCGGGTCCCCACAATCCGCCCTCTTTGGAACACTGTTAGGTCTTTCATTGCACGTCGACCTCGGCCTCTGAATGCAATTACGAAGTGTGCACTATTCGTAAATAATCTACACTGATACCTAGTCCATATTGAATAGCACAGTCAAGCGCAACACTTGCCTTACCTGCTTTGTTGATCGTCAAACACAACCGTCCCAGCACCACCACTGTGCACATTATTTTGCCTATCCCCTGTATGTGACGGTAAGCGGAGGTCGTCTCGTTGAGAATGCGCATACAGTAGAGTCGGCGAAAGAACATTACTAACAACTGGCAGCGCTTTTGCCTGCATTCAGATGCGAAGCACAGACGACTCTAAGCGAAAACAATAGTCGACTATATAGCAACGACAACGCTGAGGCGTTGCTATAGAGATGTAAATAAAATAGCGTCAAGTGACTGGTTGAAGCAGAAGCGCGAAGAAGCTATGCAAAGCCTAAAGTAACAGTCAGGGACCTTTTTTCGCAGACTGTACCAGAGCGTTTCACGAAGACAGGTCACTCGTGGCATGGTAAGTTACAATAACGTCTACTAAAAAGTGCTTATGGATTGCAGTAGCTCAACGAGGTGAGTCTCAGTGCCAGAAAGTCACTGGTAATCAAAAATACTCCTGTATAGCGTTAATCAGTCTGAGGAGACAGGCCAACAGCAAAGTACCGATAGCACCAGAGACGTTAAGGGTAATGGCTGCTTTGAATTGACCTTCGGGTGCGCTTTTTGAATTCCGTTTTTATAGCGCAGTTTTTTGTCATTTTAAGTTGACATGTGGAGAAATTGCGTTTGTAATCTCTGCTGTGTATGAGAGACAAAAAAGCACCACTTTTGTTTAATAAGGAATTATATTTGCTCGAGTTATCAGGCTATTTTCGATACGGTACTCTTTTTTTTAAAAAATTCGTGTTGTTAATCATAGTCCCCACATCAGCTACAGGGCTTTATTAGTACAATAGGTTCGTTTTCTTTCCGATAAATAGTTAAAGCCCTTCTTGGGATAACCGTTTAGATTCACTCATGATATACGCATATGTTAGTAATTTCGTACTACTATTTTCAATTTTGATGTGTTACTAAAGAATGTTTTTCGACATTACCTATGATTTATTTACGATTAACTTTTAGTTCGTAATATGTATTGTGGTCCTCACAACATCTATCGGTTTTTTCTGGAAATTGATTTATTTTCTTTTTTATAAGTAGATAAAGCTGTACTTTTGTAATAACAGTTTCGATTTACTGCTCATACATACGTTTATTCCAAACTGCGTTGCACTCTCCACTTAAGCAATATATTTTTCGATACTAGCTGCAGTTTCTTTACAATATATATTTTTCTTTATTTCGTACTGTCTTGCGAGATGTCCATTCCTGCTGTAAAACATTTATGATACTCGATTCATTTATTTCCAAGAAATTTTTCTCTTATTTATATGTGACTGATCACAATCCTAGTAATTCGAACTGTTTTTTTTTTCAAAATGTAGTAAGTTATTGTAATCAAAACAGTGTGTGCATTATGTTTCAAAATGTCGGCAGTGATGTAGCATTACAGTCGCTAACACCGGCCGCTGCGGCCGAGCGGTTCTAGGCGCTTCAGTCTGGAACCGCGCGACCGCTATAGTCGCAGGTTCGAATCCTGCCTCGGGCATGGATGTGTGTGATGTCCTTAGGTTAGTTAGGATGAAAGTAGTTCTAAGTTCTAGGGGACTCATGACCTCAGATGTTAAGTACCATAGTGCTCAGAGCCATTTGAACCATTTTTGAACAGTCGCTAAGTGTTTACACGTCCGTCGCATGTTCACTACGTGACGGGTCAAAGCTGACAACTGGTACTGCAGCACCCTGTATACAGCGTTTTACGAAGACTGTTCATCCGTGGTAAGGTATGCAACATGGACTGAAAAGTACTGGAGGACCGCGGCGTCTCAGTGCGGTGCGATCCTGAGGCGGGAATTCACTGGTAATCACTCGCACCACGTGATACTCCGGCTTTGAGTTAATCAGTCTGAAGAGACATCCACCATTAGAGTCTTTCATGATTCGTCCTTTCAAGTCAGAACCACACGAAGGATGTAGACGACTTGGGAAAAGTAGCGAATATGCAACGTAACGTTGAAAGAGGCAAGCACACAGACATATAAGTAAACGCACATTAACAATATTCTATTAATAGTTCTTTGTAATTTAAGAGACAATTTTGCTACTTTTACTTCTAACTACAGACACTCTAGGTGTAGTGAATTGTCTTTTAAATGCTGGGATATCGGTCAATGTAATTGATTTCATAATGTTAATTTCAGTTTGTGATTTCGTTAATTTAAATGCAGTCAGTCATTAAAAGAAGGTTCTTGCATTATGCCATGTTACTCGTGAGCGTACAGTCACATTACCAGGAGATATTTGGCGCTAAGGGAAGACAGGGAGTGGCAGCTTGCCATCTATTCGCTTTAAGAAGCTCAGGCGGCTGCTCCTCAGAGTGAAAGATGCTGAGTAGAGGGTGCCCAAAATGTACTTCTCAATTTTGGGAATGAATAAAAACAAAAGTCGGAGGTACGTGCAAATTCTTTTTATTGAAACAGTAAAAAAAATGCCATACACAGTAACAGTTTACATCAACGGATATTGATCAACACATCACTCAAATGGCTGCCGCCATTGTCGATGCAATGATTGAGACTCTCTCTGAAGGTTTACATGAATCTGCCGGTCACCTCACGTGGAATAGCAGTGAACACCTTCGTTATTGCTTCTTTGAGATTTTCCAAGGTATTGGAGCAATACTGAAACATCTTGGATTTTAGTTACCCCACCCGCCCCCTCCCCCCTCCCACCAGAAAAAGTCGCAGGGTATGAGGTAGGGTGAGCTAGGAGATCGATCACCTGATATCAACTTCGTAAGGAAACAATGTGTCCAGGAAATGATTTCAACTGGACAACGAGGTGTGCAGGATTTTGCACCATACTGCTGAAACTGAACGTGTTCTGCCCCGTGTTCATTAATTTGGTCGGGGAAAGCTAAGCTACATGAACAATAACGATCACTGTTTACTGTAACTGTCACACCGCTTCAAAAAACGTAAAGACCGAACACCGCAATCTGATAAACTGAACACAAAGCCGATACTATCGGGCTATGAAGTAGGCATTGGTGAAGCTATCAGCGGTAGTTTTGAGTGGAGGATCTGAAAATTCATTTATTTAGTGACGAAAATTTGCTCCACCTATCAAGAGGATGACAGATGTGCATGGCACGTTTCGAAGAATGTCTTGGCACGACCTCGTACGGCTTTCAAACTCTCTCAATTCCTCAGCCACCACAATCTTACAGGAAAACGTATCGGTGCAGAATTCTGTGAACACTCGGTCTAATAAGTGTAGAGTCATCGCGCGTTTTCGTGTTGAGCCCTGTGGATACTGCCGAATGAAATGGATTTTCTAAAGCCACATGAACGGTCCAGTTATTGTGCGGGCAAGGGCGGCCAAGACATTCCCTTTGCAAAGCAGAACTTGTTTCTCCTCAATTCCGACTCCATATGTAAATAGTTTTCTCATCCGGAACAGGGTCATGTCGGCCAAGCGCAAAGTGGAAGCGGAACTATGGCTGTGTCGCTATCGGCGATCCGCCAATTTCCATAAACCCCTCGGCTACGTACGCACGATGCTCACCAGAGCAAGCCTTGGCTAACACTGGCAGTGGCGCACTTTCGCTTATCTGTGTGGTTTCAAATCGTGGGGTTCTTTTAACTGCGCTCTGTAGCTTCTCTGCGAGCACACCCCTTCTGAAGGACGAGGTAATTCTGCGTCCGGAAGTAATGCTCCTTATGTACACTCCTGGAAATTGAAATAAGAACACCGTGAATTCATTGTCCCAGGAAGGGGAAACTTTATTGACACATTCCTGGGGTCAGATACATCACATGATCACACTGACAGAACCACAGCCACATAGACACAGGCAACAGAGCATGCACAATGTCGGCACTAGTACAGTGTATATCCACCTTTCGCAGCAATGCAGGCTGCTATTCTCCCATGGAGACGATCGTAGAGATGCTGGATGTAGTCCTGTGGAACGGCTTGCCATGCCATTTCCACCTGGCGCCTCAGTTGGACAAGCGTTCGTGCTGGACGTGCAGACCGCGTGAGACGACGCTTCATCCAGTCCCAAACATGCTCAATGGGGGACAGATCCGGAGATCTTGCTGGCCAGGGTAGTTGACTTACACCTTCTAGAGCACGTTGGGTGGCACGGGATACATGCGGACGTGCATTGTCCTGTTGGAACAGCAAGTTCCCTTGCCGGTCTAGGAATGGTAGAACGATGGGTTCGATGACGGTTTGGATGTACCGTGCACTATTCAGTGTCCCCTCGACGATTACCAGTGGTGTACGGCCAGTGTAGGAGATCGCTCCCCACACCATGATGCCGGGTGTTGGCCCTGTGTGCCTCGGTCGTATGCAGTCCTGATTGTGGCGCTCACCTGCACGGCGCCAAACACGCATACGACCATCATTGGCACCAAGGCAGAAGCGACTCTCATCGCTGAAGACGACACGTCTCCATTCGTCCCTCCATTCACGCCTGTCGCGACACCACTGGAGGCGGGCTGCACGATGTTGGGGCGTGAGCGGAAGACGGCCTAACGGTGTGCGGGACCGTAGCCCAGCTTCATGGAGACGGTTGCGAATGGTCCTCGCCGATACCCCAGGAGCAACAGTGTCCCTAATTTGCTGGGAAGTGGCGGTGCGGTCCCCTACGGCACTGCGTAGGATCCTACGGTCTTGGCGTGCATCCGTGCGTCGCTGCGGTCCGGTCCCACGTCGACGGGCACGTGCAGCTTCCGCCGACCACTGGCGACAACATCGATGTACTGTGGAGACCTCACGCCCCACGTGTTGAGCAATTCGGCGGTACGTCCACCCGGCCTCCCGCATGCCCACTATACGCCCTCGCTCAAAGTCCGTCAACTGCACATACGGTTCACGTCCACGCTGTCGCGGCATGCTACCAGTGTTAAAGACTGCGATGGAGCTCCGTATGCCACGGCAAACTGGCTGACACTGACGGCGGCGGTGCACAAATGCTGCGCAGCTAGCGCCATTCGACGGCCAACACCGCGGTTCCTGGTGTGTCCGCTGTGCCGTGCGTGTGATCATTGCTTGTACAGCCCTCTCGCAGTGTCCGGAGCAAGTATGGTGGGTCTGACACACCGGTGTCAATGTGTTCTTTTTTCCATTTCCAGGAGTGTACTTTCGTTAACACCTTGCAAAACGTAATATTGCCACTGAAATGGTCCTTACATTTCTGTGCCCGCTCGCTTCCGGCTGTTGCCTGACTCTATTCACGGTTATTACTGATTAAACACATTTTACAAAAGTTTGTGGAGCTTTCAAATCGTTGACGTATTTCCCAATAGCTCAGACTGTAACCAACAAATATGAATGACACCAATGTCGTCGTCTTTCCGCCACCCCCCACGATGCGTACAACGCGTTACATAAAAGATGTCACTGTACTGTCAGAGATACTTAATGTCTCAGTACGTAGCGTAGCTACAACAGCGTCTCGTGGATCAAAATTTAATTCAAAGGGCCACATCCTCCTGTCACATTCGATTTAATGCAGAATGTTTATAATCGGAACGACTGTATTGATGGAAGTTATCTGTCGGCTCGATTTCTCCTTTATATGTGACAGAAATTATCAATGTTGCACACATGTACACGTAACACTGAGTACAGTTAAATACAGAAATGCAAATGAATTCTGTAAGTACAACGAAATGTTCGTTGTTGAAAATAAATGTGTAGACAAGTATTTGAATTATATTTTTTGAGATGTTATGCATTGAGAATGTAATCGGCCATGGTTTTATGATTTATTTTTACAAGTGAGTGTAATGAAAGTCATTTAGATCGTTATAACAAAACGATAATTTGTTCGATATAGAAACAGCCAAAGTGGCAAGACACGTTTTATTTAACTGATAATTACAGTAAGGCCCAGAGCATACCTGGGTGTGAAACTTAACTGGAGTTAAATTAATTGTAGTAGTGATTACCATTGCAATCCAGGGAATGTTAATAGCACTTCTGTATGAAGTCTTAACTTAATGTTGCTGTCAGCTAACTAAAATTCTTTGTTATATTCAAAGACTATGTAAAAGTAACTAAACTCTTCGAGAGCCCTGCAGTAGCGGAATAATTGTAACCTTATGCTGTACACTACCGTTGTGGCAAGAGAATGGTAAATGGAAGAGTACTTTGGCTCGTAAGGACACAGATGAAACATTATATATTTATCTGGGCATATTTACAGTATTTGTACTATACAGTAATTATACTGTCTATACATTCAAGTTCAGTCGAGAAAACACCGCAAAGAGCTCTGTAGGGTTTAAGTGCGTAAATAAATTCGAGAAAGGAAGCAATGTTACCTTTTACGTGTACGTAGATGTTTTAGAAGTTACTGGAATTTCCTGATAAATGAATCTACAACCTGATAATACAATAAAAGGGCGTTTAACTGCACGTCTTCTGTTTCAAAACCACAGCTATCAGAAATTTTGTTACCATTGAGTACGTTTTTTCTCTATGTGCTGAATTACTGATACTGCCCATCTCGTGATGGAAGTTCTCTGGAGCCGGCGCTCTGCCGTTCTCGATGATCGCTCCGCTGCTGAAACATGACTATTGTGATATCATTAGTTAGCTAAAGTAATATTTAAATTCAAATTAAATTCCACACCTTCTCCGGTATGAAACGGACACTGGTTTAGCATACTCAACAATGTGGCTGATACAGTCTGTATTTATATAACAAACCGTTGGCTCGTTATTTTAATCAAAATTAATAGATCAGAAACGCAGCTATCACACTGCTCAAAATACAGTTTTAAATAATACAGTCACAGTTCGGTCGACTCCCACTTGTAAATCCTTAGAACGGTCTGTTCTAAAATTTCTTGCTTGTGACTTATCTCTTCTCCGACGTCTTCAAAACTTATTGTTCTTTCGACACAATTTCCTAACAAAAAAAAACTTCATCCTCAAGTACAGTAATTTATGGCAACAATGGTACAGCAATTGTCTTCTAGAAACTTACAAGTTCGTCTCTTCCGTCCGGTTAAAGGAACAGTGTTCTCTATCTCATGGCATTGTCCTTACTATCCAAGCACCAAGTTCTTTCACCACAACCGAAACTGATCTTCCTTCCTTCCCCAAACTGATTAAATTTCTCGCAAAATTACCCCCCCCCCCCCCCCCGGTTCGTGTCCTAGTCCCCTTAGCGCACTTAGCTCCAATGGAGTCAATGCGGCGCCGTAACCACATTGGAAATATTTACTTATCTTGTTTAGAAAACTGCTATTTTGAAAATATATGAATTTCTCACTCTTATTCAATTGTATTCAATGGTGTATTGCTCCCTTTCATCTTTACAATATACCATACTTTTTTCAGAGCTTTTTGCACTATCACTTGCGTCTATATGACCTCAATCCAATTTCATTTAGTTTTCAATGTAACATTTATGAAAATAGGGCGATAGCTGTTACGTTGAGCAGCTGTAATGTACGTTTCCATTCGAGTTCATTAAAATGCTGCCAATACATCCCGTCCAAATTACTTGTGGTCTGTATGACGACAGTGGTATTCACAGAGAAATAAAAAAATCCTGGCAGTAGAAAGGTTGATACTGTCAAGTCTCGTCTTAAACTGATTCGCCCGTCGACTGTCACTTTCTCTCTTCCATGTTTTTGCTACAAGGATAAAAATAGAAGATGATTATGATTGAACTTTCGCTACTGGAGCCAGAGTAGACAGAAAACTACCATGAAGCACCAAAGAAACTGGTATAGGCAGGCGTATTCACATACAGAGATATGTAATCAGGCAGAATCGGCACTGCAGTCGTCAAGTGTCTGGAGCAGTTGTTAGATCGGTTACTGCTGCAACAATGGCAGGTTATTAAGATTTAAATAAGTTAAAATGTGGTGTCAGTCCTGGCACGAGCGATGGGACACAGTATCTCCGAGGTAGCGATGAAACGTGGATTTTCCCATAAGACCATTTCACGAGTGTACCGTGAATATCGGGAATCTCGTAAAAAATCAAATCTCCGACATCACTGCTGCCGGAAAAAGACCCTGCAAGAACGGGAGCAACGACGACTGAAAATAATCGTTCAACGAGACAGAACTGCAACCCTTCCTCATATTGCTGCAGATTTCAATGTTGGGCCTTCAACAAGTGTCAGCGTGCGAACCATGCAACGAAGCATCACCGATATTGGCTTTCAGAGCCGAAGGCCCACTAATCTACTGTTGATGACTTCACAGTACAAAGCCTTGGCCCACTAGTCTACCGTTGATGACTTCACAGTACAAAGCCTTACGCCTCGCCTGGGCCCGTCAACACCGACATTGGACTGTTGATGACTGGAAACATATAGCCTGGTCGGACGAGCCTCGTTTCAAATTGCATCGAGTGGATGGACATGCACGGGTATGGAGACAAACAAATGAATCTGTGGACCCTGCATGTCAGCAGGGGACTGTTTAAGCTGGTGGAGGCTCTGTAATGGCGTGGGGCGTGTGCAGTTGAAATGATATGGGACCCCTGATACGTCTCTAACAGGTGAAACGTACGTAAGCATATTGTATGATCACCTGCATCCGTTTATGTCCATTGTGCATTCCGACGGACCTGTGCAATTCCAGCAGGACAATGCGAGACCTCACACATCCAGAATTGCTTCAGGAACACTCTTCTGAGTTTCAACACTTCTGTTGGCTACCAAACTCCCCAAACAAGAACATCATTGAGCATACCTGGGATGCATTGCAACGTGCTGTTCAGAAGAGACCTGCACCTCCTCGTACTCTTACGATTTATAGACAGCCTGTACGATTCATGATGTCAGTTCCCTCCAGCAATACTTCAGACATTAGTCGAGTCCATGCCATGTCGTGTTGCGGCACTTCTGCGTGCTCACTAGGACCCTACCGATATTAGGCAGGTATACCACTTTCTTTGGTTCTTCAATGTATTTACCGTATGGGAATCCAACTTTATGTGAATGATATTCAGACTGTGCGTTGCAGGATTTACATTGTTACTAGTGTTAGTGTCCGAACATGCCGTTAGGCGTCAGTACTGGTACAGCTACAAACGTTCTACAGGCATCCGTGTGCATTAGAGTTGCAAACAGTCAACGTGGGTAAGGACGAAGTGGGTAGAGCTATAAGAAAGCAATAGTGCTGTTGCATGAAGTCACCGCAACATTGCGTTTCGGAAGTTCGAATTAAATGGCGATTTAGATTTGGGAATAGCTCCTGGGAGAGGCCGATGGCCATTAACGACTCAAATCCTTGAAGAATTTTTGTTGCCATGGCTGAGAATGCTGGACCTAACGTTACGATCTTGAATCAGTGCATGAGCTGTGTCACGAGAGCAGAACATTCCGTAGTCCACCGTACAGAGATGCTAAGAACAGTTGTGAAATCATAGCCGTACAAATTTCACGTTATTCACCAACTTTAGCTACGTGACGTAGACATGCGATGGGACTTTGATCAACCAAAGTCCTAGTTCCCCTGTCAGCACACTTTGCTCCCACTGGGATTATGAACACAAAATTTTGGGGATTGTCACCCCCAACCAAAGTCCAAGTCCAAGTTCCCCTGTCAGCACACTTTGCTCCCACTGGGATTATGAACACAAAATTTTGGGAATTGTCACCGCCAATCAAAGTCCAAGTCCAAGTTCCCCTGTCAGCACACTTTGCTCCCACTGGGATTATGAACACAAAATTTTGGGAATTGTCACCGCCAACCAAAGTCCGAGTTCGCCTGTCACATATTAGTATGAACAGTTAGTCCAAGTGATTTTATATGACTCACAGACTCAATGCAACTGTGAGAGACAGATTAACTCTGTTTCGTGATATTAAAACTCTGTGGGTATAATGTGCAACATTACGTGTACAGTGGACTACTTGCTTCTGATTTCGAATTGTGGAGGGTAGGGTGGCAGTGCAACAGCAATTAGCGGCATTGTTGAAAGCTGCCTCTTACAAGAGGATGATGTATCCTGAAATGTACATCTATAGAAAAATATAATTTCATGAATGGACAAGGTATGTTTAATTCTTTGGTTATTTTAATTTCTCCCTTGTCTGTAGGACGGAACATTATTAGGTGTGTCTTAACTTGTACGGAACTTTGTATTCTGGTAAATCAGTAGAGGCTGCACACAGTCGTTTATGATCTATTTTGAAAGATTAAATTTTGGATTTTCGTCGAAATTAGCACAAACTTGGACACTGATTTCCATACTGTGGAGTGAGTACGTCGTTGCACTCAAGACAGCTTCCTCACCGTGTACGATTGTGCCTCTGACTATTTTAAGAATTTTCAGAATGAAAGATTGCAGGTTCGAGTCCTGTCACAGTCATCGATTTAACTTCTCTCTCCATTTAACTGAAATTAAATTATTATGGCTGAATATTATCAAGGTACTTGAATGGAAACTTTTGGGCGAGAGAAGTCGCTTCCCCAACATTTCACCAGAATTACCTCCCACATTCCCGGGTATTAAATTAATTCCTAATTTAATTGTCAAGTTTATAAAACAGAATGATTGGAAGTTACACTTCATCATCACACTCGGTCTGCCTCTCGATGTCGAAATCAACACCTGGAATAAAATTTCAGTTGCCCTGCAGCGATTGTGGTCTCTGAAAATTGTTAAAATAGTCGCAGGCACAATCGTACCCCCTGGGGAAGCCGTCTTGGATGCTGCGACGTACTCACTCTGCAGCAAGGGAATCAGTGTCCAAGATGTGTATTAATTTCGATAAAAGTCCAAAATTTTATCTCTAAAAATAGAGCATAAACGACCATGGCGCAGGCTCTACTATTTTCCTAGGATACAAAATAGTCTACGAGTTACGGTACACCAAATAATGTTTCGAGCCACAGACGAGGGAGCAGTTACAATAACCACAGAATAAAACGTGACTTTTCGATTCATGAAATTATATTTTTCCTTAAAAAATCTTTGTAGCTACATTTCAGGATACATCATCGTCTTTTATTAGATGAAATGTTATCATAATTATTCAAATTACATTCAGAATTCAAAATAGCGTCTTACAACTGTGCCGCTAATTAGAGTTCCACTGCGATCCTACTCTCTGAAATTCTAAATCTGATGTAGGTTCACTGTAAACGAAATGTTCCGCATTATATCCACAGAGTTTTTGTATCACGAGTTAATGTCTCTCGCAGACGTAATGAGTCGGTCATGCAAATCACTTTCACTTACGCGGTTAGGAATAATCATTTGCCCCGCAAGAGTAATGAATTTACAGAATAAACGTGATACTACGGCACGTTAGCGGATGGAAATGAGCATTCCAATTGAGATTTTAGGAGCAGCAGCAGAACAACATCTAGTGCAGTTCCAGAGTGTCGCCGATGTGGATGTTCGTGACAATACGTACCGCTTGTAACCTGGAACGTAAACATGTTCGCCAATTACCCTTTCATTTGGAATATAAAATGTGTTTCTTTCAGTGGATTTCTCGTTATTACTCTTGCTCATATTCTTACAAATGTTTCCACAAAGTTTCATTGTCCTACAGTCACTCTTTTGTAACGGAGACCGTCTCAAGCAGCAAAAATTTAGTTATAACCACCGTGCATTTCCTGTCTGGCAGAAGTTCCTGGAACTCTGCAGACAATATGGCCTACACAGGCCCATTGAAACTAAGACGTGCGTTCAGCAAGTAATGCAACACAGTTCATTTCTCGGCTAATTACGGTTGACTGAATGGGAAATTTGTTTTGGGACATCGTGGAATATTTCTGCTTTAGCCCCTATCGTTTCAAGAAGTTCCGATTAGTGGCGGCGCTATACGTAGACTCCAAAATGGCGTCCGTTACAGGGATGCGTTCCAGGTAGGGAACTGCCATTGAGTTTCTTTTGGCGGAAACCAGAGCATCGCAGATATTCATAGGACTTGTAAGATAGCTATGGAGACCTGGCAATGACGAAAAGCACTGTGAGTCGTTGGGTCAGGCGAAACAAGGTCGCGCTATCATGTCCGATCTCCCACGTGCCGGTCAGCCGCAATGTCGGTAGGTGCAGCACCGTCATTCAAGGTGACCGACGGATCGCCATGAAAACGCAAGGCCTCACACAAGTCTGCGCACCCGACAGAAGCTCACAAAACTTAATTGGACTGTTCTTTCTGATCCAGATACAGCCCAGATCGGACACCTTCCGTTTCCCATCTGCTAGGCCCAACGAGCGATGCACATTCAGCAGGTACGCAGGAAGCAGCGCCTGGATGATGGTGAGGTTGCTGATGCAGCAAGACGTTGGCTCCGACGTCGTCGACTAGTAGAGTGGTAGCATGAGGACGTACAGGCCCTCCCGGTGAAGTGGCGTCGCATGGAACAGAGTTTATGAGAAAATCATCTCGGTTTTCAAGTCGCGTCACTTCGACTAAAATTCTCGAGCTTTCGATGGCTGTCTACGCTCTAGTCGTCAGGAGTTAAACTACTGACAGTCGGAGATGGCACGATTTTCAATCCATATAGTCACAGTAACGGCCTTTGGCACGAAGCTGGGGGGGCCGAAATGACGCACGTTCATAACATCTCTGGCCCACCACGGGACCAAGTGACCTCGGGTGGCACGAGCGGCCGGTGCCACGTTTGGAACTGCCGCTACCGCCTCCATTTATTTTCTTCTCGTAGTCGATCTTCTCACTGGTTTGATGTAGCACGCCACGGATTCCTCTCCTGTGGCAGCCTCTTCATCTCAGAGTAGCACTAGAAACCCACGTCCTCAACTATTTGTTGGATGTTTTCCAATCTCTGTCTTCCTCTGCAGTTTTTGCCCTCTACAGCTTCCTCTAGTACCATAGAAGTCAGTCCCTGATGTCTTAACAGATGTCCTATCATCCTGTCTCTTCTCCTTGTGAGCGTTATCCACATTCTCCTTTCCTCTACAATTCTGTGCAGAACGTCCACAATACTTACCTTTAGAGTCCGCCTTATTTTCAACATTCGTCTATAGAACCGCATATCAAATACTTCGATACTCTTCTTTTCCCGTTTTCCTGCAATCTATGTTTCACTACCATAAAATGTTGTGTTCCAAACGTACATCCTCAGAAATTTCTTCTTCAAATTATGGCCTATCTATGATTCTAATAGACTTTTCTTGGCCATGAATTCCCTTTTTGCCACTGCTAGTCTGCTTCTGACGTCCTTCTTGTTCTGTCCGTCATTCGTTATTTTGCTGCCTAGGTAGTAAAATTCCTTAACATTATCTACTTCGTGTCCATCAATCCTGATGCTAAGTTTCTAGCTATTCTCATTTCTTCTACTTCTCATTACTTTCGTCGTTTCTGATTTTGTCGCTATCCATATTCGGTACTCATTGTACTGTTCATTCCATTGAGCAGATCACGTAATTCTTCTCCACTTTCACTCAGGATGCGAATCGTATCATTGATATCCTTTCAGCACGAATTTTAATTTCGCTCCTGAACCTTCTTTTTATTTCCATCATTTCTTCTTCGCTGTACAGATTGAACAGTAGGCGTGAAAGACTACAACCAAGTCTCACACGATTTTTAATCAGAGCACTTCGTTCTTGGTCGTCCACTCTTATACTCTTGTACAGATTGTGTATTACCCGCCTCTCCCTGTAGCTTACCCCTACTTTTGTCAGCATTTCAAACATCTTGCATCATTTTACGTTGTCGAACGCTTTCTCAAGGTTGACAAATCCTCTGAAGGTGCCTTGGTTATTCTTTACTCTTGCTTCCATTATCAACCGTAACGTCAGAATTGCCTCTCTGTTGCTTTAACCTTTCCTAAAGCCAAACCGATCGTCAACTAACGCATCTTCAATTTTATTTTTCATTCTTCTGTATATTATTCTTGTCAGCAACTTTGATGCATGAGCTATTTAGCTGATTGTGCGATGATTCTCGCACTTATCAGTTCTTGCAGTCTTCGGAATTGTGTTGATTATATTTTTCCGAAAGTCAGACGGTATACTGCCAGACTCATACATTCAGCACACCAACGTGAGTAGTCGTTTTGTGGCGACTTCCCCTAATGATTTTAGAAATTCTGATGGGATGTTATCTATCCCTTCTGCCTTATTTTATCTTAAGTCCTCCAAAGCTCTCTTAAACTCTGATTCTAATAGTGGATCCCCTATCGCTTCAAAATCAGCTCCTGGTGCTTCTTCTATCACATCAGGCAAATCTTCCCTCTCACAGAGGCCTTCAATGTAATCTTTCCACCTATCCGTTCCCTCATCTGCATTTAACAATGGAATTCCGATTGAGCTCTTAATATTAACACACATTCTTTTAATTTCACCGAACATTAATTTGACTTTCCTGTTTGATGATTCAATCCATCCGACTAGCAATTCTTTTTCAATTTCTTCACATTTTTCATGCAGCCATTACTTCTTAGCTTCCCTGCATTTCCTATTTATCTCATTCCTCAGCGACTAGTATTTATGAATTCCTGAATTTCCCTGAACATTTTTGTACCTCCTACTTTCATCGATCAACTGAAATGTTTCTCCTGTTGCCCGTAGTTTCTTCGCAGTTACCTTCTTTTTACCAATGTTTTTTTTCCAAATTCTGTGATTGCCATTTTTAGAGATGTCCTTTCCTCTTCAACTGAACTGCTTACTGAACTATTCATTATTCCAGCATCTATAGTCTTGGAGAGCTTCAAGCGCATCTCTTCACCCCTTAGTACTTCTGTAACCAATTTCTTTGCGTATTGATTTTTCCTAACTAATCTCTTAATCTTCAATCTACTTTTCATCACTACGACATTGTGATCTGAGTCTATATCTGCTCCTGGGTACGCCTTACAGCCCAGTATTTGGTTCCGGAATCTCTGTTGACCATGATGCAATATAACTGAAATCTTTCCGTATCACCCTCTCTTTTCCAAGTTTATCTCGTCCTCCCTACAAGTGGCAATGCAGTGGCAAACTTGGTGCCGGCCTCTTCGCGCCAGCTACGGTCACTCGGCCCCACAGCTGGCCAGAGCTGTTACGAACTGCCAAAATCACCTTCCGCGCACGCGTCATTTCGTGCCTGTCTGATTGGTTCAAATGTTCAAATGTGTGTGAAATCTTATGGGACTTAACTGCTAAGGTCATCAGTCCCTAAGCTTACACACTACTTAACCTAAATTATCCTAAGGACAAACACACACACCCATGCCCGAGGGAGGACTCAAACATCCGCCGGGACCAGCCGCACAGTCCACGACTGCAGCACCCGAGACCGCTCGGCTAATTCCGCGCGGCTGTCTGATTGGTACCAGACGCCATAATCGCGGCTGTACAAGCAGGAAATCGTGTCAGCCAGGGCCACAGCTTGGATTGGAGTCCCTTAACTCACAGTGACTGACTCGCTAGAAGTTACTCTTCGAGATTCGGAATACATTAGTCAAAAGCGCTCTGTTATCGTGTCGAACTTTCACCGCTGCCGCGACACCCATTGCCAGCAGTGTTTACAAAATCATCGCCAAGAGGTGAGCTTCTTCTGCAGCGAACGGCCGCTACCTCCCTAGCGACGTTGGTATACGACGACCAAGGCTTCAGAATGTGAATACCGCCAGGAGCTGCTGGCACAACAAATACAGCCTGAATCTACACGACCTAGCCTGGTATATGGACAACAATATGGGGAACAAGTACATGTCTAACGCCCGAAGGACCTGGTAACAACACTCCAGCACCACTAACCTCGCCGCCGACGGCCCAGATCACAGCACCAACACCTCTCCGAGCACTAGCCACACCATCGCCGCAACGCCGCCAGCCGCAGCATCGTCAACAACAGCAGCATCCGCACCATCACCAGGAGCAGCCCTAACGGCAGCCGCCACATCAACCAGTAGGTAAATATTCCCTACCCTGCAATAATACCGCAACCTCCCTTCGACACTCCATCAAAAATTGCCACTAAAACTAATAAAAGGCCGACAACTAGTGGTCATCAACGTGAAACTAAAAGGACACAGCTAACTCTCCCAGATACTGACAACATGCAGGGCGAGATCGTTCCAGAACAGCAACACCTAGTACATTCCTCTTCCTTTTTGCTCAGCAGGTGTGACCCGAAGTTTCTCTATCCAAAGACACTTCTAACTCACATTCAGCGCTATATACCAGCAAAGCAAGTCCACTAATGCATTCCTAGGAGAGGTTCGATCAACATTAAAACTAACGAAAGTCATTCCCATTTACTCCTCCTCCGAAATGTTCCCTCTTTTGGTGTAAATGCTACCGTTCTTACAAACCACCTAAACAACCCCAGCCTCCACGCTGAATCCAAACATTCAAAGCAATGATAAGAAAGTAACCTTGAGTACACTGACAAAGACATCGAAAGTGAACTCAACTGGCAACCGGGAATCAATGTGCACAAGACACTTGTCATTCAAAGTGATAATGGATATAGTACAGGTATTCTCAGAATCACGCGACACCACTGACAACTTTTTAAGAAATGGGGCCTCGATTTACCGTAGGAAGCATACTGCAGAAGGATTGCGATCCACTATACAAGAGCACTGGTGTCAGCGATGCCTACAGTACAATTACCATCAGATAGAACTTTGCATGAACCCACCCACTTGTCCTCATCGCAAGCAAAACTACCTGCAACACCTGCGACCAACCTCACCCCACCCACTCCCACAAATGATAACCTAGGCACTCTTCCCAAAAGCCTGAACCCACCGTCACACTATGCACTCTGCACAAATAACTCCTTCTGTCCTCCACCCACCATTCAAAATGTAATCCGTTTCATAACATTAATCTTGCAAAACATACATCCTTTAGAAATACCCCGCATTCTACAAGCGTCTCGAAACACTAGCCTACCGACCCTTCAAACTCTTTGATTTACTGAAAATGGCGCAGCAAACATACAACAACCTCTGTCAATACATCCGTTCCCTCCACTCTAATACACATATTATTATCCATACCCTCCAACAACACGAAATGCCTCCTCTACGAAACATTTCTCCAACCCCACCATTCCACCCACATATCTCCTTACATCCTCCATTGCTTTGATAATCCCCATCCTATTGCCCGAAGCCCCATCTCAGAAATATCCCGTCCAGTCTCAAACTGCTCCTCAATGATACAACCTAGCAGCTCACCCTCACCAACATTCTCCCAAAACTCGCATTAATCCTTGCCACTATCTACTATCCACCCTAACCGTCACATCACTTACTGTTTTCTGACCCATGTAGATCGAACCTTTGCCACATACATAATTGCAGCCGACTGTAATCTTCATCCTGCACACCCTCCAAAAAGGGCGATGGCATCAGTTTATCAACACCCTCAATGGCTGCGACATCTATCTCCCTCTCCACACTAGTCCTGACACAGATATCACTCCCAGTGCCATTACTGACTCCCCCTACCACTTCAGGCGCACCACAGTAAGTGTCCTAAATCCAAGTGGAGTGTTACCTACCTCCTTCTCCAAGTTTCATACCATGTACCCAACCCAAACTGCACCGCTCCTAATCATCAATGCTGACGTATCCAGGATTATTCCCGTACAGAATGGAATCCATACCAGCCCCAAATTCAAGCATTAATCAAAGACCATGATTCCAACCTTCAAAATCCTGACAAGATCCAAAGTGATCCTGTCTTCCCAAACGACACCATCTCGGATAGAATTTGCACCCATATCCCTTTCTAAACTCTCTCCTATCACTGTGACACGCCCAAAAGCCAGTGAAATGTTTACAGTTACTTACAAGCCAAACGGTTTAGTGAATGACACATGACATACATTAAAGTAAACGAAACATCTATAAAGTCCACAAAGACTATTCGAAAGAATCCCATAGATTCTCCAGAAAGAACCACACTCCCATGTGGAGTGGCCCCTCCCACCGGAGATTCGAGTCCTCCCTCGGTCATGGGTGTGCGTGTGTTATTCTTAGCGTATGTTAGTTTAAGTAGTTTAAGTTTGTTAAAGTAGTGCCTAATACTAGGGACCGATGACCTAGCAACTTGGTTCCTTAGGAATTCACAGACGTTTTGAAAAACTTTCTCCCCCCAGCCCCCCCCCCCACCCCCGATACGTCGTACTTAAGGAAAACGTGGAAGGGAGGACCAACCAATACAACTTTCTTCTCACACAATCTATTAATTTAACAATATGTGAACTGTGTTTACAGATAATCGAAACATTTAACCATAAAATTTTCTTTGAGAAAGTAAACAAATTTCCAAAATTCTTTTGACCTTAAACCTTACGTTGAATAAGCTTTTAATGTTTGGAAATGAATTCTAAAATGCTGTATTGCAAAACAGCAAACAATATGACAATGGTTACCTATGTTTACTACTTCGCTCGACACAATCTATCTTATTAAATGCCCTTCTGCAACACATGAAAACTATAGAATCACCATTGATGACAAGAGTGATTCATTTACTCAAAACAGATGATTAACTTTTAATTTGAAAGCTGTATGTCGAAAAGTTCGGGGTTAAGATGCGCACTTGTGCTTAAAGATTAAACAGATTACCAAACAATGTGACAATGATTACTTCAAAGCAACCAACCTCTTAATTTCAAACGGCAACCAAGGTGCAACTGGAACCCAACCCGTCCCTTTTGACAATCTTATTTTGACTAAAGCCCTAGTGACAGTTGGCTGTTAATATTTTCAAAGTTAAACTGATTCTCAGTTGTTAAGACCGCTCTGAAGGAACGTCTTAAAACATTACTTTTGAACACTTATTACAAGAGAACTCACTCGGCGGAGCCACAACATTCAGCTAAAATACACCAATAATCACCCGATCTTCCAAACGCAGGAGCGAACAGCTTAATACAACAGGCTGATCAGATCGTAACTAATGACTGAAAAATGCAATTACAATCAAAGAACTGAAGCGGCTAAGATCTAAATCTAACCACAAGGTCCTCGTTTCATTGGAACTGCTCATCGCTTCTGGGAATACTGGCGCCACCTATACCTCGTGACACTACCCATCTTGGCGTCTGCACCTCCCGAAGCCCCTGTTGCAGCTAACGTTCGTGCCACTACACAATTTAGCCAGTACGTGTATGGCTGTTGTACGGAATGCAACGCGGACCGCTCTCGTGCTAAATGTTTTAATAAGTTAGAAAAAACATTTAAGATGGCCGTTGAAACGCGCCGAAACCTGTCATGTTAATAAACGGGAGATTCTGCGATCTTGACTGTTTTTTTATAGGTGATCCACCGTAAGAGAGCGCTATTATCCCCGATCACGTTGGTTAATTTTTATGAATTATTTTTTTTCCCTTATTTTCAATGTCAGTCCGTAGAACTCCACATATTCGAGATGTTTTTATTAGGGGGAGCCCAGTAAAATATGAAGATATTCCGCGAGTTTTGCAAGAATTACAAGGAGTGAATGAAAGATAAACTTAAAATCAATCAACTCCTAATTTTGAGGAAAGAAATTCTCATTTTTATAAGGCAGAAATAATAAATGCTGACCACCATTCTGAAAGTGAAGCTGAGGGTAGCGGTGGAGGGAAGAAGGTGAAACAGCGGCTGGAGATTTCTATGGTGGGAAAGATAAAGTTACGAAACAGTGAAAATCCGGTAGATTGAACTCTTCAAAAATTAAGAAAATAAATGATAAACATGTTACATGGTCCAAGAAGAATAGTAAGAGATTCCGTATCCGAAATTGATATATTTTCGGAAGTTTTCGACGTAAACATTACAGCACTTCTTTTTAATCACAAATTAAAATGTGTGACGGATTTATTTTGCTTTACATACATGGCATTTAAAAAACGAGGACCCTGGTTTGACAGTCTTTGAATACCAATGCCAATTACTAAACCCAAGAGCCTGAGAGGATAGCTACAGGCTACATTATTTTGTTTCAACCAACCCTTGTTTGACATTCATCCGTTACCTCCATACTTACTTACCTTTCTCTGTCTTGTTGTGGAACCGACACGTAAGCTGCTTACGGAATAATAACATAATTGTATTTAATTTCGCAGTATTAGGTGAAACACCTTACGTCCATTATCTGAATACTATTTCTTGGATTACTTGTGTTATTAATGATTTTCGGAGGTCATCTTCAAAGGTTTAGACCCTAGCTGTTAAGTAACCAAACAATTTGAACATTTTTGCTCTTTCGTTAATCATTACCTTAATAGCGAAAGAACGTATCTTCGTCGATTTAAGAGACCGATCGCATTAATTTTTATGTATCTTCATTGTAACTTTCACGGTCGAGAGTCACTGAACAATGACGGCAGACATCTTAATGCATTGGCCTGATGCATCATCATTTTTAGGTCGACCGGAATAATTATTACTGATTTTTTTTCACATCACTAAAGATTTGTTGAAAAAGGAATTTATATGATCTTTAAGCAGTAAAGATAATCCCATCGCCTGTGGAATGGGCGTTAGGACGAGAGATTAGACGCATGCGAAATTTTTAATCTTCCTCATTTTTCAATGTCGCTTAGCTGGAGGAGTTTTCCTTTGAAGAAATTTTTCTATCTACAGGGCACATTTCAGCATCACTGATAAAATTATAAGACACACTAATTTAAAAATCGAGAAACTACGGCCTATGTATGCGTGGCCCTGAGATTGCGCTGATCTAACCAGAGAAGAACTTCTGGCTACTGTCGGAATCCTTGCTCAAATCGGATTGAAAAAGTCGTAAATGGTAACGGTGGGAGTGTTACGGGCAAAGGATGGGAAGGGAATGACATTTCTGAGAGCGACTATGAGTTCTCGCAGGTTTATACTAATTTTGAGTAGCCTCCGATTTGATGAAGGCTCAACCCAGAGCTACCCAGCAGCTTTGTTCAAAATGCGAGAAAACCTTGCAGTATGAGTGAACTTGTTACTTTGGACGACGTGTTGCATCCTTTTCGTTGACGCTGTTTGCGGATTCAGTACACGCCATCGAAAATTGTCAAATATGGAACCAAAATATATGCAATGACAGATGTGAACAAATTTTACTGTAAATATTTTGAGATATCTGCCGGTGAACAACCACTAGGCTCATATTCTTTCTCAAACTCGCCTAAAGAAGTTGTATGGCTTCTTGTTGAGGACGTAGTCAGTATAAACAGATATTTAACACCGATTATTGATATACATCTACGAATGCATGTCTTTCAATTGGCTACCACTTCGGCGACTTGCGTGTCCCTAATCGACGTCGGTTATCCAACTGGGATAAGGGGTCCTACAGTTTGACACGGAATCTTAACCACGTGTCGTTCCCAGCGGCCTATCACATCGCTGAGAGGCCTAGGCTGGTAGTGGGATTCAGCCCCGCGATCTCTCGTTTTGTAGTACAGTGTGCCTGAAAAAGAAATCCGTAGTTTTAAGTATAAATTTAATGGGGAAATTAATGAAAAATTACATCAATGAGTTTATACCATGAAAGAGAATTCCTTCAAGTTTCGTTTAGTGTTAGTAGACATCAACGTGGGTTCCATTTGTTGCCGTGCACACGTCGAGACGATATTTAACTTCTCGCGACGTATTCACCGACATTTCAGATGTGACTGTCCCAACTGTCGCGGCGATTCTTTATCGTAAATGATTTATGTCTCTCATATTTTCACTGTACACAACATTTTTATGTGGCCCCAAAAGAAAAAGTCCAATGGGGTTAAGTCTGGCCTTCGTGGTGGCCAAGGTATTGGGCCAGCCCTGCCTGTCCACCTTCCTTGAAAGCGAGTGTCAAGAGCCGCACGAACATTACGGCAGACATCTTAATGCATTGGCCTGGGGCATCATAATTTTTAGGGCGATGGGAATAATTATTACTGATTTACTGCAATGAGGTGGGGCGCCATATTGTTGGAAAAACACACACCCCTTTCCAACTCAATATCTCCATACTCTGTCAACATGTGATAGTAAACATCAAAGTTTATTGTTTTTTCTACAAAAATGAAAGGACCAATCACACGATCTTCCGTCAAACTGCACCAGACATTTAATTTGGGAGAGTCACGTTGATGCTGAATAACTTCTGAGGTCATCAGTCCCCTAGAACTTAGAACTACTTAAACCTAACTAACCTGAGGACATCACACACATCCATGCCCGAGGCAGGATTCGAACCTGCGGCTGTATCGGTCACGCGGTTCCAGACTGAAGCGCCTAGAACCTCGCCGATATCACAAGGTGGAATATCGGCATGTGGGTGCGTTCAACTGGGGCAGAATGATTAGTCTCCGGAAGGCGGGTCTGTCGTTCCGTGACACCGTGTATAGGACATGCTGCTTCAACAGTGAGGCGTACGTGGAACCAGTGGAAACCAGTGGATAGAAGAGGGCCGTACACAGCACCGGCAGGGTACTGGCTGACGCAATGTGACCACAGCGTGAGATGACGGCCATCTTGTCAGCTCTTCCGTAACGAACAGAACAGCATCGTCCACAGTGTTGACGGGACGTCGTAGCACTGCGTCAGCTTCCACTGCCCAGAACCCGCCAACGCCGCAGACTGCAAAGGGGCACTTGAGCGTCGACACTGGCGTGCTGAGTGGTAAAATATAGCGGTCTTGGGCAAGTCCTGCTTCAACTTGACCTGCAGTGATGGCCACATACGTGTTCGACGCCGCCGTGGTGAACGCAATCGGGCGGACTAAATTGTTGAGCGCCATAGCGGACAAATGCCAGCCGCCCGGGATTAGCCGAGCGGTCTGGGGCGGTGCAGACATGGACTCTGCGGCTAGTCCCGGCGGAGGTTAGAGTCCTCCCTCGGGCATGGGTGTGTGTGTTTGTCCTCTGGATAATTTTGGTTAAGTATTGTGTAAGCTTAGGGACTGATGACCTTAGCAGTTATAGTCCGTGAGACGAGTGATTGGTACTGACAGTTCCGGCGGGCAGACGTCGCTGTTGCCGAACGTGGCTCACAGCACGCGGCGCCCTGTCTGCTACACGCATTCTCTAGCAGCAGAAGTAAAAGCGAGACAAAATACAAATCGTATTGGTACGCGTGAATTTATTTAAAGTTGATGCTTGAAATATATTAACTCGAAAACTGATAAGAGCTATTTAGTACAAGTATCTAAGATGCTGAAACATAATAAAGTTATTTGTTAAACTTTTCAACTGAAATGAAAACTATTTTCGCAAGTTGTTGAACATTAGCAGTTTTGGTTTCCATTGTTAAGTATTAGCATTATTAATTTGTTCTACTACAAGCTACAGAATAATTGGTCAGTGTATTAAGAGTTATAATCTGAAGAAAGTACTCACAATATGATGGTCTGGTTGTAGATCGATAGCAAACTCCCTCCTTACATTCCTGAATACGTTGTAGTTACTGAAATGGAAAAACACCACTCACATCACTGTCAGAATCTGATTTGACATTGTCTTCCTCAGCACTACTCGAACTATCACTGCTCTCTCCCAGATGTATAATTAAATTTTCGATGCATTCTTCCACAACCCCTTCGGTTTTGGCCGCCTCTCTGATGGCACTTGCAGTGCTATTTACAATTTTAGCCCACGTCTCGCTTGTCACTTTATTGATAGCTGCTGGAAGGAGAGTTTCCACTTCAGAGATCGTGAATTTTTTATTGTTTGCAGCAATGTAATTTTTTATCTGCGCCCACACTCCTTCAATTGCATTGAAGTGACAGTGGTATGGAGGAAGCCGAACGATTTCATGCCCGTGCCTTTTAGCAATCTCGTCAATTACATATGTTGGAAATTGGGGCTTCTTTTGTGCCACAATTTCGAGCAGTTCCGCCTTCCTTAAATCTTCTCTGAAATCTACTTTCCGTCGTTTCAACCACTGAATGATATCGTCTTTTTTTGTTGCCAAGGTTGGTGCCTTATCGTGAACAACGGAATGATAAGGCGCATTGTCCATAACAATCACTGATGGACTTGTCAGATTCGTCATAAGCGATGTCTCGAACCATTCTTGAAATACTACACTGTTCATTTCTTCATGATAATCTCCCGTCTTTTTTGACCGAAACATTTTCAAGCAGTTTGGCACAAAACCTTTTGATGTTCCTGCATGTAAGACAATAATACGCCCTCCTTTGCCAACAGGCACTGCCATTGTCCCCTCGGGCGTTCCATCATTCCAGCCTCTACATAAAGAATGGCTGGCATTGACCCAAGTTTCATCTAACCACACTATACTTTCGAATTCTACACCCATGATCCTGCGCAGAAATCTGCACCGCCATGCAACTACATCTGTCCTTTCCATTAATATTTTGCGTCCGTTAAACACATTTGAACATTTTTTTGACAAATGCCGAGAGTGCTGGTTTGGGGTGACATTGCCTATACCACGCGATCTTGCATTTTACGTCTTAAGGACAATGCGAACAGCTACCGCTCATCAGAGCCGAGGCAGTACCCATACTGCAGGCCGTTCCACATGCTATCTTTCAGCAGGGACATCGGGCCGTATGTGGCGAGGAATATGCAAGCCTTCTTCGAAGAACGATGGGCAACACTGCTTCCTTGCCCTGCAAGTTCGCCTGCACACGTATGGGATACGCTCCGTGGTCATCTCGTTCGTTCAGGTCCTCCTGCAGCCACAGTTGAGGCTTTGTAGACGCGCTTACCAACCGGATGGAAGAGTATTCACCAGCAGAATATTCAGGGGCCTTATGATTCCATGCCTAGAAGTCTAGCGGCTCTGACTGCAGCACATGGCGACGCTACTGCGTACTGAATTTCCACAGTCGCAGTGCGTTCAAATGGTTCAAATGGCTCTAAGCAGTATGCGTCATCAGTCCCTAGACTTAGAACTATTTAAACCTAACTAACCTAAGGACATCACACACATCCATGCGCGTTGCAGGATTCGAACCTGCGACCATAGCAGCAGCGCGGTTCCAGACCGAAGCCTCGAGAACTGCTCGGCCACAGCGGCCGGCTCGCAGTGCTTCTAAAAGTCTCTAATCCTAATCATTTGTGTAGTGTATTGCACTTAACCGGTGGAATAAATGTAATTGTGATCACACACTTCAGTTTTTGTGTTGCACTGTTTCCAAACAGTAGTGCATTTTATTGAGCCAGAACTCGCACGATCGCCTGGGTGGTGCAGCTCGCCACAGGAAAACACGCAGCAGAGAGTGATGGCGGCGACCACGAGGTTGCCAGACAGCAAGGCAGTCACAGAAGCGGCGCAGCGTCAGCAACCTGTCGTGCGCGTGACTACATCAGGATTCCCCCTCCAACCCTCCTCCCCTGCAGCACTGCGCGAGTACCGCGGCAGACCGCGACTTGCAATAGGTCACGCGCGAGACACACCCGGGAGGAGACTGCAAACAGGAGACTCCTCGGAGACGTCCACGGGTCAACCGATGGCAGCCTGAACAAAGCCCCATCTGGAAGGCTCTGCAGTGGAGTATTTTTACCTAAATCCTGGCCGAAATAGCAAATATTAACGTTCACCCAATGATTGTAGCAGCTATCTTTTATAGTAACTGATCAATAGTAGTGTCACAGCTCTAACCCATAGCAACAGCTGAAGAACAGATTCTTCTTTTGGGCGACGTTTTTCTTGATTAAGGAATTAACTTGATTCTAATTTTTTCTCTAAATGAGTGTTTCAAACAGAAGTAGAATTGAGTGTTAAAAGAATCCAACAACCTGTATTGAAAATATTACTTACATTTATAACAGTATCGACACTGGAAAGTTTTTCTAAACAATTTGTAGTTCATCTGTCATTTTCTGCAGCAGTTTCGAATGTGTGTCAGTGGTTCTCGGACCTTTTCTTAAGTATAGTCGTGATTGGAGCGGTACACATATCCAGCTGCAAAGATAAGAAATTCTCCAAATTGCCCCATACGTATATACGGGGTGTTCAAAAAGTTTCTCCGCAGTGCCGTATGATTGTTAGCAGCATGTGGCGTATGATTGTTCGCCTGCCTGGGTTTTTCAGTGTAACAATAAACGCACAACGATACTGCAGTGATATTCCATACCCATTCATAGGAGAACTTGTGTTAAGTGAAATACTGAACGGTGATTTTAAACAAGATGGTGCAACCGCGCATACAGCTCGCGTTTCAATGTCACTGGTTGCTGATGTTTTTGGTGATCGCATAATTTCACGGGGACTTTAGCCTCCGAGATCGCCTGACCTAACACCACCTGACTTTTTCTTCTGGGGTGCAGCGAAAACTGTCTATAAAAACTGTCCGAAATCCATCGATGAACTGAGAACTGCAATATCCACTCTTAATGCTTCTGTTACAGAAGAAATATTACAGTTTGTGTTTGGAAAACTGATTAGATGAACTGTATTGTGTATTCAAGAACAGGGGGGACACTTTCAACATTTAATGTGGAAATTTGTAAGTAAAAATGAATATTCAATGAATTAATAACTAGTATTTCACTGTGTTTAATTTCGGTATATTCACTGCGGCATACGGCACGCGCAGCTAACAATCATACGGCACTGCGGCGAGACTTTTTGAACATCCCATATAAGACTTTTAAAATAGTATACTGTGCCGCGCGGGGTAGCCGTGCGATCCTAGGCGTGTTGTCACGGTTCGCGTGGCTGCCCCCGGGCAGGAGTGTGTGTGTGTGTTGTCATAGGGTAAGTTAGTTTAAGTTAGATTAAGTAGTGTGTAAGCCTAGGGACCAATGACCTCAGCAGTGTGGTCTCACAGTCCTTACCCCAAATTTCCAATTTTCCAGTATACTGTTTTTACATATCTTATCGAAAAATTGATGTTTGTTTCGATTACAAACGACCTTAGGAGTAACTATGTAATCTGTATGACCCATGTGAACCTATAAAACTGTATTTACGCACATTTAGTGATCATTACAATAAGTAAAAGTATTTTTTATAAGAAAGCTATAAAACGAAGCATTCAACAAGACCAGAAAAGAAGCAATATCTGAGATGGAATATGGTACGCTTCCTGCGAGTTATTGATTGCTCAAGGTTTTGTAAGGGTTTGGTCCAAGTGAAATACATTTGACAATTTATTTAAAGCTACACAACAGGATTAAAATTCTACCTTAGACAAAATATAAAACAAGTTTGGTAGTGAAAATATTTCGATTAATACAGAAAAGAAGAGCCTTTATTCAACGTTAGAGCTTAGAAATAAGTACTGAACAATTATTCTGAAGTGTTAATGACAAGGCATTGCCCAAATTGAACGCAATTTAATAATTATTATCAAGCAGTTTTTCTATTTTGCAGGAATGATTGAAATTACTGCTTAGGAACCCAAAAGGGGAAGATCAAGTACTCCAAGAGCTGTACCAAAGTTAAAATAAAATTTACCAGCAAGCGCAGTTACAGACTAACAGCGATATCATAAATACAACAAAATCAGGATTAGTGCAAACCGCCTTAGCCGCCCAGGTGGAGGTAACTATCACATTCGGCGCAGGCTGGCCGACCGACCCACCGCACTGACTTTTAGGCTAAGCTCGGGAGCAAAACGTCCGTAACACACAAAATGCTCTCTTACAAATGCATATGAGAACTAAATACCAGTTCAAAGCTCCGACCGCAATATCAGGTACGAGTCCAGCTTACGACAGATCGATGAAACAAAATACTCGGGTGAGCGAGCTAAGAACGCAATGTATAACTAGTTTTAAGATGTTATCTGCCTGTATCTCCCCCAGAATAATAAATGACTCACGAGGAGCTCCATATGGAAGTCAGGTTAGACTAACGACAACATTTAACACGGCGGAAGACAGCGCACAAAAGTAGAAGAAAGGGCCAGAAAATTTAAGTAGGCTCGCTCACACTGTTTTCCAAATTAAACAAGTATACTCTAGGACGAATGAGTTACTATTCTACAGGAAAATTTGCTCGTCAACTTTCCCGCGAAAAGAAAGCAAGCTACACAATACGGCGGCCCCAAACAGGTTATAAAGCTCGGTTTCACAATTAGAGATGAACAAATGCAACAGTAAAATCGATATCCACGGCAGTGACGTCTGGCACAGCTCAGTACAAGGATGAAAGGAGATAACAGAATTTTTGTGGAAAGAAGAAATCTATCGATGTTTACAGTTTTAATAGTTACTACCTGGGGCACACAAGGCGAAACCGTTCGCACTTAGCTGCTAATACGCTGAAGCGTGGAAGATACTGGTATAAGCATGCGTATTCAAATACAGAGATATGTGAACAGGCGGAATATGGCACTGCGGTTGGAACGCCTATATAAGATAACAAGAGTCTGGCGCAGTTGTTAGATCGGTTACTGCTGCTACAATGGCAGTTTATGAAGATATAAGTAAGTTTAAACGTGGTGTCATAGTCGGCGCACGAGCGATGGGACACATCATCTCCGAGATTATTGGGGATCCGGTAAAACATCAAATCTCCGACATCGCTTCGGCCGGAAAAAGATTCTGCAAGAACGGGACTAACTGAAGAAATGGTCCAACGTGACAGAAATGCAACCCTTTCGCAAACTGCTGCAGATTTCAATGCTGGGCCAGCAACAATTGTCAACGTGCGAACCATTTGAGAACACACCATCGATATGGGTTTTCAGAACCGAAGGCCCACTCGTGTACCCTTGCATGACAAAAAGCATTACGTCTCGCCTGGGCCCGTCAACACCGACACTGGACTGTTGATGACTTTCAACATCTCTTCTGGTCGGACGAGTCTCGTTTCAAATTGTATAGATGAGATGGACTGGTACGGGTATGGAGAGAACCTCATGAATCCATTGACCCTGCATGTCAGCAGGGGACTTTTGAAATCTGTGGAGGCTGTGTAACGGTGTGGGACGTGTGCAGTTGGAGTGACACTGGACCCCTGATACGTCTAGATACGACTCTGCCAGGTGAGACGTACATAAGCATTCCTGCCTGATCACCTGCGTTCAAATGTTCAAATTTGTGTGAATTCCTAAGGGACCAAACTACTGACGTCATCGATTCCAAGACTTACACACCACTTAAACTAAATTAAACTAACTTACGCTAAGAACAACACTCAGCCCCATGCCCGATGGAGGACTCGAACCTCCGGCGACAGGGAGCGCACAATCTGTAACATGGCGGCCTAGACCGCGCGGCCACTCCGCGCGGCCTGATCACCTGCATCCATTCATGTCCATTGTGCATAACTATGGACTTGGGCAATTCCAGCAGTACATTGCGACATCAGATACATCCAGAATTGCTACACAGAGTCTCCAGAAACACTCTTCTGAGTTTAAACACTTCCGCTGGAGACCAAACTCCCCAAACATGAACATTATTGAGCATATCTGAGATGCCTTGCAACGTGCTGTTAAGAGGAAATCTCCACTCCCTCGTACTCTTACTGAGTTATGATCAGTACTGCATGATTGATAGTGTCAATTCGCTCCAGCACTACTTCAGACATTAGTCGAGTCCATGCCACGTCTGTTGCGCCACTCCTGGGTGCTCGCGGGGGCCCTACACGGAATTAGGCAGCTCTATAACTTTCATTGGCTCTTCAGTGTATATTAATGTTGGATACACTGTTCTTTCTACGGCCAACATACAGATCAATCAGTATTTCTCAGTTAGTATTTCCTTTCCCATTAAAAGAGTGTGCAGTTAAAATAACTACGTACTTTACATTTTTTAAATAAATAGATTCGTTTTTCCAGGATTAAGTTTTCTCTCTACAGCGGAGTGTGTACTGATATGAAGCTTCCTGCAAGATTAAAACTGTGTGCCGGAGCGAGACTCGGACTCGGGACCTTTGTCTTTCGCGGGCAAGGTAGGAGACGAGGTACTGGCGGAAGTAAAGCTGTGAGGAGGCTGCGTGGGTCGTGCTTGGGTAGCTGAGGTGGTAGAGCACTTGCTTATAAACCGAAATAGTGCTCGGTATATTGTGTTTAATCGAATTACCATAACAGATATAAGAAGAAATGCAAAGGAAAATTTGGGACTGCAAATAACTTTCCAGTTTGTTCCCAATCTGCCCAATGAGAGAGAGCCCTTCGTGAATGTAAACCACGATTTCTCTCAAAATTTTAAAACAGCTATGTAATTCTATAAATGTGACGCTTATAGCGTGTACCATATGCTAAGAAAATTACTTCTTCTGTTTTTACAGTGGATAACACCACAGTACGTATAAGACATCAACTATAAGATAATGAAATATCTAATTTTAGATACAAAGTTCCCGTGTACGCTCTACAATCTCTTCCTGAAAAGTTATTTGCAATTCCAAGCATTCCTTTGCCTTGCATTTTCAAGCCTTTTATGAAAATATCAAAAATTACAATATGCTGAGCCTTATTTCGATTTATATGAGGTGTAAGTAAATCAGAAATTGAAAATATAAAAAAGGAAAAATGTTACCATGTGGGGGCTCGACCCCATGACCCCAAGATTACGGTTCTGTCCTTATTCCGCTGCACCTACCGCTGCCTGGACACTATGATAACTTGAATTACTCGCGTCTCCGACGATCCGAGTCAAAAATGCTATTTCTTCTAAGCGCCCGACCACTGCGACCTCTCACTGCTGTTACTTTCATTTCTGACTGGGCACTGCGTATACCACAGATCTGGAGGTACTCGGTTATGACGAATGGCCGCGGTCCTCCTCCTTCCCCAATGTATATCAGAGCATATCTTTCAGCTGTATGAAGTCGTTAGGAACGCCCTATGCTAGCCCAGTGTTTGCGACCCCGTTATGCTGCTATGTAATTCCATTTCGTATTGAATTTCTCTTTTGGTGCCTCGTATTCTACTACTGACGGACGTGGTTGCGTTGTCGAAACGGTCAGTCAAATTTCTGTCAGTCCACTCCAGCATTATGGGAAAAATTCGTGTAGCCGCAAATTTTTGTACATTGATAGGGAGGAAGGTAATGAGGAACATGTTAAAAATCCTGAAGGGGTGAGGGGGGCGGGGGGGGGGGCGGGGGGAGGTCTGCTAAACTTTCTTACGTTTTTCATGAATGACTCGAAAGCCATGGCTTCTGATGAAATTAATTTCCAGCATAAAATTAAACTACAATGAAGTTCGTACAAAAATGTTTTATTAATTTTTTTTTCTCTATGGTTAATAGTTTACGCGTTGGAGGGGATGGAAAAATCGCAGAACATTAAAAATAGTAATTTAATATCATAAAATTCATGTATATTGTTACTATATCCGAGAGCAGTAGAACCGTTTCAAGGGATAAATAATGTTTTGGAGATGTTGCATGGTGGAAAACGGGTCTGGAGTGTAGAATCGCAAGGGAAGCAGGTTGCCAGATTTTAGTCATGCACTTCACGCCCTCATAGGTTTTCTAAGTTGTGGTGTCACCGCCAGACACCATACTTGCTAGGTGGTAGCCTTTAAATCGGCCGCGGTCCGGTAATATACGTCGGACCCGCGTGTCGCCACTGTCAGTGATTGCAGACCGAGCGCCGCCACACGGCAGGTCTAGAGAGACTTCCTAGCACTCGTCCCAGTTGTACAGCCGACTTTGCTATCTATGGTTCACTGACAAATTACGCTCTCATTTGCCGAGACGATAGTTAGCATAGCCTTCAGCTACGTCATTTGCTACGACCTAGCAAGGCGCCATTATCATTTGTTATTTATCTTGGGATGCATGTACAGTCAGACCGATGTTCACCAATTATGGATTAAAGTTAAGTATTCCAGCAGCTACGTACTTTTCTTGCTACTATAAAGACCTTGTCCTGTTCCAGACCTCACGCCATCCTGCGTGAGTTTAAACGCGTGCCTTTCGGTCTCCCGTCCATTGTGGATTGGCTGTCTTGCCAGTCCACAACACAAGTGAAGATCGAGCAGGCAACTCCCAATTCTCTCTATCGCACACCATCCCGAAAAGCAACTTTATGGTGTTTCACAAAGCAATGTTGACCCTTCTGCAGCCCACCTAGTGAACCAACGGTGACGCAATGTGCAGACATGCCTCGGGGTGTACATTTTCCACAAAGTGCGTTAACACTACATGGCATACCTGTATGAATTAGTAACAATAACTGGTGGTTCAAATGGTTCAAATGGCTCTGAGCACTATGGGACTTAACTTCTGAGGTCATCAGTCTCCTAGAACTACTTAAACCTAACTAACCTAAGGACATCACACGCATCCATACCCGAGGCAAGATTCGAACCTGCGACAGTAGGGGTCGCGCAGTTCCAGACTGTAGCGCCTAGAAACACTCGGCCACCCCGGCCGGCACCGGGTGGTAATAATTAAACGGATTGTGCTCCTAGTGCTGCTGTGCAGGCTCCATACATCGAAGGAAGCTGAAATGTGGTAGCTATGTTCAATAATCAATGCGCTAGCGGAGTTTGCTGGGGAAGAAAGTTACACTTTCTGCCACCAGTAAAAATATGCTGCTGTAAGCAGGCAGAATGTGGTGTGGCTGCAAGGAAAGAGGAAGACCGATCGAAGAGACGACAACGGTGGTTCTGGGACATGTGGTTGAATACCGTTACAAGCTACAATACGCGTTCAGTATGGTGTCTCTACTCAGCAATGTGATTCATCCGTAACACGGCATAGTCAATAGTTGCTCACAGCTTATCCGTTGTAATCACGACGATATGAAGTTGTATGCTATCCTTCAGATAAGGAAGTGTCCGGGTACGTCCCTGATAAGAGACAATATTGAAACATTGCAATAACCGGTAGTCATATGCATTTAGATCAGGGAATATGAAAGGTCAACCATCTTGGATTTACGCAGAGATGATGCGGTCGTTACCGAAGGTTTCTCGAGGAAAATATTTCACCTTCCAAGCGACATGTGGTCTCGCCCCCATCTTGTAAGAAGATAGTGCTGTGGATACAGTCATGTTCTTGCGAAGCTGGAAACGTATACTGCACGAGGAAGTCCTTATGACATGCAAATTTCACCGTATACCGAATAGACCCGCGAGGTGACATCTCCTCGAAGAGAAAACGGCTCGAGAATGAAGGAGCGTATGAAACCACACCACACAGTCACATAAGCTGAGTCCAGTGGATGTTCCTGCACAACAAATATCAGAGCAGTATTCCATATGCGACAGTTCTGTGCTTTAACAGCACCGTGCAGAATGAAATGTTCCTCACCCTCCCAAGAAAATTTTCCACGACTGCGTATCAAAATGGCTCTAAGCACTCTTTGACTTAACATCTAAGGTCATCAGAGCCCTAGAACTTAGAACTACTTAAGCTGAACTAACCTAAGGACATCACACACATCCATGCCCGGGCAGGATTCGAACCTGCAGCCGTAGGAGCAGCGCGGTTCCGGACTGAAGCGCCTAGAATCGCTAGGCCACAGCGGCCGGCTGGCTGCGTATCATGAACTTTCATACGTACCAAGAAATGAAGGGCAAAGGCACCGCATTGTAGCTTATTTTGGGATTTTATTTGGTGCACGTTCTGATTTTTGTAGGGATACGTGTGTAATGCACCGCTAAATTAACCCGGGAGGGGAGGGGGGGCGGAGGAGGAGATTAGTGTGTAACGTTACCACAACGAAGTAATTAGAGGCAGAGCACAAGCCCGAATTAGAGAAGGATGAAGGAAAGCGGCCGTGCTCTTTCAAAGGAACCTAATCTTCCCCGCATTTCCCTTCAGCGATTTAGGGAAATAACGCGAAACCTAAATCGTGATAGATTGACGCGGATTTGAACCTTGGTCCTCCCGAATGGGAGTCCAGTGTGCTAACCCCTGGGCTACCTTTCTCGGTGTTAACCGGGGGCGACACTGCTCACGTGACACCGCCCGAGCACTGGCTGCAGAAATTGAGGTATATGCTGCACTGTCGTCTGACTACTGTAACTTCACCAATAACTGCCACGGGAATGGCTCGGCTCCGTCTCCCTACCTAATCCACCAGTTTCTTCAAATTTCCTTATCATATTCTTGGACTTATTTATCGGCATGAGGTGCCATCGCAGCTTTTTCTGTCAGTGATAATTGTGCATGCAGCGCTATACTGTCGTTCTTTAATATGAAAGGACAACATTAATAGCAGTGCACGGTATTTCTTGCCGATAATCATTGTGTTTCGTAACTTCAACCTTCTTATCCCTTCACACCAATATTCACACTACATAATAAACAACACGCGTCACCAAGCGGAGAACAAATTACTGACGCAGAAACAAGAAAAGTTTCATATTCTGATTGCTAGCAGAGCCGTATTTTCACCTCGTGGCAGGAACTATTATTTTGGCTACATATTCCGTGAACACGCCAATTAATGAACAGTCCTACGAGGTTCCAGCGTCCTGCGACGTGTACAACAAGCACTGCAACAATTACAACACCTTCAGTTTAATTACAACCACCCGCTACTAAAACCAAATTCACATACGAACAGAATCTGTATAAATCTATGCACACTGTGATACAATGCTCGTGATAGGGGGGAGGGGATAAATTCTTAGCCGTCCTCAGCCATCCTCTACGGTAGCTGTAGTGTTGTTCTGGGAAAGGCAACTACCCCACCAAGTGTGCAAATCCCTTTTCAGTTTTCCATCGACTTGACTCATGTGTGTAGACATCGTATCTACGAGGGTTGTCCAGAAAGTAAGTTCTTGTAGAGATAAATTGAGCAGTGTCTCAAGAATGCCCGTCGATCGTGTCACGTCGCTCTTTTCAGTTTTGAGTGAACAGTGAGCACGTAAAGATGCGCGAGGAATAGCGTCTACCGCCAAGTATGAGGGCCTGGTGAGAGATTTTGCCTGTGTCATGCAGCCCACATAACACAACTGTCGAGCAGTTCCTTCTTCATGCAAGTTCTCGGCAGCACACTGCAGGGACAATGAAGAAGCTCCTGCAGCGTTTCCGATGAGAAGTATTTGATCACTCACTATACAATCCTGGCTCCCCCTGAGTCTCACCTCTGCTCACATAAACCGCTGGCTATGAAAAAATTTTTCCACAGACAGCGAGCTGCAGACCAGTGCAGATAATCGGCCGGAAGCACAGGCGGTTGCTTTCTATGACGAGGATAATGGAAAGTTGATACAACACTACGACGAAACTCGAAGTTGGAGCGGGTGACTATGTAGAGAAGTAGGTGGAAGGTGTGCCTAACTGTTGCAAATAAAACGTTTCTGGTTTTCACTGTGGTTCCCATTTCACGACTGATCGGAACTTACTTTCTGAGCAACCCTAGTATACTGAGATCGTGTTTATATAGTGAAGTTATTTTCAGTTTATTGAGTATTAAATTTCAATAGTTTAAATAAACCCGATTGGAGCTGTCAACTGTCTACCATGAAGAGCTTGTCCCAGGTGTAACGTGCTGTTAATACGTATTTGGAAATGTCGATTTCACTGTCTACAATATCGATGTATGGAATACTTTTCACATCTTGATGGCATTAAATGCACCACCCAAGCCTCAGCTCTCCCATCATCTGAAGAGACCCAGAGGCTTAAACTGGCTCCCTGTTAACGTAGTATGTCACCTGTGTGTTATGGAACTTCAGATATTTCAACATACGTCAGATATTACAGCAACTCATTACATCTGATTGTTGTTGTTGTTGTGGTCTTCAGTCCTGAGACTGGTTTGATGCAGCTCTCCATGCTACCCTACCCTGTGCAAGCTGCTTCATCTCCCAGTACTTACTACAACCTACATCCTTCTGAATCTGCTTAGTGTATTCATCACGTGGTCTCCCTCTACGTTCTTTACCCTCCACGCTGCCCTCCAATCCTAAATCTGTGATCCCTTGATGCCTCAGAACATGTCCTACTAACCGGTCCCTTCTTTTCGTCAAGTTGTGCCACAAACTCCTCTTCTCCCCAATTCTATTCAATACTTCATCATTAGTTATGTGATCTACCCATCTAATCTTCAGCATTCTTCTGTAGCACCACATTTCGAAAGCTTCTATGCTCTTCTTGTCCAAACTATTTATCGTCCATGTTTCACTCCCATACATGGGTGCACTCCATACAAATACTTTCAGAAACGACTTCCTGACACTTAAATATATACTCGACGTTAACGAATTTCTCTTCTTCAGAAACGCTTTCCTTGCCATTGCCAGTCTACATTTTATATCCTCTCTACTTCGACCAACATCAGTTATTTTGCTCCCCAAATAGCAAAACTCCTTTACTACATTGTCTCATTTCCTAATCTAATTCCCTCAGCATCACCCGACTTAATTCAACCACATTCCATTATCCTCGTTTTGCTTTTGTTGATGTTCATCTTGTATCCTTTCAAGACGCTATCCATTCCATTCAACTGCTCTTCCAAGTCCTTTGCTGTCTCTGACAGAATTACAGTGTCATCGGCGAACCTCAAAGTTTTTATTTCTTCTCCATGGATTTTAATACCTACTCCGAATTTTTCTTTTGTTTCCTTTACTGCTTGCTCAATATACAGATTGAATAACATCGGGGAGAGGCTGCAACCCCATCTCACTAACTTGCCAACCACTGCTCCCCTTTCATGCCCCTCGACTCTTATAACTGCCATCTGGTTCCTGTACAAATTGTAAACAGCCTTTCGCTCCCTGTATTTTACCCCTGCCACCTTTAGAATTTGAAAGAGGGTATTCCAGTCAACATTGTTAAAAGCTTTATCTAAGTCTACAAATGCTAGAAACGTAGGTTTGGCTTCCCTTAATCTTTCTTCTAAGATAAGTCGCAAGGTCAGTATTGCCTCACCTGTTCCAGTATTTCTACGGAATCCAAACTGATTTTCGCCGAGGCTAGCTTCTACCAGTTTTTCCATTCGTCTGTAAAGAATTCGTGTTAGTATTTTGCAGCTGTGACTTATTAAACTGATAGTTCGGTAATTTTCACATCTGTCAACACCAGCTTTCTTTGGGATTGGAATTATTATATTCTTCTTGAAGTCTGAGGGTTTTTCGCCTGTCTCATACATCTTGCTCACCAGATGGTAGAGTTTTGCCAGGACTGGCTATCCCAAGGCCGCCAGTAGTTCTAATGGAATATTGTCCTCAAGTACATCGCCCTTGTATAGACCCTCTATATACTCCTTCCACCTTTCTGCTTTCCCTTCTTTGCTTAGAACTGGGTTTCCATCTGAGCTCTTGATATTCATACAAGTGGTTCTCTTTTCTCCAAAGGTCTCTTTAATTTTCCTGTAGGCAGCATCTATCTTACCCCTAGTGAGATAAGTCTCTACATCCATACATTTGTCCTCTCGCCATCCCTGCTTAGCCATTTTGCACTTCCTGTCGATCTTATTTTTGAGACGTTTGTATTCCTTTTTGCCTGCTTCATTTACTGCATTTTTATATTTTCTCGTTTCATCAATTAAATTCAATATTTCTTCGGTTACCCAAGGATTTCTACTAGCCCTTGTCTTTTTACCTAATTGATCCTCTGCTGCCTTCACTACTTCATCCCTCAGAGCTACCCATTCCTCTTCTACTGTACTTCGTTCCCCCATTCCTGTCAATTGTTCCCCTATGCTCTCCATGGAACTCTGTACAACCTCTGGTTCTTTCAGTTTATCCAGGCCCCATCTCCTTAAATTCCCACCTTTTTGCAGTTTCTTTAGTTTTAATCTACAGTTCATGACTAATAGATTGTGGTCAGAGTCCACATCTGCTCCTGGAAATGTCTTACAATTTAAGAACTGGTTCCTAAATCTCTGTCTTCCCATTATATAATCTATCTGATACCTTCTAGTATCTCCAGGATTCTTCCATGTATACAACCTTCTTTCATGATTCTTGAACCAAGTGTTAGCTATGATTAAGTTATGCTCTGTGCAAAACTCTACCAGGCGGCTTCCTCTTTCATTTCTTAGCCCCAATCCATATTCAACTACTACGTTTCCTTCTCTTCCTTTTCCTACTCTCGAATTCCAGTCACCCATGACTGTTAAATTTTTGTCTCCCTTCACTACCTGAATAATTTATTTTATCTCATCATACATTTCATCAATTTCTTCATCATCTGCAGAGCTAGTTGGCATGTAAACTTGTACCAATGTAGTAGGCGTGGGCTTCGTGTCTATCTTGGCCACAATAATGCGTTCACTATGTTGTTTGTAGTACCTTACCCGCACTCCAATTCTTTTATTCTCTATTAAAGCTACTCCTGCATTACCCCTATTTGATTTTGTATTTATCACCCTGTATTCACCTGACCAAAAGTCTAGTTCCTCTTGCCACCGAACTTCCCACTATATCTAACCTTAACCTATCCATTTCCCTTTTTAAATTTTCTTACCTACCTGCCCTATTAAGATTATCTTTTACATTTAAAAGATGATCGGTCCTCTCCATCAGACATACTGACTCCCACCCTGCAAGATATTTACTGAGGTGATAAATATCATGGAGTAGCAATATGCACAAATGCATCATATGGCGGTAGTATCGCGTACAGAAGACATAAAAGAGCCGTGTATTGGCAGAGCTGACATTTGCACTCACCTGATTCATGTTAAAAGGTTTCCGACGTGATTATGGCCGCACGACGGGAACTAACAGACATTGAGCGCGTACTGGTAGTTGGAGCTAGACACATGGGACATTCCGTTTCGTTAATCGTTAGGGAATTTAATATCCCGAGATCCACAGTGTCAAGCGTGTGACGATAGTACAAAATTCCAGGAATTTCCTCTTGCCATGGACAACGCAGTGGTACACAGTCTTCACTTAATGATCGAGGACAGTGGCGTTTGTGTAGTGTCGTCAGTGCTAACAGACAAGCAATAATGAGTTAAATAATCGCAGAAAAAATGTGGGACTTACGGCGAATGTATCCGTTAAGACAACGCGGCGAAATTTGGCGAACGGCTGACTTGAGCCCCTTTCCTAAAAGCCTACAGCGCCTCTCCTGAGCTCGTGCTCATACCGGTTGGACTCTAGACGTCTGAAAAACCATGGTCTGGTCAGATGTGTCCTGATTTCAGTTGGTAAGAGCCGATGGTACGGTTAGAGGGTGGCGCAACTCCTTGCATACAAGTTGTCGAAAAGGCACTGAGCAAGCTGGTGGTGGCATCATAATGGTGTGGGCTGTGTTTACGTGGGATGGACTGGGTGCTCTTGTCAAACTGAACCTTGAAGTAGTAAAGTTCTTCTTCTTGGAGACAATTTACAGCCATTCGTGGACTTCAGTTGTCCATAAAAATGCGCTATGTCAGCGGTCCATAACTGTTCACCATTGGTTTGAAGAAGATTCTAAGGAATTCAAGAGAATGGTTTGGCCGCCTAGATCACCCGACATGAGTACCATCGAATATTCGTAGAAGGTCATGTTGTGCAGTAAATCCTGCACCGGCAATACTTTCCCAATTATGTACGGCTACAGAGGCAGCATGGCTCAACATTTCTCCAGGGGACTGAAACCGACTTCTGAGCCCTTTCCTTATCGAGTTGCTGCACTAAGCAGGGTAAGAGGAAGTTCGACAAGATATTAGGAGATATCTGACGGCTTTTGTCACCTCAGTGCACTGTGAATGTCTAGTGAGTGACTCCATTTACTTCATCCCACTCTATAGGTGCCAGCAATTCCTGAATGGATGATATTTATGCAGTTTAGCAGTGACACAACTAATGGTGAGAGGATTGGTGTAACCTTCTGGCCATTCATTAATTCACCACCAAGCTACTATAACATGGTTACACAGCTTTACAACATGCTGTAAATGACAGACAGCAGCAAGGTGCCAGATTTTCCAATCCAATTCATTTCCTGCAAACACTACACAGGTCACACACAATTTTACCCCTGCAGATTTCTTCAGTCGTCATTTTCAGGGATGTATTTTACGTAAAAGCTGACTTATCAAAGATGTACACTCGACAGCAAAAAAAGTGGATCATGCCTGAATTCCAATGTGTAGGCTGCACCTGAATGTATGCAACCAACATAGCATATCTGTGTTGCACATCGTCGCAACCCTGCAAAGCACAGTCGTTGTAAGGTACACAATGGGTACCACTAGAGACTACTAGAAAACACCGGTCTTTATGACAGTCCATCCAGATGTAGAGTAACACCATGATGGTACAGAAGAGATCAGACAGTCCCTAACGTTTGTAAACTTAATTACAACAAGTGGCTTTTTAAACGTTATGGGACAACTAATTTTGTCACATAAATCGTTCAGTAATCCTTAGGCACAATTAAATATTTCAGACAGTATATGGATTTATAAAGTTTTATGGCAATTGGAAACAAGTTCTTTGCTGTCTAAAACGTTTACCCAACACATGCTGAACGTCGTTCAACGTTCAGCGGGGAGTGGTTTCGCATCAACTTTATGTAATGCTAATCAGTTACAAGAAAACATGATTAACGGAGGCAAGCACTCTACGGAAATCCCAACATTAACAGCGAATCACAAGTGATATCATTGTTCACATTACTCATCAACAGTTACTTGTACACAAAGTTGTACTTTAAATGACATGACCAACGTCTTCGTTCTGGATCCGAATGCAAACCCAGAACGTAAAGCCATTGTTCACCAAGCAAAGCTTTGTGCCTTATCGAGACTCGATCACTAGACAGAAAGAGAAGTCAAATATTGACGTTTGCACCAGTATCAGTTATCAGTTCTCAACTTGAACGTAAATTACGATAATGTTTGTACGAAACAAGGAACCCAAACATGACAATTAGCTTCTTGGTAATTAACCTCGAAAGACGTTGTATATTGTTGCAATGTCAAGGAACAAACGATGCACATGTTTAAAATTGAAATGCCATTATGTAATGCTGGTGACAAGGATGCGAACCTACCACCTAATCGGATTGTTGAATGAGTACGTAAAATCAGAATATAGATATCACAGTTTGTCCCCAGTAGTGAGGTTGGGACTGACGACTGAATTTGTATTGCCTGACCGGGATTCGAACCCGGCGCCTACCTCCGTCGTTGTCTAACCAGGAACAGACGATAAATGTCCAATGTTGGTCCACCATTAGCGAGATGTGCGCACGTTTAACTAGAAATAAGGCGACGAAAACGTCTATGCTCACTAAGTGTCGAACGCCGCACACATGGTTATGCAGACACGTTAATAATCAAATTCTTATTCAGTAGTAGCTAGGAGTAGCATGTTTAGTTGCAAACCTTAAGGCCTTTCTCATCCCTAGTAACTTGTTGCCTAATATCTGCGATATCATGGTGTTAATTTACAAGTGGACTGACTGCCGTAAAGAGCAATGTTCTCTAGTAGTCGTGGATCATTGAGATGTAAATGAAGTACGTCAGCAGAAAGTAATTTCCGTCATGCAGCACGTATTGTTTCAGAGACACTGAGTAGATGTTGTAAGAGCACAGAACGTGTATTATATACTACGTATATGCTATTATTTGGAGAAGCTGCCGCCAAATCTGTTTACTATTACATTCCGCTTAGTTGTCGTGGTTGAATACACGTTTCCTTAAGGCTACATCTAATGCAAAGCGCTTACAGGAAAGAATACTTAACTGCGTCATGCTATTGCTAGCTAGGTGAAATATTTTGTGGTGGCTATGCTTAAAATGAATGTACACTCCTGGAAATGGAAAAAAGAACACATTGACACCGGTGTGTCAGACCCACCATACTTGCTCCGGACACTGCGAGAGGGCTGTACAAGCAATGATCACACGCACGGCACAGCGGACACACCAGGAACCGCGGTGTTGGCCGTCGAATGGCGCTAGCTGCGCAGCATTTGTGCACCGCCGCCGTCAGTGTCAGCCAGTTTGCCGTGGCATACGGAGCTCCATCGCAGTCTTTAACACTGGTAGCATGCCGCGACAGCGTGGACGTGAACCGTATGTGCAGTTGACGGACTTTGAGCGAGGGCGTATAGTGGGCATGCGGGAGGCCGGGTGGACGTACCGCCGAATTGCTCAACACGTGGGGCGTGAGGTCTCCACAGTACATCGATGTTGTCGCCAGTGGTCGGCGGAAGGTGCACGTGCCCGTCGACCTGGGACCGGACCGCAGCGACGCACGGATGCACGCCAAGACCGTAGGATCCTACGCAGTGCCGTAGGGGACCGCACCGCCACTTCCCAGCAAATTAGGGACACTGTTGCTCCTGGGTATCGGCCAGGACCATTCGCAACCGTCTCCATGAAGCTGGGCTACGGTCCCGCACACCGTTAGGCCGTCTTCCGCTCACGCCCCAACATCGTGCAGCCCGCCTCCAGTGGTGTCGCGACAGGCGTGAATGGAGGGACGAATGGAGACGTGTCGTCTTCAGCGATGAGAGTCGCTTCTGCCTTGGTGCCAACGATGGTCGTATGCGTGTTTGGCGCCGTGCAGGTGAGCGCCACAATCAGGACTGCATACGACCGAGGCACACAGGGCCAACACCCGGCATCATGGTGTGGGGAGCGATCTCCTACACTGGCCGTACACCACTGGTGATCGTCGAGGGGACACTGAATAGTGCACGGTACATCCAAACCGTCATCGAACCCATCGTTCTACCATTCCTAGACCGGCAAGGGAACTTGCTGTTCCAACAGGACAATGCACGTCCGCATGTATCCCGTGCCACCCAACGTGCTCTAGAAGGTGTAAGTCAACTACCCTGGCCAGCAAGATCTCCGGATCTGTCCCCCATTGAGCATGTTTGGGACTGGATGAAGCGTCGTCTCACGCGGTCTGCACGTCCAGCACGAACGCTGGTCCAACTGAGGTGCCAGGTGGAAATGGCATGGCAAGCCGTTCCACAGGACTACATCCAGCATCTCTACGATCGTCTCCATGGGAGAATAGCAGCCTGCATTGCTGCGAAAGGTGGATATACACTGTACTAGTGCCGACATTGTGCATGCTCTGTTGCCTGTGTCTATGTGCCTGTGGTTCTGTCAGTGTGATCATGTGATGTATCTGACCCCAGGAATGTGTCAATAAAGTTTCCCCTTCCTGGGACAATGAATTCACGGTGTTCTTATTTCAATTTCCAGGAGTGTATTTTTGAACGTATTGTTCGTCAAATATTTGAATGAATCGTCAACTGTAGGTTGTGCCTAAACATGTATAGCATAATAGCTGTAGCTCCGTTAGTTCATACTACAGACTTGGGTAGGTTAGGTGTAACTTTTGATCCTTCAAGGGGTGATCGTGGCCTTGCGGCCCGGATCTGTACTAGCCGCGGCTCGCGATCTACGTGCCAGACAGGCTGGCCGAGGCGAGACGCAACTGAGCGAGCTGGCGGTGGCGTTGGTGGGCCAATAGCCCGGGACGAGCCAGCACGGCTGCGCCGGATGCCTCTGCCTCTGCTGCTCCGTATGACGTAAATATGTTTCCCTCCTCTCCTGGCATCAGTATAAGAGCGGCAAGCAGAAATACACATCAGATAACTTCCCCAAATTTCCGCCGTTTTACAATTTAAGTCCCAGTTTTATCGCCTGCTTTTAATGTTTCTTCACTTCTCCTTACGTTTTAAAAAAGTCTGTTAAAGGAAAGAAAAAAAAAAGATACACATCAGGCTGTCTGTCGTAATGGCTGACTGGGAGAGGTCTATTAGAGTCGTCGCTCTCATTGAAGAAGGAGAATGATCCATCAGAGAAGCTGGCAGACGTTATGGCGTACCACATACCACTGCAACGAGATGGTGGAGGATCTGCCTTGAAAGAGGCACCACCACAGGGCTCCTGGCTCAGACAGGAAGAGAGTGCGCTCACAGCAAGAAGACAGGGACCTAGTGTCTAGGAGCAGAGAAAATTCCTTTCTGAACGCGCAGTTGCGGCGGTAGATCAACTACCCCGGCTCCAGTAACACGATTCCCCGAAGGCCGAGGGACGCTGGACTGCATGCACGACGATCCGCCGTGAAACAAGAGCTCAGCGAAGACAACATTTTATAACGGCTAGCATTTGCGGAGCTCCATCTGAGGGCGTCGTGGGACAACGTCATTTTCACTGATGAGAAGGTGTTTTCCACCAGTAACGACGGTCCACGAATCGTTTACAGGCCGCAAGGGACTCGCCATCAACGCGAATATTTAACCACGACGAAAAGAAGCGGCCGGCTATGTGTTACCTGCTTGGCTTGGATTTCTGCGAGAGGGGCGGGAATTTTTCACAGGATAGAAGGAACTCTGGACAGCGTGCAGTATGCCCACATATTGAAAAATGTGATGCTTCCGTCAGTGCAAATGCTGTACGCAGAAGGGGACGTCACATTGCAAGAGGACCATTCTCAAGTCTGCATTTGTTCAGCAGCGGCTCTCCACGATTGGCGTCAACGTCATGGACTGGCCGCCACGGGCGGCTGATATGAACCCCATAGAAAACATGCGGGCTGAGGTCGCCAGAACATTAACAGAGAACTGGCCACGAAACCAACCAACTACGGCGTGGACTGGGCGGTTTTTTAGGATAGAAGGCCTCGGGAAAGTACGGGGTGGGCTGCAATCTCAAAGGGTGCATGGCAAATACAGGACGTGCTTGAATCAAGGAACAGTCGGAATTGTAGTTGTAAATTTTTGTAGTTGTGCTGGGAAAGTCCCTGAGCTTCAAGCGCTAATAGAAAGCACCAAAGCTGAAATCGTTATAGGTACAGAAAGCTGGCTAAAGCCTGAAATAAGTTCTGCAGAAATTTTTACGAAGTCTCAGACGGTGTTCAGGAAAGATAGATTAGGCAGAATTGGTGGTGGAGTGTTTGTGTCTGTCAGTAGTGGTTTATCTTGTAGTGAAGTCGAAGTAGATACTCCGTGCGAATTGGTATGGGTGGAGGTTATACTTAACAGCCGAACTAAGTTAATAATGGCTCCTTCTGCCGACCCCCAGACTCCAATGATATAGTTGCTGAACAGTTCAGAAAAAATTTGAGTTTCGTAACAAGTAAATACCCCACTCATACGGTTATAGTTGGTGGGGACTTCAATCTTCCTTCGATATGTTGGCAAAAATACTTGTTCAAAACCGGTGGTAGGCAGAAAACATCTTCCGAGATTGTCCTAAATGCTTTCTCCGAAAATTATTTCGAGCAGTTAGTCCACGAACCCACGCGAATTGTAAATGGTTGCGAAAACACACTTGACCTCTTAGCCAGAAACAATCCAGAGCTGATAGAGAGCATCATGACTGATACAGGGATTAGTGATCACAAGGTCGTTGTAGCTAGGCTCTATACCGTTTCTTCCAAATCCACCAGAAACAAACGCAAAATAATTTTATTTAAAAAAGCGGATAAAGTGTTACTAGAAGCCTTCCTAAGAGACAATCTCCATTCCTTCCGAACTGACTATGCAAATGTAGACGAGATGTGGCTCAAATTCAAAGATATAGTAGCAACAGCTATTGAGAGATTCATACCTCATAAATTGGTAAGAGATCGAACTGATCCCCCATGGTACACAAAACAGGTCCGAGCGCTGTTGCAGAGGCAACGGAAAAAGCATGCGAAGTTCAGAAGAACGCGAAATCCCGAAGATCGGCTAAAATTTACAGACGCGCGAAATTTGGCACGGACTTCAATGCGAGATGCGTTTAATAGGTTCCACAACGAAACATTGTCTCGAAATTTGGTAGAAAATCCGAAGACATTCTGGTCGTATGTAAAGTACACAAGCGGCAAGACGCAGTCAATACCTCCGCTGCGCAGTGCCGATGGTACTGTTACCGACGACTGTGCCGCTAAAGCGGAGTTTTTCAACGCAGTTTTCCGAAATTCCTTCCCCAGGGAGGACGAATGGAATATTCCAGAATTTGAAACACGAACAGCTGCTAGCATGAGTTTCTTAGAAGTAGATACCTTAGGGGTTGTGAAGCAACTCAAATCGCTTGATACGGGCAAGTCTTCAGGTCCAGATTGTATACCGATTAGGTTCCTTTCAGATTACGCTGATACAATAGCTCCCTACTTAGCAATCATATACAACCGCTCGTTCACCGATAGATCTGTACCTACAGATTGGAAAATTGCGCACACAAGGATGGGGCCCCTCCACGCTCACACCAACGTGGTGACCAAACCAAAATTCTATTGTCACCTCCGTAAACATGTTAGTTTTTGAATCAGGCGTCACAGGATGCGGGCTGTGATGTTGTCCATGCGTCTGGGTAAGATTACTCATTAACATGGTCCATCAGGAGATAGAAGTGGTCGAAAGCGATTGAAGGGTAGCGGTTGTAAGGGCAGAGGAAAATTGCGCAGGTCGCACCAGTGTTTAAGAAGGGTAGTAGGAGTAATCCATCGAACTACAGACCTATATCATTGACGTCGGTTTGCAGTAGGGTTTTGGAGCATATACTGTATTCAAACATTATGCATCACCTCGAAGGGAATGATCTATTGATACGTAATCAGCATGGTTTCAGAAAACATCGTTCTTGTGCAACGCAGCTAGCTCTTTATTCGCACAAAGTAATGGCCGCTATCGACAGGGGATCTCAAGTTGATTCCGTATTTCTAGATTTCCGGAAAGCTTTTGACACCGTTCCTCACAAGCGACTTCTAATCAAGCTGCGGGCCTATGGGGTATCGTCTCAGTTGTGCGACTGGATTCGTGATTTCCTGTCAGGAAGGTCGCAGTTCGTAGTAATAAACGGCAAATCATCGAGTAAAACTGAAGTGATATCAGGTGTTCCCCAGGGAAGCGTCCTGGGACCTCTGCTGTTCCTGATCTATATAAATGACCTGGGTGACAATCTGAGCAGTTCTATTAGGTTGTTCGCAGATTATGCTGTAATTTACCGTCTAGTAAGGTCATCCGAAGACCAGTAACTGTTGCAAAGCGATTTAGAAAAGATTGCTGTATGGTGTGGCAGGTGGCAGTTGACGCTAAATAACGAAAAGTGTAAGGTGATCCACATGAGTTCCAAAAGAAATCCGTTGGAATTCGATTACTCGATAAATAGTACAATTCTCAAGGCTATCAATTCAACTAAGTTGCTGGGTGTTAAAATTACGAACAACTTCAGTTGGAAACACCACATAGATAATATTGTGGGGAAGGCGAGCCAAAGGTTGCGTTTCATTGGCAGGACACTTAGAAGATGCAACAAGTCCACTAAAGAGACAGCTTACACTACACTCGTTCGTCCTCTGTTAGAATATTGCTGCGCGGTGTGGGATCCTTACCAGGTGGGATTGACGGAGGACATCGAAAGGGTGCAAAAAAGGGCAGCTCGTTTTGTATTATCACGTAGTAGGGGAGAGAGTGTGGCAGATATGATACGCGAATTGGGATGGAAATCATTAAAGCAAAGACGTTTTTCGTCGCGGCGAGATCTACTTACGAAATTTCAGTCACCGACTTTCTCTTCCGAATGCGAAAGTATTTTGTTGAGCCCAACCTACATCGGTAGGAATGATCATCAAAATAAAATAAGAGAAATCAGAGCTCGAACAGAAAGGTTTAGTTGTTCGTTTTTCCCGCGCGGTGTTCGGGAGTGGAATGGAAGAGAGATAGTATGATTGTGGTTCGACGAACCCTCTGCCAAGCACTTAAATGTGAATTGCAGAGTAGTCATGTAGATGTAGATGTAGATGTACTGCTGCCGCTCTTTGGGACTGCGTCCTGGAAGCCTGGGAGGAAGCTGCTTCTTCAGGCTGTCACGTCCGACGGCTTACACATTCTATGAAAAGACGAATGATAGAAGTACAAAATAATTAAGGATTCTGGATAAAATTTTTTCTTTTGGTCATCAGTCTACTGACTGGTTTGATGCGGCCCGCCACGAATTCCTTTCCTGTGCTAACCTCTTCATCTCAGAGTGGCACTTGCAACCGACGTCCACAATTATTTGCTTGACGTATTCCAATCTCTGTCTTCCTCTACAGTTTTTGCCCTCTACAGCTCCCTCTAGTACCATGGCAGTCATTCCCTCATGTCTTAGCAGATATCCTATCATCCTGTCCCTTCTCCTTATCAGTGTTTCCCACATATTCCTTTCCTCTCCGATTCTGCGTAGAACCTCCTCATTCCTCACCTTATCAGTCCACCTAGTTTTCAAGATTCGTCTATAGCACCACATCTCAAATGCTTCGATTCTCTTCTGTTCCGGTTTTCCCAGAGTCCATGTTTCACTACCATACAATGCTGTACTCCAGATGCACATCCTCAGAAATTTCTTCCTCAAATTAAGGCCGGTATTTGATATTAGTAGACTTCTCTTGGCCAGAAATGCCTTTTTTGCCATAGCGAGTCTGCTTTTGATGTCCTCCTTGCTCCGTCCGTCATTGGTTATTTTACTGCCTAGGTAGCAGAATTCCTTAACTTCATTTACTTCGTGACCATCAATCCTGATGTTAAGTTTCTCGCTGTTCTCATTTCTCCTACTTCTCATTACCTTCGTCTTTCTCCGATTTACTCTCAAACCATACTGTGTACTCATTAGAGTGTTCATTCCGTTCAGCAGATCATTTAATTCTTCTTCACTTTCACACAGGATAGCAATGTCATCTGCGAATCGTATCATTGATATCCTTTCACCTTGTATTTTAATTCCACTCCTGAACCTTTCTTTTATTTTCATCATTGCTTCCTCGATGTACAGATTGAAGAGTAGGGGCGAAAGGCTACAGCCTTGTCTTACACCCTTCTTAATACGAGCACTTCGTTCTTGATCGTCCTCTCTTATTATTCCCTCTTGGTTGTTGTACATATTGTATATGACCCGTCTCTCCCTATAGCTTACCCCTACTTTTTTCAGAATCTCGAACAGCATGCACCATTTTATATTGTCGAACGCTTTTTTCAGGTCCACAAATCCTTAAAATATTTTGTTATGTCTTCTTTTTCGTCATTTTTCCTCATTGGCAGCTAGTGGAAGATCGCGCGGCAACAGAAGAGATACAATATGAGTTAGTTTTCCTTTGAGTTGCCTTTTTAATTCAAGTGGATTTCTTTTGAATATACAGTTTGTTAAATATTCTGATTTCATTTATACCCTGTCTAGATACCTACAAACTAATCAGAAGTGGATGGACTCTGTCACAGTAGCTTTTGCTATTTCAAATACATCTCTCTCTTCCCCTCCATCCATGAATACACCCTCCGTCCTCTACACAATACGCAAACGATTACATATTATGTTTACTCGTTGTTAATATCTCCTCTATTCTCTCTCACACACTCTCTCTCTCGCACACTATCGCCGCAAGTGCCCTTATATTCCATCCCCACAAAACTTTATAAACAAATCCAGCCGTTTCCATTAACGCTACATTTTCTCTTTTAATTGCTGCTGTCTTTACCCTCTATCATTCGTCGCCACACCTATGAAACCGTATTCTTCCCTATAACCCAATCTTCGTTCTGAAAACAGTCCTTCCTTATCTCTCGGTCCTAAGATAAAACGAACTGTGGCACACATCTAAGTAAGCAATACGTTGCAAGCATTTTACGCTTATATTTTGCACTTCTGCACTTCTATCCATTCCCAGATCCCGCCCTCCTTCCTGTTACCCGTCCCTTGACATCTTCATCTACATCTAAATGAATACTGTGCAATTCATAGTTATGTGCTTGGCAGGGGGCTCTGTGGTCTGGTGGATTAATCTTGTACTGATGTGTAAAACGTGTAGGTTCACATCTCACGTCAGGCGTAGATTTTTAACACACACAAGTAACTCTCCTTCACCTTAGTAACGCCAAGTGCAGAAAGCTAGTAAGCTCCGTAGTTCCATATCCGCAGTAAAGATAACATCCCTTCGCTGCCGAATGGGGCAGAGCGGCATTCGTTTGAGCTGTGACATATGGAGAAATCCTGGAAGGCAGAGACTGTCACGAGAAAGCCGTCGTAAACTAGAAAACGTATTTCATTTAATGAACCAATGGCCATGTAAGTTCACAAGGCTCTTACTTTATATGAAAGCCGCGCGGGATTAGCTGAGCTGTCTAGTGCGCTGCAGTCATGGACTGTGCAGCTGATCCCGGCGGAGGTTCGCCGGCCGGTGTGGCCGTGCGGTCTAGGCGCTTCAGTCTGGAACCGCGTGACCGCTCCGGTCGCAGGTTCGAATCCTGCCTCGGGCATGGATGTGTGTGATGTCCTTAGGTTAGTTAGGTTTAAGTAGTTCTAAGTTCTAGGGGATTAATGACCACAGATGTTAAGTCCCATAGTGCTCAGAGCCATTTGAACCATTTCGAACCGGCGGAGGTTCGAGTCCTCCCTCGGGCATGGATGTGTGTGTTTGTCCTTAGTATAATTTTGGTTGTGTGTAAGCTTCGGGACTGATGACCTTAGCAGTTAAGTCCCATAAGATTTTACACACACACATTTATTTGAAACTGAGACGTTGAAAATTGTGGTGCTGGACTGGGATTCGAATTCGATTTCACTGTGTTCCCCAAGATTTCAAACTCTTGTAGGCCTCCTCAAAAGACACCTATATGATTTAGAATCCTGATCAGCACAAAATATTCATTATTTCATTTCAAGCCCTAGCATGTGCACTCCGAACTGCTAGTGTAAGATAGTTGCATTTTCAACGTCTCTTCGTGCGTTGTCAGCTGTAACGTGTTCGTTTCAACTCACAGCCACATGATGAGCTTTTTATCACAACATTACGAGATCAAACGTTCCCTTACATCTTATCAAGTTCAAACATTCGTCTCCATCCTACTGGCGGAAACGGATTTGCGTTTGACGTTGTGTTCGTTGTGATCACCAACGACGATATGTTGTGGGTTCAACTTCTAGCTAGCAGAGTATTTTCCATCACATCATTGAAAGTACAAACATGCCACTCCTAGCTATTATTGGAAAAGAATTTGATAGTTAAAGCGTCTTCATGACTACGTGTGCGGGGTTTGAATTCCATTCGGCACAGAACTTTTCGTCGCCTCCTCATCTCGCTACTGGTGAACCAACAATAGCTATTTATCGTCTGTTCCTGGCTAGAAAACTATGGCTCTAGATGCTGGGTTCGAATCCCAGTCAGGCAAAAACAATTCTATCGTCATTTAAGGTTCCAATATCTTAGTATTGGTGAAAACATTTGATATTTAACTTCTGATTTTACGTACTTCGTTAACAATCCGATTAGGTGCTGGGTTCGCATCGCTGTCACAAGCTTTACATGGTGGCATTTCAATTTTAAACATGAGCATACCTTGTTCCTTGTGAGTGAAACCATATTAAACGTCGTTGGGGGTAGTTCCCAGGAAGGTAACTGTTATGACAGGATTCCCAGTTCAGTACAAACATTTTCGTCATTTATTTTCAGGATCTGAATTGATAACTGATACTGGTGCAAACGTCTATACTTCACGTCTCTTTATGCCTAGTGATCGGGCCTCTATAAGGCTCAAACAAAGCTTAGCTTAGTTAACAATGGCTATAGGTGCTGGGTTTGAATCCAGGTCGAGAACGACGACGTTGGTCATGTCATTTAAAGTTCAAATTTGTGTACACGTAGCTGTTGATGTGTTACGAGAACAATGATATTACTGGTGATTCGCTGTTAATGTTGAGATTTCCGTAGAGTGATTGTTGCCGTTAATCGCGATTTTTTACTGGTTCGTCCAATATCCAGTTTCCAGAGCCACTCGCCGTTGAGCGACGTTCAGCACGTGGATTGAAAACCTTTTCGAGAGCGAAAAATTTTTTCCAATTGTCGTACACTTTGTAACTCCATATATTGTCTCAAGTATTTAATTTTGACTAAGGATTACTGTACGATATATGTAAAATAATCCGTTTTCTCATAAGCTTTGGAATGTCACTTGTTGTAATAAAGGTAAGTTTATGAGTGTTATGGGGTGTCTCAACGCTAAGAACGTGTTTTTAATTTTTTTGTCTGAGATATTAGTTGATGCTTAGACTGACTGCCATAAAGACCTTTGATCTCCAGTAGTCTCTTGTGGTACCCATTGTTTGTAGTCAAACGACTGTTCCCCATGGGGTTTTGGTGTTTAGAGGACCTGCAACACAGCTATATTATGTGGGCTGTATTCGGCAGTGACCCACATTTTTTGCTGTCAAGTGTACAAATAAGTACCCACTTAATAACTTTACTGTAGGACAGGAAATGCTTGGAAGATATAGCCTGTCTGTGAACTGAAAAGCAAGCAGTGTTCGTGGTGGAGAAAGTCGTCATCGCAGAAGAGTGATAAACTGCCATAAGTAATGTCTAAGAAACAACTTCTCCTCTGGCAGTCTAGAACAGTGCGCAGAGATTTACGTAGAGTCTATCGAAACGCTTTTCTGGCGCTTGATTTATTACAAACACATATTTGTATACAAAGCAGTTCTAACGCACTTTGTCGAAAATAGACCCACCCTCCCTCCACCCCACCTACCTCCCCAAGGCTTGTCAGCCCATTGCGTTGCCAGCGGTTCGTAAAGGGAAGAGGTCGGTATGGCATCGTGTAATATGCTGTAGCTGCTTTTCGCGACGTAGTGTGGTAGAGAGGATGGGGACTTCCCAGCTTTCTCTTCATTTTGAAGGCCTATGAAGAACGTACGTTAATGACTACATATTCTCTGGCGCTACTACTCTCCATCCCCGCACCATCAACCTTGTTACTCCCCTAGATGCAATTGATCCCTTAATACGGTTCTACAGCACTTCGTTAATCCCTTTTTATAGGAAACTTAAAGTTTTTTAATTTTATTCTGGGAAACATTTTTGCTACAAACCGCGGTTTTCTAGATGTTCAAGGAAAACCTTAAAGAGTGACCTATACAGGGCTGTCCTATCCATGTACTCATACCCACTGGTCAAGATTTTTAGTGTGTTGTTCACGACACTCCCCTACCACTGTACAAAAAATTGGGCTACAGGAGATTTTTCCCTTCAGTAGACCTTTTAGGTGTTCGTTGTTTGGGCCGTGTCGTCCTCTACAGTTTTTATCTTTACGGTTCCAGCTAGTACCACGGAAGTTATACTCTGATGGCCTCACATACTGTCCCTTCTTCCTGTCCGTGTTTTCCGTGAGTTCCTTTCTTCGTCGATTCTGCACAGCACAACATAATACTTTTTCTTATCAGTCTACGTTATTTCTTCTGGGCATCGCATCTCAAACGCTTCGATTCTCTTTTTTCCGGTTTTTCTGCAGTTCATTATCACACAATGCTGTGCTCCAAGCGTGCGGTCTCAGGTATATCTTCCTCAGATGAAAACCAACGTTTGATACTAACAGGGAACATGATTTCCCTTTTTCCATCTGCCAATCTGCGTTTTATGATTTCCTAGTTTCGGCAGTCATGTGGTATTTTGCTTCCAAGATTGCAGAATTAATTAACATTATCTACTTTGTGACCACCAGTTTTGATGTCACGTTTATCACAATCGTAATTTTACTACTATTCATTAACTTCCTTTATCTTCAGTTTACTCGCAATCCATACGCTGTATATAGTACAGTGTTCATTCCAGCCAACACGTCTTGTAATTTTCCTTGAGTTATTATAATAACAGTAATGTCATCGGCGAATCATTGATATCCCTTCACCGTCAACTTTAATTCCACTGTTGAACCTTTATTTCCGTCTTTGCTTCTCCGATATACAGATTGAGCAGTAGAAGTGAAAGACTACATCCTTGTAATACAATATTTTTAATCCGGGCACTTTGATTTTGACCTTACATTCTTATTTTACCGCCTTGGTTCTGGCACTTGTTGTGCATTAGCCGTCTTTCCCTAGCGGACTTCCTCTTTTTCTTAGAATCTCAAACAAATAGGACCATTTTACATAGCGGAACACTATTTCTCGGTCGATATACGACAAGAACGTGCCTTGATTTTTCTTGAGTCTTGCTTTCATTATAAACTGCAAGATGAGATTTGCCCCTCTGGCTCCTTAGCTTTCCGGAAGCCAAACGGATCTCTGTCTGATAGACATACAGTTTTCTTTTCGATTCTTCTATGTGTCATGCTTGCCAGCAACTTGGATGTATGAGCCGTTACGGTAACTGTGGGATAGTTCTCGCACTTATCAGTCGATATTTTCTAACTGTCTGATGCTTTGTTCTCCTCTCATAGATTTCACATACCAACAGGAGCAGTTGCTTGGTCGTCACCTTCTTCACTGTTTCCAAAAATTCTGAGAGAACTTTATCCATCTCTTCTGCCTTATTTGATCGCTAGTCTCAAAAAGCTCTGTCAAATTCAGACAGTTATACCTGATCCCCTCTGTCTTTAAGAGCTACTTTCATTTCTTCCTAGGTCATGTCATCAGAGAAATCCTCCCCTACATTCAGTGTACTCTTTCCACCAATGCACTCCCTCCTCTGCTTTTAACTTCCACTGAACTCTTAATGTTGACCCCTTGTTTTAGATTTCACCTCATGTTGTTTCGACTTTTCTATAGCAGGGTGAGTGACTGCGGTAGCAAAGGTATGAGGAATACATGCCCTGAGAGGAAAAAAATCACACCACCAAGAAGGAACCGTGCGACATAAACGAAAGTTGGTAGGCTTGTTTCTGCCTCTGAAAGATAATGTTCATTCAAAATTTGCTCCAGTATCATAAATGTGGCGCTAGAAGTGTCACTAAGACGAAGAAAATCTGGTTTGCTGTTAACGATCATGAGCTTAATTACCTTTGAGATTGGACGTTGTTACCTGACTTAGTCAAGAATGCCTTTAAGCTGACAAAGTCGCCACTATCAGCACCTTGAAGGAGGTCGTGTAATAGCGCTACGAGTAGATGAATCTTCCTTTTGCGATACTGCAGAGAGACTTCGCAAGAGTGGGCCGCTTTAAATGACTTCTAGCAGCGGTGTTCACGAGAATGTACAGTCGCAAGAAGACCGTACTCCAGACGGCCACATGGCCGGGAGGGAAGACCATCGTATTCTGAATATGGCTCTGGCACAAAGTACTCAGTCTGTTGTTGCAATCTGAGCCGCAGTTAGCACCACAGTGAACTGTTACAAATCGGTTACTTCAAGGCAGATTCCAGCCAGATGCCGCTTAGTGTGCACTCCACGGTTCCCAAACCACCGTCATTTGCGACTTCAGCGGTGCCACGTGAGAGCTCATTGAAAGGAAGCGTGATCTGTTATGTTTTCTGGCGAATTCTGGTTGTTACTCGGTTCCAGTGATGGCCCTGTGTTGGTTAGAAGGAGGCCAGTTGAAAGCCTGCAACCAATCTGTCTGAAGCCTAGATACACTGGACCTACACATTTCATACGACGGCAGGAGCACTCTCGTAATTATCCCACGTACCCTGACTTCAAATCTGTACGTAAGTCTGGTGAGTCGACCTGTTGTGCTGCCATTCATGAACGGCATTCCACTGGATGTATTCGAACAGGATAACGCTCGCCCACATACCGCTGTTGTAACCCCTCATGCTCTACATAGTATCGACATGTTGCTGTGGCCTGCTCGAACACTAGATCTGTCTTCAACCATGCACACCTCGGACATCATCGGACAACAACTCCAGCGTCATACACAAATAGTATTAAAGGTCCCTGCGTTGACTGACCATGTGCTACGGGCATGGAAATCCATCCCACAAACTGACACTCAACACCTATCCAGTTCAATGCATGCACGTTTGCACGCTTGCATTCAATATTCTGGCGGTTACACGGGTTATTAATGTACCAGCATTTCACATTTACAGTGACCTACGTCTCGCTTACCTGTGATCTTGGAATGTTAATCATTTAAATATGTCACCTAGACAAATGTATTTCCGAAATATTATTACTCTATATTAATAATTATTGGTGTAGCGATATTCTTTCCATCAGTGAAGATACAGCGTGTTTGAGCAGAGCACGTACATCTTCAGGAGAGACAGGGTGTACCTAGACGATGGAAAGGCACTTAGCAATGCATAGTCGGAATCTACCTTCTGGCGCGGTAGTGCCGGCACAAAACACAACAAAGGAATAGGGTGAAGAAACATGTTTATTATGTTCAGTACAGATAAAATGCTGGAACGACTTTGACTGTTGTACGTCGTAGACGGCGCTACGCACACTGCAACATTAGAAGGTGCAGTATTTGCGCGGTATCGCTGATTGCAGTGGGCGAAGCGCCCAGCGGTTGTACGCCCGACGTTACCCCACGACCCTAACTCCTTCCACACCTTCTTTCTACATTTGTATAGGAGGTTGACTGAAAGGCCACCTTTCAATGAGGAGGCAAAACAACGCGAGAAAACAGTAAAAACGGTAGCCCACGACGAGATTGTGCTGGGGCTAGTGGAGAACAGTCCCAGTGCTAGTACGTGGGATATCGCCAGTTCAGTTCGGGATTTCCCAAAGTAGCGTCTGGTGGGTCGTTCCTGACAATTCCGTATCACATCCAGCAGGTGCAGATGATTTTGGTACACGAGTGGCCTTTGAGCCGTGATGTTCACAGTCTCGCGCAACAGATCCCCGTTTCCCAGTCAACCTTTTGGTCAATGATGAGGCGATCTTCACACGGGAGGGAATGTTCAACCCACGTAACACCCATGTGTGGTCAGACGGGAACCCAAATGCAACGAGAACCTGTGTAGCCTAGAGACAGTTTACAGTTAATGTATGGGCTGGGATGCCAAGGACGACTTCATCGGGTCGTACGTTCTGTCTCAGCTTTTGACAGGTGCAGCCTATCTCGTCTTTCTTCAGCAAGTATTTCCACAGCTGTTGTACGACACATATGTACTCGCTGCAGTGCGTTTTGCATGGTTTTAGCATGGCTGCCCCCACCCTCCCCCCTTACGTTACAACCTTGGTGTACGTCGCCACCTGAATGCACTGTATCGTGGTATGGTCCGGTGGCAGTGGCCAGTGAGATCCCCACACCTCTCTTGCCTTCACTACTTCCTCTGGGGATACGCCAAGGCACTGGGGTACGAAAGTATCGTTAGCAGTGCTGGGGAACTTGTTGCACGCATCGTTGAAGCTGCTGGGGTAGTCAGGAACATGCCCGGTAGTTTCCAAAACATCAAATCTTCCATGAGCCGGTGATGAGTGTCCTGCGCCATGGTATGGGGTCCTAGTCTCGAACACCTGTAATTGGCAGTTTTTGTACGTATCTGTTGGTTTCCGCTGTGCTAAGCATAATAAACATATTTTCTCCTGTCCGTGTCCTCCCTTTCTTTCGTTTTGTGTCACCACTACCGAGCCACGAAAGGGTTCCTATGTGATGAGTAGAGGGCAACATCAACAGCAGCAGAAAATGGTATAACTGGAGTAGGATTCGTCATGAATAAGGAGGTAGGGCAGAGAGTGTGCTCCTGTGAACAGTTGAGTGATAAGGCTGTCATCATCAGAATCGACAACAAACCAACATCGACAACGATAGTTCAGGTACACATGCCAACATCGCAAGTCGAAGATGAAGAGATAGATAAAGTGTATGAGGATATTGAACAGGTAATCCATTATGTAAAGGCAGATGAAAATCTAACAGGCATGGGGGGCATATGGGCTTTCTACTAAGAATGAGAAAAATAAACTGAGTTCTGCAATAAATTTCAGCTAGTAATAGTGACTACTCTGTTGAGGAATCGCCAAAGAAGAAGTCACACTTGAAAAGGGTCTGGAGATACAGGAAGGTTTCAGATACATTACCTCATGGTCTGAGAGAGATTCCGAAATAGGATACCGGATTGTAAGGCGTACCCAGCGGCATACATTGACTCAGATTGCAATATAGTAGTGATCAGAAGTAGGCTAAAGTTTAAGAGATTAGTTAGTAAGAACTTACATGAAAAGTGGAATACGGAAGTACTAAGGAATGACGAGATAACGCTTGAAGTTCTCTATGGTATAAATACTGCAATAAGAAATAGCTCAGTGCGCAATTCAGTTGAAGAGAAATGGACATCTCAACAAAGGGGTATCACAGACGTTTGAAAGAAAAACGTAGGTACAAAGAAGGTAACTGTGAAGAAACTGTGGGTAACAGTGACAGATGAAAGAAGAAAGTACAAAAGTGTCGAGGAAAATTCAGGAATATGGAGATAAAAGTCACTGAGAATGAAGTAAATAGGAAGTGTATGGAAGCTTGGACGAAACGGCTGCATGAAAAAATGTGAAGAAATCGAAAACAAGAAATGTTTGTTGAAGGACTGACTCAGCATACACAAAAGTCAAGGCAGCCTTCGTTGAAATGAAATGGAATGGCGGTAACATAAAGAGTGCAATGGAAATTCCGCTATTAAATGCCGAGGAGAAAGCGGATAGGTGGAAAAGGTACATTGAAAGCCTCCACGGAGGGGAAAGATTTGACTGATGACGTGATAGAAGAAGTAAGAGGAGTCGACAGAGTAGAGTTAGAGAATTCAGTATTAGAATCAGAGTTTAAAAGAGCTTTACAAGACTTCACATCAAATAAAGCAGAAGGGACAGATACATTCCATCAGAATTTCTCAAATCATTGGTGAAAGTGGCAACAATACGATTGTTCACCTTTTTGTGTAATGTGTATCAAGCTGGCGATACACCAGCTGACTTCCGAAGACTGCAAGACCTGACTACTGCGAGAATTATTGCACAATCAGCTTAATATCTGATGCAGCCAAGTTGCTGACAAGAATAATATGCGGAATACTCGAAAAGAACATTACACATTTGTTAGATGAAGATCACTTAGGCTATAGGAAAGGTAAAAAAACGACCAAAGAGGCTATTTTGACGTTGCGGTTGATAATGGAAGCATGGTCCGACACTGGTAGCTGAGTGGTCAGCGCGACGGAATGTCATACCTAACAGGCCGGGTTCGATTCCCGGCTGGGTCAGGGATTTTCTCCGCTCAGAGACTGGGTGTTATATTGCCCTTATCATCATCATTTCATCCCCATAGACACGCAAGCCGCCAAAGTGGCGTCAACTCGAAAGACTTGCAGCAGGCGAACGGTCTATCCAACGGGAGGCCCTAGTCACACGGCATTTTCATTTATGGAAGCATGACTAAGGAACAATCAAAACTATCTGTTCGACAGTTTCAAACAGTGCAAGATATTCGAAATTCTGACCAAAATATGGGTAAGCTATAGGGAGATGGTTCAAATGGCTCTGAGCACTATGGGACTCAACTGCTGAGGTCATTAGTCCCCTAGAACTTAGAACTAGTTAAACCTAACTAACCTAAGGACATCACAAACATCCATGCCCGAGGCAGGATTCGAACCTGCGACCGTAGCGGTCTTGCGGTTCCAGACTGCAGCGCCTTTAACCGCACGGCCACTTCGGCCGGCCTATAGGGAGACACACGTAATGTGCAATACGTACAAGAATTAAGAGAGAACAATAACAGTGGAAGATCAAGAATGAAGCGCACGGACTAAGTAGAGTGTAAGATTGGGATGTAGTCTCCCGCCCCTGTTGTTCAATCTGTACATCGAGGGAGCAATGATGGAAATAAAGAAAGGTTCGGGACTGGGACTAAAATTAACGGTGGAATGATACGATTCACTGATGACATTGGTATTCTCAGTGAAAGTGAAGAAGAATTCCAGGCATCTGTTGAATAGAATGAACAATCTCACGAGTACAAAATATGGACTGAGAGTAAATCTAAAAGGGATGAATGTAATGAGGAGTAGCAGTGATGAGAGTAGACAGAAACTTAACATTAGTATTGATGGTCACGAAGCAGATGAAGTTAATGAATTGTGATACGTAGGCAGCAAAATAACTAATGACGGACAATGAAAGCAGGACATCAAAAGCAAACTAGCACTGACAAGAAAGGGCGTTCCTGGCCGAGAGAAGTCTACTAGTGCAATAAAAAGGTTCAAATGGTTCTGAGCACTGGGACTTAACATCTGTGGTCATCAGTCTTCTAGAACTTAGAACTACTTAAACCTAACTAACCTAAGGACATCACACACATACATGCCCGAAGCAGGATTCGAACCTGCGACAGTAGCGGTCACGCGGTTTCAGACTGAAGCGCCTAGAACCGCACGGCCACACCCGCCGGCCCTACTAGTGTAACACAAGGCCTTAATTTGAAAACGAAATTTAAGAGAATGCACGTTTGAAGCACAGTATTGTATATTAGTGAAACAAGGACAGTGGGAAAATCGGAACAGAAGACAATCGAAGCATTTGAGACGCTGTGATACAGAGGAACGTTGAAAATTAGATGGTCTGATAAGGTAAAGAATGAGAAGGCTTCGCGCAGATTCAGAGAGGAAAGGAATACGTGGAAAACACCAACAAGAAGAAGGGACAGGATCGTAGGACATCTGTTAAGACGTAAGGGAATAACTTTGGTGGTACTAGAGGGAGCTGTAGATGTTAAGAAGAGTAGTGGAAGACATGGACTGCAATATATCCAGCAAATACGAGGGTCACTCCAAAAGAAATGCACACTATTTTTGTAAAAATACAGTTTTCATTCTGCATGTGTGAAAGTTTTACAGTGTGTAGATACATCCTTCGCACTTGTTTTCAAACTAATTTCAACCTGTTCCCGTGAGTGGCCCGGCACAGCATGTCTTCAAGATGGCTGCTACACTTGACGTTCGTCAGAAGCAACGCGCTGTCATAGAATTCCTGTGCTGTGAAAACGAGACAGTGGGAAACATCCACAAGAGGTCGAAAAAGGTGTATGGAGATACTGCTGTCGATCGCAGTACAGTTAGTCGGTGGGCAAGCAGGTTACGTGATGAAAGTGGGCACGGCAGTATTGAGGCCTCGTACTGCACACACTCCAGACAATGTACAGAGAGTTAACGAATTGGTGACTGCTGGCAGACACATCACAGTGAACGAATTGTCACGCTACGTTGGGATAGGGGAAGTAAGTGTTTGCAGAATACTGAAAGCGTTGGCGTTAAAAAAGGTTTGTGCCAGGTGGGTTCCCAGGATGTTGACAGTGGCTCACAAAGAAACAAGAAAAAACGGTATGCAGCGAACTTTTGGAACAGTACATGAATGGTGAAGATGAATTTCTTGGAAGAATTGTGACAGGTGATGAAACATGGTTCCATCATTTTTCACCAGAGACGAAGAGGCAATCAGTGGAGTGACATCATGCAAATTCACGCAAGAAAAAAAAATTCAAAACCACACCTTCTGCTGGAAAAGTTATGCCTACGGTGTTTTTCGATTCCGAAGGACTCTTGCTTGTGGACATCATGCCAATTGGAATCATCATAAATTCTGATGCATATATGACGACACTGAAGAAACTTCAAGCTTAACTTAGTCGTGTTCTACCACATCGGCAAAAGCAGGATGTTTTGCTGTTGCACGACAATGCACGGCCACATGTCAATCAAAAAACCATGGAAGCGATCACAAAACTCTGATGGTCAACACTGGAACACCTGCCTTACAGTCCTGACCAGGCTCCATGTGGCTATCATCTCTTTGGGAAACTGAAGACCCACATCGTGGAACAAGGTTTGAAGATGATGACTCCCTTGTGCACGCTGCCAAACAGTGGCTCCAACAGGTTGGTCCAGAATTTTACCGCGCTGGTATACAGGCGCTGGTTCCAAGATGAGGTAAGGCAGTTGAGAGGGATGGAAATTATGTGGAGAAATGAAAATATTGTTCATAAAGGATGTATCTACACACTGTAAAACTTTCGAACATGTAGAGTAAAAGATGGATTTAAAAAAATAGTGTGCGTTTCTTTTAGACTGACCCTCGTAATTGAGGACGTAGGTTGCAAGCTGTACTCACAGATGAAGGGGATTTCGTGGAGGGCCAGTCGGAAAAGTGACTAATTAAAAAAAATACAAAAGGTGTACTTTCTCTCTCCTGAAAGACTGTACTGCAGTACCGTAAGGGCTTATAGGTCCGTTCTGGCTGAAGTTATAGCTAGCGAGCAGGCACCAAAGAGAGAGGTAGAGAGTGCGGCGAGGAGCAGGGGGTTGGGGGAGGAGCACTATCGCCCTCTCTGGCCCTCTGGGGGTCCTCCGCGGCGTGCAGCGGTAGAGCCAGTGGGTGGCGGGGCGCGTTAGCGCAGCCACTTCGCGTTTGAGCACCGCACCGCGCTTCGCCCTGCCTGAGAGAGGACACGCGCGCTTCCCTTTGTCAGACACGCTCCCTCCCGCTTTTCTGCCGCACCGCGCGGCATCCTCAGGCACCTCGCCTCGTCGTCCTCATGCGCTGCCTGAGTTTGCCGACGGAAATGTTACCTGCCGGGCCGATGGACGAGCGCCCTCCAAAACTCCACTCTGCTGTCGGCGTTCTCTCTCTCTCTCTCTCTCTCTTTCTCTTTCTCTCTCACTTTCTCCCCTACTAGCACCGTGCGTACCCGTTTCTGCCAAGGCTTCCCTTTCATACATGGCCACTCCTACCGTTGCGAGTGGCAGCTCTGTTTCATATGCCGCTACATTTGCCTTTCGGTGAAATGTGGCGAGGTAACACGACGCCTGAGCTGCCTCCACTATCGACATGGGAGTGTTGCTCTGGACCAGCTAAAAATTCACAAAAGAGGAGATTCCGAAACGCACTGCTGAAGTGGTATATGTGTTACAAATAGGTTAATAATCCGTATGATACGATGGCTTTTAGAGAACAAACGAGTCAAAAAAGTGCAGTCTGCTTTACCTATTATTATTATTAGTTTCAATTATTCCCTTTTGAGAGAGCGATTGAACCTGAGTAGTTATGATTTATTCTTCTTTCTTCATTCTTCCTAAATTCTCTTCACACGATCACTGTATTCTCTCTTGCGTCCTTCCGACCATCTTTTTCCTGTTCTGTTCTCCGTATGTTCTTGTTTAAGTGTGTTTCTTTATGATGTTTCTAAACTGTTCTCAATTTTTTGTCTTGTGTGATCCCCCGTTATTTAATGTCATCTTCACTTACTTATTTTATTTATTGATCGTATGGCAATACATATTCAAAAGTTACAAAACCTGTACAAATCAACATTTAAACACATCCTTCCAAGCATAAAATAACACAAATAAAAATAGCTACATAGGGGTATCACGATCTTTTATCTATTATATGACGTCACTCGCCGCTGACACGAAATCTTCGAAAAGAATCCTTGGAGTCACGTGTGGGACATGTCGATTCAACATGAGCGACTGTCTATCGTTTCGCACCGCAGTCACCTGATGGTGATGAAGATTTGGCCCACTTGCAGAGAGTTCTGCACATCGTCCATGGTCCGTTCGGATGCGGTTCTAGGTAGTCCAAACTGCCCGAGGATGGTCGAATTCAGGGGGATTGCTCTGCATACTAGGCAGATTCAAGCACTGCGAGGAACAGTTTTGTTGCCAGCAGCGTTTCGATTCATCGATGGAACTGAATTCAGTTTCCATGAGAGTTCTGTGATGACAGTAGGATGTCTTGATCTTATACTTTTTCGCGCGGCGGGGATTACGTCGTTCATTATTGGAAGGTTGGTGTTATTAGCAATCGTCTGGTATTCACGTAGTAGCGCGCTGTTCTGTGTGACATCAGGAGGTGTGATGTCGCTGAAGGTAGGTAGCTAGTATGTAGATCGTATTGACCCACTTACAAAGCGCATATCGGCCGCTGTGGCCGAGCGGCTCTAGGCGCTTCAGTCCAGAACCGAGCTGTTGCTACGGTCACAGGTTCTAATCCTGCCTCGGGCATGGCTGTGTATGATGTCCTTAGGTTAGTTAGGTTTAAGTAGTTTTATGGGACTGATGACCTCAGGTGTTAAGTACCATTGTGCTTACAGCCATTTGAACCATTTTTGAACAAAGCGCTTGCCCTCGGTAAGTTGTACGTCCATCTGCTTTGCGTTTGGTCTATTACGCCAGACACGCGCACAGTACTCTGCTGCTGAGTTTCCCAAACAGCGAAATGGTACCCGGAGAGTGTCGGTTGATGATCGCCAACGAGAGCCACAGAGTTTATGGATAATGCTGCTTCTGATTTTGAGCTTTGCAGATGTTCGTGTCAAGTGCTGCTTAAAAGAAAGTGCCCTATTTATTGTGATCCCGAGGTATTTTGGATGCATATTATGATGAAGTTCGTCTCCTTCAAAATAGTCATCGATGGCTATGTATGCCAACCTACTGATCAGATGAAAACATAAAATTTATGTTTTATCTGAGTTTGGTTGTAATATCTTTTTACGGAAATAGAGTCTTCAGATGTCTAGATCAGAAGTTAGGACTTCCTCAGTTGTCTCAAAGGTTTTGTGTTGGGTAGCTATTGCCCAGTCATCTACATAGCCAAACTTTCTGGACTGTGTTGGAGGAATATTAGGTACATATAAATTAAACAAGAGAGGAGCAAGAACGGATCCCTGTGGTAAGCCATTATTCAATACTCTTTCTGTACTTGCTGTGAATGTCGTTCCAGTTAACATATTTTCAATTAGTTTTGTTGTTCTTTTGCATGGGACAAGCTACAATAATTTATAAAGCAGTCGATACCTCCAAACCGTGTCATATGCAGCACTTAGATCAAGGAGAGCAACTGATGTTTTGTACTTTATTTGGTATCTTGCTTCAATAAATGTTGTTAAAGATAAAACTTGATAAGCGCAGATCCGTCCTGGTCGGAATCCAGTTTGCACAATACGAAGGTTCTGAAATATTTCTGGACTAATCCGATTGTATAGAATTCTTCCAAGAACTTATAAGTGCTGCTCAATTGTGCGAGTTCTTAGTTTGGTATGATGCCTTGTTGTGTCCTCTGGGTGATGCTTAAGAACAGTCACTTCAAGGCAAATGTCTAAAGCCAAGAAGTAGATGCATGCAGATAATCTCACACATCTCCTGGGTAAAATGAATTCGTCACAAGGGCAGTCTGTATCATCTGCAGTTAAGCAGTGGTACCTCTCCAACAATCCAGCAATCCTTCCTATTCTCACGACTTGTATCTCGAAGCTTGTATCTCGAAGGTCACAACTTAACATATTACCTAACCACCATACTGTAGCACCTTGTAAGAATACTTGACCAAAATGTAACTGGAACTCCCGTACACTAAACATCCAATAGAAAGAGAACGAAGGACAAAAATCTCAAATTATAATTACCAGATATTGTCAGAGTAGCAGGGGGAGATCTTCAATTACAGCGCCACAGTTTCCTTTCGGAACGTTTTCTTTATTCTCCAAGATCACATGGAAGGATTCAACGAGTAATAGTTTCGGCCAGTTAAATGGCCATCTACATCTTCATCTACATGGTTAATCTGCAATTCACACTTAAGTGCCTGGCAGAGGGTTCATCGGTCCATTTTCATACTACTTCTCTACCATTCCACTCTCGAATGACGCGTGGGATAAAGGAACACCTAAATCTTTCTGTTCGAGCTCTCAGTTCTCTTATGTTATTATGATGATCATTTCTCCCTACGTAGGTGGCTGCCAACAAAATATTTTCACGTTCGTAAGAGAAAGTTGGTGATTGAAATTTTGTTAATAGATCTCGCCGAAAAGAAAACCGTCTTTGTTTCAGTGACTGTCACCCCAACTCGCGTATCAGATCAGTGACACTCTCACCCCTGTTGCGCGATAGAACGAAGCGAGCAGCCCTTCATTGCACTTTTTCGATGTCCTCCGTGAATCCTACCCGGTAAGGATCCCACAAGGCGCAGCAGTATTCTAGCAGAGGACGGAAAGTCTAATGTAGGCTGTCTCTTTAGGGGGTTTGTCGCATCTTCTAAGTGTTCTGCCTACAAAGCGCAGTCTTTGTTTCGCCTTCCCCACAATATTATCTATGTGGTCTTTCCAATTTAAGTTGCTCGTAATTGTAATTCCTAGATATTTAGTCGAATTAATAGCATTTAGATTTGTGTGATTTATCGTATACCCTAAATTTATCGAATTTCTTTTAGTATCCATGTATCCATGTGGATGACCTCGCATTTTTCATTGTTGAGTGCCAATCGCCGCTTTTCGCACCATACAGAAATTCTCTCTAGATCATTTTGTAATTGGAATTTCTCGTCTGATGATTTTACTAGACGGTAAATTACAGCGTCATCTGCAAACAATCTAAGGGGGCTGCTCAGATTATCACCTACATCATTTATGTAAATCAGGAACAGCAGAGGGCCCATGACACTACCTTGCGGAACGCCAGATATCACTTCTGTTCTACTCGATGATTTACCGTACATCACATCGAACTGTGACGTCTCTGAGAGGAAATCACGAATCCAGTCACACAACTGAGACGATAGTCCATATGCATGCAATTTGATTAATAGTCGCTTAGAAGGAACGGTATCAAAAGCCTTCTAGAAATCTAGGAGTATAGAATCGATCTGAGATCCCTTGTCGACAGCACTCATTACTTCATGGGAATAAAGAACTAGCAGTGTTGCATCAGAACGATATTTTCTGAATCCGTGCTGGTTATGTATCAATAATTCATTTTCTTCAAGGTGATTCATATTGTTCGAGTAGAGTATGTGCTCCAAAATCCTACTGAAAACTGAGGTCAGTGATATGGATCTGTAATTCAATGGGTTACTTTTATATCCTTTCTTGAATATTGATGTGCCATGGGCTACTTTCCAGTCTTTAGGAACAGACCTTTCGTAAAGTGAGCGGCTGTATATGATTGCTAAAAAGGCGCTATTGTGTCTGCATACTCTGAGAGGAACCTGATTGGTATACCATCTGGACCGACTTCCCTTTCTGAAGTGATTTGAGTTGTTTCGCAACACCTAAAATATCTACTTTTATGTCACTCAAGCTAACAGCTGTTCTGGTTTCTAATTCTGGAATATTGAGATCTAAAAGTATACAGAAGGATGTAGACCAATATTCATAATACGAGGAATAGACAAAGTAAATGTTTCTCAGCCGTGGCGCGGCAATGCTATTTACGTTCGCTCGAATATCCTCTTGGCCTCAGATGTTGGAAGTGGTCAACTGTTTGGTTTGTGACCAGAGGGTATCACGGAGGGGAGCAGATGCACATTGTGCACACTTAGTGAGTGGTCGAAAGAAAAAACAAGGTTGGATGGCATCCGTTGAGAGAGCGTGAGTAATGGTGCTCTGCTAGCGCTGGTAGTGCAGCTGCCACGGACTTGAGTGCCAAAAGGGTGGAGCTCGCCTGTACTGCCGTGCTGTACTGGAGCGCGCCGCGGCGAGAGTGTACACTGGCCCGGGGCATAGCGAACTGAAACTTGGAAGGAGCCGTGGCTGTTGTGATACGGCAGTGCGATGGTGACTTCTCGCCTAGATGGTCAACATACTGTGAACTCGGCCTGATTAGTCCACGTTGCGGAGACTTCCCTTGTTTAGTGGTGAGTTCCGATATATTTCCTAGGGGAAATTGTTATTCTTACAGGGAAACATACCAGCCATATCACACTCTCATGGTCTGCCGTAGTGAAGTTTTTAAAACATAAACGGCGAAGATAGTCCGGAAACGAGCTGAGTGTTGTTATCCGGGCTGTGACAAAATTTGTCCTGATGCTTGTGAATTAATTAAAGTGTGGTGAGCGCGGATACCTTTGGTGACAGATTATCACATTGGTTAAACAATTACGTAACTGTAAGCAATGATCGGAGCCGGTGATACATGTAAATGGTTATTTCGAGTCACTTCCTTGATCAGCACAGTAGTTGATAACCTCCAAATAGTTAATTTCTTTTTAGTTTGCGGAAATGTGAACGAGTTCCTTTTAAATTGTATGTGTTCATTTGTTCAGAACTTTTACTTGTGTTTCTTTCACCAGTTACAGGTTGCTAAATAACTGTGCTTCTAAATCCTAGACCTTGTACTGAAGGCTGACCGGCGTTATGTATGTAACGGCTCAGTGATCCCTTGTTACCGCTACGTCTAATTATTCCGTCATCTGTTGGCAGTAGCTGTACCAGATGACTCTGAACGTGGAGCCTGGGTCTGTTATTATATTCATTCTTGAGACAACTTGCAGCCTAATTGAGGTGTAACACTTAAAGAATTAGGTGGCTTAGAAAGTACTTAATTTAACAAAACGCTACGTCAATTTTTAACTGTTTTTTTAACTTTCGATTTAATCTTGGTAACTAGTAAATTTTTTCACTGTAAGATCTCTTTGCCTTCTAGGAGCAGTATTTTACTAAAGTTTAAGGTTACATGAGTGTTTCCGGATTTAATTGAGAAGTTGCGATTGAGTTTCCTTCTATAACACTTGCTTTTTTACGTAAGTTGTGGACGTGATGAATTAAATGTGTAATTAACATCCTGTTTACCCTCTGGAAAATTAGTTGTAATAAATTTGCTTTGAGTTATTACGGCCGGCCGTGGTGGCCGAGCGGTTCTAGGCGCTTCAGTCCGGAACCGCGGGACTGTTACGGTCGCAGGTTCGAATCCTGCCTCGGGCATGGATATGTGTGATGTCCTTAGGTTAGTTAGGTTTAAGTAGTTCTAAGTTCTAGGGGACTGATGACCTCAGATGTTAAGTCCCCTAGTGCTCAGAGCCATTTGAACCATTTTTTTGAGTTATTGCGGGTTTGTTAGCTAGTTCAGTCCCTCGCCACCATTACTGTTTTAACAATACACACTCGGGAAAAAATAGCAACACCAAAAAAAAAAATTAATGGAGTGTAATAAAATTTCGGGAATGTAACCGGTCAATACAGGAACGGTTAATGGCGTTCGTGGATGATCCTGGAGTTGTCGACCGATAATGTCCACAAACGTGCTCGATTGGATACAGGTCTGGTGATCGAACAGGCCAAGTCAACATGTCGACACTCTGTAGAGGGTGTTGGGTTACACCAGCGGTATGTGGGCGAGTGTTGTCCACTTGGAAAACAGCCCCTCCCCCATCAGCCCGGAATGCTGTTCTTAAATGGCAGTGCAACAGATCGAATCATTAGAGTAACGTACAGATTTGCTGTGACGGTGCGTTGGATAACCACGAGAGTACATCTGCTGTCATAAGAAATCGCACTCAGCTCCAGGTGTAGCTATGGTTTGTCTAGCACGCAAGTAGGTTGCTAGCTCTTAACTGGCCACCTCCTAACCAACACACTGCCATCGCTGCAACCGAGGCAGAACCAGTTTCCACCAGAAAACATAACAGATCTCTGCCCTGCCATTCAATGAGCTCTCGCTTGACACCTCTGAAGTCGCAAATTGCGGCGGTTTTGGGGTCAATGGAATGCACGCTTCAGGGCGTCTAGCTCGGTGCTGTCCTTAAAGTAACCGATTTGTAACAGTTCGTTGTGTCGCTGTGGTTGCAACTGTTGCTCAAGTTACTGCTGCAGATGCAGTACGACGCGCATGGGCCATACAACGAACACGATGGTCTCCCCTTTCGGTAAAGTCACGTGACCGTACGTAGTACGGTCTTCTTGCGACTGTAAATTCTCGTGAACACCGCTTCTAGCAATCATGTACAGTGGTGGCATTCCTGCCAAGTTTTTCTGCAATATCACAGAAGGAACATCCAGCTTCTCATAGCCATATTGCACGACCTCTTCCCAACACTGGGCGGTTCCGATAATGGCATCTTTGTCATCTTAAAGGTATTCTTATCTAACGTCAACTCACCACGTTAAATTTCAGAGATAACTAAAGCTCACGATCGTGTATTTAAAGCAAACCTATTTTTATCCTCATAGTGGCACTAGCAGCGCCACTCTTATGCAACTGGAGTGAAATTTGAATAGACATAATTTTTCAAATGTAGAAATACGCTTTTCGTTTATGCCGCACAGTGCCTTCTCCGTTTTACGATTCTTTCCCGACAGTTTGATTTTAAGGGTATATACCACATGACAGAGAGCAGTGTCTACATCGGTTGTTAAGGCCAGTTGCTTGCTTTGTCACAATCATGCCCTAAGATAAGATCGAGTAAAATGTACGGAAGTAATTCACAGACATCAGAAGAAAACCATCTTTTGGAATAAACGTACCTCAAAAATCGTAGTTATAATGTACACAGGCTATGCACCATTGCATTGTGCTGTGTAAAAGGCACGTCATAATAGTATGAGGGAACGTTATGAGCTACCTTGTCTGTTTACATTGTCGGGTGAAGCTATCCAGCTGAGAGCAACAGACAGACTGACCGGCACAGCGTGTACCGACTTTGATTCATCGAATTTGCCACCAGGTGGCAGGTCAGTAAACATGTAATACTCTTACAGAGTTGAACAACAAAAAGTGAAAAAAAATGTAGTTCTTTAAAGAAAGATGTAGAGGACAATGAAATGTTTTGTAGATAGAAATATGAGAGCTGCACAGCTAATTGAACCCAATCGATAACGTAGGCAATAGAGATTTGACATCGACTTAGTGTAATATGTGTGACTATTTGTAAACAATTCAACTTAAATGCCAGACACTACAGCGCACAAAAGTATGCTAAAAGTATTAATTTTATATACAGTACGCATAAACAAAAATTTTAAATATACTTCATCATGGGCAGTCGCTACGAAATTTGCAGACCGTCGACGTAGTCGTGAAATATATTGTATAGGAAAAATTAACTTTATCTGACGTTCAGGGTACTTCAAAGCATATTCACATATGGACTACACTTAAATGCATGTCGGTGTTTTATTCTGACTAACAGAAAAATATAGAGTACTGAAGGTTCCAATCATAACCTAACAACCATCTCCAAGACAATTGTAAATGAAATATGGAAACAGAAAGAAGTAATTATTAAGATACGAGTACCATAGCAGCATTTAATGCTGAACAAGGAGTAAGTGAAGAGAAATAAAAGTGCTATAGTACGTATAACCAACAGAAGGGAACAGAATGCAGGGAACACAGAATTCCTACGCGTTCAATGAGGTATGTATACATACACACTAATAACACAAATATGCCAGTCATAACAGTACAGGGCATGTTTCTAAACGTAATAAATACAGTGTCTTCAATTTATAAAACGATAGAATGTATAGGTTGCAGAGAAGAGGAGGAAAAAACTGCATCATTGCTTCACCCCTTGTTTAATCCGATTCCTTTTGGTTCCCATCAATATTGTGTATTGATTGTCATTCTTTATAACTTATACCTATTTGAATAGGGATACATCTACCACCTCACACCTTTTTACGTCGCCTTACGCTTTCTCCAGGTCGGCAAATCCTGTCAAGGTGTCTTCGTTTTCCTTTAGTGTTACCTCCGTCGTCAAGTGCAACGCCAAATCTGAGCCTCCAGTGCTCTAAGCTTTGGTAAACTCCATGATCGTTATCTGACAGATTCTCAATTTTCTTTTCCAGTCATCTGTATACAGTTCTCCTCAGCAACATGAAAGCATTAGATTTACCACAGTAACCTGAATACTCGTTCGACTTCTACTCCACCAACGATTTTAAAAATCCGGAAAAAATGATTTCTTCTTGATGTGACTGCAAGTTTTCCAAAGATCTTTCTAAATCTGATTACAAAAATTAGTCGCCTGTCTTTTATCATGTCAGCAGACAGATTCAGAGGCTCCCGATGTACTTTTCCCACCTAGCTGCTCTCGTTCACATTTGACAGCAGCATTCCTTTTGTGCTCTTAGTGCTGAAGCCTTTGCTTTTAATTGCACCAAAAATTATTTTAATCTATGTCTTTCTGTCCCTCTGACAAGCATTTCTTTTCTACCCTGCACTTCCTGTTGACTTCATTCGTATTCAGTTTCGCACTCTGTAGCCACACAAATGTCTACGATTTAATCATGCATTCCTCCTGATACACATTTTTAATATATTTCCCCTGCCGCTTTTGCAGTTTTAATTATCTGTAGTATAAATACGCCTTTATTTTTACTTGCCCTTCTGAAATAACAGCTGTAGGAAATATTTCGAAATCAGTTTGCTGACTGTGAATTTGACTTCACCTAGATGAGGTACAGGTCTACTACCCAATAGTGCCATATGAAATTCTGTGTGGTACGGGGGCTCGAACCTGGACTTCCTGCTTAAAACGAAAAATTCGGGTTCGAGTCCCGGCCCGGAACAAATTTTCATTTGTCGCTATTTGGTGACAGATCTGCTGAAGTCGAGAAACTCACAGTTAGTAAACTGATTTATAAATAGGCTTCGTACACTTTATTGCGATAAGCGGGGAATCTGGGTTCGAGTCCCGTCCGGCACCAATTCTCGTGTGTCGCTATTGGCTAGTAGTTTCAAACGAGAGGTTCCCAACATTTCTGAGACCATTACCCCTAACTGTTATGAAATACAGGCTGGTACCCCCACCTCAAAAATGGTTCAAATGGCTCTGAGCACTATGGGCCTCAACTTCTAAGGTCATCAGTCCCCTAGAACTTAGAAGTACTTAAACCTAACCTAAGGACATCACACACATCCATGCCCAAGGTTGGATTCGAACCTGCGATCGTAGCGGTCGCGCGGTTCCAGACTGTAGTGCCTAGAACCGCTCGGCAACCCCGGCCGGCACCCCCACCTCCTCCTCCTAACCGACATCATCATTAGCGACTTACTAATGTTTGAATGGCAATGAATCTTCTTTGAACACTTATATTTTTAAAATGACGACAGATAAATGGTTGTCTAGCTTTAGCATGTGTTGTAATACACCACGAAAGAATGAGTCATAGAGATACTTAGTACTGCTTAATTCTAACAACGTTTTCCTATAGAGTGATCAACGATTCTCAATGCATCTCATGTGTTACCTGCTACCCCTTCTCAGAGAAGAAAGCGAAGTATCTATACTGAGACCAGACACTTGTTACAAAAGCATGCTCCCTCTACACCATTCCTCTCCCTAGCGATATTTGCTTAAATCCTGTCCTGCAGTTCCATTTAAAAGCCACCAAATTAAAAAATGTGTGCATTTTGGATATTGTTTGTAGATCACTTGGCTATTGGACTCCTGTTTCGAAATGTATAATGAAGCAATTTTGGACCCATTCCTGCATACTTATAGCTCAAAGAAGGCTTTTTCATGAGATATTCAAGTAGGTGACTTATATCTCACAATTTTACTGCCGTACATGCATGATGCAGACTACAAAGTATAAGCTTAGTGGCTGTCTATGTGAGGAAGATGTCGTTCCCTCATTCATTTCACTCCGTGGTGTAATGCATTAATGCTAGTATTTGGTAGCTTATGTAATCAGTACTGTTATCTTATAAAATAGTGATAATACTAATGATCTATGAAAATTAATTTAATTTCGTGACAGAAACGCAAACGTACCGTTTTGTATTTACCCCTGAGTAATTACCCCTAAGTTGTAAACCATTTATCTACACCAAATATAATTCATTTGGATGAATTCGCAATCTGCGAATTAATTTCGGAACGCTTTCATATAAAAAAAATGTACCGTTTTATCAACCCTCTGCGTGTTGTAATGTACCTAATCTGTGTCATAAATCTCGTGTCAATCATGCTTTTCCTCACTGGTTTTGCAGTTTTCACGAACGGTAGGATACGTATATGGAGACATTATCTTGCTTCAACATGACTGCGTGTTCGTCGCGACAAAGCGACGGCAAATGTCATCGCTGACATGTCTATCAGTACAGATTCAACAAAGGAGACTGACAATCGGCAGAAACGGACAGCTACGCGGAAGCTCGGTGTCCGTAACCGGTGGCGGACACGAATCAAGGGGGGATTGTCCGCGGCGCTCTGTGGCATCGAGTCCTGCGCGAGCGTCATAGGCGCTAAGGTTAAAGCGATATTCATCAGCGAGAACAATGTTCCGCTAATGACCTGTCAGTTGATGACGGCAGGTTTCAAAGCTGCCGCACAGGGGGTGCATCGCGCGTAGACCACAGGGGACAGATGTTCGTGGTGGTAACTGCAAATGGCCAGTTGCTAAGTCTGTCAGCGCACCTCTTGTTAGCTGGTATCTCCTGAGTCTGCGAGCTGCCTGTTGGGAAGACTATGCAGTCTGAACGATACTGGAGTACTCATTCACAAACGTACACATTCCGTATTTTCTAGAAGTCCTCGAAGCATGTAATAGAAATTTATAATGAACTCGTACGGATGTTGTAACCTGGTGGTGAAGGAAGGCAGGATTCGGTTACGATTGTGGACGGGGCCGCAATCAGTTACTACAGGTTAGCTATTCTTTTAATAACACAATTTATTTGAAATCGAGAACAAATTAAAATAATGGAAATAAGTTAAGAAATGTTTCACGGCTGAAGGCCTTAACGGCAATAAATTAAGAATTGATTAAACATGATGCAACTTACAAACTACAGTTATTAAAATACTGAAAATGAATCACCAAGGTCATAAGTAGCCGAGCGGTTCTAGGCGCTACAGTCTGGAGCCGCGTGACCGCTACGGTCGCAGCTTCGAATCCTGCCCCGGGCATGGATGTGTGTGATGTCCTTAGGTTAGTTACGTTTAGGTAGTTCTAAGTTCTAGGGGACTGATGACTTCAGAAGTTAAGACGCACAGTGCTCAGAGCCATTTTCTTTTTCTAAAATACAATTGCCACATTAGAATTTTAAGACAAGTAGCGACAGTCATGGGTGAAGGCCTTTAACGCCGAGAATGGGAATTATTAAGAAAATTTTAACAAACATACTGTCATACAGCAAGGTAATAGAAAGTTAATTTAAAAAGCAGGCAACTGATCACCAAACACGTAAGAAAAATGATAGTAAACTTGGTAGCCAAGCGTTTAAACTTGCTGTAACGCCAAGAATGGCAATTATATTACAAAAATTTAGAAATATTCAATAGAACAGCAAATATAATACGTTTAATTCAAAATGACAAGCAACTGATCACTAAACAGGTGAGATACATGATGGTAACTTAGTAATGCAATAATAAAATAATAACACAATAATAAAACACAAAGGCTGGTCACAGACGGTGCTCCAGGAATCGACCTCTGATTAGGTCAGGCCAAAAACACTTTCTCGGGTGATGAGAAAGGCAGTTGCATTCACTTCACAAGGTAGTAACTCAGACTAGTGGCAGTCTAACGAATGCCTAATGCTAATCTGCTGATGCTACCTAACGTCCGATAACCAATGCAACGATGGAACACCACGCCAAAGCTGGTACCGGCGTTCAACCCTATGTCCTCAGAATTCTGTGTTTAGAGCGTTCGAAAGGAGAAATGAACCACTACTACCACAGTAGAAGAAACACCAACCGACCTACAAATCAAGGAAACTGTCAACACTACACGTCTTACCGGACAGCAACAGAAAGGTGAGGAAACGTACACTGCCGTTACATACACTAACTTCCACGGTAGGTATCTGGGGCGTTAGCGGCCACCAGGCAGGAAAAATACCGCTGGTTGAATTTAACAAATAGTAACACATAGAATGCAGCAATTAGTAACAAGAAGTCGAGGAAAGCTAATTAGTTCCGCCTTCCCCCAAGCGCTGCACTCGCTTCTCTTCGTCTCGGCGATGCTACGAGCAGCAACACGAACCCAAGTCACTGGAAAATCGCCAGATCTCGCAATAGTGGAGGATTCACTGCTAGGATTGAAATCCACTCAACTTAAAGCTTGTTGGATTGGGTTGACGATCAGGTCGTGTACCCTTGCGACCACAGCCCTTCCATCCGGCAGTGCATGCGTGCCACCAGCGGTCCCGGAGTGTCCTTGCACCACCCTCTTGGCTCCTTGGGAGTCCCCAAACGAACTGCACACTCACACGGCCCGTAAGAACAACCACGCCACCCCAAGGATAGGGCCACAGTTACTACATATCGATAACGTCGCTGCTGCCACCAGCGGATAGGCAACGCTTGCGAAACCCAGTGGCGCCAGTCAAAACAAGGAGAATAAAAAGAACCGCAACCATGTCAACTAAACGATACAGTCTGGCCTCCAACAGAGGACGGAACCTACAACAACACCAACGCGAGCAGCAGCACGGCTCAGATGAAGCATGTAGTAGTGCAACAGAAACGCCTTGATAAAACATTTATTTATGACACGTTTACAGTAATCGTCATCAGATGAAACTCACTAGTCGGTGTAGCTGGACTTTGAATTTCGCCGCGCTACACTCGTTCACTCAGATAAAAATTATACCGTCGCAGCGGTATGAGCGCTCGACGGCAGAGAAAATACTAAAATTGTAACTTTTTTTGTTTTTCTATCCGTTTCTTTATTGTCTCTCGAGAGCGGAAGCTTAATGCAGACGTGATCTGATTAAGACGAAAAAACTTATTAATGTGTAGACATTGTGGAAGTTGCTATGAAATTCGGAGGATGGAGAGAAGCAACTAAAATAAATTGTGTTTAATATCAAGACGGTTTTGTATACATTAGAAATTCCTGGACAATGAAACTTATTGCAAGATTTCGGAGCAGACTTTTCACGCAGAAATGAAGTAGGAGATTTTTGAAGACCTGGACGCCGCATGAAAGGAGACATTTAACCTGGTAAAGGATGAACTCTTATCTATGCCACTTCCCCCTGTCAGTTACATTTTGTTAGTCTCTGTTCTTTTTCAATAATTTTTGTAGTGGAAATTGGTTTAACTTTTGCTCAAAAACGCCACAAGGACCACCCCAGCAATAGCTTTTCCGAATCACGAAGTCCGATAGCTTTTCTGTAATACGAAGTCCGATTTGCTTTTCATTCTTTCCCTTTTTCACGGTCATTTACGATTTTAAAACCCCTTTTTATTCACCATTTATTCCCACATTTTCAACCTTTTCTTTTCTCTTCTCTCTTTTTTATTAACCACTACATCGGGTATGCGAAGTCTCCAAATAACTCCATTTGAAAATATCGCCTAACAGAAATTGCATGACTGCTTGTATTGCTCACTTATACGAGCTTTATGTATGTTTTATCTGATGATGATGACTGGAAACGCGTTGTAAATAGTCTTTCCAGAGATCAAGACGTTTCCATGTAATTACTACATGCCATGTCTGGAGTGTCGCATACCTTAAAAATGGAAGACGTCATCAGTCAAATAAGGCAAACTGTACAGATATTCCACCTTATAGGTTCATTCTAGAAATTGAAAACTTTCCTTTTAATCCATATATATGAGCTCTTGAATCATTATAGGCTGTAACTGGTGCATACTGCTTGTCAGATTCTATGTGGCTGATTGTTCATAGGAATTATTTTGATGAACTCGTCTGCATAACAGCTTCTAAAGTTACATGCGGCATCTAGTGATTGTGAATCAGAGCTAAGAACCGGACGGGTGTGGGTAGGACTTGCGCTTTAATGGTTCCGTACAAACTTAATGTCGTATGTTGATAGTTTATCCATTCCGGCTATAAAGGATATCGACACTTTTGGTCCGTTATCGGTATCCATATTGGAAAATATCAGGCCTGGGAATTTAAAGCCTTCTAGAATGTATAATTTTAAGTTTAATTTTTTGTGTAAGTTCTCACTTGCAATTGTAATTCCCAAGAAAAAGGGGACTTAACAGACAGACAGATAACAAATGAAAAAAAAATATTTTTCTCGTGTGATAGAATTACAAATTAACAATGTTCGCCCGCATCTCGTGGTCGTGCGGTAGCGTTCTCGCTTCCCACGCCCGGGTTCCCGGGTTCGATTCCCGGCGGGGTCAGGGATTTTCTCTGCCTCGTGATGGCTGGGTGTTGTGTGCTGTCCTTAGGTTAGTTAGGTTTAAGTAGTTCTAAGTTCTAGGGGACTTATGACCACAGCAGTTGAGTCCCATAGTGCTCAGAGCCATTTTTTTTTAACAATGTTCGGATTTTTTCTCTTACTTGCTCTATGTAAACCTGCTTCTTGAAAAATTTCATGATTCACGGTCAACGGTAAGTACCCCTTTTGGTCGTGATGGTTGAGTTTGCGAGTATCAAAATACGTGACATAAATAGCCGTATCTTTTGATTCCACTGACTTAAAAGGTTAATGTTTTTACACCAGCTAGCGAACGTTGGCCTTAGTAAGTGACACAAATTTCAACGTGTTACGTCAACCTGTTCCTGTCAAAAAATGGGTTTTAACATACAGACAGGCTGACATTCGGATAACAAATCAAAAACAAATAGTTTTTTCATATCATATAGTGACATATTAACTGCTTTCCAACTTTTTTCCATCCTTGCACCGTGAAAGCTTGCTTTTCTGTCACATTTCAGGATTCTATTTCAAAGGGCAGTAAAAAAATTGGAAATTAGTTACGCTACGATGTCCTAGACCGCACGGCGTCAAAGGGGAGTACTCTAAAATACGTGACGCAGATGGCCGTTTTTCTTTTTTTTTTTGACTGCATTGACTTGGAAGTTGAACTTTTCTTAAACCGCCAAGGGAAAGTATAACTCAGTATGTGAAGTGAATTTCAAATTGATACGTTTACTCATTCCTGGTAAAAGGGGATTTGACAGTCGGGCAGACAGACAGACGATCAATAAAGTCACCTTATAGCAGTTCCGTTTTTACCGACTGAGGTACGGAAGCCTAAAAATTGTCTTCCACTGAGAACGCTCATAGGTACTCAAGAGAATGTTTGAAAATTTAAAACTGAAAACTTTTTGAATCCTATCTCTAAGAAAAGAAAGGAAAATAGAGAAACTGTGGAAATTAGACTTAAGTTGCTTTTATGTACACACAATTTGCTTTAGTCAACTGATTTAAAAGTAGATGTAAGTTGTAAATTAATGGGAGAATTCGGACTGTCAAACAGTACTTGTGAAGATACTACTAGAGCTAGATGTATTCTTCATTCCCTTTCTTCTTTTCCTTTTCACGTCAAAGAGAGAACTGCAACAGCGCAGGTTTTGTGTTTATTTCAATAACTAACATTTAGGGTATTCTTATTTTTCGTTTTTTGCTGCTGTGTGTTCAAAAAGTTTCCGTTTGCATACAGTTGTATGTTAATATAAACATGTAATTCCGCTTTAGAGTTTAAAATATTATAATCTCTTGCGAGAGATGAGCTCTGAAATGTATCAGGAGGTCACTGTGTGCAACATTAACGAATCAGTCTGGGGAAAACAGGACACCGAATACTGTAGTGCACGACTGGCGGAACGGAGTATTTGTAACAGTAGTTTTAGGGTGTGTTCTCCGTGTATAACACGGTGTGTTATCAGTAACTATCGTGGACTGTGACGTTAAAACATAAATATTACGAAGCTATCCTTGTCGTGGGCAAACATCTCACAAAGTCAACTTGAAATTTGCAAGGTGCGGACAGTGGAATAGCGTGTTTTGTTGACTGGACTATTTTCGGAGAATAGCGCGTGCTGGGAACTCAATAAACATGTGTATAAAAGTGATTCTTGCTATAAACTATTGCCTACAAAAATATCGATTTGTAAGATATGATGTTTGAAGAACAGAATAACTGGTTTGCTGAATAGACTTTTTTCGCTGCATAACGTTGAGATACAAATGTAGCTAATTGCCTCTCACTACAGACCAATTTATGAGAAAGTAATATAAAAAGTATACAGTCCAGTCACATGCGTGAGTAACTACCTTTTGCAGTGCAGACGTGCAAGAGGAGGGCAGTGAGGTTTTGGAAGGTACCGGCAGGGACATTGAGCCATACCGACTTCAGTGCAGTGGCCAGCTGCTCTAGGTTAGTCGGATGAGAGCCCATAGTGTGAACAGCCCGATCAGGCTGGATCCACATATTAGGTTAAATCCCGAGAGTTTGGTGGAAAGGGGAGTATGGTAAACTCATCGTGGTGTTCTTTGAATCATGGACGTACACTGCCAGATATGTGTCCTACTGGTAGATGCTATCGTACTGAGGAAAAAAACAAACTGCACTTCGGGTTGGACAAGGCCCTCAGGAATAGATTCATCCACTGTGCCTCGCAGAATGACGATCCAGGGAATGTCCCGAAAACATTTGCCAAGCCCTAATGCCCCTCCCTCGTCTGCAACCTTCTGACCATTGTTGCAGAACCGTACCCACTGAGGGTCATCAGTCGGGGAGGGGGCGCAAAACGTGATTCATCTGGAAAGACCACTTGTCACCAGTAAGTCTCCGTCCAGTGCCATGATTCGTGTGCAAATTCCAGCCTTCGTCGCTGATGAACAGCAGCCAGCATGGGTGTATGAACTAGGCGCCTTCTGTAGTGGCTCATACGCAGGAATGTTCGCTGAACGGACACAGATAAAACACTGTTGATAGCACCTCAAACCACTGGCCAGTTGCTCAGCAGTTACATGTCTTTTAGTTAGTACATATTTTTGCATCCTGCCTGGATAGGCAGTGCGTGGATCCGCTCCTGTGAACTGCTTCTGCAAAATAGGTCAAGAGGGAAGGACGCAAGTAGGAGCAGGAAAAGGTGAAGTACTTCGGTACTGCTGGTAGATTTTACAAGTTTAGCTTTCTTTTTCTTTTTCTTTATTGTATTTCAGTTCCCCATCGGGGTGGGCTGGCAGCAGCTTATGTGCTGCTCTTCAGCTGGAAGACATAGAACAAACAATTGAAGACATTTAAAAATAACATAAAGGAGAAAACATGGTGTACATAGATATAAAAGAGGGGGAACATCATGGAAGACAATAGACAAAAAATGGGCGACTGTAAAACGGAGATAAAAACCGTAAAAAAGTAGTGCACACAAAAAAGTACACACTGGGACAATTAAAACAACACAAGGCGCAGTATGACCAGAGCGCAAAAGTATCGACGGATAGTGTAGCACATAACAATCACTGACAGTAACACTAAGTACAAGGGCAGCACACAATTAAAATCACACATCTTGATGCACGGGAGAACAGCACTAAACGAGATGAGGGAGAAGGGAAGAATGGCGGGGGGGAGAAGAGAGGGGGGGAGATGGGCGGGGGTCGCGCCAAAGAGGGCCAGGTAGGGAAGGATGTGGGAAGGAAAGATGCGAAGATGGGGTGCAGGGTCCCAAGGGTGGGGGGCGGGAAGGAGGAAAATCTGCTCTGGGAGGAGGAAGGGAGAGGAAAAAGGGAGCCCTGGGGTGGGGGGAAGGAAGGAAGGGTATATGTCATGGTGAAGTTCATCATCCGGGAGGGGGAGGCGCTGGAAATTACCCTGATGATGGAGTTGTATTGTGTGGATGTGGATACAGCGATAGAGGCGCTGCATCAGGTGGGGTGTGGAGAGGAAGGAGGAAACCATGGGGTGGGGGCGATCAAGCCTGTGGACATTGTAAAGGATGCGGAGATGTTGGAGGAACAGGAGGATGTGGGGGAAGGGGATGAGGTCGTACAGGAGCCGTGTGGGGGAAGGAAGGCGGATACGGAAGGCAAGGCGGAGTGCATGGCATTCAAGGATTTGGAGGGCCTTGTAAAAGCGGGTGGCTGCAGAGATCCGGGCAATGCTGGCATAACAGAGGATAGGACAGATGAGGGATTTGTAGGTGTGGAGGATGGTGGAATGTTGCAATCCCCAAGTCTGGCCAGACAGAAGTTTCAGGAGGTGGAGGTGGAAATGGGCTTTCTGCTGGATGGTCTGGAGGTGAGGGTTCAGATGAGGTGATGGTCGAGGGTGAGGCCAAGATATCTCACAGTGGGGGTGAGCTGGATGGGATGACAATAAAGGGTGATGTAGAAATTATGGAGACAGAAGGAGCGGTTTACTCTAGTCAAAATTATTATTACATAATGGTTACTTAACTTTGGTTGAGATGAGTAAGTAGGTGCGAAGCCGTACAGGTATCAATGCTAACAGCTACTAGTAGTTGGACAAACTATTATTCAAGTAACAAAGGCAAAGTCTGTAATGGCTAGCCCCCAATGAAGCAGAAACAATGTTGATTGGTCGTCTGCTCTTGAACAAATAGGCAGAATCCGGAGCGGCGCTCGTAGAGCCGCACAGCGCCGGCTAGAGGGCACTGTCATCGGTGTCGGTGTAGTGCCAACCTAAGAACTTGTACCTACACTGTGGCACATACCACACGTTTCACTGCAGAAATCGTTCACCCCTTTCAATTATAGCCCGTTGTGCACCACAGTTACCACAGCGCCGCGTTTCGATAGCGCCAATTTGCCATGCATATTATTCCGGGTGTTTATATTTAAACTTTCCGTTCTCGGGTTTGCCGCCGGATCGTGTTGTGTAACTCGCACAATATTTCATCGACGCAACTCTGTCGACATCATCAGGTGGTGGTACCTGCTGCTGTTGCTGTTGCCAGGCGCGACTGATGAAAATCACTTGGCAACGTCGAAACTTACCACGCCGGGAGCAGGCAATACGCGTGCGGGGGTGTAAACGCTTGTAGTTGGCGGAAAGCAGTGCTTTTCACATCCCGTGCTGGAAGCCGCAGAAAGGTCGTCCGCGAGTGCCCTATGGGTAATGATTATGCTGCCGGACGTTCCTCCGGTTAAAGGCTGAACTAAATCTCAGTAGGGTGTTGCGTCACGTGATGAATCGTAAGTTCTCCTTTGCCCTGTTTTGTTTTAATGGCAACCAGTGCTGGATTCCAGGCGGCGCTTAGTTGAAAACTGCATCCCTATTGATACGATTGTCTGCCGTACGGATATGTATGGCCTCCTTAACAACACAGTCCCAGAAAGATGAAGCTGGCGATAAAATTCCCGTCTCTTCGTAAAGCATACGAAGTCCAGTGTCCAGGAAATGCTCCGCCCCCGCTGCTTTATCAGGCAGCCCAAGGCGTCTATGACGATGCTGTTGGACGTAACTTTCTTGCACGGTTCAGCATGTCTGCCCAATGTAAGCTTTTCCACATTGGCTAGGGATTTTATACACGCCACGTTTCCTAAGGCCAAGGTCGTCTTTGACGGAGCAAAATATATTCCTCAATTTTGCTGGTGCCGGAAAACACATTTGATACTGTACTTCTTGAGGATTCTGTCTATTCTCGAAGACATGCCGCGAAAATAGGGCAAGAACGCTGTAACAGTGGATGCCTCCGCAAATTCATTTACAACCCTGCTTCGAGTTTGCTAGGGACCGATGATCTCCGCAGTTTGGTCCCATAGACCTTACCACAAAATTCCAATTTCCGAGTTTGCTTAGAACTAAATGCATGGCGTATCTGCCTATCGGAATAGCCATTCTGTTGGAATACCTTTCTTAGGCGTTGTAGCTCACCAGACAGACTGTCGGCATCCGAGACCACATGTGATCCATGTACCAAAGAGAGTAGGACACTATCCCGTTGCTCATCGTGATGACAAATTGTGGCCTGCAAATATATCTCCGTATGAGTTGATTTGCGATAGACACTGTGTCGCAGTGTACCATCAGCTTTCCTTCTGACTATGACGTCCAGTAATGGTAAAATGCCGTCCTTTTCCTCTTTCATTGTGAACTGTGTAAGGGATAGAGCAAGTTCAGATGCTGGAGAAATACAGATGTCTCTATACCGTGGGGCCACACCACAACAGTATCGTCTACATACCGCCAGAGGCAGGAAGGTTCGAGACTTGCCGACTGCAGTGCTGTTTTCCTCAAAGTCTCCATAAGTTGGCCACTGTGGGAGACAGAAAACGTCCCAAGGCGATGCAGTCGACTTGTTCAAAATACTGGTCATTGAACAAGAAATAAGTTGAGATAAGCACATGTTCAAATAATGCCACAATGTCTTTCTCAAACTGGCAGCTGATAAGCTCTAACGAGTCGTGCATAGCTACTTTCGTAAAGAAAGGTATAACGTCAAAACTAACCGAAATATCCGATGCTTGTTACTTAAGTGTCTTCAGGGGCTTATGAAGTCCTCTGAATTCCGGATATGGTGATCACACTTGGCTATGAGAGATCCCAGCAGTGTAGTAAGATGTTTGTGGCAGAAAATATGCAAGAAGTGCGACTGTTGGGCGAAGAGGAGTCCCATCCTTGTGTATCTTGGATAGGCCGTACAGTCTTGGGCAAACTGCAGCTTGTAGGCGTAGGCTTTTGGTCACTTCAGGAGGAATAGAACTCTGCTTGAGAACATCTCATGTTTTTCTCCTGATTTTCCCCGCCGGATCCTCTCTTAGTTTTCGATGTGCAGGATCGACGAGCAGCCCGCATCTCGTGGTCGTGCGGTAGCGTTCTCGCTTCCCACGCCCGGGTTCCCGGGTTCGATTCCCGGAGGGGTCAGGGATTTTCTCTGCCTCGTGATGGCTGAATGTTGTGTGCTGTCCTTAGGTTAGTTAGGTTTAAGTAGTTCTAAGTTCTAGAGGACTGATGACCATAGCTGTTAAGTCCCATAGTGCTCAGAGCCATTCAGGATCGACGAGCAGCGTTTCTATCTTACTGTTGTATTCAACTCGTGAGAGAAGGAAGGTGGCGTTCCCCTTGCCGGCAGTTAAAATGCCTAGTTCTTTGTCCACTCTCAAGTCTCGCAGCTCCTTCCTTTCTACTAAGCTGATGTTGAACTTTCTCAGTTTGGCTCGTGTATAATTGTACAGATGTCCCTCCGAATCTCTTCTACAACGTCACTGGGAAGCTTCAAAATTGCCTGTTGTATGCCAGCTATGACATCTCGGATTAGAGCACTCCGTGGTGTTGGTGCACAATTCAATACCTTCTCGAGCACTGCAACAGTTGCGTCGTCCAGGACTCTTTCCGTGAGATAGACGGAAATTTTGTCCCCAGCGTCGTCTTTCTGGGACTGTGTTGTTAAGGAGCCCATACATATCCGTACGGCGGACAATCTTCAACTAAGCGCCGCCTGGAATCCAGCACAAGCTGCCATTAAATCAAAACAGGGAAAACAAGAACTTACGATTCATCACGTGAGGCGACACACTACTGAGATTTAGTTCAGACTTTAACCGCAGGAGCGTACGGCAGCAGGGTCATTGCCTATAGCGTATTCGAGGATGTCCTTTCTGTGGCTCACAGCAGGAGGCACCAGGAGCGCCGGTTTCCTCCAACCACGAGCGTCTTCCTGCGCAGGCGTATTGCCTGCTCTAGGCATGATAAATTCCGACGCCGCTGCGCGGTTATCATCAGTCGTGCCTTGCAGCAGTGACAGCAGCAACTACCAAACCTGATGATGTCGAGAGACTTGCATCGATGAAATATAGTGCGAGCTACACAACACGATCCGGCGGCAAACTCGAGAAGCGTATCTGCAACAGATCCGTCGGGAAAGCATGAAAAGTCACATGTTGTACCTCCACAGGGAGGAGATGGCCAACGACGTATGTGAGTTTGACAAGTAACAAGAGAGGTAGACTGCTCAGCACTATGGCACTTTTATTGAGGTGCCGTGACAAGAAAACTGTCCCGACTTTGCTAAATTTAAACATCATACTTAATCTGCGGACGCTATTAGAATTGAACGTCGTGCGGTCGCAGCCGTAGTGAGAAATAGGGTACGTTATACAAGACGGGAGATGCACATGGTGTCCACAAAATTGCTATTACTGCATCTGAACATCTCTTCGAAACTCTCAGCTTTATCTTGGCATTGGGTAGATCGCGCTACCTGGGCGCTAGCTGACTGGTCAAAACAACAAGCCAAGGTTCGCCAAATGTCAAAGTATTCTCGTCTAGACGCCCAACAGCTAGAAGGGATGCACCACGTCGACGCACCGAACACGTCCTGGACGACGCAGCTGTTGCAGTGCTCGAGAAGGCTTTGAACTGTGCACCACCACGGACAGCTCCAATCCAAGATGTCATAGCTGGCATAAAACAGGATATTTCGAAGCTTCTCTGTGACGTTGCAGAAGAGACTAGGAGGCACACCTGTCGAACTTAACACGAACTAAACCGAGTAAGTTCAACATCAGCTCAGCCGAAAGAAAGGCCCTGTGAGACTTGAGAGTGGATCCAGAACGACAACGGGAACTAGCGTTCTCGCTTCCCGCGCCCGGGTTCCCGGGTTCGATTCCCGGCGGGGTCAGGGATTTTCTCTGCCTCGTGATGACTGGGTGTTGTGTGCTGTCCTTAGGTTAGTTAGGTTCAAGTAGTTCTAAGTTCTAGGGGACTGATGACAATTGATGTTAAGTCCCATAGTGCTTAGAGCCATTTGAACCATTTTGATTTGACAAGGGGAACGCCAACGTCCTTCTCTCACGAGTTGAATACAACAGCAAGGTGGAAGCGCTGCTAGACGATCCTGTCCGTCGCAAACTAAGAGAGGATCCGACTATAAAAATCCAGAGAAAAACATTAGATCTTCCCAAGAAGAGTTCTATTCCTTCCAGAGTAACAAAAAAGCCTCTACAAGCTGCAGTTCCCCCAAGACTGTACGGACTGCCCAAGATAGATAAGGATGGGACTCCTCTTCGCCCAATAGTGAGAAACATTGGAGCTCCTACTTATTTTCTGGGCAAACATCTTACTACACAGTTGGGACATCTCATAGGCAAGTGTGGTCACCATATCCGGAGTTCAGAGGACCTCGTAAGACCCCTGAAGACACTCAAGCAACAAGCTTTGGATATATTTCTTTACGAAAATACCTCTGCAGGACTCGTTAGAGCTTATTAGCTGCCAGTTTGAGAAAGACATTGTGGCATTATGTAACATGTGCTGACTTCAACTTATTTATTATTCAATGACGAGTATTTTGAATAAGTGGACCGAAATTCCTGTGTCCCACGGTGGCCAACTTATGGAAGGCTTTGAGGAAAAAAGAACTGCAGTCGGCAAGTCTCAAACTTTCCTGCTTCTAGCGGTATGTACGAGGTGCATTCAAGTTCTAAGGCCTCCGATTTTTTTTTCTAATTAACTACTCACCCGAAATCGATGAAACTGGCGCTACTTCTCGACGTAATCCCCCTGCAGACGTACACATTTTTCACAACGCTGACGCCATGATTCCATGGTAGCGGCGAAGGCTTCTTTAGGAGTCTGTTTTGACCACTGGAAAATCGCTGAGGCAATAACAGCATGGCTGGTGAATGTGCGGCCACGGAGAGTGTCTTTCATTGTTGGAAAAAGCCAAAAGTCACTAGGAGCCAGGTCAGGTGAGTAGGGAGCATGAAGAATCACTTCAAAGTTGTTATCACGAAGAAACTGTTGCGTAATGTTAGCTCGATGTGCGGGTCCGTTGTCTTGGTGAAACAGCACACGCGCAGCCCTTCCCGGACGTTTTTGTTGCAGTGCAGGAAGGAATTTGTTCTTCAAAACATTTTCGTAGGATGCACCTGTTACCGTAGTGCCTTTTGGAACGCAATGGGTAAGGATTACGCCCTCGCTGTCCCAGAACACGGACACCATCATTTTTCCAGCACTGGCGGTTACCCGGAATTTTTTTGGTGGCGGTGAATCTGTGTGCTTCCATTGAGCTGACTGGCGATTTGTTTCTGGATTGAAAAATGGCATCCACGTCTCATCCATTGTCACAACCGACGAAAAGAAAGTCCCATTCATGCTGTCGTTGCGCATCAACATTGCTTGGCAACATACGGGCAGCCATGTGGTCGTCCGTCAGCATTCGTGGCACCCACCTGGATGACACTTTTCGCATTTTCGCAGGATTGTGTGCACAGAACCCACAGAAATGCCAACTCTGGAGGCGATCTGTTCAAAAGTGATTCGGCGATCTCCCAAAACAATTCTCTCCACTTTCTCGATCATGTCGTCAGACCGGCTTGTGCGAGCCCGAGGTTTTTTCGGTTTGTTGTCACACGATGTTCTGTCTTCATTAAACTGTCGCACCCACGAATGCACTTTCGACACATCCATAACTCCATCACCACATGTCTTCTTCAACTGTCGATGAATTTCAATTGGTTTCACACCACGCAAATTCAGAAAACGAATAATTGCACGCTGTGCAAGTAAGGAAAACGTCGCCATTTTAAGTATTTAAAACAGTTCTCATTCTCGCCGCTGGCGGTTAAAATTCTGTCTGCCGTACGGTGCTGCCATCTCTGGGACGTATTGACAATGAACGCGGCCTCATTTTAAAACAATGAGCATGTTTCTATCTCTTTCCAGTCCGGAGAAAAAAAAATCGGAGGCCTTAGAACTTGATTGCACCTCGTAGACGATACTTTTGTGGTGTGGCCCCACGGAATTGACGCATTACCTGCGTTCGTCCTTCATCTGAACTCGCTCCACCCAGTACAGAGTTCACAATGAAAGTGGGGAAGGATGGCGTTTTACCATTCCTGGACGTCATAGTCAGAAGGAGAGCTCATGGTACACTGGGACACCGCACCTATCGCAAATCCGGAGATATATTTACAGGCTACAAGTTGTCATCACTCTACGCAACGCGGTAGTGTCCTACGGTCTTTGGTACATAGAGCACATGTGGTCTCGGGTGCCGACAGTCTGCCTCGTGAGCTACAACGCCTGAGAAAGGTATTCCTACAGAATGGCTATTCTGATAGGCAGATACGCCGTGCATTCCGTTCCAAGCAAACTCGAATATTGGACATTTGTGGAAAGGACTATGGGACCAAACTGCGGAGATCATCGGTCCCTAGCAAACTCGAAGCAGGGATGTAAATAAAGTTGCGGAGGCACCCACAGAACAGCGTTCTTGCCCCATTTTGGCGGCATGTCTTCGAGAATAGAAGGAATCCTCAAAAAGCACGGCATGAAGTGCGTTTTTCGGCCACCAACAGAAAAGAGGAATTTATTGTGTTCGGTCAAAGACGACCTTGGCCTTTGGAAACGTCGCGTGTATAAAATCCTATGCCATTGTGTAATATCTTATATTTGGCAGACAGCCGGCCGGTGTGGCCGTGCGGTTCTAGGAGCTTCAGTCTGGAACCGCGTGACCGCTACGGTCGCAGGTTCGAATCCTGCCTCTGGCATGGATGTGTGTGATGTCCTTAGGTTAGTTAGGTTTAAGTAGTTCTGAGTTCTAGGGGACTGATGACCATAGATTTTAAGTCCCATAGTGCTCAGAGCCATTTGAACCATATTTGGCAGACATATCGAACCGTGCAAGAACTTTGTGTCGAACACCATCGTCAAACACCCCTGGGGCAACCTGATAATACAGCGTTAGCGGAGCATTGCCTGGATACGGGATATTGTATGCTTTAGGAACAGACGGAAATTTTATCCCCAGCGTCTTCTTTCTGGGACTGTGTTGTTAAGGAAGCTACACATATCCGTACGGGGACAATATTATCAGCTGGGATGCAGGTTTTCAACTAAGCGCCGCCTGGAATCCAGCACTGGCTAGCATTAATCAAAACAGGGAAAATAAGATCTTCCGATTCATCACGTGACGCCACGCGCTACTGAGATTTAGTTCAGCCTTTAACCGCGGGCGCGTCCTGCAGCACAGTAATTGCCCATACCGCAACCGCGGATGGCCTTTCTACGGCTACCAGCACGGGGCACCAGGTGCGCCGCTTTCCTTCAGCTACGATTGTCTTCCCGCGAACGCGTATTATCCACTCCCGGCATGATAAATTTCGACGCCGCAGCGCGATTACCATCAGTCACGCCTTGCAGCAGCGACAGCAGCAGCTACCACCACCTGATGATGTCGAGCAGTCAAATCGACGAAATATTGTGCGAGTTACCCAACACGATCCGGCGGCAAACCCGAGAAGCGTATTGGCAACAGATCCTTCAGGAAACCATGGAAAATACATACTTTACTTACTTAGCTCGTTGTAACACGGAAACTAACTATCGTACGAGGATTAAAGTCAATAGCATTAATTTCAAGCACATGGGGAGTGGAAATAATGCAGACTTAATTCAATTGAAACACTTTTACAAAAGGGGCTCAATATGGCGCCCATCAGTGTCCAGAACGGTTGCGTTCTGCACATCAGAAAGAAGTATCTCCTTAGGTATGCTGGCTACCTCTCTTGATTGGTGCGCTTCAGATCAGCACACCCGTGAATGTTCCCATTGCAAACGCTGTCCTTCAGGTATCCCATCAACCTGAAATCACAGGGAGTGAGATAAGGTGATTGTGCCGGCAATTCATTTGGAATCGATCGGCTACTAATTCGATTGTTCTCAAATGTGTTTCGGAGAAGCAGGTGACCCTCACGAGCGAAGTGCGTTGTGGCCCCATCTTAAAAGAAAACTTTTGGGTTCAATGCGTCTCTCTGCTGTAAGGCGGTTATGGTTGGTTGGTTCGTTTGGGGAAGGAGACCAGACAGCGAGGTCAGCGGTCTCATCGGTTTAGGGAAGGACGGGGAAGGAAGTCGGCCGTGCCCTTTGCAAGGAACCATCCCGGCATTTGCCTGGAGCGATTTAGAGAAATCACGGAAAACCTAAATCAGGATGGCCGGACGCGGGATTGAACCGTCGTCCTCCCAAATGCGAGTCCAGTGTCTAACCACAGCGCCACCTCGCTCGGTAACGCGGTTATGAAATGATGGCGAAGCGTATCGCAGTAACGCTGGCCAGTAACAATGCACGTCTTTGGTCCTTGAGTGCCAAGCTGCTCAAAAAAATAAAGGGCCAACGAATAACGTAGCCGTGAAGCCACACCATACGCTGACACGTTCACCACACAGAACAAGTCCATGTACAGTGACTGGAGGTGAAGATCTCCGCACTTGGCAGTTCTGTGTATTCACCTCACCCCTCAAAGAAAAATGAGCTTCGTCTTCCCTAGTATGGTCCAGGGACAGCTCTCGTCAACTTCAGTCCTTGTGAGGAAGTGGAGAGCGAAGTTAACACGTCGTTGTTTGTCCTGTGGTGCAAGTCGCTGTACGATATGGCTCTTGTACGGATACCACTGGGGGAAGTGGCAACAAACGACTATTCACGTTGGTGTGTAGAATATATAAGTCTGGCTACATACCATCTGACTTTTGGAAAAGCATCATCCACACAATTCCGAAGACGGCAAGAGCTGACAAGTGCGAGAATTATCGCACAATCAGCTTAACAGCTCATGCATCGAAGCTGCTTACAAGAATAATATACAGAAGAATGGACGATCAGTTTGGCTTTAGGAAAAGTAAAGGGACGAGAGAGGCAATTCTGACGTTACGGCTAATAATGGAAGCAAGGCTAAAGAAAAAATCAAGACACTTTCATAGGATTTGTCGACCTGAAAAAAGCGTTCGACAATATAAAATGGTGCAAGCTGTTCGAGATTCTGAAAAAAGTAGGGGTAAGCTATAGGGAGAGACGGGTCATATACGATATGTACAACAACCAAGAGGGAATAATAAGAGAGGACGATCAAGAACGAAGTGCTCGTATTAAGAAGGGTGTAAGACAAGGCTGTAGCCTTTCGCCCCTACTCTTCAATCTGTACATCGAGGAAGCAATGGTGGAAATAAAAGAAAGGTTCAGGAGTGGAATTAAAATACAAGGTGAAAGGATATGAATGATACGATTCGCTGATGACATTGCTATCCTGAGTGAAAGTGAAGAAGAATTAAATGATCTGCTGAACGAAATGAACAGTCTAATGAGTACACAGTACGATTTGAGAGTAAATCGGAGAAAGACGAAGGTAATGAGAAGTAGTAGAAATGAGAACAGCGAGAAACTTAACATCAGGATTGATGGTCACGAAGTCAATGAAGTTAAGGAATTCTGCTACCTAGGCAGTAAAATAACCAATGACGGACGGAGCAAGGAGGACATCAAAAGCAGACTCGCTATGGCAAAAAAGGCATTTCTGGCCAAGAGAAGTCTACTAATATCAAATACCGGCCTTCATTTGAGGAAGAAATTTCTGAAGATGTACGTCTGGAGTACAGCATTGTATGGTAGTGAAACATGGACTGTGGGAAAACCGGAACAGAAGAGAATCGAAGCATTTGAGATGTGGTGCTATAGACGAATGTTGAAAATTAGGTGGACTGATAAGGTAAGGAATGAGGAGGTTCTACGCAGAATCGGAGAGGAAAGGAATATGTGGAAAACACTGATAAGGAGAAGGGACAGGATGATAGGACATCTGCTAAGACATGAGGGAATGACTTCCATGGTACTAGAGGGAGCTGTAGAGGGCAAAAACTGTAGAGGAAGACAGAGATTGGAATACGTCAAGCAAATAATTGAGGACGTAGGTTGCAAGTGCTACTCTGAGATGAAGAGGTTAGCACAGGAAAGGAATTCGTGGCGGTCCGCATCAAACCAGTCAGTAGACTGATGACAAAAAAAGAAAAAAAAACAGATACCATATGAGAATGATGGTTCGAAGCAGCTTGCATACAGTGGACCACGGGGTAATCAACTGTCGTGACACAGCACGTGCATTGCCTGACGAGCGAGAATTGCGCACACCGTTTTTTTGCCACAGAAACTGCGGTTTCATCAACCACCTGTGGTGCAGCCGGTCGTCGGCTTCTTCCCGGAGCGACGCCCACTTGTCCAGCTGATACGAACTTTTTCCTCATACTCCGCGCAGCAGACGGAGGAAGAGAACGATGCCGTAATCCTTTCAGCCGGCGATATTCTCGAAGTGCAGCTGCAGCATTACTGTTGTTTGATAACAGAGCTTCACCAATAATGCCCTGCTTCTTTTGTCCAAGTAAATGTTCACACACCAACAAGCGCACTGCGGCTGGTCAGGTGTGAGAGACTATGAATCACAATGACAGAGCACGGCACCTGGCGGCCATAGTTGACACTGGTCGGTGGCTCTGTGACGCATGGACCCCAAACTGTGGACATTAATGCTACCAAGTTTGGTACTCGCACTTTAAGGGGCTCCGGAACACCCTATACTTGCAATGTTAAAATAACGCTTATAAATTACACCTTTCTTCACAAAGTATTTGAGGTAGGAAGTTGAACTTTTTACAGATTATTTATTGGAATATGGGCTACAACGTAACACAGGGATTTTACAAAATTTTAGTTCAGTTATTAAAGATGATTTTTTTTCAATTGTAATGAAAATTCACAACATGTTTTTGCAAGTTTTTATTTATATATTCAAAAATATACAGTTTTTTGGGAAAAGGCTGTGTTAAATTATGCAGAAGGTACTGTGTAACATTTACTGAAAGTTTGAAACAAATATGTTTGGAAGATCCTTAGAAAACATGTAATTAGTATGAGAAAATAAAAGTTTTGGGAATCGAGCGACAAAGATTGGATTAACTTTTTAGTGCATTCCAGGTCCATAGGATGGATTATCTTCATCCTCTGCAAACTCCTCCTCCAGCTTCCTCTTGTTCCTCCTCCTGTTTAACTCTTGATTGTATTTCTAGACTCTTTACAGCCCTGTCTGCAGCCCGAAGGCGTTCCTTGTCTAAAGCAAGCATCGCTCGTACCATGTTAGAACCTATCTTCATTCCCATATTTCTAAATACCTTGCACCTTACAATGTTGTCATCATTGAAAGTCGCAACAGCATCATACACACCAAAGTGAAGTGTTTCTATTCCAACAAATACAGTCTTGGGGATTCTCGACCATATAACACTATTTACACTTTCATTGGGGTTTTGAGTTTTTCCGTGAATACACTTTTTCAACAGTTCAGGTGCTGCTAAGTCTCTGAAGATAGGTTTTATCACCTACATCATTGCATGAGGCAGACTATGCTTATGAGTGTACACTTCACCAGTTAGCAATCCTTTGTTATATTTACACCAACTGTCTTCTTCTTTGGGACACAAGCTATGTTGGGGATTTTCATCGTCTTTATTGTTTACAGTAATAACACATACCTTTGGCTTTCCAACATTTCTCCTTTTCTTAAAAGCCTTCAGAGGATTTCTAATAACTTTACTTTTACTCATTATTATACTTCAACAAAACAGAGACTCAAGAAACAGAATTAATTACGAATATTTTCGAGATAACTACAGAGTAAATAAACATGAAACAATCGACAATCACACCAGCGATATATATTGAACCATCACAGGTTAGCCACAACACATACTTTATCTCACATCACCAAAATGTACCTGATGAACACGGACGTTAATAATAACACCATTTGACAGCAGTTTAACAGCGCCACAGTGGGTCACGCCCATGTAGAACACATTTCAAAAAAAAATTAAAAATAGTTGTAGTCTTCGGAACTGAATAAATTATATATCTATTAAAAGGTAATAGTCTGCAGATTCAGAAAACGCAAAAAAGTAAAAATTGAACTTTTCATGATTTTGAGCCTTTCCGGAGCCCCTTAATTAGTTTCCGTGTGATAATGTGTAAAATAGGGGAAGATTAATTATAATCATCCCGTGCTTTAGCGAGAACAGTTTCCGTTTCAAAAATACTTCCTCCCCCTGTCCCGAAAGCCAATGATCATTCCCTTTCTGCTCTCTTGATCGTCAGATAACTCACTCCGTCTCCGCATTGTGACAACGACTGCATTGTTTTCCATGTCCCGCAGACACCCCTTATGTACCTTCCACTGCTCGTTCTGCCAGCAGCCGCAGGTGAATGGTTTCTGCATGTTGACATTGAACATACACTAAGTGATCAAAAGTATCCGGACACCCCAAAAAATATACGTTCTTCATATTAGGTGCATTTTGCTGCCATCTGCTGCCAGATCACATCAGCGACCTTAGTAGTCATTAGACATCTTGAGACAGCAGAATGGGGCGTTCCGTGGAACTCACGGACTTCGAACGTGGTCGGGTGACTGGGTGTCGCTTACGTAATACGTCTGCATGCGAGATTCCCACACTCCTAAACATCCCTAGGTCCACTGTTTCCGATGTGATAGTCAAGTGGAAACGTGAAGGGACACGTTCAGCACAAAAGCGTACAGGCCGACCTCGTCTGTTGACTGACAGAGACCGCCTACAGCTGCAGAGCATCGAAATGTGTAATAGGCAAAACATCTGTCCAGACCATCTCACGGGAATTCCAAACTGCATCACGATCCACAGCAAGGACTATGACAGTTTGGCGGGAGGTGAGAAAACTTGGATTTCATGGTCGAGGGGCTGCTAGTAAGCCACACACCACGCCGGTAAATGCCAAAGGACGCCTCGCTTTGTGTAAGGAGCGTAAACATTGGACGATTGAACAGCGGAAAAACGTTGTGTGGAGTGACGCATCACGGTACACAACGTGACAATCCGATGGCAGGGTGTGGGTATCGTGAATGCCTGGTGAAAGTCATCTGCCAGCGTGTGTAGTGCCAACAGTAAAATTCGGAGGCGTTGGTGTTGTGGTGTGGTCGTGTTTTTCATGGAGGGGGCTTGAACCCCTTGTTGTTTTGCGTGGCACTATCACAGCACAGGCCTACATTGATGTTTTAAGCACTTTCTTGCTTCCCACTGTTGTAGACCAATTCGGGTATGGTCATTTCGTCTTTCAACATGATCGATCGCCTGTTCATAATGCACGGCCTGTGGCAGAGTGGTTACACGACAATGACATCACTGTAATGGACTGGCCTGCACAGAGTCCCGACGTGAATCCTAACAGAACACCTTTGAGATGTCTTGGAACTCCGACTTCGTGCCAGGACTCACCGACCGACATCGATACCTCTCCTCAGTGCAGCACTCCGTGAAGAATGGGCTGTCATTCCGCAAGAAACCTTCCAGCACCTGATTGAATGTATGCCTGCCAGAGTGGAAGCTGTCATCAAGGCTAAGGGTGGACCAACGCTGTATTGAATTCCAGCATTATCGATGGAGGGCGCCACGAACTTCTAAGTCATTTTCAGTCAGGTGTCTCATACTATTGGTCACATAGTGTAGGTTGTTGTGAAATTAGTGTGAGTGGACCATGTACAACGTTCGAATAGTGGTAAGAAATAGTTAATAAGTGCAGTGATATTTCTAAATATTACTTATTCTATGGGTGCGCGTCTGATTGATATCGCTGACTACAAGTACTTCAACCAAAGAGAAGACTGTAAATAATACTTAATAATTCATCAATGCACATGCGACCATTTTCAAGAAGGCAAGTGCAGCGGTCATTTCTAATAAGGACTACAACACTCTGGTTCATGAGGCGCCAACGTGAGATGACTACATGCCATAAGGCACATATAAATGTTTCTCTATGGGACATTATGACTATTAGGGAGCTCTCTCTAGTAAATTTCTCATAAAAACCAACTTACAATTTGTTGCCAGTAATTACATCGAAGTTTTCTGAGTGTTTTAGCTCTCTCACTTACGTTAAATCCCAGTCACTTTCAATCGTAGTTACAGTTGCATAAGAGCATTAAACTATAATTAATATCTTTAGTTTAATTCATTTTTGTTGCAAAATTTTACAGTTCTACGAATATGTTCTCTTTTGACGCTGCCTTCATTCTTGTAGCTTTTATGCGCAGATGCATTCATTTGCAGTGATAAATTTCCTCCATTTTTAATACATATCAATGGGTACTTATGCTGAGTAAGTATTAAAGGAGACCAAAAAGCTAAGGTAATTACAGCCACCTCTCACCCCCCCCTCCCACCCCCCTCCCCCGTCCTCCCAGGGCAGGAGTAGTGAACCGAGCACGAATGTGTGTAGAGTAAATTCTGTGCTCAAGTGGAAAAGGTGTTCTAAATGTTGGATTAGCATGCATCTGAGGCAGAACTTGGGAAACAGGCAGTATTCCCTTTGTGGATTGTGAGAAACCGTCTAAAATTCATGTATGGACTGTGAAGCACCGCGAACCTTCGTCAGTAATCCTCTGGGCGGATTCGATCAGGGGCCAGCACACCTCTCTGCTTCAAACAGCGGTCGCGTTAACATGCACGGCTACCCAGGCGCATATATAAAAATGTATTAGCAGTGTTCTGAATGTAACACCTTTCGTTTTATGTTATCCATCTTACAGTTTGATTTACGTGTTGTTAAAAGCAACATACTATTAAAATACGCTTGTCGTATAGTGTCCGCCATTAAGCTGGCTGGCTACTACCAATCACGGCTTTCATTGGTAAAACATTTGTCGCTGTCTTCAGTCCGAAGGCTATTCTTATATAGCTCCCCATGCTACTCTATCTTACGAACGCCTCTCCATCTACAAATTATTGTTGTAACCTACGTCCTTCTAAAATCTGTTTCCTCTTGGTCTCCCCCTAACCCCATCCTATACTTTCCTCGAACACTAAATTGGTGATTCCTTGATGACTCAGAATGTGTCCTACCGACCGATCCCATCATCTAGTCAGGCTGCGTCACATATTTCTTGTCTCGCCAATTCTGTTCAGTACCAATTCATTAATTACGCGATCTACCCATCTTCAGCACTCTTCTGTGGCATCACATTCTCTTGTTGTCTAAATTACTTTTCATCGACGCTTCACTTCCATACATGGCTACACTCCATACAAATACTTTCAGAAAAGACTTCCAGACACTTAAATCGATACTCGATGTTAACAAATTTCTTTTCTTCAGAAACGCTTTCCTCTCAAACGTCGTCAGTTATTTTTCTATCCTAATAGACTCATCTACTGATTTAAGTTTCTCCTTTCCGGATCTAATTCCCTCACCGTCACTTGATTTAATTCGACTACATTCCATTACCCTTTTCCCGATTTTGTTCTTTTTGATGTTATTCTTTCTTTCAAGACAATGTTCATTCCGTTCAACTGTTCTTCCAAGTCATTTGGTGTCTCTGACAGAATTAAAACGTCACAGGCAAACTTTAAAGTTTTTGTTTTATCTCCCTGAACTTAAATGCCTACTCATTATTTTCCTTTCCTGCACTGCTTGCTCAGTGCCCAGATTGAATAACATCGGGAATAGGCTACAGACCCTGTCTCACTCCCTTCTCAAGCACTGCTTTCTTTTCATGTCCCTCGACTCTTATAATTGCCGTCTGGTTTCTGTACAAGTTGTAAATAGCCTATTGCTCCCTGTACTTTACTCGTGCTACCTTCAGAATTTCAAAGAGAATATCCCAATCAGAACTGTCAGAAGCTTTCTCGAAGTCGACAAATTTTATAAACGTACATTTTCCTTTCCTTAACCCATTTTCTAAGACAAATAGAGCGCCAGTACTGTCTCGTATTACCTTTTATTTCTCCGGAAACCAGACTGATATGCCCTGAGGTTTGCTTTTACCAGTTTTTCCATTCTTCTGTAAAGAATTCGTGTTAGTATTTTGGAGTGATGGATTATTAAACTGATGATTCAATAGTATTCACACCTGTCAGCACCTGCTTCCTTTGGAATTGGAATTCTGACATTCGATACGCTGACTCGTAGAACGTTATCCGTTATCCGTTCGTTGGTTATTCAATATTTTTCACGTGGTAACCTCCTCCTTGGCAATCCCTTCCTGGAGATCTGAGTGGGGGACTATTACGGAATCTTTTTCTATGGAGAAATCATTATGACACGTTTTCAGTTGCGGGCCACATGCCCTGTGGAAACAGATTATGCGTGTGTAACAGTAGTTTCCATGGCCTTCTGCATCCTCATGCCGTTGATGTTGGCTGGGTCTGCCGCCTTTAAGGGCAGTTTCCCACCCGAAGGGCGGGAGAGTGCCGCGAACCTCTGTCAGCTGCTTCGCTCTCTTAGTCAAAGCGTTGGTTATGGCTATATCAACTACTAAAATTTTTCTTAATCTGCTTATTGTGTATAACGCGAAGTTAGACTTTACTATTTATGAACAAAAGTTTCACTATAACGTTCTACATTATTATAGTGGTTCTGATCGGTGCTATGAACTTTTTCAATACCTTGGTTTTGATTCAGAGCAGAATCAATAGCTTAGGAGAGAGCGTACAAAGAAATTATGTACACATTTGCTTCTCCGTGTTCCACTCTGTTCATAAAACGTTGAAGATTTGCTGATGATATTCAGTTTGCTATTACATTGGTAAGTTCAAATGGCGTCAACAAATTGGTTCAAATGGCTCTGAGCACTATGGGACTCAACTGCTGAGGTCATTAGTCCCCTAGAACTTAGAACTAGTTAAACCTAACTAACCTAAGGACATCACAAACATCCATGCCCGAGGCAGGATTCGAACCTGCGACCGTAGTGGTCTTGCGGTTCCAGACTGCAGCGCCTTTAACCGCACGGCCACTTCGGCCGGCAATGGCGTCAACAGAACTTCAATATTTGACGCAAAACTTTTACGTTTGTTGCATAATTTATGGAGTTATCGACTACAATGGATTTTACCACGCTAAGACTCTGGATATAAATAAAAACATAAGGTAACCAGTCACGAAATTTAAAGTTTTATGAATTTACGACGTGTTTCGAATGCTTTACTTCATAATGAGGAGGCAGTTCCAGTGTTCAGCACAGACTGAGCTAAACACTTCCAGTATTCAGCACCTACGAAACTAAAACTTTTCTGTTTTGAGCACGGACTGAGCTAAACACTTCCAGTGCTTAGCACAGACTGAGCCAAAGACCGAAACCCCCACCCGTTGATGGAGCGCAACGTCCGAAACTCGTCATAAACAGGAACGTTCAAAATTCGCTATTGCTTGCGCTGTATTTTATATTTATACTTCAAAAGACTATCACTACCAAACACCTCTACGTGTAAAAAGTTTAAGGTATTTGATTCCATAATCTTCAACGACAGTTTACTTCGTACTTTCAAGTTCTAAGTATGATTATCAGTTCAATTCCCTTTTTGTACTTCTAGTTCTGATTTTTTTGTCTGTTAATAGACACTGTTTACTCATTTCCACGATACGTTTCGAAAGCTTAAACCTGAGGCAGGTTGATTTATGTAGATGAAAATACATGTATATACTGTGTTACGACTTTGGAGTAACCTGTGGCACTGGCGAGTAGAGAAAACAAAGCGCTATTTCAGACATTTTTAAAACTTTGCAGAAGTCTTTGACTAAAGAATCAACTACAATATAAATGCGAAAGAAAAATAAGTTAAATAAAAATAATACCTCTAGTGTTCACAGTCTCCTTTCCTTGTTCTGGTGTATCACATGTACCATCACGTTTTGTAAACACTGAGGGAACGAACATATTGCAAAACAATAACACAATTTCGTAGTGTATAAAGAACATATAGGAAACCAGTATATTATTTCGAAACAAGTCTCAACGGATTGTGCAGATCTTTGTATTCGTAGATGAGTTGAAATATAAGTGTAATAACGCCCCGTGGGCACACTGTCTTTTCTCTAAAGTACACATAGTTAGGTAATCACAGAGGCACGTTAGATAAATTAGGTACAAAAATTATGTGGCTAACGGTGGGAAAAATTGTATGTAAACAACACTTCACTTATTATTACTGTCACATTGATACTGTGTGTGTGTGTGTGAGAGAGAGAGAGAGAGAGAGAGAGAGAGCGAGAGAGAGAGAGAGAGAGAGAGAGAGAGAGAAAGAGAGAGTGTGTGTAAGTAACTGGTCTTTTTATACCATTTTTATGACAACTTTGGTGTATGTCTGTGTTGAATGTGAACCTGAAGAAAGAAAGCGACACGATTACGTAAAAGTTGTCTGATAAAAAAAGGCACCAAATCCATCTGACACAGTGTAACTGTATGACAATTAACTCTTGCCTAAAATAAATAAAAATCCTAAAACTGTGTTTTAAATAAACCATCGTGTGAAATAAGTGTATCGTGCAGTGTAGGGAACAACGCTACAGTGTGTGACGTCACAGTGCTGACTTATGGTTTCAACACACAAAAGTAACAGAATACAAATTTTAGGTAAATTAAAAAAAAAGAGTTCTGAAACGCTTTCACATTTCTGATTTATGATATCGTCAGCAGTATGTACTATTACGAACACTGTACAAATTTTCAACTGTCAAGATAGCTAAAATCATTTGTGCGTGTAGATTACGAGCTTCGGCAGTTATGTGTCGATATGAATAAATGATTATCGCCATCTCAACAGCTGAAAATTTATTCAGTGTTCAAAATGCTTTTATTAAAATACCCTGTAATTTTACGAACCCAGAATGACCAAAAAAATTACTAACACTAAGTGATACACATACACATATGTAACACTGCACTGTAAGAATAAGGCTGTTTGACACCGTAAATGACAGATGAACTGAACTTTATTGAACTGAGCCTGATGATAATTTTCGAATGCAAAACTTGACTGCGAACGATGTTACTGTGTCCTGGTGGCAGATGTTTAACTTGCCCTAACAAATTTTTATGACTTACCTTGTGGCAATGGAAGCTTAGCACTGTTCGGAAGTGGTGAATACTAAAATGTAAGGCTACAGCAAACCAGTTAATGAAAAACCTTGCCAAGTCCAATGCAAGGGAAGGCAACTGTGCTATGCATACTATGCTTTATGCTTTGAGTGACTGTGTTCCGCTCAGTGCAGCAACGAGAGGGAATTAAAAAAAAAAAATCGTAGGGACATGGCAGAAGAAAGTAAACTTAACTGACTGACTGAAAAAGGAGTGGCATTCAAAAACTGTAATTTAAAACTGATTTCTCAACAATTACAATAATCTTCACAAAATTCATTTCTTATAAATAAATATTGCTCTGCCATATAATACTCTGAGTGCAAGCTATGTGAGTAGACTTTCTTTTTTTAATCACGTCTCTACAATCGAACTAACTGAGCCGAAACAATAAAGAAAAACTCGTGCTAAATATCTGACTCTCTCAAACTCTTGATAAATTACGCCTGGGCAAGCAATGCAGCGACATTACGCGAATGTCTTCACGCTTCTCAAATCTGTCATTGAAAAATCGTATTTCCGAAATGGAAATCCCCGTGTTCTGATAGTTATGTCCAGACCACTCATCAGCATGCCCGAGATCTGACTCTCTCAATTATTTCGAACATAATGCTCCCAATCATTAGCGGCTATTCCTTGAGGACTCCAGGGCAGCGTCCTCGCAGTAATATCTATCACTTGGAAGACTAAAATATCTACGAAACGGGAATCAAAAATCGACTCATTTAATTTTCGTGTAGTGCCAGCCCGTGTATACGAATGATAAAAATTTTTAAAATGTGTAGATTGTCAACCCCTATGAGCGAATGATTAATGTTTTTGGAGTGGGTACACTGTCGGACTCTCCGCAAACCGTCCCGGTGGCTTAAAGGCAAGTGATGGAAATTTGTGGTAAGGTCTATGGGTTGGTTCAAATGGCTCTGAGCACTATGGGACTTAACTGCTGAGATCATCAGTCCCCTAGAACTACTTACACGTAACTAACCTAAGGACATCACACACATGCATGCTCGAGTCAGGATTCGAACCTGAGACCGTAGCGGTCGCGTGGTTCCAGACTGTAGCGCCTAGAACCGCTCGGCCACTCCGGCCGGCAAGGTCTATGGGACCAAACTGCTTGAGGTCATCGGTCCCTAGGCTTATACACTACTTAATGTAACTTAAACTAACTTACGCTAAGGACAACACACACACCCCTGCCCAAGGGAGGACTCGAACCTTCGACGGGAGGAGCCGTACGAACCGTGGCAAGGCGCCAAAGACCACGCGGCTACCCGACGTGGCGACAGGCAGGTAATGGACGCTTGTGGAAGAGGGGTATCGGGAGTTGGATGGGCGCAGTGTGTTGTGTAAGCCTGCCTGGAACGGCGTCCTCGCGAAACGAAGATGGCAGAGGGAGATGGTAGACGAAACTAAACTTAACTGACAGACTGACTGAAAAAGGAGTAGCATTCAAAAACTGTGCTGTAAAATCTGATTTCTTAACAATTACAATCATATTCATGAAATTCGTTTCTTATGCGCCCGTGGTAGTCGTTTGGTTGTTTTTTTGTGCATCAGACTGTTTGAAAGTGCGACCTAGTGAGTAACCAATGCGCTACTTTTCTGTTTAAAATGAGTGGCGTGAATAGCGTAAACAGCATTTCAACTACTGGTTGTCAATATATTACTTTTGAGAGACTGTTGGAACTTAAAATGTTAGGACCGTCAAGAGTCAGGATCGCCAAGACCTGATGTAAACATTGTACAGATTCAAAGTGCATGCAAAAGCAAAAGTACTTTTACCAGAAAATTTTCTCCTTCCTTAGACAAACGTGTGGACTGGCATTGTGGATGTGAAATAAGAGCCGGTCGTGGTGGCTGACCGGTTCTAGGCCCTTCAGTCCGGAACCGCGCGACTGCTACGGTCGCAGGTTCGAATCCTGCCTCGGGCATGGATGTGTGTGATGTCCTTAGCTTACTTAGGTTTAAGTAGTTCTAGGGGACTGATTACCTCAGCAGTTAAGTCCCATAGTGCTCAGAGCCATCTTTTGTGGAATAAGAAATTCATTCTTCTGTTACACATGTCTGGTGAAGAATGTTGCTGAACGTGCTTGGACCACAGATGGGGTAACCTACATTAAATATTTATATGAGTGCATAGTTTCACTGCGATATATACTAATAAAGTTTTCTCGGTCTTCCTGCCGCGTCAAGCGGCTTAAAATCCACCAGCTTTTGGCCAAGCACTCCTCGGCCATTGTCATGTGGTCACTGTCTTCTGGTTGATTTTTTTTTCTTTATTGTTATTCTAAACCTGTACAACAGGCAGGCTGTCAGCAGCATTCTACGCCGCTCTTCAGCCAGAGGATACACAAAGAGAAGAAACACTGAGAAGACACATAAGTTACAGAACGGTGGGCAATAAAACAGTAGACACATAAAGACGAACACAGAGCCATTCACACTCGACGATAATCCACACTGCAAACTGTTGATACGACGCACAAACACTGAAGAAGACGATGGCACTGGTGAACGATGGAGTGTGACGGTGAACACTGAACACCAAAGATGACGGCACACACGAGACACTGATGGCGGTGATCTCCGGCGTGCGAATGTCCACTTAGCGTGTGCGAGTCCGGGGACCTGCCAAGAGGGGAACAGCGGTGAGGTGGGGGAGAGGGGAGAAAAAGGATGCCAATGGCTGAGGAGACGGGGGCAGGAGGAGAGGGACAGGGGAGGGGAGGCTCGGGGGAGAAGGGGGGAGAAAGGGAGGAGGGAGGGAAAAGGGAGAGAAGGGTAGGAGGGTGCCCAGAGGAGGAAGCACAGGAGGAGGGTGGGAGGATCAAAGTTGGTAGGAGGGGTAGATGGAGGGGAGGAGGGCATCATCAGGGAGGTGGAGCTGGCGGAAGCCACCTTGGGAGAGGGTAAGGAGGGTGGAGAGATGGAGACCGGGTGGGACGTGCGAATACAGGCGCAGCAGCGGGCGGGGGTGGGAGAGGATCGGGGAGACGAGCGGGTGAGGAGGATCGAGTTTGTGGGAGGTGTACAGGATGCGTATCCTTTCAAGGAAAAGGAGGAGGTGGGGGAAGGGGATGAGATCGTACAGGATCCGCATGGGGGAGGGGAGACGGATGCGTTAGGCGAGGCGGAGAGCATGACGTTCAAGGATTATCTTCTGGTTGCTGCTGCCGACCTTATATAGCCGCGCTGCCTTCCGTGATCTCACTGGTACCTGCTGCGGCATCGTATATGGTAATGTTTGCGTTGTGCGGCCGCCGCGCCCGCTTCAACCTTCCGATGGCCTGGTCCCACGCTGGGCTTAGTTGCAGGCCGCCGTCTTTATTGAGCGTGTTGTCACAAATATTTATTTCGATCGCTTCTTTTATTATGCTGTCCAAAACACTGTTAGTCCGTGTGATAACAGATGTCTCGTCGAATGCAATACGATGACTGTTTCTAATGCATGCTCTGCTACCTCTGATTTCTCTGGGTACCGTAGACGGAAACATCTCTGGTGTTCCACACAGCGCTGTTCGGTGGTATACTCAGTCTGTCCGATATTTAACCGTCCACACCCACATGGTATTTTATATACTCCTGGCGTTCTGAGGACTACTACGTCTTTCACAGGCCTCAAGAGTTGTCGAATTTTTGCTGGTGCCTTGAGACAGAATCGTTTTTATGCCTTTTTAGGAGCCGCCTTATCTTTACTATTATTGAGCCACAGAACGGAAAGAACGCTAACTTGTTCGAGTCCTCCTTGGAGTCTGTTTACTCTCGTATTTTCAGAAAGTAAGCTTCCGAAATCTGGCGGTTGTTCCAGCCATTTTCCATGAATACTTTTCGTAAGTGGCTCAGTTCCTTCGGCAAGTTTTCAGATTCAGGGACGGTTTCGGCTGGATGCATTAAGGTCCTCAGAACTGTGTAAGTGGGTGTACGGTAAACGCTGTGGCTGAGATACCTATTTGCTTTGCGGCGAACGAGGACATCAAGGAACGGCAAGGCACCATCTATCTCTATCTCCATCGTGAAATTGATGTTGTCATGGATGTTGTTGATGTGGTCCAAGAATTCTCCCAGCTTTTCACTTCCATGAGACTAGACAACGAACATGTCGTCTTCATAACGATAAAAGCAACTAGGATTTTCAGGAGCCATGTCCAGGGTGATGTTTCCAAAGTACTTCATTAACAGATTCGCTACAACTGGAGCTAATGGGCTTCCCATCGCAATGCCGTCCGTCTGGTTGAAATATTCTCCTCCACACAGGAAATAAGATGACGCCAGAGTATGGTTGAATAAATCCACCACCTCCCAAAGTCCCACCGTATGGCCACAGAGGAGCATTACCCTCGTAAATCAGTACCACCCGGGACTGGAGCAACTGAATTAAATTCTCCGCCAGGGTTTAAATTACCTCTCGTCGTGACGTGAAATGAAAAATGTCCTGCCCACTATCCTTCTCACCCCTGCCACAGTGGTATTCTGCCATCCACCGAACCTAAACAATATACTCGTCCATCCTTACGCAACACCTGCTTTCAATCCCTTACTTCATGGCTCGTACCCCTGTAATAGACCTAGATGCAAGACCTGTCCCATAGATCCTCGCACCACCACCTACTCCAGTCCGGTCACTAACATCACCTATCCCATCAAAGGCAGGGCTGTCTGTGAAAACAGTTATTTGGTCTACAGGCTAAGCTGCAACCACTGTGCTGCATTCTATGTAGGCATGACAACCAACAAGCTGTCTTTCCGCGTGAATGGCACCGACAAACTGTGGCCGAAAAACAAGTGGACCACCCTGTTGCTGAACACGCTGCCAAACATGATATCCTTCATTTCACTGACAGCTTCACAGCCCGTACCATATGGATCCTTCCCACCAACATCAGCTTTTTTGAACTGTGCAGGTGGAAATTCTTCCCCCAATACATTCTACGTTCCCATAACCCTCCTGGTCTCAAACTTCTTTAGTCACTGTCCTCACCCTTCCAGCCCCTTCCCTGTCCCCATTCCAGCACCACACAGCCGTCATTCCACCACCACTCCCAGTCTTTTTATTCCTCTCCTTTTCCGTTCTTCCCCCCCCCCCCCCCAACCTCTCCTCCGCCTACCGTCTAATATGGTATGACACAGGCGAACGAATCCCGCTAGGCGAAAGCAATACTGACCCATAGAGACATAAAAATGCCGTAGTGACCAAACAAAGAGGTTACTACAGCGCTTACATCTACATATTAGCACTGATTTAGCAGACCTGCGTAAACTGTAGCAATGATAAATGTGTTCCACTAGAAACAAGATATAATGGAAAAAGTGAACGCGTCAAACACACAGGCATCTGTCGTACTTTCTGTATTAGTTTCATCAAGTCACCGCAACTGGTTACGATAACGAGGACGATTATTAGTAATATACGATTACAAGACTGAAGACAAGTTCTTATGCAATTAACGTGAAAACGTTCACTGTAAATACAGGAATCTCATAGTAAATACACGGATGTTTTTAATGTGTAAATTAGAAATAAAAAAGGTAAAACTGAAGCCTCGTGGCTCTTATAGTGAGTCAGGAGCTTGACAAAGACACCAGGCGACTGTGTTTCCAGACTGCTGCATGTGTCGTTTAACATGGATAAAATTCTCGGAACGTTCCTCTTTGACATCTCGTATTGTACTTATTTTAGCTGTTAAACAGAAAAGCAATAAAAACAAGAAGATCTCAAACATAACTCTCTCGTCTGTTTTGCAGGAAACCGAGAATAATTAACGAAAAACTCATATTTTAAGGGAATAGGTGACAAAGGATAATGAAAGGAATTAAGGCCGGCGTGTAGGTTTGCTTAGATTATAACAAAGTGAAAAGCGTCCAGGATTTTGAGGAACAAGGACGGTGGAAGTCTGCCTGCGGAAGGAGAGATTCGAAAAGAATGCAATCTCTTCTGAACTTCAGAGAGTAATAAAGAAAAGTCTCAATTCATTTTATGAACAGGAATCTTTCTTGTAATAGTACTGTAACACCAATAGCACGTTATAATGAGGAACAGCTCCACCGAGAAATGAGAGGCCTTTTCTTTAAAATCTTTGTGTACCACAACGTTAAGGCCCACAGAGCAATTTGTGCTGAGGAAATGGAATTTTATCAAGTACATGTACATATAAACGTTAGCAAGTTGCATCTCAGTTTCGGTCGCTACTTCTGACATAAAAGTGGTAGGAATATGAATAGTCATTGAAGTAAGAAGTTATTTGGGTAGCACTGAGGCAGTTTTTGCTTCGGTATGTTTTTAGGTGCTTAATGACCTACGTCCACGCCAGTTATCAGTTGATACCGAAACCACTGTATGGGGAAAGTATGACCGTCATTTTCCTCTCCCATTGCAAAAGCTGGCGTCGTCAGCATTTCGCGATTGGCTGAATTCCTGTTATGTGACATTTGCCGCCATATCGAAACCTCCTGTTACCTGTGTAGCGTCGGACGTGTCACGTATTTGCGAAAGAATGTCGAAGTTCTGTGCTTTCGGATGCACTTTTCGTTCTTAAGAGAGAGCCAGCGCCTGTGGCCAACCAGTTCAAGGCGCTTCAGTCCAGAACCGCGCTGCTGCTACGGTCGCAGGATCGAATCCTGCCTCGGGCATGGATGTGTGTGATGTCCTTATGTTACTTAAGTAGTTCTAAGTCTAGGGGACTGATGACTTCAGATGTTAAGTCCCATAGTGCTTAGAGCCATTTGAACCATTTGAGAGATGCAGACTGTTGTTTCATATACTCAAGAAAACAAAATGCATAACACTGTCAACACGACTCCTTATTTCGTAGTTAACATTAAATTCACAAATAATGCTGTATGTTTTTATAACTGATTTATCTGCATTTTGTGTATTGTGACAGAAAAGAAAGAAATACAAGAAGATGAGGAAAACGTAAAACACGTGCAAATGTCATTTGAACTATATTTTGAAATATTTTCTACACGGCAGTATGGAATTGTAAATGCAAGTACTAAGCATTGTTCACATTAAATTTACAGAAATTTAAATGCTGTCCTTTTTTTCAATAGTACGTTTTTTCAAACATTGTAAAATGTAGAAAGTCACTTCTAGCAAACAATACTGATGTCTTGCAGCAAAATTGCTGCTTTCATGTTAGTTCAAGAACTAACAATGTTTGTTCAAATGGTTCAAATGGCTCTGAGCACTATGGGACTCAACTTCTGAGGTCATTAGTCCCCTAGAACTTAGAACTAGTTAAACCTAACTAACCTAAGGACATCACAAACATCCATGCCCGAGGCAGGATTCGAACCTGCGACCGTAGCGGTCTTGCGGTTCCAGACTGCAGCGCCTTTAACCGCACGGCCACTTCGGCCGGCTAATGTTTGTTAAAAAGCATATTTATGCTATGTGCCTTAGAGGTAAAAAAAAAACAATGCCTTCGGTATGTGCACTTATTTACTATTTTCATTCCTACTTCCGCATTTAGCGTGTTGGTAGGAACATTATTTGCAGAAGATTTAGGTCTGAAATGTAGTTATCACTGCATGATATAGGTATAAACATCCCAGGAGTCGCCATATGCGCATGTAGGATCTTAGCTCTCAAGAAAGGATATTGTGAATGCATAATGCTTGGATGAAACATTTGTAAGGAGGATACTGTGCAGTGCAGGCCCAAAACTCATAAGGTATTTGTGTTTCGCACGGTAATCTGCTTCAGTAAGAAATCCTAGATAAAAATACAACAATATTAGTACCCACGTGCTATATAATATTCTCTGATTCTGTGTCTTTAATAAATGGGAGCTTAAGAAAGCTGTGCAACAAAACGTTGCTGGAGAAAAACTTTTAAACTGATTTATTATGTTACTGGAGAAGCATGGTTTATGTAGCAGTAAACGTTTGTTTTTAGTTATTTTATTTTAAATGTCGTTAATGAAAACTTCAGAACTCTGGTGTCAGGTCCGCGTTTTTGATTGATCATTGTAAAATCAGTATTTTTCGACCTAATTTCTACTGCTATTGCTGTTGCTTCTAATGCTGCTTGCGACAGCTATAAACATTGGGGTTGCCTCCTGCCCGCATCTCGTGGTCGTGCGGTAGCGTTCTCGCTTCCCACGCCCGGGTTCCCGGGTTCGATTCCCGGCGGGGTCAGGGATTTTCTCTGCCTCGTGATGGCTGGGTGTTGTGTGATGTCCTTAGGTTAGTTAGGTTTAAGTAGTTCTAAGTTCTAGGGAACTGATGACCATAGCTGTTAAGTCCCATAGAGCTCAGAGCCATTTGAACAATTTTTGGTTGCCTCCATGGCAAGAACTGCAAAATTTGTCTCTGTCAGTATCAATAAAAGACAGCAGCCTGTTTTCCCACATTTTTTGGTTACATTTTTTGCTTTTGAAGACTTGGGAGTTTGGTTTGAAGCCAGCGCTCTATCTAAGTAATACATGATGTAGTGGAGCTGAGACAACTATACTGTACCTGTTCGTGTATGACCAGCAGCGTGAGAGGAACCAAAACTGCGATCGACCGAAAGCTGGGCATAATTTCCCCAGACACACTCGTAGCTTTAGAAAAAAGTAGTCTGCAACGCTAAAGTCCAGAACACCATGCGTTAAGAACTGATTTCAGATGGTTCAAATGGCTCTGAGCGCTATGGGACTCAACTGCTTTGGTCATCAGTCCCCTAGAACTTAGAACTACTTAAACCTAACTAACCTAAGGACATCACACACATCCATGCCCGAGGCAGGATTCGAACCTGCGACCGCAGCAGTCGCACTGTTCCGGACTGCGCGCCTAGAACCGCGAGACCACCGCGGCCGGCAATTGATTTCAGAAAACATTACTGTCTACCTGGGTGTAAACCACAGGATAATACGTTACCACAGACAAGGGGCTAAGACGAGGATATCACCTGTTACCCACTCATTCAGTAGTTATGTAGACAATATTCAGAAACTAGGGAACACGTGTTGATATACGAAGAGTAGAACCAGAAAATATTCTTAGTGTCCAATCTGACATGAGTCTGTTGAATGGAAAATAGTGTATATCTGATTGTAAATAAATAATTTGTATCCAAAAACTTGAGAACATTTTCTGATACCACAGTATTGTTCTGCTCATCGCATCACCGTAAAAAATAGTGAGACAAAATTATAAAATAAATACTTTAGTAGAAATGTTCTAAGTATTGTAACAGCCAACTTACTGGTTCTTAGTGCCAAGTTTTTACAAGCTGACTCTTTGAAACAAAAAATAGTAACCAGACATTACCGGTTTCAAAACTTCAGGTACATTTTCGGATGGCTCTAAAAGTTTATGTTACACCGGCTGTTACCAATGGCTGTGCTCACAGACCAGTAGTTCTTTTCTGATCAGTGATGCTAAGTAAGTAAGATGCTAAATATTGGATAGCACTGTCACAGAATAGATAAACACGTACATTCGGCTATCTCCACGCAAGAGTCTTCTGCGTCTCACTCATTTCTACCAAATTTAAAAATATTACTTAGCAATACTCAAACAGATAACATAACTATCAAGTGTAAAATAAGATGGAAAGGCTGTTCTAGAATTTGAAATGACTAGAAGCCTTTTTAGGTTAGTTAATCTATTGACGATTACTTATAACAAATCAGTAAAGGGTATTTATAGGGAAAAGGATCACGAAGAAATGGAATAAATTGCTAAAAACCTGTTCAATTTGGACTTTATTATCAAAACTAAATCAAATAAAAAACTGAAAACCACGAAATATACAGTGTCCCATAATAATGTATACACTCTTTGAAACTGAACATCCCTTTAATCAAAGGGGTTAGAAATACAATTTTAGTGGTGTTAGGGGCCTCATGGTCGGACTTAAGATCGTAAATTTTCAAACTGGTGTTCCTCCATCGCAATACACCATCGACAACAACTTACGACTGAGCGCTGTGCCAACTTTATTGTTTCCAACGGAATAGCATCACAGGCTTGTTCAGTCTGCTGTCTTAGATCATCCAGTGTATGTGATCTTGCAGAGTAAACTGTGTTCTTGAGAGTAGCCCACAGAAAGAAATCTAGAGGAGTCAAATCTGGAGATGGAGCGGGATGTTCCACACTCCCTCTTCGTCCTATCGATCTGGCAGGGAGTGTACGATTGAGAAGTGCCCTCACATCAAGGTGAAAGTGAGGTGGCGCCCCATTCTGTAGAAGGTAATAATCTTCATTGCCAAACACAACTCTAAGACCAGGAGTTATCATTTCCAACATTTCCAAGCACGAGTCGCCCGTGACAGTGTTATCAAAGACGTTCGGCCCGATTAACCGTCTAGAAGACAGACCACATCAGCCTGTTACTCCTGGTAGGTTAACATGCCTTTGCTACGTATGGATTCTTCCTGGCGCAGTACACGCAACTATGGCGGTTAATTGTTCCATAAAGTTTAAAGGTCGCTTCATCTGACGAAAGAATTCGATCTTGGAAACGTTGCTCTTCTTCACATCCGTTAAGGAAGCACTCATAAAATTCGCTTTGCCTATCAGGATCATCCTCGTTAAAAGCATGGAGAAGTCTTGGAATGTGAGACTTAAAGTTCTCAGACCGCAAAATTTTATGAACACTGCTTCTGCAGATCCCAGTCTCACGAGAGCATTGCCTCACATATTTCTTCTGGGACCGTGTGTACGCCTGGATTACTGCATCAACACTCTCATTGTCTGTTGAACCTCTCTTTCGTCACCCATGTCCATTCTTCATATCCTGCACCGTTCCTTCGACTTCAAACTTATCTCTAATTCTTGTAATTGTTACTCTTGCCGGTGGTGGTGTTCCAAATTCAACTCTCCAACGTCGGCGTAGCGCAATCACATTCTCTGTTTTCCAGTAACACTTCAGCACTCATTTTCGTTGTTCAAACGATAACGCCATGTTTGCGGACAATTATGACACAAAAGAAAGCATTGATATGTTTTGCAGTGCCATCTCAACTATTACTCATAAATATTGTGTTCCTTCTCCTTTAATTAAAGAGATACTCTGTTTCAAAGAGTGTATACATTATTTTTTGACACCCTGTATATTACCTACTACAAAATGCATTGGCCGTATTTTGTTCTTTTATTGTCACATGTGATCGCTCTAAGCTTGTGGTTATAGCTTGATACCAGTGCCTACCAATTTTAATTGTATATTACAGCACCGAGGATGGTCACTAAGTGACCGAAAATCGATTTTGCTGACAATAAAACAACAAAATACCGCCAATGCTCATTTTCCTTCCACTTCTACATCTACATCTACATCCATACTCCGCAAGCCAACTGACGGTGTGTGGGGGAGGGTACCTCGAATATCTCTATCGGTTCTCCCTTCTATTCCAGTCTCGTATTGTTCATGGAAAGGATTGTCGGTATGCCTCTGTGTGGGCTCTTCGCGAGATATACGAAGGAGGGAGCAATATACTGCTTGACTCCTCGGTGAAGGTATGTTCTCGATACTTCAACAAAAGGCCGTACCGAGCTACTGAGCGTCTCTCTCTGCGATTACTAAATGATCCTGTAACGAAGCGCGCTGCCCTCCGTTGGATCTTCTCTATCTCTTCTATCAACCCTATATAGTACGGATCCCACATTGCTGAGCAGTATTCAAGGAGTGGGCGAACAAGCGTACTGTAACCTACTTCTTTTGTTTTCGGATTGCATTTCCTTAGGATTCTTCCAATGAATCTCAGTCTGGCATCTACTTTACCGACTATCAACTTTATACGATCATTCCATATTAAATCACTCCTAATGCGTACTCCCAGATAATTTATGGAATTAACTGCTTCCAGTTGCTGACCTGCTATACTGTAGCTAAATAATAACGGATCTTTCTTTCTATGTATTCGCAGCACATTACACTTGTCTACATTGAGATTCAATTGCCATTCCCTGCACCATGCGTCAATTCGCTGCAGATCCTCCTGCATTTCAGTACAATTTTCCATTGCTACAACTTCTCGATATACCACAGCATCATGAAGAGCACAACAACAACATGATATGAAATGTGTTTTTCGACCACCTAAGATTAAGGCCCTGTTGGCGTCCGTAAAAGATGATCTTGGTTTGCGTAAGGCTGGGGTCTATCGTATTCCTTGCAGTTTTGGCATGTAATATATTGGTCTGACAATCAGGACTGTGTAAGACCGGTGTATTGAACATAAGCGTCACACACGCTTACAACAGCCGTGCAAATCTGCTATTGCAGAACGTTGCCTTGACACCGGTCATCCTATGGAATATAACAACACAGAGATTCTGGCTTGCACGTTCAGCTGTTGGGATAGTGTTATTAAGGAAGCTGTTGAAATAAAACTACCAAGCAACCTTATTAACAGAGATGGTGGATTTTGTTTAAATGCTGCTTGGAATTCGGCTCTGTCTCTCACCAAAAAACAGAGGGACAGAATTAGTGCTACCTCACCTGTTGATTAATAGTCACTATCGATATTTCTGATGTTGGTTATCTTTGTTTGTGTTGACACTTGTTCTGTGTGTGTGGTATCTTCCTTGTTTCTCCTCTGTGAACAGAGGTATTAAATTTCCTTACACAGTTCTTCCTCCTTGAATTTGTGCCTTGAGAATGGCAGGGTGTGCTCCTGTCGAAATATCAGCGGGGGTCGACGACATCATCCGGCAGCAAAACCGTAAGTTATTTGAATAGGAACGTTGGCTTCGCAGCTTGTCCTCAGTTCATGTCCAAAGGTTAACTACGAAATACCAAACACGCAAAGGCTACCACGTACAAGCTTTGAGTTGCACTGTCAATTTACACAAGACACAAACATCAGCTGAATCAATCGCCATTTAAATTTGTAGTGTTTTCTGTAATGCAGTATAACAAGCCCGTACTGCACACTTTACAGTGAATCTAGACGGAGGTAACCACACAACAACTCCAGCGCCACGTTTTACAAACAATAAAATTACTCATCAAATCATATGTAGGCTTGACAAATAGCCAGGCGAATTAATACATGGACTTTCCCGCTACAGGCGGACGATGTCAAAGTGCATGAAATCCAAAGAAAGGTATCCCATCCACCGGGGCTGTACGGTACGTCCCAATAACCGTGCAGGTTATTCAGTATACGATCCCGGTCGTCAGCCGACTAAAATTCACTCCTGGAGCCATGCCACAACAATGGACTATTGCTTGTCACGCTTGCACTCGCTATTGCTGCTCTCTTCCTGATTCCTGTTCGAGCCGTCATTCCATGGCTGTCCCCGGCGTTCCGAACGCTGTCCCCTTCACGGACATCATTACTAGACTGGCAAAGACGTAGCTGCTGCTGAAGCCTGTCGTTTGGTGAGGTAAGATGGCGGCATCAGGAAGTTTGTGTGTGGTCGTAACACAATTTTCTGAAACGAAATGACGTTGTAAGCTTTACGAGGTGATTTAAAGAATTTCTGCAGTTGAAAAAATATATGCGTACTAGTAGATTCCAACACATACAGTAAGATGAGGAATAGTGTTATGAGAAGTTACTTACATACACGTTTAAAGCAGACTACATGTTTCGTCATAACACTCAAATGAAAAAAAGACACTTGTTGTCATCGACAAATAGCACGTTCTACTTATAGGAGCACTTTCATAACTAGCATACTACTCGAAGAAAAGCCGAAATTTATCATAACTGATTAAAAGCACTCCATTAACCTATGTCTGTTACTACTAGATTTATTGAACCCCTTAAAATACACATAAGAGAAACTGTAATGTAATTATTTAGGCTTACATAAAGTACGAAAACAGAAAAGACGGGAGGTGTTTCTAGCTGTAGTTGTATTGAGACATGTTCCTTTCATTTTATCTTCCATCAGCTGTACGAAAATTACAGCCAAACTCGACACGTGTGTTGACCATTACGTCAAAACTCTAAAGGCAACGTAGTTACAGCAGTTTATTCTCATTTCATACGAGTGTTTAATCGTTAAAAAAACAGCTGTTTACACGTCTCTTGCAATCGTAAACTCCTGGTTTCAGTGACACCAGTAAAACTCTATACGGTATTGCCAGTCTAGTAATGTATGTCTGTGGTCGCTTACACCACTGGCTACCTTCGAGCACGCCCTCTAACTCACTCGGTGTTGCAGTCAGTCAGAGATTACAACGCCCGTCGGAAAAAAGAGAGCGATAGGAGCCGCTTGGGTCACGAAAATACAGCGTTAGTTACTTAACTAGCAAAACTGTAGACAACAAAAATCATTTAACGCATCTTTTAAATTTTGTAAGTCCAGAGGTCAGCAGAGCTTGGCACGAAGACCATGTGCCATCTACTAATTCGTGTTTGAAAGCCTTTCTCCATGATTTGGCACATAGATCGGGCCTTTGGACATACAACATAGTACCAAGTACACTGTAGAACTGAACTGGACATGCGTTTTGTCAAAAAATGTCACATAGAAAGTTTGTCATTTACACTCTTCCTCCTGTAGTAAATTAGATCTAACTAGGAGATCATATGAGACTGTTGTGAGAAAGTGGGAATATTAAAACCGAGAAATGCACCTTTCTCCGCGAATAAAATGTCATTAAGAGAAACGAAATAAGTAGAATATACATGTAATAGTAGCAAAAGAAGGTAAAAGATCGTTTCATTGATAAAGCAATAGAGAAGTTAGTCATTTCTGTAGTGGCGCACCCACAAAACAGGCCCACGTACTGAAATTGAAGCACTTGCTGAGACCCAATAGCTCAGTACATATGACACGCCAGCAGCCTGGAAACTACAGCCTGGGTGCTGGGGCCATAGCTGGCGTTTCGAGACAATTCGTCGGAGCTTGGCACTCCGCATATGTTTCCTAAGCCGCAACAGAGCTGCCGCGTCGTGTATAGAAGCTGACAGTCGGGACAGGATGGGCGTATTGACACAGACAGGTAAGCTTCGACTCGGCGTTGGCTTCCACTGCGGTGCCTCTAACATACCTCCACCATCACAACGGAACTGTGGTTGTACTAACATCCACTCAGCTTTGAGCTACTGGGATTCGACAGCACCAGTCACATTTCCCGGGTCCAGGACATGGACCTCCGCCGTCTACAGCCAGGGCTTCTTCATATTGTCACATTCAGACAGCAATTACAAGAGCAGAGTCACCAGCTCCTGACGCAGCAAACGAGCAGTGCAATGCGCTGTTAGCAAGGACGCCACCGATTCATACTGACGAAAGCGCTGACACCGGCACAAGATCACCAGACCGTCAAGGTCTCCTTTCACCGGTCGCCGCCGTCCACCTTATGTGGACGCCGCATCTACGCTCGTCCAACTTAAAAGTCAATAATTGTAAAATGTAAATGCCATGTGGTGAGGGCATCCCCTCTGGTAGACCGTTCGCCTGGGGCAAGTCTTTCGGGTTGACGACGCTTCGGCGACTTCCGCGTCGTTGGGGATGAAATGATGATATGGACAACACAACGCCCAGTCTCTGAGCGGAGAAAATCTCCGACCCAGCCGGGAATTGAACCCGGGCTGTTAGGTTGCGCTGACCACTCAGCTACCAGGCGTGGACAGTCAATAAATTATTTGTCACCACTGGCCGTCTTCATTCCTGTATCTTCATTCCTACGTCTACTCTCCACCTCCACCTGAGAACCACTTGCCCACATGAAAAAAGACCAGTTTAAAAGTAGTGTCAGATCTGTTGAGGGTTGGAATGATGATGATGACAGTGGTAGTGTAGCAGCGACACTCAATGAAAATATGTAAGTAAGTGCAATCTTGTCTGTTTGTTACCTGCATATTCTTCTTTTCTTTCCTGGGATAATAACAGACACTAATCGTAATGGCATCAGCTGCTAGAGTTGTCACCTTGGTCGGCAATCTAGCACATACTTAGTGAAGTTTGTCACACGCAAGTTGTATTAAAGTGAGAAATTGGAAAGGTCTTGGAAACATAATGTAAAATTGAGTAACTAACTTAACAGACTAAGGGCGAAAGAAGGAACAGTGAGTTTGTAACATATCCGTACCTTTGCTACATGGAATCAACACCTCATTAGTGACTCCATTCTCGGGTAAATGTAGACAGGATATATATATTTTTTTATCCATTCGTCGCATACAGATGCAAGATTAGGTAATGGAAGGAGAGCAATTGTTAAGTATAACGTCTGCAATTAGCAGATGATGACGGTGTGCTCATTTGTCACGGTGTCATAAATGAAAAGAGCTTGCTCGAGCCAGCGAACGAGATAATAGGCCATCGGGATCTGAGATTAATACCGTATTCAGTATCAGGCCATAGGAAGCACTGACTACGTCCCGTTCACTATTCTGTATGAATTCTGAGGAAATGAGGTAGAGATCGCAACACTAAAATATAATTTAGAACAGAGTTGTATGCTGAAATGAAGAACTGTTAGCCGAGGACGGCCTTCAGTGACATGCAGTGTATACACAATCATAAAACGACATACAGGAAGAGCGTGAACTACACTACTGGCCATTAAAATTGCTACACCAAGAAGAAATGTAGATGAAAAACCGGTATTCATTGGACAAATATAATATACTAGAACTGACATGTGATTACATTTTCACGCAATTTTGGTGCATAGATCCTGAGAAATCAGTACCCCGACCACCTCTGGCCGTAACTGCGGCCTTGATACGCCTGGACATTGAGTCAAACAGAGCTTGGATGGCGTGTACAGGTACAGCTGCCATGCAGCTTCAACACGATACCACAGTTAATCACGAGTAGTAACTGGCGTATTGTGACGAGCCAGTTGCTCTGCCACCATTGACCAAACGTTTTAAATTGGTGAGAGATCTGGAGAATGTGCTGGCAAGGGCAGCAGTCGACATTTTCTGTATCCAGAAAGGCCCGTACAGGACCTGCAACATGCGGTCGTGCATTATCCTGCTGAAATGTAGGGTTTCGCAGGGATCGAATGAAGGGTAGAGCCACGGGTCGTAACACATCTGAAATGTAACATCCACTGTTCAAAGTGCCGTCAGTGCGAACAAGAGGTGACCGAGACGTGTAACCAGTGGCACCCTCATACCATCACGCCGGGTGATACGCCAGTATGGCGATGACGAATACACGCCTCCAACGTGCATTCACCACGATGTCGCCAAACACGGATGCGACCATCATGATGCTGTAAACAGAACCAGGATTCATCCGAAAGAATGACGTTTTGCCATTTGTGAACCCAGGTTCGTCATTGAGTACACCATCGCAGGCGCTCCTCTTTGTGACGCAGCGTCAAGGGGAACTGCAGCCATGGTCTCCGAGCTGATAGTTCATGCTGCTGCAAACGTCGTAGAACTGTTCGTGCAGATGGTTGTTGTCTTGCAAACGTCCCCATCTGTTGACCCAGGGATCGAGATGTGGCTGCATGATCCGCTACAGCCATGCGGATAATATGCCTGTTATCTCGACTGCTAGGGATACGAGGCCGTTGGGATCCAGCACGGCGTTCCGTATTACCCTCCTGAACCCACCTATTCCATATTCTGCTATCAGTCATTGGATCTAGAACAACGCGAGTTGCAATGTCGCGATACGATAAAACACAATCGCGATAGGCTACAATCCAACCTTTATCAAAGTCGGAAACGTGATGGTAGGCATATCTCGTCCTTACACGAGGCATCACAACAACGCTTGCAACGCCGATCAACTGCTGTTTGCATATGAAAAATCGGTTGGATACTTTCCTCATGTCAGCACGTTGTAGGTGTCGCCATCAGCGCCAACCTTGTGTCAACGCTCTGAAAAACTAATCATTTGCGTATCACAGCATGTTCTTCCTGTTGGTTAAATTTCTCGTCTGTAGGATGTCATCTTCGTGGTGTAACAATTTTAATGGCCAGTAGTGTAGAAGTACTCAACCTGAGCTGATCCATGAGAACTAGATTTAGCAACAACGGGAGAGTGTAAGACTTCGGTGAACGTTACCACATGGTTGGCGCTAGTGCTCTGCCATTGTATCGTGAAATGCTGACGTTAGCTGCTCTAGCACCCCAACGTCAAACAGGAGAGCATACATTGCAGCCACTGTGCACCTTTCTCATCTAATGTTAGTAAAACACACACCTGTGTCGAATAGCACAAGATACACCTGTGCTGAATCAGAGACAGACTATTATTTAATCATTTATAAAGGAGAAAGAGCGTGCAAACGTTTGCTAGATTCGTGGTCACAGACAACCACAGCTAGTCAACGTGTACTTCGTATAAGGAATCTTAACCCATCTCGATGTAACTTAGGTGATGTAGACTGGGCAGTGTTCACTACCCCACACTGTTGGCTTTTCGAGTGAAGGGAAAGGCTGCTAGGTTTGTGTGGAAGTTTTGCAACGAATGGAGGACAGGGGTACCTTATGCCTACTTTCTGACAATATTACAGTCTAGTCTTGTACTTTATATTTTCAAATTTTGAGAAAAAACTTATTGGTTTTAATGTTTGCTTAGGCCTATTTATGTAATTGTTTTAAAGTTTTTAGTAAAACTTTACCCAAAAATTTATGTTTTAACAGTGAATGCAATTTTCGCAACATTTGTCATATTCGTATTTTGAGGTTCGGTATCCTTCTTACATTAAAAGATAACGACAATAATGAATGAAAATCATATCCTTTTTGTTTTTTGGTTCTCTTAAAATACCACTTCCCTCTATATGCACCTTACAGCAACCTGTTGGTATTGCTAAAATTGACCCTTCTTACACATTAGCACCTATTTAAAAAGAACCTTGTTAATCAATGTAAACAACAATTATCAATTTCTCTGTGGTCATTAAGTATCCACCATCGCCTAGATAGTACATGTTATGGAAAATGCTTTGGTATTGTTGGGTTAAACTCCAATGTCATAGTGTCACATTGAGCTAGATTTTCTGATAAAACATTACACCAAAGTAGATCTACAGCAGCGCAAAATGGAGCTGGATGGATTGGTGTTCCATCTCAGTTTTTCTGCTTAAAGAACCATACAGATACAAGGGACACGCCACGTGCCAAGGAATCTGTGTTACTGGCCAGTGTGGCCGAACGGTTCTAGGCGCTTCAGTCTGGAACCGCGCGTCCGCTACGGTCGCAGGTTCGAATCCTGCCTCGGGTATGATTGTGTGTGATGTCCTTGGGTTAGTTAGGTTTAAACAGTTCTAAGTTCTAGGAGATTAATGACCTCAGATGTTAAGTCCCATAGTGCTCAGAGCTATTTGAACCATTTTTTGAATCTGTGTTCTCGGTCTCTTAGACTCGACTCACAGCAAATAATACTGAAAGCGCAGGCAATACTTTATTTATGCTTGAGCCCTCGTTGGAAAATGCAGAATGGAATAAGGCAAAGCGTTTATTTCATCACAGTTTATCCTGTGTACAGGAGGGCAAGGGAATTCAGGTAGTGCCTGTTAACATAGATAATTTCGGTTTACTGGACGTAGAGATATGATGAGGTGGACTGACACCTAGGTTGTAAGTGTTGGAGGAATAGGAATTAGATATTTCAGGGAAACATTCGAAGCTGGGACAGACTGCAGACTTAGCTGCATTGTGGAGGAAGGTTCTGCAATTAGCATGTCATAGGGAGGACATGGGAAAACGTTCTTACGTCCAACCCTCCTGGATCACTGTCAAATATGACAATAATGAAGCGTAGGATTCCCACTGGGAATGAAGCCCCAGTATAGAGAAAACCATACAAAATCCCACATCTACCAAGTGTGATGGAGGAATTTATTTACTAGGAGCTCTATAATGGGGTTGTGGAAGCTCTGACCAGCACCGGTAGTAATTTTAAGGAGAAAAGAGTTCAGACAGAATCAGCACCAATAGATTTTGTTGTGATTAGGGGTATTTAACTCAAAAGATAGTTGTGGACATGTACCAAATGTCTAACATCGTGGAGGAGGTAGTTAACCTGAGGAATGCCGTTATTTTATGACAATAGACTAGTGATATGAACACCATTAATTAGAGGGAGCACGAAAGCATCGACCAAAAACTGTGTTTTAGTACCAGAGAATGCCACAGCAAGAAATCACCAGTAACATTCCAACACCTATTGGATGTACCTGCATAGGCTTTCGCGGCCAGAGTCAGTCGACATTCAAATTTTCTAGGTATGGTACAGCGTCATAATGTATAAAACTACTGTTGCTGGAGAAAAAAACCAACGTTTCGGCTCTGGTTGCAGCGGCCTTCTTCTGGGTCTACCCAGAAAACTTTTATGTCGACCTGTTGGATGGTGTGCTACATCGTTCGAAACCGAAACAGTGCTGGTGTACTTGGATGATGTTTGTTCAGAGTACATCCAGAAGCACGTGCATCCAGCAGCTCATGGTACGACTATGTGGTGTCTTTAGTTCGTTACTTGAAGAATAACTTCCACTTGGTTTGGTGATGTGTCTTTGTGTACAGAAAGTAGGTCGCTCCCTGGGCCACAATATTTCCCAGAATGGAGTGGGAACTGCCCCTCATCTAGTACAATCCAATGCCTAGAACAGTGGGACAGCTAAGTTCTATCCTAGGATACCTAATTATTACAGGAAATTTGTGACAAAATTTGCAAAAATAGCAAGGCCTCTGACACTTTACTGAAGAATGGGATGAAGTCTCAGTAAACTGCAGCATGCAAAGAAGTCTTTAAGCGATTAAAGGATTTCCTGACCACAGGTCCTTTCCTTGTTACTTTTCCAAATCTATTTCATCAGGTAATATGAGCGATGATGCATTTCAATACATCCTGAGTTAGAAATTTGACAGAGCACAGCACCTGATAGCTTGTGCTTCTAGATGGCTAAATAAGGTGGAGAAAAATTACTCAATTACTGAAAAGCAGATGCTTAGTTTGATCTATGAAATCAATTATCTATGTTGGTAGTTGTACACTTGATGTTTAAAAACTATAACATATCAAGCAACACTGAAATTGCGTGTGATCATTAAGAATCCATGTAGCCACTTGATGTGACGGGGCTTACTGTTAAGCGAGTTCTATTGTGAAACCCCAAAAGAACCAAGGTATAAGGGCAGTAACTGACTTGTTTTACGGCTTGAAAGAACTTAATATGACCTGCGGCAACTTTTTCAAATCCTACGACCTAGGATAAGTGCTGATGAAGAGAGATATCACAATGAATGGAACTGTGTGAAAAAACAGACCGTCCATTCCGCCAAGTCTGTTGCAGACCAAGTGGATTCCTAAATACACACCAACATTTGTTTTCACAAGGGACACAGTGCTTGTATTGTACATCCCATAGAAAAAGAAATTTGTTGTTGTGCAGAGCACTCATCACCACGATGGCATCAAGACAGAACCTCAAACTATTTTAGACTACAACGGAACAAAAGAAGCTGTGAGCACACTTCAGTAGAGAGGAAGACGAACATATGGCCAATCGTTGTGTTCTCTGTGTTCTCAAATATCGTCGACATTTCAGCATATAACTCATATCCGCTGCACAAGGCAATTTACCCCAACGGAAAGCAAACACCCTACAGCGAAGAAGACTGCTCCTAGAAACTCTTGGCGAGCAGCTGATTGGTGGCGATATGAAAAATGGTTCAAATGGCTCTGAGCACTATGGGACTTAACTGCTGAGGTCATCAGTCCCCTAGAACTTAGAACTACTTAAACCTAACTAACCTAAAGACATCACACACATCCATGCCCGAGGCAGGATTTGAACCTGCGACCGTAGCGTTCGCGCGGTTCCAGACTGTAGCGCTTAGAACCGCTCTGCCACTCCGGCCGGCGGCGATATGAAGAGATGAAAACATCTTCCAGTAGGGAATGCTGCAAGAGAAGCTATAGAGAGAAGAACATCGTTTGGATCTGCACCCTCCACATCGGAGAAATGATCCTAGAAGTAAGAAGAGAGGCAGATGCCATCCACATGGAAAAACTGATGACAAAAGTTCAGTGAAATGCATTAAGTGTAAAAACTGTTGGCAGAATTTAGGCATAATGTAGTCAAATCAAAACACACATAATTATAATATTCGATTATTGAATTGGTACTATTTTATTATGCAGCTTCAATAATTATTACATTAAATTGTCTTAATTATAAATTTATTTATGATTTCTATTCACAGATGTGTAAAGATATAAGGTATACCTACAGGAAAGAGGAAAAAAGACAGGTCTCTCTTGAGCCGAAGAGCTGAAATGTATGTTCAGAATAAACGCCGTAGGACGGCTCTCCTTACCATCAGCCACTTCTCTGCGTACAAAGGTCGGTACTGTTCCAGCGGTAATAAAGTTTCTCTGTCGGATGAGGCTTGACGCAGCAATTAGTCAATCTGCATGTTTCATTGAGCGCAGGATCCATCTGTCTCGTATCCCACGGATAATTTGTACCAGAAGCTGCACAAACGTTCAACCCGGTATTGGTAGGACTTGAAAGTTGTGAGAAGATTGAAAACTTGCTTTACAGGTTGAGACATGTAATGTTTTGTGGTTCACAGACACAGGGGAGTAGTGTGCCATGACTACAGTATCAGTGAGTCACAGATGGAATTAGAAAACTCAGGGAAATTATTGGGAGGAACAGTTCGTTAGGATATGAAATTCAGTGATCCACATTCTCAGTCGTAGGTGAAGGTCGTAGTAGCAGTTTGGGGAAAGGAGTTTGCTTACAAAACATTCGTATGACCAATTCTATAATATTGCTCTAGTATATGGAACCATACCGAACAGCAATGCCAGGATTTATTGAATGTATACAAGGGAGAGCTGTGTATATTCACATGTTTGTCGATCCCACGGGAGAGCGTCACATGAAATGCTGGCTAACCAGCACTGCCAGACGTCTCCGTCAACAGCGGCTCTATCGCGAAACCTGCTTAAAAAGATTCTAGGAAGAATAACGAGAAATCTTACTAAATACCACAAAGCGCTACATATCGCTTCCCATGTTGGCAGTAAAGAAAAGACTAGACCAACTGCAACACGACCACAGCCATTTAAGAAGCACACACTCAGGTAAATGGTTCAAATGGCTCTGAGCACTATGGGACTGAGGTCATCAGTCCCCTAGAACTTAAAACTACTTAAACCTGCCCAGGGCAGGATTCGAACCTGCGACCGTACCGGTGGCGCGGTTCCAGACTGAAGCGCCTAGAACCGCACGGTCACGGCGGTCGGCCACACTCAGGTAAAAGAAGGACGTATCACGAAGGAATTATATGAATGGGAGTGAAATTGGTGGATGTGATGTACATGTATCAACAAACATACAATCAGAATATCAGAAATAATGAATTTATTTAATCGTAGGGCTAGGGCCCCCCCGTCGGGCAGGCTGTTCGCCCGGTACTGCTCTATCAGTTTGACGCCACTTCGGCGACCTGCAGTCGATGAGGATGATAGGATGATGATGAGGACAACACAACACCCAGTCCCTGGGTGGACAAAGTTGCCCGACCCAGGAGGGAGTCGAACCCGGGTCCAGAAAATTGACAATCCGTCACGCTGACCATTGAGCTACCGGGGGCGGACGGAAATAATGAATGATTTGTCCTAGAGAACGATATGCACAAAATGAACAAGTCAACTACGCTTTCGTAAATATCTGTCCCTCATGCAAGCGGTTATTCGGCTTGCAATTGATTGACAGTGTTGAGGGATGACCTCCTGAGAAATGTCATGTCAAACTGTATCCAACTGGTACGTCAGATCGTTAAAATCTCGAACTGGTTGGAGGATCCGGCCCATACTGCTCCAAACGTTCTCAGTTGGGGAGGGATCCGGTGACTTTGTTGACCAAAATAGGATTTGGCAATCACGAAGACAAGCAGTAAAACACTCACCGTATACGAGTGGGCAGTATCTAACTGAAATGTCAGTCTGGGATGGCTTACCATGACGGTCAATAAAACGGGGCGTAGAATATAGTCAACGTACCGCTATTCTGTAAGCGTGCCGCTGCTTAGAACCAAAGGGATCCTGCTATGGAAAGAAATGACATTGCAGACTGTCTCTCTTGGTTTTCGGGCAATACTACTGGCGACAGTCAGGATGGTATCCCAACGTTGTACGAAGCGTCGCCAGATACGTCTTGGACCTGGAATTTCATTGATTGGAGTAGAATTGTCCTCAGTGATGACCCCACTTCGAATTTAACCCCGATGATGAGCGATGACTTTTAGGTGACGCCCCAGTAGGTGGTGGGATACCAACTTGACTGTCGCCCGCCATACGACCCAAGAACCAGGAGTGATGGTCTTTCATTTCATAGCAGGACCACTTTAGAAGGGCACACATACACGGGGACAACGGGAGGGGCGGCGGGGGGTGGGGGGTGGGGAAGGTGACGTGGCTCCACCCTAGCTGTCAGGGAAAGGAAACAAATACAGTGCAGTCAGGTGTTTTTCTTTGAAGAAAATGATTTAATAGTCGGTATTACGAAGAGTTTTAACACGGTCAGAACTCGATGTTTTTATGGTTACTCACAGGTACCATTCATCTTCAAAATATTAAGAATACTCCGAGGTGTTGTCCCCCGTCCCCTACAAATTATCGTATGTGCATCCTTGCCCTTTAGGTTGTCATGCGCGGCACCATTACAGCGCAGCGGCACGTGGGTGATACTCTACGCCCCGTTTTGTGCCCTTCATGCCAAGTCATCCTGGACCTACATTTCAGCAAGATAAGGCCCGCAGTCACACTGCGAGAGTTTTCACTGCTTGTATTAATGCTTGCTAAACTCTGCCTTGGCCAGCAAGGTCGCCGGATCTCTTCCAAATCGAGAATATTTGGAACATTGTGGGCAGGGCCTTCCAACCATCTCAGGATTTTGACGAACTAATGCGCCAGTTGCACAGAATTTAGCACAATATCCCTCCGTAGAATATTCAACAACTCTATCAACCGATGCATAAGGGACAGAGGTGGACCGACGCGTTATTGACTTGCTAAAATTGTGAAGCTGTTTCTTGAATAAGTAATGCATTATTTTATGAAATTTTAATTATTTGTTTGTCGGTACATATGCAACACATCTATCAATTTGCTTCCAAATCTGTTATTCCTTCGTGATGCGTCGTTTTATTTATTTATTTATTATTTGTTTTGTCTTAAAGTGAATACTGCATGAATGCAGGAGTCTTAGTTCCAGTTGTGCAGCTCAATTTTATATTTGTCTTCAATACAAGATTTTATTAACTACTGACATGTTTCGGCGATTGACGGTCTTAGAAAGAACTACACAGAGAAGGAAAAGGAGCAGAGCAACAGACATATATACATATTAATAAATTGTGAACCAGAATACCACCGAAAAACCTTTAGAGGTTGTGCAGGGGTACCTACGGGAAATTTTGGTGTAAGTGACGCACTGACTCCGGTGGTTCGTTACAGAGATGCTCAATTTCGTTTACTTTCTTCCCCAGTTAGCTTTGTGTCTGTATCGCACTGAAAACAATCATGGTAGCTGCTGGCGACAACAGTAAAGTCCTCTTTACCTCGTTGCCATCACGTTTGCATTTAGTATTCCGCAATCTTGTCTGTTTTTTTTTTTTTTCGGTAACATAAGTAGTACGTCAATACGTTAACACTGATGCAAACAGCAGTAGGGACATGTTTATTGATGAGGAACTTTTAATTGTGTTGCACGTATTTGGGTTTACTGAATGCAAGGGAAGAGCAGCGTGACGATTCTACGCCGACCAGTTCTCGCGGTGACGGCAACGCCATCACACTGCTTTAGTGTCAGGCGTTGTCACATTACTCTCTTTTGATATTGTAGGTGTTCATTAATGCATGTTACAGGCAACTTCACTGTAGTGAAAGTATTTTCACAGAACTTAAGGTAACTGAGCTAAGAAACCGCGTAAATTTCAATTACGTTATTACTGTGTAACGAACAGTGAGTCCCTTGCGCCAACGTAGTCATAATGTATCCCTGAAGAACTCTGGTTCATCTTTTATATTGACGTTATGAATCGTAAGTGTAGACTGAAAGCCATAGCGGAAGTGGCAATAGGACATCTTCGAGGGAAAGATGGCATTATATCGTTCTGTGTTCATGTCGCGTCGAAACTAATGATTTTTAATATATATATATATATATTTATATACAACTGTTTTGTGGCACTTCAACTCTTTGAAGCCCTTATTCAGACGATCAGTGAAGGAAACGCATCAGAAGAGTCATGAAATACACTGTCTAGACACATTAATGTGACCACGTAACAAAATCCTCAATAATCAACTGTCGCAGCACAAGACGATCTGGAAGAGAATCACTGAGGGTGTGGAGAGTACAGGTAGATCTCTGGAGCCATGCCGACTCCAGTGCCGTGGTCAGATGCTCTAGGTTACTCGGTTGAGGGTCCAAGATTCCTAGATGCTACTCTAGGCGGGTGTAAAACGAATGTGCGCAAAGGAAAATAATAAACGCTAAAATGAAGATTTCTGCCCTGTCCGATTACCTCCTGAAGCAGATCTTAGGATCTCTTAAGCCTATAAATTACAATCTAAATATAAATGAATGATGAAGGCAACTAATCCTACTAAGTGATAAACGTTGTTCCTGCTTATATACTTATTGTATATTAAGAAAAATCTTTATATTACAAAGGTTACATTTCGTAAGTAAAGTTACTAATCAGTTTCCCAACTCTGCCCCTTATTACGACTGCGCGATCTAATATTAATAACGCGAAATGACTGACATCATCTACGTACCAAACACTAGAAGACACTACTTTCAGAGATGATCTACGGTGGTGTGGAACCTCAGTGGAAATAAACTAACGTGACAACAGCTATTTAGCTTTATAGCCGTAATAAGCCGAAGCAATTTGCAATATGACCGTATGTACTGCGTCTGGTGCATCGGCGTGCTGGTTCACGTACGCGTCTGCGTCGTAGGAAGAACTCGACCCACAAATTAAAAGTTCTTCCAAACACTAGGACGGCAGAAGGCGGTCCTCTGACTAATATCTCTGTTACTGTCGTCTCCTCTCTGTGTTATACAGACGAGAAATGCGAACTCCCAGCTACAAGGACGGAGTTCAGATAAAGTCTCAACGTAAATATGGGCAGAGGAAGTGCTCTCAATTACTGAACGCTGCATTCTCAACGACGACTTCCGACCCAAAGGTGAAGTCCAGAATCGTATAGGTTCGCTACAGTACAGTGCCTAACTGTTCTAACTATAAACTTTCCTGAGAGCAAAGCCAGCAAGTCCGTCTGTACCAACAAAGCTGATATCGAGGGACCGTCGCACACGGGCGCTCACAACGGAAGACCTCGTCTCTCCACCGCTGGCTTCCCAGCAAGGCTCAGCTCCCCACCATCGTAATCCCGAAAACGAATCATATTCCCGAAACCACAGAATGTTCTCTCTCTCTACAGATTCTTCCGAACGCCAACCAAACATATTTTAGTCTTTTGTCGTCCAGCGTGGAAAGTTTCCGAGGAAAAACCTATACTCGTACAATGGTATGCTTCTGAGTAAAAATCCTTGGAAATAACACAGCCTGCTTGGTTCCCAAGGTGCCATCTCTTCGTTCCTCTCACCTGCATCCAATATTTGCAGAGTTCGGAAGTATTATCCGGTTATCCTTTCGGCCCTATTACAATAGCGACCGGTCGCGACTCTATTGTCCCCCAGCGCTCAGGTGTCTCAACGTCCATCTTGCTTCCTCCTGTGTTTAAGCAGGACCAACAGACCGGTGTGGGCCTTCCACCCAGGGCTTGACTTCCGCCTTCCGTTTCATTTCCAGTGTAGTTCCAACCACTACAAGTACGATAATAAAGACACTCCGTCACATTTCATGCAATAATCAGTCTCCTTTATATATTCATATATACGATGTACAACCTATCACATGACTCCTAATTGTGTTTGTAGATCACAGCAAAGTATGTGGATGAGTTCTTGTAAGGTGTGAAATTATAGCCACCTTACAAGGTGCGAACAGTGGGTCCCAATGATTCTCGACTGGGTTTAAATCCGAGGAGTCTGGTGGCCAGGGGCGTACGGTGAAATCTTCGTGATGCTATTTGAACCACGCACGTACACTGCACGCTGCATTGTCCTGCTGGTAGATGGCATCGCGCGAAGAAAGAATAAATTACATGTAGGGCTGTACCTGGTCCCTCAGGATAGGCACATACTTGATCCATTGTGCCTTCCAGAATGACGATATCACCCAAGGAATGTCACTAAAACATTCCCCTGGCCATAACGCTCCCTCGTCCGGCCTGGAACCTTCTGACATTTGCTGCAGGGTGTTTTATGGCTATCAGTCCAATGTAGTTTAAGACGTGACTCGCCTGGAAAGGCCACCTGACGTCATCCAATGGACATCCAGTGGCGGTACTGCCGAGCAAATCCCAGCCTTCGTCGCCGATCAACAGCAGCCACAAAGGCTGCGTGAATCAGGTGCGTGCTACGAAGGTCCATACGCGGCAGCGTTCACTGTACGGTCATTAAGAAGACACTGTTGGTAGCCGCTTTGTTCATGTGGGCAGTCAGTTGGTCAACGCGCGTCTTTACGCCTGTACTCCGAAGCCATACTTCTTTCCTTTCATCTTGACACGTGCTACACGACAGTTGCTTCGGTGCCGGTTTTGGATACCGCCATTTTACCATGTGCGGTATCTGCATCTACGTCTACATCCATGCTCCGCAAGCCACTTCACGGTGTGTGGTGGACGGTACCTTGAGTACCTCTATCGGTTCTCCCTTCTATTCCAGTCTCGTATTGTTCGTGGAAAGAAAGACTGTCGGTATGCCTCTGTGTGGGCTCTAATCTCTATGATTTTATCCCATGGTCTCTTCGCGAGATATACGTAGGAGGGAGCATACTGCTTGACTCTTCGGTTAGGGTATGTTTTCGAAAGTTCAACAAAAGCCCGTACCGAACCGAGCTACTGAGCGTCTCTCTCGCAGGATCCTCCACTGGAGTTTATCTACCATATCCGTAACGCTTTCGAAATTATTAAATGATCCTGTAACGAAGCGCGCTGCGCTCCGCTGGGTCTTCTCTATCTCTTCTATCAACCCTAACTGGTATGGATCCCACACCGGTGAGCAGTATTCAAGCAGTGGGCGAACAAGTGTACTGTAACCTACTTCCTTTGTTTTCGGACTGCATTTCCTTAGAATTCTTCCAATGAATCTCAGTCTGGCATCTGCTTTACCGATGATTAATTTTGTATTGGCATTCCATTTCAAATCACTCCTAATGCCTACTCCCAGATAATTTATGGAATTAACTGATTCCAGTTGCTAACCCGCTATATTGTAGCTAAATGATAAAGGATCTTCCTTTCTATGTATTCGCAGCAACTCAACCACGGCGGCACGCAGTTTACAAACTTAAATGTTTCGGAAATGCTTCCACCCGTGACCAGAAACTAATGATCAGGAACATCAGTTAAATCGCTCCGCTTACGCGTTACAACCAATGCACTGTTTTCCGCGTCCCCCGACACGCTTTACATAGCTTCCGCTGATAGGGCTGCCATCTGCCGGCTGTGAGTGGTTACCCCACACAGATGTCGAACATAGTCACTGCTCACATTAATCTGACTGGACCGCGTATTTGTGCTGAAGCCAAATACAGAATTCAGTTATATCAGAGGCATTTAAGCAATCATTGTTTCCGCATTCCATATGGGAATGAAACGGCATGAATCTTTGGAAAGAGGTACAATGGAAAATACTCTCTGTCAGCATTTCACAATAGTTTGCTGAGCGTAGGTGTAGCTTGTACGTGTGAAAGGCTTCGATCGTGAAAACAGTCAGCATTCTGGCCAGCAGTAAACACGAGACACAGCAGCAAGGGGGGCAGTGAGAGAGAGAGAGAGCGGCGTGCTCGCAGCGGCTGCCCACCTGCGGCGGCCCGTGTCGCCAGAGACGCCGCCTCGCTTCGCCTCGCCCCGCTGTGTATTGATTGATGAGCTGTTTATGGGGGCGCGGCGGCCAGCTCCGGGTCACCACGCCAGCCGGCGCTCAGCTGTCTCCTGGGGCGGCCGCCCGCTGCTGACGTCACAGCCACACTCGCGCGGGCGACGGGAGCAGCCGCATCTGTCTCCTATTTGTCTGTTGAGCAGCACGTGGAGAGCCATTCAGGGTGGCATGTTCCGTAGCCTATTGCTTTGTCTAAATATACCAACAACACTATGTCTACGTTAATCTCTGAGGCCCTTATCTTTGTAAAACGTTTATGACGTCGAGAATACGAGAGCAGAGTATACAAGTATTATTGGATCAGTGTTGCCCTTGATACACATCTGTGCCTTTTCAGACAGTAGTAATCATCGGGACCAATCCTCTTTTTCAATGAAATTATCCGCATTGGCTGTAAAATACTTTTTATTCAAAGTCCTGGCCGGTTTCTAGTCAATTGAAGACGTATCCTCAAGTGATAGAGATTCTTTTAAACAGGTCACAGCGGAGAGGTAACTGCGTTAGAGCCATTGTCCATCATTCACGTCATGTTATAAACAAATAGCGCAGTAAAAGCGGCAGTCCATAGTCAAAATGAAGGTGGTGGCAGAACCGTGCCACGAACAGGAAGGTGGTCGAGCAGCAGCAGTCAAGGCAATACTGACCGCTCTGCACTGGCTTGTTAAAAACAACCTCTATCACTTGAGGATACGTCTTCAACTGACGTGAAACCAGTCGTGTGTTTTAATAAGAAGTATTTTACGGCCAGTTCGGATCATTTAATTCAGAATGTGGGTACTGATACTGAATGAAAAAGCGAGATTACTTTTGTATGTCGTCCGCAGCCCGTGGTCGTGCGGTAGCGTTCACGCTTCCCGCGCCCGGGTTCCCGGGTTCGATTCCCGGCGGGGTCAGGGATTTTCTCTGCCTCGTGATGACTGGGTGTTGTGTGATGTCCTTAGGTTAGTTAGGTTTAAGTAGTTCTAAGTTATAGGGGACTGATGACCAAATATGTTAAGTCCCATAGTGCTCAGAGTCATTTGAACTTTTGTATGTCGCTGCTATTTATTTATTTACTCAACGTCTTGGAAGATTTAGACCTCCATCATCATGTGGATTTATGCTGTTTAATATGCTGTGTTACAACTTTGGAGTAACCGGTGGCATTGTCTAATAAAGAAAATGAAATACTGTTTCAGAACATAGCTCATACTTTTGTCGAGGGCTTTCACAAAAGGATGAAAGAAAATATGAATGTGAAAGGGGCATTTGACCATCTTCTTCTGAGCATCAGCACAAACAGTGCCGAACTCTTACGGGAATCGGCAAAAAGCTGCGAATAATGAGTATAATGGGCAGGGGCACTATGAATATAGTGCGGGACAATAAGCTGGGAATGTGGGTCACATGGGAGGCGTGCCAGAGGTAAGTCCCTGCAATCGCACTATGCTCTGCATCCTCGGTGGCTCAGATGGGTAGAGCGTCTGCCATATAAGCAACAGATCCCGCGTTCGAGTCCCGGTCAGGACACACATTTTCAGCTGTCTCTGTTGACTTATATCAACGCCGGTATGCAGCCAGGGGTATTCATTTCATTTTAATTTCATTCTAACGAGCTGCATGGCCACCGATGGTATATGTTCTTTCTTCTTCATATATAAATCGTTATTTCTCTAATTTTTCGGGTGTATTTCATAACTGCTTGGTTACTCTGTGTTATTTAACGCTGAATGTGGTCCCAGTTCGCTTGACAGCCATCTTGTTACTAGTGTGAGGTCGCTTCACGACTCACGTACATTTTCAAGGACTGGCAATCGCCTGTTGAGCTACAGTTGAGACATATTAGAAATAAATAGTCATCCTTTTCATGCTGTTGGATTCAGTGTGTTGTTAAAGATAGGTCGACGAGTCCTGTTTTTCTCATTGCTGTTTGTCAGACAATGTGCAACGACATTTCTTCCATTACTGTGGTGTTGTGTAGGAATGAGAACCAAGATGTAGTTGCTCACCCAGACGATTTACTCAATTTACACGTCAAATAAGTAATCACAAGATCAAGAAAACTTCGCCACTGCATAGCTAGCACCATAACTAGACGGCTAACACATATTTAGTTTGGTTCACGAGTCAATGCTCGCTATGCGATATACACTGAACAGCCAGAAAATTATGTTCACCTACCTAATAGGTGGTGTGTCCACCTCTGGAACTCATAACAGCGGCGACGTGTCGTGCCGTTGAAGCAGTGAGGCCTTCATAGGTCGCTGGAGGGAATTAGCACATCTGCACACACAAGTCATCTGATTAACTTAAATTCCGGGGAGGGGGCGACTAAGTCTCACGCACCTTTCAATCACACCCCGTGTGCCCGATCGGGTGAAGATCTGGTGAGTTGGAGTGCCAGCACATCAATTGAATCTCACAACTGTGTTGCTCGAACCACTCTATCACATTCCTGGCTTCGTGACATGGAGCATTATCTTGCTGAAAAATGCCACTGCCTTCGGGAAACATGATCGTCCTGAAGTGGTGTACATAATCTTGGCCTACTGTACGATACTATTTGGCCGTCATGGTGCCCTGCACGAGCTCTGCTGGACCCAAGGATGCTCACGTGAATGTTCCCTAGAGCGTAATTGACACGCCGCCAGCTTGTCTGCGTCCCGAAGTACTGGTGTCAAGGACCTGTTCTCCTGGAAGTCGACGGATTCGCGCCCTCCCATCACCATTATGAATAAGGTATCAGGATTCATCAGAACATGCAATGTTCTGCCACTGCGCCAACGTCTAGCTGATAGTCAAGTGTCTATTTCAGACTTAGTGGTCGATGTCGTGGTGTTAACATTGGCGCATGCAAGGGTTGTCAGCTGCGGAGGCCCATCAAAAATGGTTCAAATGGCTGTGAGCACTATGGGACTCAACTGATGAGGTCATAAGTCCCCTAGAACTTAGAACTACTTAAACCTAACTAACCTAAGGACAACACACACATCCATGCCCGAGGCAGGATTCGAACCTGCGACCGCAGCGGTCGCGCGGTTCCAGACTGTAGCGCCAGAACCGCTCGGCCACCAGCGGCCGGCGGAGGCCCATCGTTAGGCGTCTTCGGTACAGTGTGTGCTCAGACAGACTTGTCTGACGTTAGTTCCGCCACACTTCGCCACCTGTCCTGTTTTACCAGACTGCCCAGCCTACGACGTCCGACAACTGTAATGAGGGTGACCGCCGGACCCCACGGCGTCTGGCCGGGGTATCACCTCAGTTTCGTCACCTGTTGAAGACGCTCACCACAGCACTCCTCGAACACCCGACAGGCCTAGCACTTTCCGAAATGCTCGTGCCGAGCCTCCAGGCTAACTCAATCTGCTCTTGGTCAGACTCACACAGATCGCACTCTTTCCCCATTACACACATGCGCAGCACGTTCACTGGCACTACATCCACGGAGTTTGTGTCTGATTAGCAGTCATTCATCGCCAGGGTTTATGTCGATAGTACGGTCGCAGGTTCGAATTCTGCCTCGGGCATGGATGTGTGTGATGTCCTTACGTTAGTTAGGTTTAAGTAGTTCTAAGTTCTAGGGGACTGATGACCTCAGAAGTTAAGTCCCATAGTGCTCAGAGCCATTTGAACCATTTGTCGATAGTAAATCGGTGGTCGTTATTTTCTGGCAGATCAGAGTACAAAATGTGCAGCTGTATTTCTCTCCATTGCGCTGAATTTATGGATGTGAACTTATTTGATTTAATTTTGCGCGACAGATGTCGTTTCGAAATTTTTTCCTGGGGCATTAGAATAAACGTTTCTTTCATAAGCGATAAGACCCGTTACAGTAGTAAAACTTTTTATTTTGAGAACAGAAAGTACAATCCGGTGGCCCACATCAGTTGCAAATAAAATTTGTGGCAGTAAATGTCGAATAACAGAGTTGAAATTAGGTTACAATGTTGTATCTCTGGTACATGGCATGAAAGAGGAGACCATCTCAATATCTAGGCCTACCAGAGAGCCTCTCGCAGAAGAGAGGGGTCAGTGGTTAATGGAGTGCGAAACATGGATAATCACGAAGATAGATAGGCGGTCTTTCGACGTTGAAAACACTTTGCTGCTTGACTGTCACGTGGCCGATGGGTGTATATCCAGCACTGCGTATGCTTCCATTCCTTTGTCCTGTGCTGTGAGAGGCTGTCTGGCAGGCCTAGGTATGGAGATGATCTCCTTTTCGATCCCACTTACCGAGATGCACTATATCAACTTAATTTCACTCCTTTTATTCAACTTTTATAGACACATTTTATATGCACCTAAAGAATGCGATGCCGCGCGGAATTAGCCGAACGGTCTCAGGCGCTCAAGTCATAGACTGTGCGGCTGGTCCCGGCGGAGGTTCGAGTCCTCCCTCCGGCAGGGTGTGTGTGTGTGTTTGTCCTTAGGATAATTTAGGTTAGGTATTGTGTAAGCTTAGGGACTGATGACATTAGCAGTTAAGTCCCATAAGATTTCAGACACATTTGAACATTTTTGAAAATGTGACACTGGTCCCGAAACCGGCTTGTGCTTTCTTTTACAAGAGAAAAAAGTCGCGCATCTCATTATTGGTGATGAATATTAACATTTCAGGATGTCCCGTCGAGAGGAACATGTATTATGTATACTGACGGAAAAAAATCGGAACACCAAAAATAATTAACTTAGATTATTGAAATGTCTGGAATATAAGTGCCTATGTTACATTTTCCAATGACTGGAGTTGAAAGATCACAGGCTAATGTAAGCTCGAGATAAACTATCGAAAATGTGAAATGCTAGTACATTAATGACGAGGGAAACCGCCAGAGTGATGAATGTAAGCATTCAATTGTCTTGCATTGTGTTGTACAGGGGCCGGATGTTTGTGGGATGGAGTTCCAGGGCTGTTGCACTTCGTCGATCAATACAGGGACTGTTAATGCTGTTTGTGGATGATGCTGTAGTTATCGGCCGATGATGTAACGTATGTGTTCGATTGGGGACAGATATGATGATTGAGCAAGCCTAGGTATATGTCGACACTCCGCAGAAAATGTTGGGTTACAACAGCGGTATGTGGACTATCGTTATCCTGTTGGAAAACACGCTCTGGAATGCTGTACTTGAAAGACAGAACAGTGGATCGTATCACCAGACTGACATACAAATTTGCAGTTAGGGTGCGTGGGGTAATCAATGGTGTCTTCTGCTGTCATACGAAATCGCACTCCAGACCACAACTGCAGGTGTAGGTCAAATGTGTCTATCACGCAGACAGGCTTGTCGCAATCCTGCAACTGGCTTCCTTCTACCCGACACATGGCTATCACTGGCACCGAGGCAGAACCAGCTTTCATCAGACAACACGACAGACCCCCAACCTGCCCTCCAACGTGCTCTTCCTTGACACCTCTTAAGTCGCAAATGGCGGTAGTCTGCGGTCAGTCGAATGCCCGCTACAGGGCGTCTGGCTGGGATCTATCCTCGAAATAACAGATTTACAACAGTTCTTTGTGTCATTGTAGTGCCAGTTGCCGCTCCCCTCGCTGCTGCAGATACAGTATGATGCTCCAGAGCCACACCCCAAACACAATGTCTTTCCTCTCGAAAGTGCTGTGTGGCCTTCCGGAGTCTGGTCACTTGAGACCGCACATTCTCGTGACAACCGCTGCCAACATCATTTACAATGGCGACATTCCTACCAAGTCTTTCTGCAATAGCGCAGGAGGAACATCCAATTTCTCATAGTCCTGTTACATGACCTCGTTCAAACTCAGTGAGGGGTAGATAATGGCGTCTTTCTCACCTTAAGAGCATTCTTGACTAACATCAAGTCACCACGTCCAATCTCAAAAGTTGCTAGCACTCACGATCGTTACAGCGTGTATTTAAAGTAAACCTGATCTACATCCTCAGAGTGATGTTACTAGCTCAACTTCTAAGCGACTGGCGCAAAATTTGGACAGACTTAATCTTACAGATGTAAGGATACGCCCATCGATTTCCACTTACGACGCACAAATCCTTCATCGTGTTGCAGTTTTCTTCTGTCAATGTATTTTGCTTATCTTGAAGGTATCAGACCCTGATTATCTCTGCTTATGTGATTACCCTAGCTTTTCTAAACACATACACGTATTTCGAGTTAAGGTTTTTAGATATTATTTATTTAAGTTGCTAGCCGCCCATGTCAAAGAACATAAGTTGAGTGAAGAAACAAAACAATAATATTCTCGATAAAATTGCTTTTGATTTAGTAGTTCTTTAAGAGGTCACCCCATGGGATACAAGACGGGAAGCGTTCTGGACACAGTCTGTAATACGTCTCTGCGTAATAGTGAAGAATTACGATAAGACGACACTGGAAAGAACAAAGATCGAAGACGACGTTAGGAAATAAATGGTTCAAATGGCTCTGAGCACTATGGGACTTAACATCTGAGATCATCAGTCTCCTAGAACTTAGAACTACTTAAACCTAATTAACCTAAGATCATCACACACATCCATTCCCCGAGGCAGGATTCGAACGTGCGACCGTAGCGGTCACGCGGTTCCAGACTGAAGTGCCTAGAACCGCTCGGCCACACCGCCTGGCGACGTTAGGACTTTGTAGAGACGCACTGAGGACAACTTTTGCTTGTCGTCTAAACCACTAGTTGCTCGATACACGGACATATCCTACTTTTAACCCATCGGCTGGGAAATATTGCCGGTGGTGAGATGTACAAGTGGTTGAACTATTATAAGAGTCGATATTTTGCATTTCATTCCCGGTAGCGACACTAGTTCACCGTTAGTAATTTTTAATTTATTGCTGTGCAAAGATCTCTTCTAAAAGTGGCTATGAGCTAGATTCATCAGTTTTGCATATCCAAGTATAATTTGTCTGCAGGCGATGTCTGTCCATCTTTTATCAGGTAGTCGTCTAGCATTTCATTTTTCTGATTACTAAAACCTAGTGGAGAAATTGCTGGCAAGCTTCCTTTCATCGCCCGTAGTTCATTCAGCTCATGAACTAGTGGTTAATGTCGCTGCTTCTGGACAGCGAGATCCTGGGTTCGATACTCTGCCAGGCCGGAGTTTTTCTTCGCTATCACAAAGACGCGCATGTCCCCGAAGTGGCGTCAAATAGAATGACTTGCACCAGGCAGCCGAACAAACCCAGTCAGGGTCTCCTTGCCAATGATCACATACGATCGTTTCACTGGCACAGGAAATTTTTCCAGTTTTAAGTAATCAAATACTCAACTAATTAATAAGGAAGATGACAAGGTAGACTTAAAACAATTTCCATCCAGTTTCCTTACGGAGATCTTGTTCCAAAACATGCGAAAAATGGTTGTGCTCAAGAGCAAGGTAATCGCACACTTGAATGGAAACAGTTTACTGAGCACATCACAGTTAGGATTCCTGGAAGGTTGCCCGACTGAGACTGCTGCTCCTTCATCCGCTGATTCAGTAGCACAAGCCTTAGATAATAATGTATCGGCAATTTATTTTATCACTAAGGCCTTCAATTGTATTGACCGTGACGCTCTGTTAGAAAAACCTAAGTTTTATGGTGGCTTTACACACAGCTGGTTTGAATCAGTTGACAAACAGAATGCAAAGGTTTGTGTTGAATAATTCAGACAATGTCAGAAAGGTAGAAAATTTTCGTGGTTGAGTTAAAATTACAAAGAAAGCCCAGAGGATTCTATTTTGCGTCTACTCCTACAAGTTATACATGTGAATGACTTTCCGCTTTACAGGTAACATGCAGAATTGGTACTTTTTGCAGACTATACTAGAGTTTTTATAAATCTCACTAGACAGAAAGCAACAGAAGAGCAAGTAAATAATGTTTTACAAAAAGTTATTGAGTGGTTCTCTACAAGTAGATTCTCCGTAAATTTTGGAAAACACACACGATATTCAATTCTGTACAACAAATGGAGTCACACAAACAATTGATGTAGCACACGGGCGGGAGTCAGTTACTACAGTATAATGTTCCAAATTATTTGTTGCATATATTGCTGTAACTCTGAACTGAAAAAAGTATATTATTGAGCTTCTCAAACAATTAAGTTCAGCTACTTTTGCTCTTCGTAAAACTGCTAATCTTGGAAACAAGCCTATCAATCTTTCGACATATTTTCGTATTTCCAATCAGTAATGTCGTACGAAATAATTTTCTGGGGTAACTCATCACTTAGAAAGAAAACATTGATTCCACAGAAGCGAGCAGTAAGAACAAAATGTCGATTCAGCAATGGACGTCATGTAGGCACCTCTTCATGAGGCCAAGAGGGAGGCGTTCTAACTGCGCCGTCAGAATACATACACTCGCTAACCAAATTCATCAAAAATAATCCACTACAATCTGAGAACAGTGAAGTACAGAGCTACAACACTAGGGGGAAAAATGACCTTTATTACCCACTATTAAAGTTCTCAGTGACTCAAAGAGGAGTTCAATATGCATCAAAAAAAATTTTTGAACATTCACCAAATAACATAAAGTGTCTGACAGGTAACATAGCAAGTTTTAAATATAATTTAAATTCATTTCTCCTGGACGACTCCTTCTATTTCAGTGAGGAATTTCTACTTCATAACTGGTAGCCAGTCACAAAAATGTAGGGATAAAATGATAATGTGTTCATTCATGTTTGCCCTAATGATGTGCACACATCCTGAAACCGACGAGTTCCACATCATTTTAATAAAAGAATCTTTAAAATGTACTATGGAACATTTAACTAACTAACTGACTTTGCCATACCGTAAAGTTGTTCTTTAACACTCCCCCCCCTAATATATATATATATATATATATATATATATATATATATATATATATATATATATATATGGTGTTTCAAAAATGACCGGTATATTTGAAACGGCAATAAAAACTAAACGAGCAGCGATAGAAATACACCGTTTGTTGCAATATGCTTGGGACAACAGTACATTTTCAGGCGGACAAACTTTCGAAATTACAGTAGTTACAATTTTCAACAACAGATGGCGCTGCAAGTGATGTGAAAGATATAGAAGACAACGCAGTCTGTGGGTGCGCCATTCTGTACGTCGTCTTTCTGCTGTAAGCGTGTGCTGTTCACAACGTGCAAGTGTGCTGTAGACAACATGGTTTATTCCTTAGAACAGAGGATTTTTCTGGTGTTGGAATTCCACCGCCTAGAACACAGTGTTGTTGCAACAAAACGAAGTTTTCAACGGAGGTTTAATGTAACCAAAGGACCGAAAAGCGATACAATAAAGGATCTGTTTGAAAAATGTCAACGGACTGGGAACGTGACGGATGAACGTGCTGGAAAGGTAGGGCGACCGCGTACGGCAACCACAGAGGGCAACGCGCAGCTACTGCAGCAAGTGATCCAACAGCGGCCTCGGGTTTCCGTTCGCCGTGTTGCAGCTGCGGTCCAAATGACGCCAACGTCCACGTATCGTCTCATGCGCCAGAGTTTACACCTCTATCCATACAAAATTCAAACGCGGCAACCACTCAGCGCCGCTACCATTGCTGCACGAGAGTCATTCGCTAACGATATAGTGCACAGGATTGATGACGGCGATATGCATATGGGCAGCATTTGGTTTACTGACGAAGCTTATTTTTACCTGGACGGCTTCATCAATAAACAGAACTGGCGCATATGGGGAACCGAAAAGCACCATGTTGCAGTCCCATCGTCCCTGCATCCTCAAAAAGTACTGGTCTGGGCCGCCATTTCTTCCAAAGGAATCATTGGCCCATTTTTCAGATCCGAAACGATTACTGCATCACGCTATCTGGACATTCTTCGTGAATTTGTGGCGGTACAAACTGCCTTAGACGACACTGCGAACACCTCGTGGTTTATGCAAGATGGTGCCCGGCCACATCGCACGGCCGACGTCTTTAATTTCCTGAATGAATATTTCGATGATCGTGTGATTGCTTTGGGCTATCCGAAACATACAGGAGGCGGCGTGGATTGGCCTCCCTATTCGCCAGACATGAACCCCTGTGACTTCTTTCTGTGGGGACACTTGAAAGACCAGGTGTACCGCCAGAATCCAGAAACAATTGAACAGCTGAAGCAGTACATCTCATCTGCATGTGAAGCCATTCCGCCAGACACGTTGTCAAAGGTTTCGGGTAATTTCATTCAGAGACTACGCCATATTATTGCTACGCATGGTGGATATGTGGAAAATATCGTACTATAGAGTATCCCAGACCGCAGCGCCATCTGTTGTTGAAAATTGTAACTACTGTAATTTCGAAAGTTTGTCTGCCTGAAAATGTACTGTTGTCCCAAGCATATTGCAACAAACGGTGTATTTCTATCGCTGCTCGTTTAGTTTTTATTGCCGTTTCAAATATACCGGTCATTTTTGAAACACCATATATATATATATATATATATATATATATATATATATATATATATATATATATATATATATATAAATCTCAGATGAGGCTCAGACGGACTGACCATACAACTGAGTATCGTCTAAGTTTCCGGTACACCCGGGTGACGGGGAGGGTCACCAGCTCTGGATGGAATACGCCCGGTGCACGTAGTGCACTGGCAATAAATAAAGGAAAAACACGCTAATCAACTCAGTAGTTGAGCGCCCTTAAACATAGAGTTAAGAAGTTTAGTTTATTAGGTTGGCTAGAGTGTTGTTAGCACTATTGAATCCCAGCCAAAGAAGCGTCGAGCCGATCTTTTGATGGTTTAATTTCATTCGGATGAGATATTTTAGTTCAGCCACCTCCGCCCGATTTTTTTTATGGAGGCTATTCTAGGATGCATGTACTTAATTACGAACACCTATTTGTTATTTAATCATTAATTAACGACGAGTTTTTGTTAAATTCTTACTGGAATGCAAGCAAACGAAAACTGAAAGACGCTAACGGATAAAAGAGGTATGTTTTAGATTACGCGACATTCTGCCTTCTTTTTTATTCCGTCCTTAAGTATGTGATATTATCTTCGCGAACAACCTTAAATGCATCTACTACGCGCAACTTCGCCCCGAACCATCTTTAAGCTATACTTGCAAAACGACGATATTTACACTAAGAAAATAGAATTGAAAATTTTACTAAAATATGTATAAAATACACACGCAAACATAATTTTATGTTATTTCTGTAAAATTCCTAATAAGGTATTACAATGTAAAAATGTAATTACTGAATATAAGATTATATATTAAATATCTCAAAAATACAGAACGTAGCCTTCATAAAATAACGATATTATTTTGTAAGTAGGCTGTTTAGGTTTTTTTATTGGTAACGCCACCTCTGTATAAAAATCACTGGCTGTGCTGTGTGCAGTCTGTGGCTGCTTTGCATTGTTGTAATACTCGCCATTGTAGTGTTAGGCAGCTGGCTGTGAACAGCGCGTAGCGTTGCGCAGTTGGAGGTGAGCCGCTAGCAGTGGTGGATGTGGGGAGAGAGAGATGGCCGAGTTTTGAACTTTGTCATGAACTGCTATATATATTATGACTATTAAGGTAAATACAGTGTTTGTTCTCTATTAATATCTTTCATTTGCTAACTGTCCCTATCAGTAGTTAGTGCCTTCCATAGTTTGAATCTTTTATTTAGCTGGCAGTAGTGGCGCTTGCTGTATTGCAGTAGTGAGAGAAACGAAGATTATTGTGAGGTAAGTGATTTAGTGATTTGTGAAAGGTATAGTTTAATGTTAGTCAGGGCCATTCTTTTGTAGGGATTTTGTGAAAGTCAGATTGCGTTGCGCTAAAAAATATTGTGTGTCAGGTTAAGCACAGTCCTGTAAAATTGTTCAAAAAGGGGACGTTTCAATTTCATATGCTTAAGCTTTGAATGTATAAATTTAATGTTGTTAAATTATGTTTTACTATTAAGTATTTCTTCTTCGTGGAAACCATTTCCGAGGGAAGTGAAAGCTCTGTTGACGGAAGCTGCGGCCCTCTTGCTACCTGCTACAGAGAATTGCGATTAATCAGCTGCTGAGGATGATGAAGACGATACAGATGTCGGTGAGGAAGATGGAGAAGCTAATGAAGATGAAGAACGAGAAGCATAAGAGGAAGAAGAATGAGAAGTCATAAAAGTCTCAATTTTTGTTACTATCATATATTTTCTGTAATAAAGACAGTGATAGAGGCAGATTTGTAATAAGGTTTAACATTTAAATTATAAATGTTCACCGGAAGCACTTTTTGTCAACTTCATTAATTTTTCCCAGATTCTTTTCACCTCGTTTGATCTACTATCTTGGATTTTTTAATTTTTGTGTAAAAATCGTCAGAAACTGCATTATACCCATTTTTGGCCATACTCTAGTAGATTTTGCAATTTTTGCCTGGTTTTCGGATTCCGGCCCACTGTGTGGCGACTTAACATAGATGATCGGTGTACTGGCCAGTCTGCATTTGGTTTTTCGGCGGTATTCCACATGTCACTATGTTAATGCCGCGCTGGTGCCCAAGTCGCACCTCAGTTACAGGATTCGCAACAATTTAGAAAAGTGTCGCTGATTTTCACATGAATAACACTACACGCACACAATTGGAGTACACGGGGAAACTAGGTTGCGACAGGAAGAGCATCTGGTCACCCGTTAGTGTAATTATGCCATATCCGTTAACAACCATGCCGATCTTGCGTCTATGTGGGACAAAGACACAAGAAAACGACGAACTATGGCGAATCTTTAAGTTTAGGTCACGTTAGGAATTTAGTTATGAATACGGCACACTGTTCTCATATTAATATCGTTTCATTTTGTTTTTCGTCTATTTCTTTCGTTCTTGCAACGCTGTTTGTTAGGAGATGCACCGACAATAGAAATCTGTCAACCGAATCCGTAATGTAATTTATTTTGCCTTCCTTATAGGACATTACTTGTGTACAAATTCGTCGTAACATTAGTTAATTCTTATATTCAATAATTCATATTTTTCTATTCCCTTTCACAGTTCTTTCATAGTCGTAGCAAACAAAACACTCTTGATCGTAAAGACTAAGATGTTTTTACACACTGAGCAATGCATTTAAAGAATTGCTAGAAATCTGACAGAAAAAAGACGGTAGCTCTCTTCGTTTTGTTACTACCCCAGATTTTATGTGAAAGGTGTGCCTACCTGCGTATACAAACGAAAAGCCAATGAAATCAGCTTCATAGTATTAAACGACCTTTCGTCACAACTTCAACAACTATAGAGATAACAGCACATAGATGACTGTTTTCACTTTTATTTTCCTTTGATTCAAATAGTTCAAATGGCTCTGAGCACTATGCGACTTAACTTCTGAGGTCATCAGTAGCCTAGAACATAGAACTAATTAAACCTAGCTAACCTAAGGACATCACACACATCCATGCCCGAGGCAGGATTCGAACCTGCGACCGTAGCGGTCGCTCGGCTCCAGACTGTAGCGCCTAGAACCGCACTGCCACTCCGGCCGGCTTTCCTTTGGTTTGAAATGTTTATTGATCTGACACTCTGTTGTGTGTATGTCATACCCGTTAGAAACGAATTGTGGAATAATTAATAAAAGGTAATGAGGCACTCTATTAGTAACGAAAGAATTATTCTACAGTTCGCAGTACATTACTATCGCTACACGAACTGAATATCTATGTAGAAACTAAGCCGTTCTGTCTTAAAATAGCCGAGTAATTCCAAACCTCTTTGAGCTAAAGGTTTCGCTTGCAAGACGTTCATAAAACGCTGTACTTCGCTAGAGGAAATATGGCAGCACCGTCAGCTGTGCTACGCAAGCCGGCCGTGGTGGACGAGCGGTTCTAGGCGCTACAGTCTGGAACCTCGCGACCGCTACGGTCGCAGGTTCGAATCCTGCTAATCCTGCCTCGGGCATGGATGTGTGTGATGTCCTTAGGTTACTAGGTTTACGTAGTTCTAAGCTCTAGGGGACTGATGACCTCAGGAGTTAAGTCTCATAGTGCTCAGAGCCATTTGAACCGTCTGTTACGCAATTTTCGCAACACTGCTTTTCTTTTTCGAGCCGGATTAAAGTCTGACTAGAAACCTTAGAGCTTTATAGTTCGTCTACGTTCTACTTAAAAAAGAATGAGTACCTAGAAACAAACAACCTTCACTGGTGACAGATTTATTGCCATAGACCAAATACTTCCAAAATACCAAAAGAAACCAGCAGTACATCCCCATGGGAATATTCTAATGTTAAAATCAGTCGATTATAGTTAGCAATATCCACATAGAAGCACCAATAATATTAATGAGGTGAGGTGTTAATGTCATTGTCACGCATGTCATTCGCGAAAAATAGTTTAGGATAGGTTCGAAATTATATTCAAACTTTGTTAGAAGTCGCTAATTGCTCTCATTATGAAACACTGGATGAATATAGTTGGGGTAATTTACGTTCTGTTTTAAAAAAAGGTTAGTTAATGAAGCATTTAAATACTTATTACGTCGTAACTATTTGTCCACTAATGAGAGAACTTTGCAGTTACATTCAGTGGTAAACGTAGGTAATGTCCTCAAAACTGCATTGCAAAAAGACTCAGCAGTAAAGAAGCAATAAATTAGAACCTGATGTCGAAGTTCCCTGCACGCCGTTCTAGGCAAAAGTAATTTTTTTACGCATCTCAAAGTTTACAAAGATATATCTCACGAACTTTGGGTCACGCAATATTGTTGTTCTGCAGGTTCATTCGGTGATAAATTTAGATACTCTTAGAAAGGTGTGTTGCGAAGAGAGTTAGTTGTAAAGAAGTAATAAATTAAAAAATCATGCCAGAGGCTGAAGTATTATTGCATGAACAGCGAAAATATACTAAGCGTTAAACCTTTTTGCTACCGGTATTTTGTGGAGCGTGTCAACGGGAATAGGTTTCTTACAGGTTCCAAGTTATGTGTAAAGTTTGTTGAAGTTCCTAAGTGTTCCCATTCTCAAATACTGGATGAATATAGTCTGGTATCTGCGTCCCGTCTGCTACGCTGTCTCAGGACAAAACGACAGTTTCTAACTGTAATACGCTCCAAGAAAAAGAAAATAATGACGGACCAAGAAGGAATTATCCGAACGAGACGGAGATCGGTAGATGTTACGTACTTGTACACGCAAAAAAGGTGATTACAGTTTGAGGTTCTTTGGTTGCTGTATTCAAGAGAGGAGCACCACAATTTGAGCCAGTCAGTAACGCGTTGCTCCACCTCTGAACCTTATGCAAGCAGCTAGGCACTGACCGACATACTTGCTCGATGTCCTCCTGAGGGATATTACGAGGGCCAGAACAAAAGAAATGCACACTATTTTTGTAAAAATACAGTTTCCATTCTACATGTGTGAAAGTTTTACAGTGTGTAGATACATCCTTCCCGCTTGTTTTCAAACTTAGTTCAATCTGTTCCCGTGAGTGGCACCGTCACAGCATGTCTTCAAGATGGCTGCTACACTTGACGTTCGTTAGAAGCAACGTGCTGTCATAGAATTCCTGTGCTGTGTAATCGAGACAGTGGGAAACATCAGCAAGAGTTTGCTGCTGTCGATCGCAATACAGTTAGTCGGTGGGGAAGAAGGTTACGTGATGAAAGCTGGCACGGCAGTATGGAGGATTGTCCTCGCAGCGGCAGGCCTCGTACTGCACACTCTCCAGACAATGTGCAGAGAGTTAACAAATTGGTGACTCCTGACAGGTTGACAGTGGCTCACAAAGAAACAAGAAAAATCGTATGCAGCGAACTTTTGGAACAGTACGAGAAAGGTGGAGATGAATTTCTTGGAAGAATTGTGACAGGTGATGAAACGTGGCTCCATCATTTTTCACCAGAGACGAAGAGGCAATCAATGGAGTGGCATCATGCAAATTCAACCAAGGAAAAAAAAATTTTAAACCACACCTTCTGCTGGAAAAGTTACGGCTACCGTGTTTTTCGATTCCGAAGGATTCTTGCTTGTGGACATCATGCCAAGAGGACCCACCATAAATTCTGATGCATATGTGACGACACTGAAGAAACTTCAAGCTCGATTGAGTCGTGTTCAACCACATCGACAAAAGGAGGATGTTTTGCTGTTGCACGACAATGCACGGCCATATGTCAATCAAAAAAACCATGGAAGCGGTCACAAAACTCGGATGGACAACACTGAAACATCCGCCTTACAGTCCTGACCAGGCTCCATGTGACTATCATCTCTTTGGGAAACTGAAAGACTCTCTTCGTCGAACAGGGTTTGAAGATGATGACTCCCTTGTGCACGCTTCCAAACAGTGGCTCCAACAGGTTGGTCCAGTATTTTACCGTGCGGGTATACGGGTGCTGGTTCCAAGATGGCGTAAGGCAGTTGAGAGGGAAGGAAATCATGTGGAGCTCTCTCTCCTGAAGAAATCATACAATTTTCCAGAAACTGTACATCACATCTACCGACTTCCGTCGGATTCGGAGAGTACCATTGTGGTGCGTCGGCTTTTGTCTTTTTCTGTCGTTGAGGTTCCACGTACTGTCTTAAACTTTTGATGAGTAGACTATGATAGCATCTTAAATTTTTAGATTTGATCCATAACTGCTCGAAATATTGAAAATCAAATTTTGTGTCCCTTCTAGGTCTTTACAAATAGTATCCAACCTATAAATCTGTTTTTGGTTTTGGGATAACCATTTTGTAATAAACAAGTGCACTGTGAGGGCTACCGTCTAGGAATCGTAAGGTTGTGTTAGAAGCGTCTGCGACGATTTTGTTAAAATGTTGCTAAAATATGCTTTGATGAGATGCTTCTAGATAATGAGAGTTTCCTTTTACCCTGAAGCATTTTCATGTTTATACAGGGGGGCGGGGATAGTGTTTTTTCTCTTCTGTATAACAAAATTCTCTTGAATTAACTTTTCGTTCATGCTCCCGCCCTTACACAGGCTGTTAATTATATGCTACGGTAACTTACTCCTGTCTTGGAAGTTGTATAAGAAACGATGCTCACAGCTGTGTTCGTTAGGAGAAATGGAAGCTTTATGGTCAGCTGGCTGCTTTTGTCTTAAACAGTGTTCAGAGAATAGTGTAAAACTAACAGCTAAATTGTCCAACCGATTCATTTCACATTTCTTTGTTGTACCTGGGTGGAATACATGAACGGAAAGGGATACTGGATAACGGGCAGCGATTTCATTCGTGCGTAATGTGTGAACCACTTTATCTTGAGTCCTTTCAGGTCTAGATGGTATATTTGTGGTCGTTCCTCTGATTTTATTCTGAGCGATGGTTCTCACTTGTATTTTCTACCAGGCTTTATTTAGCCGATTTTCTGGACACGTATTTCCGATTTGCGGTGAATGTAAATGATAATTTGATCTTTATTGCGTACTTCCCTGTTACTGAGTAGTGTCGCTTCGTGGTTTGTCTGTCCAAGAGCGCACTTTCTGTCAGTTACGTCTGTAACGTCGACTTGAAACCACTTGTGGAGTACATTATCTATTCAGTATTCACCAACCTTGCTTATTCAATGTTGTTTTGTATATTTTATTTAGAACAGTGGTCACAGTTTTCACTAGTTACCAAACGTGTTGCATTCATTGGTGTTTAATATTTTATTAGAATAGAGTTTAATTTTGCTTATGCGTATCTGTTATCTACAGACCAACAACCAGGCGTGAACTTGGGCTGTAGCATGACCACAGATGACACGTAGAATACCCCAGTGATTTGTGTGGATTTCCACCAACCGTTTTAAAGTTCATAATATATTAGGTACGCCTTCATCCGACTTATCAACTACACTACTGGCTATTAAAATTCCTACACCACGAAGGTGACGTGCTACAGACGTTAAATTTAACCGACAGGAATAAATTTATGTGATATGCAAATAATTAGCTTTTGAGAGCATTCACACAAGGTTGGCGACGGTGGAGACACCTACAACGTGCTGACATGAGGAACGCCTGGTGAAACGTTGTTGTTCTGCCTCGTGTAAGGAGGAGAAATGCCTACCATCACGTTTCCGACTTTGATAAAGGTCGGATTGTAGCCCATCGCGATTGCAGTTTATCGTACCGCGACTTTGCTGCTCGCGTTGGTCGAGATCCAATGACTGTTAGCAGAATATGGAACCGGTGGGTTCAGGATGGTAACATGGAATGCCGTGCTGGATCCCAACAGCATCGTATCACTAGCAGTCGAGATTACGGGCGTCATATCCGCATGGGTGTAACGGATCGTGCAGCCACGTCTCGATCGGTGAGTCAACAGATGGGGACGTTTGCAAGACAACAACCATCTGCACGAACAGTTCGACGACGTTTGCAGCAGCATGGACTATCAGCTCGGAGACCATGGCTGCGGTTACCCTTGCCGCTGCATCACAGACAAGAACGCGTGCGATAATGTACTCAACGACGAACCTGGGTGCACGAATGGCATAACCTAATTTTTTCGGATGAATCCAGGTTATGTTTACAGCATCACGATGGTCGCATCCCTTGTTTGGCGACATCGCGGTGAACGCACATTGGAAGCGTGTATTCGTCATCGCCATACTGCCGTATCACCCGGCGTGATGGTATGGGGGTGCCATTGGTTACACGTCTCGGTCACCTCTCGTTCGCATTGACGGCATTTTGAACAGTGGACGTTACATTTCAGATGTGTTACAACACGTGGCTCCACCCTTCATTCGATCCCTGCGAAACTCTACATTTCAGCAGGATAATGAACGACCGCATGTTGCAGGTCCTGTACGGGCCTTTCTGGATACAGAAAATGTTCGACTGCTGCCATGGCCAGCACAGTCTCCAGATCTCTCACCAATTGAAAACGTCTGGAAATGGGAGGCAGAGCAACTGGCCTGTCACAATACCCCAGTCACTACTCTTGATGAACTGTGGTATCGTGTTGACGCTGCGTGGGCAGCTGTACCTGTACACGCCATCCAAGCTCCGTTTGACTCAATGCCCAGGCGTATCAAGGCCGTTATTACGGCCAGAGGTGATTGTATTGGGTACTGATTTCTCAGAATCTATGCACCCAAGTTGCGTGAAAATGTAATCACATGTAAGTTCTAGTATAATATATTTGTCCAATGAATACCCGTCTATCATCTGCATTTCCTCTTGGTGTAGCACTTTTATGGCCGGTAGTGTACAATGTGACCAATACACCCGCTGCACTGCCAGGAATAAGTAACTTGTGTGGGGACAGTCATCGTGGATGTTCCAAGGCTTTTCAAAGGGTTAACTGAAAAGGAGGCCGGTGAGCCTCGGTAACTGAAAATAAAGCAATAGCTTGAAGAAGGGGAAGGTGCGTCAGGGTATTTTCTGGGATAGGGTTCAAACGGCTCTGAGCACTATGGGACTTAACTTTTGAGGTCATCAGTCCCCTAGAACGTAGAACTACTTAAACCTAACTAACCTAAGGACATCACACACATCCATGCCCAGGGCAGGATTCGAACCTGCGATCGTAGCGGTCGCGCGGTTCCAGACTATAGCGCCCAGAACCGCTCGGCCACCCCGGCCGGCTCTGGGAGAGGGATTGCTTTGCATACATACCCATTATCTGGAAAGGATAGGACCTGCCTACTGCAGGAACTGACCGCTCTGGTGTTTAAGTACTTACATCATTCCTTGTGTGAAGTGCACATGGGGTGTATTAGACTAATATGAAGATTAAACAGCACCCCACGTGACCTACTTTTAATGGCGACATTAGTAAATTACATCTACATCTAGATCCACATACATTCTAAGCAGGCGACCACACTATGCGTGGCGATGTTACCCTGTACCACTCTTCGTCATTTCCTTCCGCGTTCCACTCGCAAACAGAGCGAGGCAAAAACGAGTATTGTTTGGTTCTTACACGAAATTTACGTTGGCGGCAGTAGAATCGATCTACAGTCTGCTTCAAATCCCGCTTCTCTAAATTATCTCAATGGCGTTCCTCAGAAAGAAGTTTGCATTCCATCCAGAGATTCCCATTTGAGTTTCCGAAGCACTTCCATAATACTCGTGTGTAGTTCGAACCTACTATTAACAAATCTAGCAGTCCACCTCTGAACTGCTTCGATGTCTTCCTTTGACCCAGCCTGATGCGAATACCAAACACTTGAGCAGTAGCCAACAATAGGCAGCATTAGTACCCTATATTCAGCCTCCTTCACAGATGAAACACAATTTCCTAAAATTCTCCCAATGAAGTGAAGACGACTATTCACTTTCCCTATGACAGTACTTATAAGCTTGTTCCATTTTACACTGAGGAGCAACGTTATGCCTAGACACTCAATCAACTCCACTGTGTCAAGCTGCAGACTACTAATGCACTATATGAACACTACGGGTTTGTTTTTCCTACCCATCCGCATTTCCTTCTTTCCTACATTTAGAGCTAGCTAACTGTCATCACACTAATCATAAATTTTGTCTAAGTCCTTTAGTACCATTTTACAGTTACTCACCGACAACAGCTTGCCATACACCACAGCATAATCAGGAAACAAAGACCCCTGCTTCACTTGTCCGCCAGATCATTTGTGTGTATAGAAAATAATATCGATCCTATCACAGTTCCCTTGGCCACTCCTGACAATATCTTTGTCTCTGATGAATACTTGCCGTCGAAGGCAGAATAATAAGGAACGCTTGAGAGCACACCCAACACCTGGGTGTGGAAGCTTAACTCTGGTACGGCAGAAGATCTTACGGAAAGTGTTCACCGATTACCTAGGTCCCCCACCCGGTATTAAACAAGGTAATTGGGACGTGTTGGTGGTAGTGGTTTACGCCTTCTCCCATTTTCTTTGGCTGTAAGCATGTAGAGCAGATACTACAAGTATAGCCATTAACCTTCTTATTCGTATTTTTTCTGTCTTCTAGTTCTGCTGGGCGACAATGCGTCAGCTGTTGTGTCTTGTGAATTTGAGAGGTTCTATTTTATCAACGTTGTTTCTCATGCCACCACCATCTACTGTTACCCATAACCCTCATGTGCAAAGTGTATGGACCACAATCGTAAGTCGAATTGACAGACCAAGTGGGATTAGTCCATTGGGTGGTTTAATTTTGTCTTTGACAGGCCCGTGCATGAGAATCATAGAACCACTGCTACCAAACTTTTGTTCGCATTCCCTGTTAACTCACCACTTTCCAACCTATGATCAGTTAATGACCTGTTTCCTGAATGTAACGCCGGCCGCGGTGGTCTAGCGGTTCTAGGCCCGCAGTCCGGAACCGCGCGACTGCTACGGTCGCAGGTTCGAATCCTGCCTCGGGCATGGATCTGTGTGATGTCCTTAGGTTAGTTAGGTTTAAGTAGTTCTAAGTTGTAGGGGACTGATGACCACAGATGTTAAGTCCCATAGTGATCAGAGCTATTTGAACCATTTTTTTGAATGTAACGATCCAATGGTGATTAAGGAGAATTGGGAATCTGAAAAAAATAACATCACTTTTGCAGACCAGAGTGAGTCCGTCCGCCGTAATAAGGGCAGGTGTCCAGCCTAGCTACGCCTCGGATACGAAGTCTATATGAAGAACTCTGGGCGCAAAGTAAAAGAAGACAGAAGGTCGCTTCTGAAATTTTGCCACTTCACGGGACCATACAGGGGGATTCAAATCACGTTCCCATTCCTGATCCAGGACTTTTCCGCCTGTATATTAAATGGGGCTCATGTCAGCCAGCTGCAGGTCACCACTGTGGTGGCGGGGGGGGGGGTAGATATAGTGTAGGGGGGGGGGGAAATCTTCACATCTTGCGCTCCCACGCAAGCCGTTTCCAGGTTAAGGGGACAGGATTGTGTCATGCAAGCACGATATCCGTGGAGCTCTATAATCGATTGTATATGCCCTTTTTATGTCTCTGCCTCTTTGATGGGCAACTGGAGGACGCCGGCCTGCAAGACAGTGCGTGGGCAGCGGCGGACGGCGATATAGGAGCGTGCTCAACAAAACCAAGACTCAAGTGACTTGCTGGCACCGCTGTGGGCAGTTGGAGGTCCGGGCACTCTGTTGCGTCGAACATGGCTGGAAGGCCGTGGAATGGCTTGTGAAGTGTTACTCGCGCTATCAATCTGGTCGGAGTCTGTCAGCTGCTCGTCCGTTGGTTGAAACGAGCCTGCTCTGGAAACTGTTGGCTGTGCACATATGGTGACGCCTTTTGGAAAGGACAGTAATTTTGTTTTTAACCAGTGTGCGAGCCACTGCATCCTGGCTCCTTTCGCATCTAGCTGGTATTTGTGGTCATTATTCAGATTTTCTGTGTGAGCAAAGAAATTTTTGTATTTTCTACCAGGCTGTGTTTAGCCAACTATCCGGACACTTATACCCCTGGGTTCGGTGTGGGGCGGCGGTGGGGTGAGTGGACTGCTGTAACCTGTTGTAGGGTTGTGAACCACTGAGGGCTACGGCGGGGAAGAAGCCACTACGTCGTTTCTAGGTCCCCAGTTGCTTACAGTACCATAAAAATTAGGACACTTACTCCCAATTTGTGGTGCACGTGAATGGCATATTGGTATTTGTTGCCTACTCCTCAACTGGGTAACGTAGCTTGGTTGTTTGTCTACGCAAGCTCGCGTTTTTCGGTCAGATTTTCGTTAAAGTTATTTGTAAACCATCTCTGTGATATGTTACCTATTCAGTACTTAGCAACCTTTTATTATTCATTCCTGTTTTGTATTTTATTAGATTACTGTTCCATTCTGATCATGTGTGAGTGTGTTACACGACAAATTACGCAGTATTCAGTACCTTATTTATTGAATAAGGGAGCAAATCCGAAAAGGGGCACCGCTGTATGCTTTTGTTGGTCATTTAGTTATGTAAGTTAATACAACTGTGGAAAGGCGTATATTTTGGTACGACAGCTGACCAGCTGTCTCTAGTAGATGTGCATTACTTGCTATCAGCTATTTTTCGAACTTCATGCCAATTTAGTAATTATCTTGTAATTTGTTTGTTTGGTACTTATGACTGCCCGGCTTTGCCAATTCCTTCTATATACAGGATGTTTACAAATGAATATCGGGGTTTTAACGATTTATAATATTTATTACATTAAACTTACAGTTATAAATGATATGTCAAATGAAAGAGCAACTCAAATAGTTTTACTAAGAACCTTATAAATGTTCTTGAGAGCACCATTTGTCATATGACACACATCAAGTCTATTTACCCATGTACTCAAACGCTGGATAGGCCGCAAGGGGCCCAATGACAGGGCTTGCTTTGCATGACCTCCACGTTCACCCGACCTAACGCCATGCGATTGGGGCTTCATCAAGGATCGTGTGTACGTGCCTCCGCTACCAGCCGACCTCCCTGAATTAAGAAACCGGACTGAAGCAGCTGTTGCTGCAATCACTGAAGACGCACTTATCAACGTTTGGGAAGAACTCGCCTATAGACTTGATGTGTTCCGTGTGACAAATGGTGGTCACATTGAACATTTATAACTATCTTCGTAAAACTATTTGAGTTGCTCTTTCATTTGACATATCATTTATAGCTGTAAGGTTAATATAATAAATACCATAAAGCGTTAAAACCCCGATATTCATTTATAAATATCCTGTATGTGGTCGGCTACTGCCGTTGATTGCTTACCTGCAACGCCTGAGATTACACGTTCGCCTTGAGTTGGTATTCTATATTTCAAGTGTGTATGGTACATAAATAATATCTGTTTTATGAACGGTACATGCAGTATGTCTGTCTTAAATGCTGTTACAATTTCTTGTAGTCAAATTCTATTCAATTAATATCTGTCGCTGTTGCTGTAAACTGGTCTTTAGGGCTGGGATGTCGTGTTCCTTAATAAAATTGGTATATGCAATTTAAGTATTTTAAATTATTTTGTTTTCACCGTGGTAGGTATTTATCGTTGGGCACTAAGCAGTTTGTGCAATTACTAAGTGTTGTTATTGTTTTCATGAAAAATTGATGTTATTGGCTAGTAGCTGTTTGTAATACTCGCGTTGCAACCAGCTAGTACTTTAAATATTGTTGGCTTCGCTATGCCAGCCATTTATCATTGAGCCTTAAGCCATTCCTGCGTTTGTTAAGTGTAATTATATGCCGGATCAACTGATGTTTCTATCTGTAATTGTCTATTAACAAGCAACGCAAGTCAGCAATTAATAAATTTACTACAACTGCGTAGTATTTGAACATATTTGGGTAATCTTATCTTTGTTAATTGTCATCTTGGATCCAGCGTTTCATGGATTATATTTGTAAATGTGTTGACCCTTGGCCATAACTTCGCTATTCGTTAGTCATCTGAGCTGTCACAATTAAATTGTGTATTTTATCATTGTAAAAAGTTTGTTTCTGATAATAAGTTACTGTTCGAATCTCCTTTATTTTGTCTTACCATCTCCCAACCAGCTCCTACCCTTCAAATCTCTTTAAATAAAAGATTTGTAACTAAGTATTATTATGTAATGCGTCAACGCTGATTTTTGACATATGGATTGTCTACAGATTGCAACGTATCACTTCAGGTCCATGCGCGTGGCCTAGTGCTGGTCGCCTATTTTATGAATGCTGATCCCTATTGTGAATGGTGGAGTCGGTTTTCCGGATTCTGCGGGAATGGGCTATTCTCTATATTGGAGATAAACTGTCTGGTTCGCCTAAATCAATTATAATGAGGTGGCCTAGTCCATCCCAGCTGTTTTCAAAGGCAAGTGGTTTGTGCAGGATAGCTGCTTTTTTTTAACACCCTGCTGAAAATACCGGCAGGCAGCTGCACCCTACAGCAGTACTGTAGCGGAGTCAGGATGGATCGGATGTTTATTGCCCCTTAACTAGGATGACATAGTATTTCTGATAGGACAGTTGGTACTAACAATCAGGTGGTCAGCATAGAGGCAGTGAGAGAATAATAATACACTGGGATGACTTCCTAATATCTTGTCGGACCTCCTTTCTCCCGGCATAGTAAAACAACTTGACGTGCCATGGATTCAGTAAATCTTTGGAAGTCCCTTAGAGAAATATTGAGCCGTGCTGCTTCTAAAACCACCCATAATTGGAAGTGTTGCCGGTGCAGGATTTTTAGCAGGAGCTGACTTGTCGATTACTTAGCACTGATGTTCTATGGGATTGACGTCGTACATTCGGGGTGGACTAAGCATTGGCTCGAACTGTCCAGAATGTTCTTCAGACCAGTCGCTAACAACTGTGGCCGGGTGACATGACGCAATGCCATCCATAAGGATTCCATTGCTATTTGGACAAATAAAGTCCATGAACGGCTGCAGATGGTTCAAAAATGGTTCAAATGGCTCTGAGCACTATGGGACTCAACTGCTGAGGTTATTAGTCCCCTAGAACTTAGAACTAGTTAAACCTAACTAACCTAAGGACATCACAAACATCCATGCCCGAGGCAGGATTCGAACCTGCGACCGTAGCGGTCTTGCGGTTCCAGACTGCAGCGCCTTTAACCGCACGGCCACTTCGGCCGGCTGGCTGCAGATGGTCTCCAAATAACCGAATACAACCACTCCCAGTCTGTTATCGATTTAGTTGGATCATAGGAGCCAGTCCATTCCATTTAATTATAGCACACGCCGATATGGAGCCACAACCAGTCTGCACAGTGCCTTCAACAACCCGAGTCCATGGCTTCGTTGGATCTGCACCACTTTAGAATCCTGCCATCAGCTATTAGCAACTGATATCACAACTTACCTGATCAGGCAACGGTTTTCTCATCGTCTAGGATCCATGCGATGTGGTCACGAGTCCAGGAGAGCCGCTGCAGGCGATGGGCGTGCTGTTAGCAAAGGCACACGCGTCGCTCGTCTGCTGCCATAGGCCTTTAACGCCAAGTTTCATCGCACTGTTCTAATGTATGCGTTCATCGTACGTCCTACATTGATTTCTTCTGTTATTTCACGCCTTGTCTGTTAGAATTCACAACTCAACGCAAATTCTGCTGCTCTCAGTGGTTAAGTGAAAATTTCGGCGCTACGTTGTCCGTGGTGACAGGTATTGCCTGAAATTTGGTATTCTCGGCACACTTTGACACTGTGGATGACGGAGTATTGAACTCCCTAACGATTTGCGAAACGGAATGTCCTAACTGTCTAGCTCCAGGTACAACTCCGCGTTCCAAATCTGTTCTGTCTTGCGGCCATAATCACTTCAGGAATCTTTTCTATGAATCATCTGAATACAAATGACAGCTCCGACTGGGCACTACCCTTTCATACCTTGTGTACGCGATACTGTTGCCATCTGTATATGTACATATCGTTATCCCATGTCTTTTGTCACCTCAGTGAATGGATCATATTTCATACAGCAGCGGTACTCGTCCTCTCAATGTAGTCAGCACGCCATTGGTGCACGCTGACCCTGTGCTGTGGCGCTTACTGAGCTCAGCACGCGGCAGCAGGAAGCGTCCAGTGGCGTTGAGTCACCAGACCAGACAAGCGACTTTGGTGAAGGAGGCAGTCAGTGTATCGGCTGGCGCGAAGAAGTGTGTCAGACAGAAACGTGCGGCTGGCAGATCGCGGCAATATACCCCCCTGTAAACCAGTCACGCAGTTTGACGCGAATCTGCGATCGGCCAGCAGCCTGAGGTGGACCGGTGCAGCAGGTACTGGAGCACACTCTGGAACCCAAACTGATCTGAAGCCAGTCGAAGTCAGCTAGCAAAATGGTTCAAATGGCTCTTAGCACTATGGGACTCAACACCTGAGGTCATAATTCCCCTACAAATTAGAACTACTTAAACCTAACTAACCTAAGGACATCACACACATCCATGCCCGAGGCAGGATTCGAACCTGCGACCGCAGCAGTCGCGCGGTTCCGTACTGAAGCGCCTAGAACCGTTCGGCCACCGTGGCCGGCATTCAGCTAGCAGTTGGTCCCCAGATGGAAGGCACCAGTCCCGCACCCTCGACTAGGTGCACCCCGTACAGTCAATATTACTATACGCGAGCAATTTTGTTGAATGCAATGATCTCGTTAGTTGTTCTCCGTCATTGTTGTGAGAGCTCAACAGTTGATGAACATTTGCCAACTACAGCTTTGAAAATAGCTAGAGCTGAGGTGCTTGATATGTGGGTGCTTTCTTAATATAGCATTGTTCGTTTCCTAGATTATTTACCATCTGTAGCTTCTAATGGTCAAATTTGCTCGTTACTCAGTGATTCTAGATTCAGTGAGATATGAAAATGAAGGTTAAAGTTTTCCGGACTGGGTAGGAACGCATGGTCCCCGGCTCGCATCCTCCCGGCGGACTTGTGTCGAGGTCCGGTGAGCTGCCGGCCGGTGTGGCCGAGCGGTTCTAGGCGCTTCAGTCTGGCACTGCGCGACCGCTACGGTCGCAGGTTCGAATCCTGCCTCGGGCATGGTTGTGTGTGATGTCCTTAGGTTAGTTAGGTTTAAGTAGTTCTAAGTTCTAGGGGACTGATGACCTCAGATGTTAAGTCCCATAGTGCTCAGAGCCATTTGAACCATCCGGTGAGCTATCCCGTTTGCGGATGGTTTTTAGGCGGTTTTCTATCTGCCTCGGCGAATGCGGGCTAGTTCCCCTTATTCCACTTCAGTTACACTATGACAGCGCTTCCTGAGCAAACAAGTTCTCCACGTACGCGTACACACCCATTACTCTACCACGCAAACATAGGGGTTACACTCGTCTGGTGTGAGACGTTCCCTGGGGGGGGGGGGGGGGGGGGGGGGGCACAGGGGGCCGAAACGCACAATAACCCTGAAAGTGTGGTTTGGTGTGAGGCGACTGAGGGGTGAAGTTGACTGCGGTAGTCGTCGTGGGCTTGTGGACCACTGAGGCTGCGGCGGGAACGGAGCTTCTCCGTCGTTTCTAGGCCCCCGGTTAACATACAATAAATACAAGGTTAAAGTAATTGATACGACGCCTAGAAAGATTGCGAAGGTAAAAGCACAGATTAGCATCAATGTGTATTAAATTCTGGAGATATCCCGAAGAGTGGACTTATCAGATTCATCCGTAATGCGTGTAGAGAAGAAAATTGATTCTGGTGAGACATTAGTCCCCCATAGAGTAAACAGGCTTGGCAGAAGACCAGTATTTTCCCCAAGGCCCGAACGCTTTTTAAAAAAGTTATGTCTGGGGAAACAGTTGTTTTTTTGTTTTTGTTTCAAGGAATTTAAAACGAATCTGAGAGAAGAGTAAGGCGCAAACTTTCGTAAATGAACTTTAGAGCTCGTAGTCCTGCCTGAAAGCCAAAATTAATTGCTGCTATGATTGCTATGATGGCAAAACGTCTTGCAGGGACAAAGTGGCACACGCATCGGTATTTAGGCTCCTGGCAATCTATGAGTATCATTGAGATTGGCAGTATTTGCCTTCACACAGTAGCGATATATGAATTTTTTGAGTTCAAGGACAATCCTGAAGCAAACCTTAACAGCTTTTTCATTTCGTTTATGTTTTCCTTTGGTGGTGAGTCCACATTTGAAATATCGGTAAATAAAGCTCAGTTTGCGCGAAGGTGCCCTTGTGGAAGGTACGATCTCGTCTGTGTTGTGCAGATTGTGAAACATAGCACCGAATTCATGATATGTTCTATCAGTGGAGTTACATTGGCCAGGAAATTCGCTCGAAATGAACACAAAAAGGAAAGTTTGGGAGCTGGCGAAGAGTGAAGCGACATTGGAAACTATCACAACAAAAATTCGTCTGAATGGAAAGATTATTAAAGGATGATATCATCCAAAGGTGCAGGACACCGTACAAACCTTTATTAATAGGCTGCCAAGGCGAATTGAAGCATTAGTAGTTGCTAAATGCAGCGTGACAAAGTACCTATTAAGAACTTAAGCCGAACTCCGCTTATTGGATATCTTTTAAAAACAAAATCGGTTAATTCTATCGCGCTGTGGTCCATAACTTTTAATAATCTTTACCCTTTAAGGAAATTAAATCCCTTAATTTAGACTGATCAAAATAACCCTTCCCGCTTCCTGTACTTCCTAAAGTCGTATTATGTTAAAAACTCACGATGTGAAAACTGTTTGGTCAATGACTATAGTCTCACACCTAGTAATAGCAGTGTCTAGTATCAGCCGAGGTTGGATAACACTGTATACTTATTATTCCTAGCTGAGGACGATACCCCTTACGCTGGAGGTTCGAGTTCTTCCTCGGGCATGGGTTTGACTTTTGTTTTAGCATAAGTTAGATTATGTTAGTTTAAGTAATGTATAAGTCAACTGTTCCAACTGGGGAAGGAGGCAGATGGTTAAGGCGTGTGGCAACCAAACTCGCTTTATTGCGAGGGCAAGGCGTCTCTCGTGTTAGCCTGGTCGCTGAAAAATCTATTAATCATGGGGTGCTGAAACGCTATCGTAGGGGAAGAAGTATGACAGTGTTGTGGGAGAAAGCGGACTCGGCAATAGGTACGAGAGAGGAGAAAGATTCTTTGCGTTATGCAGTAAATTTCAGCTGGTAATAGCAAATATGCTCCTTATATATCATAGCAGGATGATGTGGATAAAAGCAATGAGACAGAGGAAGGTTCCAGTTTAATTACGTCATAATGAGATGGAGAGTCCCAGAAGCAGAAGAAGATACAGCTTCAGGTTACAATTTAATAACGATGAAGAGTACCGACGTTTAAGAGAATTCTTAGCAAAATCAAGGGATGAAGAAGTACTTACGCGGCCACGTGCAAAGTTATTAATCCAGAAGCAAATACCCTCAAATATCGGCATTCACACCCAAGACCCTGGTCTGATTAAATGTTGCTCTTCACACCACACTTCAAATCGATAGCTGAGAACTCGTTTCCCTCCGCGCGTCACGCAAGTTACGTCAACTGGCCGGCAATGGGCACTAGCCCCGTACTAATTGCCATTTGAAACTTTGTACAAAAGTATTAGTAGATGAACGAATCACTTCACTGACGAGCACTTTAGAAATTCACACTCTCATAAACATTTACTTGATTTATCAGTCTTCTTGTGTACCACTGCTTCCATGTTGAATAAGTACACTATCAGAATAATGTAAACAGATCCTAATGCTGTGTTCTGTCTTCTATCAGAAATTCGTTACCCATACACTGTTTCTTAGATGGTTCAGATGGCTCTGACCACTATGTGACTTAACTTCTGAAGTCATGAGTCCCCTCGAACTTAGGTTAGTGAGCTTTAAGTAGTTCTAAGGACATCACACACATCCATGCCCAAGGCAGGGTTCGAACCTGCGACCGTGGCGGTCGCGCGGTTCCGGACTGTAGCGCCTAGAACCGCTTGGCCACATCGGCCGGCACTCTTTTTTAAATAAATCCTATATTAATCACGTACTTGTCAAGCGATGTTAGTGTTATTACGTGTTATATATAATCCGATTTAAAGTAACTCTTACGTTATTAGAGATATGTGTGTGAACAACGTACTGTTGGAACGCGTAAACTCCGGAGATCTATATGGTTCCCGCTAGGTAGTAACAGTGTAAGTTCACTTCAGTTATACTAAAAATGGTGTCGGGACAACAGAAAGAGTTTTGTGTTCTACGTTTTGCCCAGAGCGGCTCAGTAACAACGTTTCAGCGTGGCTTTCGTACTAAGCATGGTGTGGATCCTCCTACAGCACAGAGCATTAGACGATGGCATGAACAATTCTGAGAAACTTGTTGTTTGTGTAAAGGCAAATTGAAGGGTTGCCTTCGAGTGTCTGGTACAGACGTCGAACTCTTTCGCCACCGTATCACAAGGAATCCGCAGAAATCCGTTCGCCGTGCAGTTCGACAGCCCAACGTGCTTCCAATGTCCGTCTGGCGTGAGTTGAGTCGACGTTTACACATGAAACCATACAAAATTCAGCTACTGCAAGCTCTTCGTGTAGGTGACAAACAACAGCCTGTGGAGTCCTGTAATTTTGTTCTTGGCAAGACGGAGGATGGCATTTTCCTTTCACGCTTAGTGTTTAGTGACGATTCAACATTCCATTTAAATGGAAAGGTGAACTGTCATAATGGGAAGATATGGAGTAAAGAACTACAACATGAAGCTGCAAAACATGAGAGGGACTCTCCAAAATGTAATGTATATTATGCAGTTTCACGGGAAAAGGTGAATGGTTCTTTTCTCTTTGCCGAGAACACTGATACAGGAAGCACGTATCTCGCTCGATATGCTTGAAATCAAATGGCTCTGAGAACTATGGGTCTTAACATCTGAGGTCATCAATCCCCTAGAACTTAGGACTACTTAAACCTAACTAACCTAAGGACATCACACACATCCATGCCCGAGGCAGGATTCGAACCTGCGACCGTAGCGGTCGCGCGGATCCAGACTGAAGCGCCTAGAACCGCTCGGCCACCACGGCCGGCTTCGATATGCTTGAGAACTTTATTATCCCACAGTTGGAAACTGATTCGGAACGCTTCATTTGCCTACAGGAAGGAGCACCGCCACGCTGGCACCTGGAAGCGCGGGAATTTTTATATCAATGGATTACTGAAGAATGGATAAGTCGCACTGGACCAAATGATTCAGCCTTACATTACTGGCCTCCAAGGTCACAGGATTATTTCCTGTGGAGGCTTATAAAAGATTTTCTTTACATGCCTTCTTTACCAACAACAACGAATGAGCTGACAGTGAGACATCGCATGACAGCAGCTGTGGAAGCTGTAACTCAAGACATGTTCGCCGCAGTGTGGGAAACATTTAGAATGCCGCACTGTCGTAGGCCGTGCATCTCAGTGGGGGCATATTGAACACCTATGAAAAGTTGTGAAAGGAAACATTTTGAATTTCCCGTTCATCAATATACACTCCTGGAAATGGAAAAAAGAACACATTGACACCGGTGTGTCAGACCCACCATACTTGCTCCGGACACTGCGAGAGGGCTGTACAAGCAATGTTCACACGCACGGCACAGCGGACACACCAGGAACCGCGGTGTTGGCCGTCGAATGGCGCTAGCTGCGCAGCATTTGTGCACCGCTGCCGTCAGTGTCAGCCAGTTTGCCGTGGCATACGGAGCTCCATCGCAGTCTTTAACACGGGTAGCATGCCGCGACAGCGTGGACGTGAACCGTATGTGCAGTTGACGGACTTTGAGCGAGGGCGTATAGTGGGCATGCGGGAGGCCGGGTGGACGTACCGCCGAATTGCTCAACACGTGGGGCGTGAGGTCTCCACAGTACATCGATGTTGTCGCCAGTGGTCGGCGGAAGGTGAACGTGCCCGTCGACCTGGGACCGGACCGCAGCGACGCACGGATGCACGCCAAGACCGTAGGATCCTACGCGGTGCCGTAGGGGACCGCACCGCCACTTCCCAGCAAATTAGGGACACTGTTGCTCCTGGGGTATCGGCGAGGACCATTCGCAACCGTCTCCATGAAGCTGGGCTACGGTCCCGCACACCGTTAGGCCGTCTTCCGCTCACGCCCCAGCATCGTGCAGCCCGCCTCCAGTGGTGTCGCGACAGGCGTGAATGGAGGGACGAATGGAGACGTGTCGTCTTCAGCAATGAGAGTCGCTTCTGCCTTGGTGTCAATGATGGTCGTATGCGTGTTTGGCGCCGTGCAGGTGAGCGCCACAATCAGGACTGCATACGACCAAGGCAAACAGGGCCAACACCCGGCATCATGGTGTGGGGAGCGATCTCCTACACTGGCCGTACACCACTGGTGATCGTCGAGGGGACACTGAATAGTGCACGGTACATCCAAACCGTCATCGAACCCATCGTTCTACCATTCCTAGACCGGCAAGGGAACTTGCTGTTCCAACAGGACAATGCACGTCCGCATGTATCCCGTGCCACCCAACGTGCTCTAGAAGGTGTAAGTCAACTACCCTGGCCAGCAAGATTTCCGGATCTGTCCCCCATTGAGCATGTTTGGGACTGGATGAAGCGTCGTCTCACGCGGTCTGCACGTCCAGCACGAACGCTGGTCCAACTGAGGCGCCAGGTGGAAATGGCATGGCAAGCCGCTCCACAGGACTACATCCAGCATCTCTACGATCGTCTCCATGGGAGAATAGCAGCCTGCATTGCTGCGAAAGGTGGATATACACTGTACTAGTGCCGACATTGTGCATGCTCTGTTGCCTGTGTCTATGTGCCTGTGGTTCTGTCAGTGTGATCATGTGATGTATCTGACCCCAGGAATGTGTCAATAAAGTTTCCCCTTCCTGGGACAATGAATTCACGGTGTTCTTATTTCAATTTCCAGGAGTGTGTATATCATTGTACATGTTAATTAGTTTCAGAAATATAGGCGAGTCAAATCGGATGATTCTCTTTGACGCACTCTATATACCTGTCATGTGATGTTAGTATTATTGCGTGTACGATGTATAGAGATGTCAGACCACACAGCAGCGCTGTGACATTTTCAACAGCCTGACTCTTTGGGGCCGGCTGGCGTGGCCGAGCGGTTCTAGGCGATCGCTATGGTCGCAGATTCGAATCCTGCCTCGGGCATGGATGTGTGTGATGTCCTTAGGTTAATTAGGTTTAGGTAGTTGTAAGTTCTAGGGGACTGATGACCTCAGAAGTTAGGTCCCATAGTGCTCAGAGCCATTTGCACCAATCTGACGGCGATCACCTCCATACAGTCCCGAGGGGTCCTCCATGTGTGGACGAAGTTTTTGGATTCGAAACGCGACTACAGCATGCTGTTTCTCAATCTCAGACTTAGTTACTTTACATCCTGCCATGTTTACAACTGGAAGACCTCTAGCAGAGGGTAGCAGATATGTAGACGTCAAGAACAGACATGTGGAACGTTGATAAAAACTTTCGTTTTATTTAAAACGTTTTAATAGTTTTCGCATAAAATTTTTGGAGGCATACCTTTTAAGAACGCCCTCGAAAGGTAGTCCTTTAGTCCCTTAAAGATTTCAGACGTGTTTGCTCTAAACATGTGAGCAGAGTGTCCTTATGCAGTTTGCAGCGTAATGGCGCGAAGACACATTTTGGGCCCTGTTTCAAGACCTCGCACCCTTCGAGCGTATCAAGAGCAGACAGCTGTATAACAGTAATTAATTACTGAATGCCACAGAGATGTTTCATTTCAAGAGACTCATGAAATGATTTTATGCTCCACATCATTGGGTTTGTCCTGCCATTTTTTCCAAATTTTACAGAAGTGCGTGTCGTGTAGGGAACGTCGCCTACTGTGTTGTATGGACCGCCATCCACCCTGACAGCCTTCCTTCCTGTTTTAGTACGCCCGAAATGCAGCACGTAACCACCACATTGTGGAGGGTTCGTGAAGCACCAGTACGATGGTAGCCCCCTGACCATGCAGGGATCGCTTTGTTGCTACCTGTTCTGTATAATGTACGTTATGGAGTACATTCCTGAATGATTGGGGCACGGGGACTCCCAGCTATGGATCACTGGCCGGGTAGCCACAGCTGTGGCTGGATGCTCATGGGGCAGACCCCATCCAGAGTGCGTGGCACTGTGGAGGACTCGGGTTCCCGGGTTCGATTCCCGGCGAGGTCAGGGATTTTCTCTGCCTCGTGATGACTGGGTGTTGTGTGATGTCCTTAGGTTAGTTGGGTTTAAGTAGTTCTAAGTTCTAAAATGGTTCAAATGGCTCTGAGCACTATGGGACTCAACTGCTGCGGTCATTAGTCTCCTAGAACTTAGAACCAGTTAAACCTAACTAACCTAAGGACATCACAAACATCCATGCCCGAGGAAGGATTCGAACCTGCGACCGTAGCGGTCTTGCGGTTCCAGACTGCAGCGCCTTTAACCGCACGGCCACTTCGGCCGGCTCTAAGTTCTAGGGGACTGATGACCATAGATGTTAAGTCCCATAGTGCTCAGAGCCATTTGAACCATTTTTGAACTATGGAGGATGGTTCGCGCATGAAGCGACTTAAGCTTTCTCCTTCTGGTGGCCACATGGTCCAGCATTCCTTGCAAATGGAAAGGCCCTGTACGATGCAACAAAGTATGATCCTAATGTGTTCCCTTCCCTTGCCACGCCATGGGAAGAATGCAGGACTAAACGATTAGGAGACAGATCCTCCCCCTAACATCTCGTCTGTACCAGGGACAGGGACATCTTTTTTTGCTACAAAGCCTTTATTTTTTGTGGGAAACATTGAACATGTAGATGAAGAGTGGTTCCTTCCTCATTAAAACGTAATCGCCTGCTCAGGATCTGCGCTCTTGTGGAAATTTGGGTGACATTCCTGTGACTGTCACTCCCCAAAAGAATTTCGGTATGGCCCAGGGCGTCATCTTTCACTGTGATCTTCTTCTGCAATCTGACAATGAGCTGCAGGCCAAATTAAGGGGAAAACAGAGTTGCTACAGGTTCCTTCATGCTGGCTATTGAGGGTGATTCGTTGCCTTAGGTCAAGGTGATGGTCTACCACTGTGACATGAAACCCTATCTTCCACCATCTCTGAGAAGCTTCTGGTTTATGTCATTTGGACATATGTCCTCCCATTGCATTGCTACCTCTGTCTGCTGGGATGTGGACATCTGCTGTACATAAACATTTACTGTGCCCCTCCCAGATCTGCGTAAATTGCGGCGAGCTCCACTCTCCCTGCTTACCAGATTGCTCTATTTTTAAGTGTGAGAAGAAAATCCAAGAGTATAAGACCCTGCTAAAACTCACTTATCGAGAGGCCAGAAAAAAAGTATGAGGGCCTGAGTCCCACACAAATGACGCAATCTTATGCTACTGCTTCAGTGTTGTCGCCTTCTCTGTCGACAGTGCCTTCCTCTGTAGCACCTCTTGCATGGGCCCTCCGAGCAGCCCACCGATACCTGACCCCAGATGGTTGGCTGCCCTTCTGTTGCTTCGCCACATCCGCTTTTGGAACACTGGGGATCTGACAGAGGCACCAGCCCCACCCCTCATCTGGACACACCTCGTCCTCCACCGATTTATCTAGCTAGGAGAAGGTCCCTTGGGACTCTTTCTTCCATGGTTCTTGCTAGTCCACAGCCAGATGTGAGCCAAAGGCTGAAGGAATCACAGGATGCTGGCTGTCAAACTTCTTGTTCCTTTTCTGTAATTGCAACCAATGCAGGGAAACCTTCTCAGTTGTCATCCTCTAAGGAGAAGAAGAACAAGAAAGACAGAGGAACCTCCACTGGCCCACACTCCACTGGACTCTGCAAGTACTCCTTCTGTGCCCAACGTGGAGATCCCAGTGGGTTTTGAGGCACCAGATCTCCCCAGACAATTACAACTGGACATGTCAGTGGATCCCATGACGTCTCAACCAGTGGCAGTATATGACCCTGGGTCTAATCCTATAGTGGAATTGTAATTGTATTCGTCCACCACCTGGCAAAGCTAAGGCAGGAATCATACCGACTACAATAGGGTAGCAGCTAAAGTTTATATGTGAGTGCTGGACACTATACACAGTGACCTAGAGCCTCTTTATACTCCAAAGGAGGATGTGGTTGCTTGGGTACAGTCTCGACAGGATTTTACCATCTGTAATCTTTATCTCCCTCCTGATAATGTCCTGTTCCAGGTTGTAATGTCAGCATGACTCTTTCAGCTCTCCCCATCATTTCTGTTCTTGGTCAACTTAAACCCCTTTAGCCCTTTCTGTGGTGGAACAATAATCACTGGCCACAGTAGAGGCACAACTTGATTTTTCCTCTGGTGCCTCCACGTACTTTGGTATGACACAGGGGACTTGCTCTCTCCATAGCCTTTGCCATCTATCCATGGGAGGGCCCATGAAGATCTGTGTGGTAGTGACCACTTCCAAATTCTTCTGTCCCTCCCTCAGCGTTGCTCCTCTGGATGCCCAACCAGATGGGTTCTCTATAATGCTGATTGGGATGGGTTTACCTCTGCTGTCGTCCACAGCTGCCCATTGTAAGGCAAAACCGATGTTGCTGTTCAGCATGCTATGGCCGTCATTCTTTAGTTAGCCAACAAGCTCTTCAGGATCCTCCCATCAGAAGATGGTGTTGTGATGGTCCCCAGAGATCGCTGCAGCCATTAGAGATCCTAAGCAGGCTCTCCAACGCCAAAGGCGCACCTTCCATTGAAGCACCTTACTGCCTTTAATGAAGCTTGTGTTGGTTACCTCAGGAAACGACAAAAGCAACAATCCTGGAACAGTATGTTTCCACAATTGGACCACATTCCTCTGTATCACAGATATAGGCATAGATCAGATGACTCTATGGCTTCTAGTACCACTTATTTCCTAAGATGGTGCCACTTATACTGATCCAGACGCTATAGCCGAGAATTTTGCTGAGCATTACAATCGTGCATCTGTGTCTGAGAACTACCCCCACTTTTCGGCTCCCAAATCTGCTGGAGGAGCGAATGTGTTTATCTTTTACTACCTGCCACTGAGAGCCACATCATGCTCCATTCAGTGAATGGGAACTCTCCAGTGCCCTAGCCCATTGTCCTGATACGAGGGCCACACTACTTCCACAACCAAATACTGAAACATCTCAGTCGACTTTTACCGTCACACCCTTGTCCTCTTTAATTGCAAATGGAATGAGGGTGAGTTCCCATCTCAGCAGCGAGAAAGCACAATGGTTCTGGTACTGAAACCGAGTAAGAATCCCCTCGAGATGGGCACTATCGCCCAGTCAACCTTATCGACGTTCTTTGTAAGTTGTTTCAGTGCATGGTAAGCAAGCAGCAGTGCTGGTTCCTTGAGTCTTGTAGACTTTTGGCTACATCTTAGGGCAGTATTTGCAAAGGCTGTTCCACTGCTGAAAATTTTGGTCCACCTGGAGTCCACTATCTGGACAGTCTTTGCACGCTATCAGCACCTCATTTCTGTGTTTTTCGACCTACAGAAGGCTTAAGACATGACACTGCGTCACCATATCCTTACTGCATAACATGAGTGGGGTCTCTGGGGTCCGCTACCAATTTTGCAAAAGCTCCCTGTAGCACCATATGTTTAGGTTTGAAGTGGACGCTTCGCGCAGTACCTCCACAACCCCCCCTCCCCCCCCCCCACATATCCAAGACAGCAGAGTCCCACAGAGCTCTCTAATAAGCGTCCACCACTTTCTGGTGGCCATCAGTGGTCCAGTGCCGGCGGTGGGGTCTGCAGTATCGCCATCCTAACATGCCGACTATTTTTGCTTTTATTATTGCTCCTCTAGTATGGTTGTTGCTGAGCATAGCCTGCAGGGCACCATATAAAAGGTTCAGTCATCGGTTCTCGTCCATGGCTTTCGGTTTTCAGCCACGAAGACTCATTTCACTTACTTCTGTCACCATCGTACTGCCCACCCATACCCAGAGCTTGACCTAGGTGATCAATTACTTCTTGTAGTTGAGACACAGCGCTTTGTGGGACTAGCCTTCATTTGCCAGATGATGTGGCTTCCCCACCTTCGCCAGCTTAGGCGAAAGTAGTGATGACACCTCAATACAATCCGCTGCCTCAATAACTCAAGCTGGGATGCAGCTCACTCTACCCTTTTCTGACTCTACTAAACCCTCGTTCTGTTCCGTCTTGATTATTGGAGTCTTGCATATGGTTCAGCAACACCCTCAGCATTGCAGATACTGAAGCCCATTTATCATTTTGGCGTCCCACTTGTAACATGAGCCGTTTAAACAAGCCTTGTAAAGAGCTTACTAGTCAATGCTGAAGTCCCTCCATTACCTGTCAGGAGCCAACGACAGTTGCTAATATATGCATTTGTAGATTCCTGAGCATCCCAAATACCGTGTCCTTTTCCCTGTAAAGGAACTCCACCTCCCAAATGGCGACCCAGAACTTTGTTGAAAACATCCATTGTCTCTGTTTGGAACTGCAACTTCCTCCACTGTCGCCTCTGATCAGGACACATTTAATTTAACTCCCTGGCTAATGCCCTGACTTGCAATATGCCTCGAAATCTTCTTTGTTCCAAAAGATTCCACTGACCCCACAATTGTTCGACGCCTGTTGGCAGAGGTATCTTGGCTTGGAAGAGGAATTAACCGATAGATCAAAAGTCGACAGACGAACAGGCTTTTCATACATACAAGCACCGTGTAGTGAACTCTACTCTCTAACGAACGCCTGTGTCTTCCTGCTGAACTGATGGCCATTAAATTAGGTCTTAGCCATATTCATCCTTGCAATAGCAAGAGTATCCTACTCTGGAGCCTTCAGGCTATAGACCAGTGCTACTCTCCTCATCTAGTGGTTAAAGCTGTCCATGATCTAGCCGTTTTGGTATGGACTTCTGGTATTGTTGGGGTTTCAGGAAATTAACGAGCCGACCAGCTGGCCATGTTGGCCACCAGGATGCCTTTTCTGGAAATGGGTCCCAGAACTGGACCTTCAGTCATTTATACGCCAACGATTTCTGCAAGCCTTGAACTCAGAATGATCTTCCCTGATCTCCTCAAACAAACTGATGACAATTATGGAGACCACACTTGGCTGAGCTATGGTGCGGATATGGAGCCCACCCGACGGCGGCCCAGTTATTCATACATTGCATTAATTTGGTGGCTTTGATTCGACATCTTAATCTTCCTGACATAATCCCCTTGGTAGCAGCAGATGACGTCAACTCGGCAGATCTGGTGTTATGTTTTGCCTGTGAAGTTGCTTTCTATTCATCCCTGTAAAGTAGGGGTTTTTGGCGTCATTGATCGCCTATGGGTCTGGTGGGACAGCGCTCTCCGGATTGCCCCCCCCCCCCCCCCCAGCCCCCCCCCCCATCCACCCAGCACCAGGAGTCCTTAGCGGCTCTTGCGCCTGGCCCAGCCTGGTCTCTGCCCTTTTCCATCTTTTTATTCACTATTCATTTCTTGGATTTAACACCTTGTCTTGAATGATATTTTAATGGCTTGTCTGCGCTTTTACTGGGCTTTATTTCTGTCTTCTTATTATTTTGTTGGTTAGGCTTTCCAGGATTTGCCTTTCACCTCCTTCTTGACGACTACTCCTGGTTTGCTATTTAACGGATGAAGGGACTGATGGCCTTGTAGTTTTGTCTCTTTCATTCCAAACCAACCTACCCACCAACCAGTCTCATGCGTCTTTATCTGATGCATCTTCATCTGATGCCTTTTCATCTATCAGAAGTGTAGTAGCCTCAGCTATTACCGCATCCTTTTCTGTCAACTGATGCTTTATTTGTTCATAAAAATGCGCTAGAACTACTCCACCAACAGTTTCACATTTACTGCCAGTCAAACACTCAAGGTGAAACGCTAACGAACTCTGTAAACACGCTTCCATACCACAAAGAGAATCTGATCTACTCTAACAGTAAACACACACCAATCGGACGTATTGTGATTATTGCACTGCTTGCTGAGCTATATTTAAATGGAGGGATTTTGTGGAGAGAGGGAACTTACTACAGCTTTACTCATTCCTGCCTCTGATGTTAATACCGTTGCGGTGTAGCAGCTAAAATTTTTACAAAGAGTTGTCTTTTTTAGTCAGTAACAAAAAAAATATATTTGTTCTATTCTCTGCGACAACTACCGTGACCTCCTCTTCTGACAGCGTGCCACAGTACTGATGAGACTTCAGTTCTCAGTTATATTCTAAAATTATTGGCTGATCCACACTAATGCACCTCATTGCGCTGAAAGGGCACCACCAAGATACACACAAGCGAAGACTGCCCTCACTACCACAAATCATACAGGCAGGCGCTGCGCTTTACTTGGCACACACACATGGTGGCCCGTTTGTCTTGCGCCTATTTCAACTTGAATTCTCAATCGCCGGAAACACTTCGTCGCATCATTGCTCTCCTCCCTCTGTAACCCGGCTAAGCTCCGGCGTCACCGTGCGCTTCCGTAAAAGCTTTGCATCACCCCGGTTCCCAGAACTCCTGCAGATAGACGTTGACTGTGGATATTGTATCACAGACACAGTCCCTTTGACTGTTCAGAGATGTCATTAAACCCGCCCAAAGATACAAAAAACCATGCGTGAGCAGCGCCTATTAGACGGAGGGTGGCAGACACCTGCTCAGTTCCAGTCATTACACCAGGAAGGAGACACACAGCTCGTGTTGTCTGTAGTTCAACCATGCCTAAACGGTCAATATCGCGGTTCGATTGTGTCCGCATTGTTACTTTGTGCCAAGAACGGCTCTCAACAAAGGAACTGTCTAGGCATCTCGGAGTGAACCAGAGCGATGTTGGTCGGACATGGAGGAGACACAGAGAGACAGGAACTGCCGATGACACGCCTCGCTCAGGCCGGCCAAGGGCTACTACTGCAGTGGATAACCGCTACCTACGGAGTATGGCTCAGAGCAACCATGACAGCAACGCCACCATGTTGAATAATGGTCTTTGTGCAGTGTGTGCAGGTGCCGCCATTACAGTTTGTCAAACTGTCGGAAGAAACTCCCCACCCGGAATACCTGCTACCATTTCGACTAGGATCACGGGTTGTGTGCCTACATTTCCAGCGGAGGCCGAAGTCGTTAAATAATTCCTAGCGCCGAGCGCTAAATGATACGGGCGTGGGTTGCTATGTGAGAGTTGCTATTATGACCCACTATATTAGCCCTCTCATTTTTTACATTCTTTTCAGGAACATCCTGTATAAAAGGATGAGGAAAGCCAGCCGCAAAAATGTAAAGAGAAAAGTCATAAATATTTATTTGCAGCAACAAATAATGTCTTTGGCCCACCGTTATATAAATAAGTTTACAAATTACATTTACTCATAAGAAATGGGAAAAATAATTTCTTCATTACCAATCACAAAATTCTCAAGTTCGTCACCACGTTGTTCACATCATGGTTACTATAAAAAAAACGGAAGAGGCTGGCAAATTTAGCTGAGAGAGAGAGACAGCTGCTGTGCAGTTTGCCTGGCGGTGAACATTCTGTTGCCGGCTAAGTTGACAGCGCGATGGGGTTAGTTAACGGCGTCTCACAGCAGCGTGAAGGGGATGGGAGGCCATATTTGAGTCGGTTGGCTACGACGAGAATGAAGCGACGAATGAAAATTTTTAGTGAAGTTGCGATTCGAACCTGGGGCTCTCGCTCACTAGCCAGATGTGGTAACCTCCAGGCCACACTGGCACAATGGCTTTGCACAAGCGCACAGACTAAAGTAGCACTTCTCCTTTCTCAGTACAAATTGCCATTCACGCTTCATCGCACTTGGCTTTCCTCTGAATTCGACCAGCCTAATGAGCAGAAGACTAAAGTTCGAATCCCAGCCTTGTCACTTCAGCCTGCAAATATACATCATGGATGTTTGAGATTTGAAGAGGTATCTGGAAATATACTGTTTGACTTTATTAAAGCACCTATGCCAGAATCCCAGTTCCGTTCTACGCTGTCGTGTATTCCAGTAGAGTTGTAGAGTCTCTGCAATGCTGTTCGGATTTACGGGGGAATACCAAGCGGGTTCAGGTGTGAATTAGAATTTTGATTGAGCACAGAGGCATGCAGGGATAGTCCTTGCTGCTGTGGGAAGCAAAAGTGCAAGTTGGGATAGTGGATAGCGCATCCATCTCGTGAGCAAGAGACTCAGATTCGTTCCCGGGTATAAGTCAAGTTTTTATTTGACGCTTCAGTCAGCATGTATACTTCATAGATATTTGACACTTGAAATCATATTGTTTTATCACATGACAAGAAGGGGCTACCAGAGCTGAGGGTCTTCACATGACGTATTACCACATGTCGTTCAGTGTTTTACGACGTACATTAACTGGTCCAATATTTGCAATTGGGGATTCTGCTGCTGTCAAATGTGACAACTCCAGGTAAGTGAGAAATTCATTCAGTGGTGCACGAACGCCAATTTTCAGCCACCTGATTCCAAATTGCCACCTTTCACACTGACCCCAGGAGAGGTCGCTACCAAGGAGCTTTCGCTATAAATTCCAGCAGACACAAACATTTGGTGTAATGTGTGGGTGGTAGTCAGTACGGGAGCGGAGGTTGGGGGGTGGAGTGGAGAGGAGGAGGGGTTGAGAGTAGGCGCAATAAAATTCTCCGACACTTCGGGTGAGGCGCTCTGGCGTATAGCGGCTACGTCGCGGGCGCCGCGCCGCGCATGCGCAGCGAGGCATCCTGCACGCACCTCGGTTCGTCTGCTGGCCGGGAGGGGTAGGCGCCCCCCGGCAGGGTAGTCGGCCCAGGCGGAGCTACGGCAGCGCTCCTGGCGGCGGGCGCGCGCAGCGCCAGCAGTAGGGCCGAGCGCACGGGCAGAGTGTCCTCCCAGTGCGTGCTGCTGCGTACGTGTGTACGTGCCGTCGGCCGCGCGGGTCGACGCGAGTGGTCGCCGAGTCTCTCTCCGCCTCCGTACTACTCCGAGGACTGCCTGTAGTGTGTCGGCTGCGGCAAGCGGACTCGGCGAGAAAACTGAATCTGTAATTTGTAGCGGGAACGCCGCGTTTGACTGTTAGTGTTTATGTGTACGCTCTGATGCAGTCACTAATCTCGTGCATCCCATAAATGTTGCTAGCACTCAGAACGTAAAAATCTCTCACAGTGGCATGCAGAATTACTCAGTGATGTTGCAGACTTTCAGATACTCTCACTGATGAGACCGATACATTTCATTCATTATGGAAATTTGTTGGCCTTAGTAGTGGCTCCACCACACTGGCTGGTAGAATCAGACAGTAAGCTCCTATAATAAGACCGAAAACGGTGTTACAAGAAACTTGTCAGTTATTTTCAGCATTGCAAGGTTAACCTAGTAGATGAAAATTAAGTGACCAATTTGAGAACGCAACCAGTTCGCTGTAGACATCAGACTTCGATATTAGATTACTGATAACTGTCAATCAGGCCTTGATACGCTCCACATTCAACACTAAACCCCGCAGTAGATACTAAAGTAGCAGTTCCCATTTGTTGGACATTGCTTTATGTATTACACCGAGACCTCAGGTCACGTGTTGCTATGTGTAGTAGTACACTTTATATTATTTGGACATTGTGGGTCTGACGTGGATGCATTACTCGTCTTTCGGCAACTTTCAGAAGCTATACCGAAAACTTCAGCGCCTTTAGCATACTGTAATCGATGATTAGGTTAGAAGAGCCGGTCGCTACTCACGCTGACGTTTCTTGCGATGATTACCGTGTCCATCTGCACCCAGCAAATTCCGCAGAGGGCGTCTAAAAGTGTGCTAGTAGTGCCAGCTGGAATCGATAGCGGATAGACAGTCGCTTTTCCGCCCATTAGTTTGAGAACTTGTGTCGCGTGCCCGGAACCTAATGCCCTATTGACAGTTCGTCGCTATGCAGCATTACGTCTAGCGTGTTCTTCGTACTAAAATTTGGAACCCAATAACTACTTTGACTGCAGACATGTGTCATTGTTAGCAGAAATAGGTGGTGGACTGAAAATCTCAGCATTCGAAACAGTAAATTTCGTAAGGCGTGCGTACCAATTATCGACGATTGAGTCTGTAGTGCTCACTAATAAATACTTTAAACGTAGGGTTGTTACAGTTCTGTAATGCCCCAGAGTGTTTTCATCTCTGTATGTGAGACGATCTTGTCACACGGTGAACTGAACTATTCAGCTAGTAGCCAGGTGCACTTAGCCCGTGAATGAACCTGCTGAATCGGCCGAGTGAGTGAGGACGGAGGGTTTGCACGCCTGCAGATAGCGGTGAACTTGTCTTTGGCGTTTCGTCGGTGTTTTGGAGCGACACCTTTACCAGCTGCAGCCGAAGTTGCCGCCGAACATTCAATTCGACAACAGCAACAGTCTTCCTGCAGCGTTGCCACGCTGGGATGGAGTCGCCCGATACGCGCTACAGGTAAGCAGTTTTTTTTTTTTAACACTCTTTAGCATCGAATACGCTTTTTTGTGGAATACACTCGCATTATGTTACAAAGGTCTCTCACGTAACGTGAATGCTATTAATATAGTCACTTTTTTCTAGAATTAATCGGATTCAAACGTTTACTTGTATGACCAATTTTCATTGCTGCTTTCATAGGATACAAAAAAGAAGAAAAAATAAATGTACATATACAGAAAGAATTACTTTATTTGACAAGTGTCACACGTGAACCGTTTCCGCGTTAGGGTTCCATGACAGTTTTGACGCCAGTTATGTTTCGAGACGGTTCTTGAACTGCCATGTGATGACTATTATCTTAGAGGATTTCTTTTCAGTGTTTGGCGTACAAGACTCTGACAGACACTCTAGATGAGCTGTTTGCCCATTTGGCTGAAACACGTGGCTGTTTTGAAAGTTTTAGGTAGTTGTAAGCTCTCCGATACACGTACAGGGTGTCTCAGAAGTGTTGCAAAAAACTTTGAGGGGCTTGGAGGATGTCTTGAACGAATCAAGTTTAAGAACCACGGCCTGGAAACGACATCCAATGACGCTACATAGCGTCGGAGTTATAGGCGCCGTGGCAGCTAATAGGCCACGCCTCCGGCAGCAAACGTGAATTACTACGCTGACTGACCATACGCGTAACATCTTACTGTGTGTTTGTTATTCTGTGATGGCAAGTGATTCCTGCAATCGCAGGCGGAGAAAATGGTGCTACCTGCCACTTAAAAACGCTACGAATGCAATGCCCTGTCGAGGAACCTTCTAAAAGCTCCAATGTTTTTCTTTATTCAGGAAAAAAATAACTGCATGTGGAAACCCGTGACCGAAACAGTCATCCAACGAGGCAGCAGAACATTCATAAGGCCTGTCTACGCTGTAGGTAGCTCCATCTTGTCCACTAGTGGCGATGGCGGCAGTCAGTCTTGCTCACTTAATAACAAACAGCGTTACGAGGCGTTACGCCTACGGCCCCTCAGCGCACAAAGTCGCGTTTGCTGTCGAAGGGGTTGCCTAGTGGCAGGCGACGGCTCCCTGTAACTTCTACGCTTTGTAGCGTTGTTGGATGACGTTTCTGGACACACGTTCCCATCCGCGATTCGTTCCTCAAGACATCCTCTACAACCCCGCTGTATGTTGAGAAAATGAGGGCGGTGTCATTTGGTCGTAGCGAAATCATCAGAAGCTTGAGTGTGGATTAGCTGTTAGTTTGTAACATGCTACTACCAAACTAAACACCCACTTTGACCGCAGTGATGGTTAACAGCTCATGAATACTTCATGATATCGTAATATATATGGGTATTTATCCGTAGCTGTATGATAAATGCGATTAACTGTACTATCCACAAAGATACTGAAACACTTTCTTTTATGTAATTACATTTTTAATGGCATACGAAATCAGTTGAAATTACTACAACCGTTATAAAATGCTTTTTAATGTTGGTGTTGAAACTCTTCGCAAAAGGTGAGAAGTAAGCAGCCATAAAGCAGACTTGAATTGCAATGCAGCTACGTCTATAAACGTTCTTCTAAAAGTGAGGACGTACACGTTTGAAAAAGTTTCCCTCAGTACATCAGTAGTTCGTGCAGTGAGTAAATCGTTGGATTAGATCACACGAGGTGGAGTGTTCCGTTCTCAAAGTAGGTCTACCCGTTGTATGCTGATTTTAGTCTCTGCGAAGGAGTATCTTCCTTAATCATTCTACAATAACTACAATACATCTTATCCTAAACACTTGAAATTTATTAATACCGACACAGATTTGAGAGTACAATTGCTCTTATTATTCCGTATCTGAAAATGTATTTTGCGTTTAAGGGTTCGCTACTATATCTTACCGTGCTTTCCATTCTCTACTGCTCCGTCCATCTTCTGTTACAGCCCCCTTCCCCCCTCCATAAAAGCAGGAAGAGAAACAACTCCACTTACCTTCGTTTCGATTTGGTTTACCTTTCATACCCTCCAAATTTGTACTTCTCGTAGGTAAATGCCCTGCACCTATAGGCCTCACATAAATACATCATTCACTTGTATTGTTTCACACAATTTTACGTATGTCATCCGAAACTGCACTGTAACGTACTGCATGAAGACAATTATCGTATAATTTTCACAAACTGACGCTGTTTGACCCGCAGCTTCTACGGGAAGTGAGCACAGGCCAAAATTTTGCTACTAAGGCTTTTGTCTTCCTAGTAAGCAAAGAAATCTCGCAGTGTTAATCACATAAGAGAGAGAGAGAGAGAGTGACGTAAAGTGATAGAAGTAACTACGTGAATATTTGTCGCTTGTATGTTCACAGACAGATGGCAATTGCGTCTTTATCAATGACTGAATGTCGTTATTTATAACGTCTTTTCCGCTACTGTCATATCCAGATCAAATGTTAAAACCTGTAAAACAAGAATCAATGTCAATACCAATACTTCGTATACCTGTTCGAGGCGTAGACTTCTTAACAGAGATTAAAGGAATTTTTGTGCAGTAAACTTTGAGAATAAAAGTGACAGTTGAGATTATTATTCTTCTGTTCCAGCATTTGTTTTTCCTATATTTTTCACGTCATGTAACATATAAGAGCAACAACTTCTGAAACCTAGAGACTGGATTTTCTTAGTCCTGTTATTCATCTTCCGAAGACATCTGTTGTCACACTAACTTATCGTCTACTTTTTACTTTTGATGTGAAATATACATTGACGGAAAAAAATTTCAACACCAAAATATAATTACTTTAGAGTAATGAAATTGCGGCAATAAATCTGTCTAGGAATCATATTTAAGTGAGGAACGTTACAAGATGTAATGCGAGATAAGCTATTGGTAGTGTGAAATGCTGGTACATTACAAACGGTGTACCCGCCAGAATGTTGAATGGAAACGTACATGCATTGTGTTGTACGGGTGCCCCATGTCAGTTCGTGGGATAGAGTTCCAAGCCTGTTGCAGATGGTCGGTCAGTTGACGGACGGTTAATGCTGTTTGTGCATGACACTGGAGTTGTCGCCCGATGATGTCCCATACGTGCTCGACTGGATACTGATTTGGTGATCGAGCAGACCAAGGTAACATGTCTACACTCTGTAGAACGTATTTGGTTACAGCAGAGGAATAAAAAACGCTAGAATTCAGTTCATGAATGGCAGCTCCGTACAAAATTGCAGTCAGTGTACATGCGATACCCACGAGTGTGGTCCTGCTGTCGTACGAAAACGCGTCCCAAACTACGCATGACTCCAGGTGTAAGACCAGTTTGTAGAACGCAAACAGCCGGCCGCGGTGGCCATGTGGTTCTAGGCGCTGCAGTCCGGAACCGTGGGACTGCTACGGCCGCGGGTTCGAGTCCTGCCTCGAGCATGGATGTGTGTGATGTCGTAAGGTTAGATAGGTTTAAGTAGTTCTAAGTTCTAGGGGACTGAAGACCTAAGATGTTAAGTGCCATAGTGCTCAAAGCCATTAGAACGCAAACAGGTTGGTTGCAGGCCCTCAACTTGCCTCCTTCTAATAGGCACACAGGCATCACTCGCACCGAGGCAGAACCAGCTTTCATCAGAAGCCACAACGAAGTCTTACCCTGCCCTCCAACGAGCTCTCGCTTGTAACCACTGAAATCGAAAATGGCGGTGGCTTGTGGTCAGTAGAATGCAGGCTACAATGTGTCTGGCTTTGAGCTGCCCTTAAAGTGACCGATTTCCAACAGTTCTTTGCGTTACTGTGGTGCCAGCTGCTGCTGCTGCTGCTGCTGCTGCTGCTGCTATTGCTGTTCTAGATGCAGTACGATGCGCCAGAGTAACAAGGCGAACACGATCGTCTCTCGCCTCGGTAGAGCCACGTGGCCGTCCAGAGCCCGGTCTTCTTGCAACCGCACATTCTCATGAACACCGCTGCCAGCGTTCATGTACAGTGGCTACATTCTTGACAAGTCTTTCTAGAATATCGCAGAAGGAACTTCTCGCTTTTCTTAGCCCTAATGCGTGACCTCGTTCAAACTTAGTGAGGTACTGATAGTGACCTCTTTGTCACCTTAAAGGGATGCTTGACTAACATCAATTCGCCACATCCAATCTCGAGGGTAACTGACGCTTCCGACTGTTAAAGCTTCCACTGAAAGCAAACCTAATTTGCATACTCACAGTGGCTCTACTACCGTCAGTCTAATGCGACTGGTGTGAAACTCCAATGGACATCATGTTTTAGATACAGAAACACGTCTACCAACTTTCACTTATGTCGCACAGTCCCTTCTTGCTCTTTGTTTTTTTTTTTTTTTTTTCGCCACTGTAGTTTTCTGGTCCACTGCTGTACTGCACATAAGCAAATGCTTTCCAGATGCCGGTTGGGGTGGCCGAACGGTTCTAGGCGCTACAGTCTGGAACTGTGCGACCGCTACGGTAACAGGTTCGAATCCTGCCTCGGGCATGGATGTTGGTAATGTCCTTAGGTTAGTTAGGTTTAAGTAGTTCTAAGTTCTAGGGGACTGATGACCTTAGAAGTTAAGTCCCATAGTGCTCAGAGCTTTCCAGATGAAATTCCAATTCCAAGACAACACGTGTGCTACGCCACAGTGATTTCCACCATTATCATTGTCTATGGGTGTTCCCACACGTTGCCCTATAACTTAATTTAATGTGCTAATATCTTTGTTTATTTCAACATACATTCAAGCCTAACATTAAGAAAATGGTTCAAAGCGTCGGCAATCTTTCTAATATTAATACTATATTGTTTCTTTGTTTCTTTGTTTTCTTGGTTCAAACGGCTCGGAGCACTATGGGACATAACTTCTGAGGTCTTCAGTCCCGCAGAACTTAGAACTACTTAGACATAACTAACCTAAGGACAACACACACATCCATGCCCGAGGCAGGATTCGAACCTGTGTCCGTAGCGGTCGCGCGGTTCCAGACTGTAGTGTTTTCTTGGTAACATAAACTCAAATTATACTTGCAGAAGACTCTGAACTAGACGTATGAGGTACTTCTTACCCATTCATGTCATGCGCTTACAACGGCGAGAGGGGCTTAATCGTAGCAACGTCAAGAACTGTAAAATCATTGAGATTTTAGCACTACAGCAGGATGCTAAATCTATAGTAAAAAGTGTACGACTGTGTTTCTTTCTCATTGTTAGTGTAAGGTGAAATTCATTCACATTAAAAAATTTCTGTATGCTGCACATTAACTAGCAAGTGAACCACTCTCTGCTACCAAAGTGAATGAAGGGTTTGAACTAATGCGGAAGTTTCTCCGCAGATCTAACACCATCAGAAAAGTCTGTAACAAATTCGAGCGGTCATACTAGGAACAAGAAACAATTCAGTCAATACAGGTTGAAGCAATGTATGGATACGTTTTTAAGAAGCGACTCTTTCTCGGTAGGTTTGACACGTGGTAACCTAGAATTGATCGACATTGTATAGGCTGACGCATCTAAGACAGGTCACCTAGTCTACGTGTAGCATAATTTTTAAAGTTGATAGCTTCTAAATTAACGCAATTATTTAGTGTAGCAGTATGCTTTTTTGTATGTCTTTGGGAACATTTGCTAACAACTTCAGTGACGTAAAAAGCTAAGAAGCTATTCCCTACTAGAAGTTAATAAAAAATATTGTACCGTTTGTATCCGGTATTGTCGAGAACAATACCGATTGAAAAATATTTTTTACTCGCTACTCTCGTTACAGAACGACGTTATTATATAACAGTTAGACAGACCTCTTCGCGTACTTGCAGGTGGTGGATATAACAGAACGCGTGGATGACAGCAATAGAGTGGGTTTTCTTATGTCAGTAGACGTTTTCTCCTCTACATACTGATACAGTCATAAAGACAGTACTGGCATGAGAGGTAACAGACGAATTTGCACATATTGATACGTTGTCACATCAAATTAATTTCAAACTGGATCTTGGTGAAATTTATGGTTTAAATGTTTCTTCTGTTTGACGTTTAGGTTTGCATTCGGCCACAGTGAGCTCTGACTCATGTGTTAAAAAATTTTGACGCATTTCTAGCATCCACGATTCATAAATACCCGTGTTTTGAATCTGCAGTAAGTCCAAAAATGTCGCTTTCGACAACTCTGAGTGTAGCGAGCTATTCTTGAATAAATCGTTGAGTCGGCGATTACGTCAGTTCTTTAAAATCTATCAGAATTTTGATTACTTCTAATAGAAGCTACTATTGTCCTTATGATAGATTTTGTATAGAATTATGTACGAAATGAAGTGCGGTTTCAAACGTTTCCTGCAGATTAACTGCTCTATCTAACATTTCCATTATATTATTCCAATGATTTACAATATCTAACTTATATTGCAAAACTGTGTTGGTCTCAATTGTTCCTAAGTTTTTGTACCTTTTTTCTGGCTAGAAGGCCCCTGTGAAAAAGTTCCACCATAAATTTCACTTTCTTGATTTGATTTTTTACTAAATCAGGAATAAACAATTAAGCGTCGCAAACGTACTGACTTTAGCTGCATTGTCTGTTATTCAGACAAATATTTTGTCAGTTACCTTCATTCTGTTGTAAGTATCGCTATTTCACATTTCAGGTATTCGACAGTAGGCCACTCAGTACACTGCTGAATGTAATTCCCAATCGTCTTCCAGTGTATAGTGTGTTGTTATTCTTAGTTAAGAGGTAGATCCAGCGAAGTATCCATCTGATACCGCCATTAAGTGCGAAGCATATTTCTACTCTCTTCTTTTTTTTACCTTTTGCTTGGCCACCTTAAACTGCACCAAGAGAGCAGTAATCAGCAAACATTGTAAAAGATTAGTATAATAATTGTGATGCACGTAATACCGAAGTTCAAAAAAACCGGGATTTTCAGCAACAGAAAATGCCAGGAAATTTTTTACAGTTAATTTTAGGAGTTTTTCCCTTGCCATATTCATTAACATTTTATGGGGTTTTAGAGGTGTGACATTTTGTATTACAGAGCTTGCACCACAAACGCAGTAGTATGGCGTTGCTAATAACTTTTGCATTCTTAATGACGAGGGAAGTGGTAGAAAAGATACCTGTGGTAGACGTTGCAGTTCTGATGAGAATAAACAACAGTCATAAGTGAGCCAAACTCGGGTGAGAAACTTTTTTTCGAATTTTTTGTGGGTCCATGTCCAAATGAATATCAGTTCCTACATAAATCAAAATTTGCTTTGTTTTCTGGTTGGTCTCTGAAAAAAGCAACATATATTTCGTTTCTTTCTCGCTCCATGAAGATTCCATTACACAATCATAAAATGAGCTAAACTACATGTAAACCCATACGAGTCTTTTTTCATGTCGGTGACTTACGGTTCACTCGCTAGTCATGCCGTCCATTGCACAGGCAATTCCGTTGAATGCACGAGACGAAAGAAATGTATCTAGAACGGCCTGTTGTTCACGCTGTGATATCCAGCGGACGGCGAACTACTCAGTGTCTTGGTAATTGATTGAAGGCTATTCGCACGTTCCGTTTATGTGCCAAACCCGGTGGCTATGTATTATCTTGTTATATTTCATTGTCGTAAATCATTTTTATATAAATGAGATAATAACATATGACTTTCGGGACTTAAATCGTCAATAAATGAATAGCTTACATATGGAAGAAACTCTTTCATCTTGCCGATTTTTGACATCAGAAAAATTCTCAATTAGATTTGAAAGAACTATTTGAAGCCATTATGAAATATCTGTTGTCTAGCGTTTTTGGCTCTGAGCACTATGGGACTCAACTGCTGAGGTCATTAGTCCCCTAGAACTTAGAACTAGTTAAACCTAACTAACCTAAGGACATCACAAACATCCATGCCCGAGGCAGGATTCGAACCTGCGACCGTAGCGGTCTTGCGGTTCCAGACTGCAGCGCCTTTAACCGGAGCGTTTTTGCTTAATTCACAAATGTTGTACTGAAAAAGAGTGACTGCGTGTAATTATCGTCAGACACGTTTTGGAGTTTGGACCAAGCATTGCTAGCTACAAAACGTAGCTCGAAGAAATTTTTGTGTTGGGAGAAGTGCTGGTACCTATCTCTGTTCATGAGTAATAGGATCTGATAGAAAATAGTTAGCATGACACATTATTGCAAATTGTTGGATAGTGTTAGCTGTAGACAGCTGTTGGGTTTAGCCCCCCAGAGCCATTTGGTTGGTGGATAATCAGAGGGACAGCAGGCGTTTATTACCCTTGTGCATTGCGTATCGACTGTGTCGACAACAGCATTAGAGAATGAACTGGATTCACCCGATTAATGAAAAAAGTTTTTCAGCTCATATTTGAAAAACTAGAGGAAAAAGGATAAGTTTGTTTTTGAAAGTTATACAGAGTGCTCTCGTAAAACTCCCTGACATCCAGATGGAATTAAGAATGAAAACTATGTGACATACATACATTCATCCTGCAGCATCACGTAAAGCAGCGCAAAAATTCGTAGAAAAAATTTAATTGCTGGACTCCTTTCGTAAACCACAATGTTTCTAAACGATACAGTATCCTTAACCCATGTGCGTACAGTCATGAACGGTTGAAGGAGATTATTGCATGCACAATACTTCTGCAAGTTTGCCAAACTCACGTACAGGCAAGACATACACAATGTAATTCAGATAATCCCACAGGATGAAATCCAGCGAGGTTATGTCCTGTGACGGCGGTCACCGCTTTGTTGGTGCTTTACGTCCTATCCATAGTTGTGAAAATACACTCCTGGAAATTGAAATAAGAACACCGTGAATTCATTGTCCCAGGAAGGGGAAACTTTATTGACACATTCCTGGGGTCAGATACATCACATGATCACACTGACAGAACCACAGGCACATAGACACAGGCAACAGAGCATGCACAATGTCGGCACTAGTACAGTGTATATCCACCTTTCGCAGCAATGCAGGCTGCTATTCTCCCATGTAGACGATCGTAGAGATGCTGGATGTAGTCCCGTGGAACGGCTTGCCATGCCATTTCCACCTGGCGCCTCAGTTGGACCAGCGTTCGTGCTGGACGTGCAGACCGCGTGAGACGACGTTTCATCCAGTCCCAAACATGCTCAATGGGGGACAGATCCGGAGATCTTGCTGGCCAGGTTAGTTGACGTACACCTTCTAGAGCACGTTGGGTGGCACGGGATACATGCGGACGTGCATTGTCCTGTTGGAACAGCAAGTTCCCTTGCCGGTCTAGGAATGGTAGAACGATGGGTTCGATGACGGTTTGGATGTACCGTGCACTATTCAGTGTCCCCTCGACGATCACCAGTGGTGTACGGCCAGTGTAGGAGATCGCTCCCCACACCATGATGCCGGGTGTTGGCCCTGTGTGCCTCGGTCGTATGCAGTCCTGATTGTGGCGCTCACCTGCACGGCGCCAAACACGCATACGACCATCATTGGCACCAAGGCAGAAGCGACTCTCATCGCTGAAGACGACACGTCTCCATTCGTCCCTCCATTCACGCCTGTCGCGACACCACTGGAGGCGGGCTGCACGATGTTGGGGCGTGAGCGGAAGACGGCCTAACGGTGTGCGGGACCGTAGCCCAGCTTCATGGAGACGGTTGCGAATGGTCCTCGCCGATACCCCAGGAGCAACAGTGTCCCCTAATTTGCTGGGAAGTGGCGGTGCGGTCCCCTACGGCACTGCGTAGGATCCTACGGTCTTGGCGTGCATCCGTGCGTCGCTGCGGTCCGGTCACAGGTCGACGGGCACGTGCACCTTCCGCCGACCACTGGCGACAACATCGATGTACTGTGGAGACCTCACGCCCCACGTGTTGAGCAATTCGGCGGTACGTCCACCCGGCCTCCCGCATGCCCACTATACGCCCTCGCTCAAAGTCCGTCAACTGCACATACGGTTCACGTCCACGCTGTCGCGGCATGCTACCAGTGTTAAAGACTGCGATGGAGCTCCGTATGCCACGGCAAACTGGCTGACACTGACGGCGGCGGTGCACAAATGCTGCGCAGCTAGCGCCATTCGACGGCCAACACCGCGGTTCCTGGTGTGTCCGCTGTGCCGTGCGTGTGATCATTGCTTGTACAGCCCTCTCGCAGTGTCCGGAGCAAGTATGGTGGGTCTGACACACCGGTGTCAATGTGTTCTTTTTTCCATTTCCAGGAGTGTATTCGGATCAGAAAGTAATGAACTTGTAAATTCTAGTGCGGTGTTCACCGGCACGCTGGAAGATCGAACTCGGGAAAAGCTGAGTGACAGCAAATTGATCAAGGATGTCCAGATAAACGGTTCCCGTTACTGTTTGCTCGAAAACGTGGTCAAGCTACGATGTCTTTCATGAGCGCACACCACACATTCACCTTTTCGCTCTGACATGACCCAGAAGAATTTTCTGATCTCCCAGACGCGAGTGCTGTGCCACCTTTCCACATGTGCGGAAGATTGCTGCATCTGAGAAAATTACACTTTATAGATAGTTCTCGTTTCGCTCGATCCAGTCCACCATCTCAATAACAAGTTATTGTCGAAGCTGGTAGTCGTTTCGCTTCAGAGTTCGCAAATATAAACTCAGCGAGAGTGGAAACGAAGTCGTTTATGCAACATCTTGTTAACTGCTGATGGAGAGATGTTTACCTTCATCTCAGCAAACTGGCTTTCATGGGCTTCCTTGGGAATTCCCTCCGAGCTCCTCTACCATTTCATCAGATGTGCCATTTCTGTCGGAACCTGACTTCTGTTTTATATTCTCAGTGGCTACGAATTACTCGTACCAACGCTCAGTTGTATTATCGCCTGGTGGTTTGCACTGAAATTCACCTTGGAAATTTCTTTTGATAGCGGTGAATGATTTCGTTCCCGCATACCACACAACGCACTGGGCTATCTTTTGAAATGTATCCTGTACTGATGATAATTTAGCCCACATGAAACAGTTTCTAGTTGTTTTACATAATGCCATAAGTATTGAGATTTCCTATTTTATGTTTAATTTTATTTCGAAATCACAGACGTATCATGTAGACAGACTGTATTGTATGCGTTGCAGATTTCGAAGAGCCGCATTTGTAGCTGAAGAAACATCAACAGACATTTATATCAAAAACGGTATGTACCACAGCTTCATGAGTAAAGCAAGGAAGGAAGTAACATTTTAGTTTAGTGTCCCTTGGACAGCGCGGTCATTAGAGACGGAACACCAGCTAGGGTTTCAAAAAGATGGGGAAATAAATTGGCCGTGCCCTTTGCAAAGGAATCACCGAAGCATTTGCCTGGAGCAATTAACGTAACTCACGGAAAACCTAAAGCTGTACTGCCAGATGGGGATTTGAACCGTCGTTCTCCCGAATAGTGTGCTAACAATTGCATCGCCTCGACGAAAAGAGAAGAATGTTTGTTTTCAGAAGACATGTGCTGAACCAGATTAAAGAATGTGTTGAAGCTAGTGTATAGTGGGTGTTAATAAATATGTAACTGCGTTTTTTCCCCTCTATTTAGATCTCCGGATTTTTCACTATCTGTACATATGTTTCTCCGGGCATTAGTTGTGGCAGTGCGCTGTTTGTAGGTATCTGTAGTCTTGCCCCATACAAAGATATGTACTATAATTCTTCTGTGTCGCTTTTAACATTCATATTTACACAAAAGCACTGTGAACACAATAAAGAACGTAAGTACTGGAGTAGTGTGTTTCCTCCTATTGTTCGCGGTCCGGCTCTCGCCGCTTTGTTTGAAGACCTCCAGAGCCTCAGAGACCAACCCAGCCCGTAAAAGTCCTCGTTTAACGCTAGGGCTGCGTAGAAGTCGACGACATGCCGCGCAACTGAAATCGTAGAGTCTGAATGTAAAAAAATTGGAATATAACGAATACTGTAGACTCGGACTATTTCGGGCAGATGTAAAGTTTCCGTTTGAGGGCGATGGTGCAGCGTATATGAAACGCAGTGCGACTCCGATCCGGTTACATAAGCACCGACATGTTGGCAACGGATTACTGTCGCATTCGTGTCTTTCCGCGGCGCGTGCGATAAACGCCGAAACGGGAACTATGGCGACGTTATCAAAATTGTGTTCAAAGAGAATCGACGCCCTGTTATTCTTTTCATGGCTAAAGTAGGACCAACACCGGTAGACATCTATCGGAGAATAAAGAACGTTTATGGGTCAGCTTGTCTGTCGAAAACTACCGTTATTGTGCCAAGTCACCTGCCGGTCGCGATTGGTCTCGCATGTCCACATATCGTAAAAGCTGTAACGCACAATGAACACCAGCTCAAGTGGAAGACTAACAACCGCACTATAGGCCTCTTCTCTCACCACGCCTTCGGTGCCTGAAGATAGGTGTGAATGGTCGAAAATTCCTACCGGGCGATTATGTGAAACAGGAAGGTAAGGGATACTTCCTGCAGCGGAACGTTATGTCTTACAAAAATCAACCTGGTGCGTTGATAGGATGATTGTCTCAACACGAGTCCCAGTTTGCCTGATTAACATTAGTCATTCGGTAGTTCATGCCATTGCAGCTGCCTTGCTCCGTTGAGAATAAGAAACTGGAAGAGTACCCAAATACCGAGTCGACAAGATTGTACAGGATAGAAAACATCTGAGCAACGAAGTTTTTCACGCTGTGCCGACGCTGTGACGAGTCTCACGGTAGTACTGTTAGTATTCTTAAAATGTAGCGAAACCGATATATCGATGTTTAAAAATATCATCATCGGCCCTCAGAATAAAATTATTACTATATCAATATAACGACTGAAAAAATATCTAAGTACCGGCCAAAAAAAGTATCGGCTGCACATTGTAAATGTACTGCCAGTTTTAGAGCTGTATATTTAAGCTTTGATTTGTTATTAGATATTGTGTACACCAACAAGCTAGTAGCCTGCTTATCCCCCTTATACCAGGAACTGGAAGGAGAACGAAGCCCGTTCACGCTTGGCGATAACCACTTTGCTAACAATGGTAGCTGCAGCTGAGTGGCACAATAAAAGGTGTCCGACGGGTCATTACATATCGGATTCGTCCGGAATACTTCATATGGACTTCCCTTCTCTTATCGTATCTGCCAATGCCAGCGACCTACCAGTTGCAGTGTCGAAATTGCGTGGTGAAGCTAAACGTTTCTGTTGGTAGCTCCAAGAGCCCATTAAGTCATCATTTCCCCTCACACGTCTCCACCCACCGCAAAGATAAGTATTGTCATTTCGATTTTCGTTTATCAGTTTCAGCAACTGGTGTGCCATTTCTTCACATCGGATATCTTGTTATTCCATTCCCACCTTCAACCCCCTCCCCCCTCCTCCTTCCCCAGCGCAGTCGGACTTCTTCTTTGTGCCGTGTATACTTGTTTCACACAGTCAAAGAAAAAGACTGGACGTGATAAAACCTCAAATGTAATGAGACGACTTCACACAGCAAAAGTAAAATTACGTTCTACTACAATTTCAAGATAACAGCGTCAAATATCTGTATTTATCGAAAATCACGAAAAAATATGATATGAAATAAAATATCGGCACTGTAAGTTGCCATTTCGAGGTCGGTATATCGATACGCCTCTTCAGAGAATGATGCAGACTGATATCGATGTATCTCGCAAGAAGGCCGATATATCGATATGTTATCAACAGCACTATTTGAAAATGTACTCGTTACTCTGCAATGAATGGATACGATTTACAGTAGTTTTTTCTTTCGACTTTGATTCGCAATTGGCGTATTTGGGTTGAGGAAACTGATTGCGACATATAAACATTTGTGCCGGACTGGGACTCGAATCCAGATTTCCCACTTGTCTGAAGGATGTAATGTAAAGATTCAGATACCAAAGAGACACACACTTGCAACCATGAGCATCCTATTCGTTGAGCTGTAGCGCCCTCAGCTGCGACAGCGAACTCGTCCGCCGGGTTGCTACCAACAGGCGTGCCCCGCGGCAGCGAACTTGTCCGCCGGGTTGCCTACCAACCGGCATGCCTTTCATCCTAACGAAGTGTTTCTAGGGCACGTCCAAACCAAGATTCGAGGTCAGAGCAATAGAGACAACGTACAGATAACTTGGATTGCAGAACTGTGTTGCGATCATAGTTGCAGAACGTCGTGTTATACAAAGTAAGGGCGCCTGTGTTTGATCCTTGCGACTTCTTCCTCGACGATGTTTGGCTAGTGTAATTATGTTTTGACTCAACCATATATAATAAGTGATAAAACTAAATTCAAACACTGCGTTTCTACACCCAAGTTGCTATCCTCGGGTCAGTTATGCATCTGTGAAGTAAATTTTAAAATTTTTCCGATTTTGAATTCGTTTCGGTCTTCCGACTGGACGTTGTTTCTGCAGTTTTTCGAAGGGCTCCTGCCAGTCTTCTTCAGGTCAACCCTCAAAGACAGAAGATGACTTCCGACATCCTGCAATTTATTAGCACGCTGTGAGTCTACTGCGCACGCGTTAAGATAGTGATGGCTGGCTGACCACACTACAAAGAACACTGATGGGCCGTGCGGTTCTAGGCGCTACAGTCCGGAACCGCGAGACTGCTACGGTCGCAGGTTCGAATCCTGCCTCGGGCACGGATGTGTGTGATGTCCTAAGGTTAGTTAGGTTTAAGTAGTTCTAAGTTCTAGAGGACTGATGACCTAAGATGTTAAGTCCCATAGTGCTCAGAACCATTTGATCCATTTTTGGCCTCGGTGAGCGACAAACCAGACTTTCACAATCATATCACCGATGGCGTTGCCCACCGGGTAGTGAGGCCAATCTGCTACCACTATATTAACGCAACCGCCGAATATTTAAAGCGCACTACCAAAATGCGGGACAGGAAGGCCTCGTTCTTCAATGGCTGACCTAAAGATTACTTACAGGTACCCAGTCGAAAAATAGGTTACCGCGGATAGCGAGGACCAGTAACAAAGTCGAAACTTCTTTGAATAAACTTGTGCACTTAATGTGAAACTTATTAGCGCTCTATATGTCTTCCGAGGGGCAACGGCCTTACCGCAGTGGTTACACCGGTTCCCGTTAGATCACCGAAGTTAAGCGCTGTCGGACGTGGTCGGCACTTGGATGGGTGACCATCCAGGCCGCCATGCGCTGTTGCCATTTTTCTGGGTGCACTCAGCCTCGTGATGCCAATTGAGGAGCTACTCGACCGATTAGTAGCGGCTTCGGTCAAGAACACCATGATAACGACCGGGAGAGCGGTGTGCTGACCCCCTGCCCCTCCTATCCGCATCCTCCACTGAGGAGGACACGGCGGTCGGATGGTCCCGGTAGGCCACTCGTGGCCTGAAGACGGAGTGCTTTTTATATGTCTTCCGCGCACGTGTTAAGACAGTGCTGGCTGGGTGATCACACTACAAAGTACGCCGATGGCTTCGGTGAGCGACAACCCTTGACTTTCGCATTTCCATCACCGATGGCGCTACACGCCGTCTAGTGTGGCCAGTCTGCCACCACTGTACTAAAGCAACAGCAGAATACAAAAATTGCGTTAATAAATTGCGGGACAGGGAAGGTCTTCATACTTCAATGGCTCACATGAAGAAGACTGGTAAGATCCCAATCGAAAAATCGGTGATTGTGGCTAATGAGGATTGACAGCAAAGCCATAACATCTTTGAATGAACTTGTGCACTTAACCTGAGGATAAGAACGTGCTTCCCGAAGTGTGTCAGTCGACCGTTATCTGACGCTTATTGTATGAGGTTGATTCAAAGTTTAGTTACCAGTAATTACGTATTAACCACGTCTTCGAATATCACTAAAAATCTAATGTGATAAGGTTGTGCTAGTATCATATCATATTATAGCGGAGATCAATTGACTCAGACAGCAGCTAAACAAAGATTCAAACTGATTTCGTCATTGCAAGCACCAACAACTTTAAGGTTCCCGGAAACAAGTCAGGATGATAGAAACACCACAAGCCATCAACAAAGAACTACGAGCCAGTTAAAATGGTTACGACATGTCAGTAATATGGCTACAGTACCCATTTACAGAGTTCCGGTTCAGATTCTCTAGACGATGCCCGGGCTCATTACCAAGAATAATTTGAGCGCGTAACCAAAAAGTTGAAAGGAAGGGGTATTAGGACATATTTGGTACAGCCAAACTCTGTGTATTGCTATTTGTAGAGATTCACTAGAAAAGTCCAACACTTCAAGAAACTAAACAAACTGAAAGGAACGTCGAATAAGTAATGCAACACTTTTTTTTCAACTGATTTCTGTTGAAAAAATGACGAATTTTTTGTGGCACAACGTGGAATATAGCCACTTCAATCTCTATAGTATCATGAAGTTCTGTTAAGTGCCAGAACTATACGCAGCCTTCAAAATAGCCTGTGTAACGGAGGTGAGTCCCAAGTAAAGAAATGCCATTGAGTTTCTTTTGGCGGAGAACTAAAGCATCGCAGATATTCATATGCGCTTTTAGAATATCTACCGAGACCTGTCACTGAACAAAAACACAGTCGTTGGGTGAGGCGTCTGTCATCATCGCAAGAAGTTTGCACAGACCTGTCCGGTCTCCTGTTTGAAGGTTGGTCGCGCATAGCTGTGACTCCTGCAGTATACAAATGTACGGACGCTCTCGTTCCAAGTGATTGACGGGTCACAACCCAACACCTTGCTGTTCACCTGGACATCTCTGTTCATAGTGCTGGCACACTCGTCCACCAGTTGGGGTACTCAGAGGTGTGTAAGCGCTGGGTTCCTCGCAGCCTAACGGAAGACCGTAAAGAGCAATGAAAGACTACCTGTACCGAACTGCTTGCGCGTTACGATGCTGGTAGTGACCACTTTTTGTCGAACGTGGTCACAGGCGAAGGAACACAGATTCACCAGTTCGATCCGGAGACAAATTGGCAATGCATGGATTGACGCCACACCACCGTTCCTCCGAAGAAAAAGTTCAAAACCACAGACGGTGAAGTCAAGACGAAAGCTTTCTGGGGCTCTGAAAGGATTATTCTGTTTGATATTTACCCTCATGGTGCAACGATCAACACTGAAGTATATTGTGCTAACCCCGGGATACTGAAGAAGTGACTTCAGCTTTGCGTCGAAGCAAAAATGGAAACTTCTCCTTATCTTGGACGACGCAAGGCCTCAGGCAAGGCTGCACACCGGAGAGCGCCTCATAAAACTTTATTGAACGTTTCTTCTTCATTCACGATGTACCGAATCTGATATCCTCCGACTTTCAGATGGTTCAAATTGCTCTGAACACTATAGGACTTAACTTCTGAGGTCATCAGTCCCCTAGAACTTAGAACTACTTAAACCTAACTAACCTAAGGACATCACACACACCCATGCCCGAGGCAGGATTCGGACCTGCGACCGTAGCGCCTAGAACCGCTCGGCCACTCCGTTCCGATTTTCATTTGTTTGGTCCAATGAAGGATACTTTCCACGGGAAGCAGTTACTGATGCAGTAAAACTGTAGTTCCTAGGACGACCGTTACAGTTGTTCCATGCTTAAAAGTCCTTCGAAGAAGGTGGCGTAAGGCCTTCTCATTGAACAGAGATTGCATTGAAAAATAGGATTTTGTAACAAAGAGGGTGAAGAATAGGTAAAGAATAATATGATGTTTTGGTGTCTTGAATATAACCAGACTGCTTTTACAAAATAAAATGTGTTGCATTACTTACGGAAAGTTTTGCCCACTTCAGTCACACTGAAATCGAACTTGTGAGAAGTTCTCACTGGCGCCCGGGTTCCCCGATTTGTGGAAGGCCTTAGATACAACTCCGAAATGTTACCTAATTAACAAAAAGGAACGTACGAGATATCTGTCCAGTGTTTCGACTGAAGACTCCATATCAAACAGAACACAGCATGTCGAGAGAAATCTTCAGGAGTGAAGAGGGAATGTTACAAAACCATTTTTTTCATTTCGTTAGCATTAATACCGTCTAATATGGGCTCTGCTGTATTACAGGTTTCGCAAATTTTATTTTATTTCATATTGCGGCTGGATGCACTTCCTGTTTTTCGAATCACCTGTTGTCCGAGGCAGGGTGTTCGCGTGCTCCCCTTGTCTGCGTTGTGTAAACTCTGTTCAGCGTGTGAACGTATTTTGACTGTTCGAGTACTGTATTTTCTCAGAATGGAAGTGGGGACAAGATCAGAATCTGCCAGAGCTGCATGGGAAACCGCTTGTAAACTGCAATCATGCTAGGTGGTGCACCAGCCTCGGTCGTTAATCCACCGCAAGGGTTCGGTCCGTATCTGAATCACTTCCACGTCTCGCAAGTTGGCATACTGCGCGTTGTGCTTTTCTTTTTTTAACTACTTATTTTATTCAACTCAAATACCAAAATCGTAAGGTTGTACGTACAAGCTGACTTCAAAAAATGGCTCCAAGCACTATGGAACTTAACATCTGAGGTCATCAGTCCCCTAGAACTTAGAACTACTTAAACCCACATAACCGAAGGACTTCAAACACGTCCATGCCAAAGGCAGGATTCGAACCTACGACCGTAGCGGTCGCTATGTTCCAGACTGAAGCGCCTAGAACCGCTCGGCCACAACGGCGGGCAATAATGTTGGTAGAACGGTAAAACTTGATACACATGCTTGAGATGACAGGGGTTTTTACTGAAGCAGAAAACGATTGCAGAAACCGACCAACCGATGGCTCTGCACAGCAGCTCGTCACTGACGGCGCACGGTAATCATGCATAAAATGAGGTGTAGTGACAGAGGCGGAGTCACACGCGCCAGCAATCCCGGTATGTCAACTGAACCAGAAAAGGCACTGTTAGTGAAACTTTATTCTCAAAATGGCGAATCTCTACTGCAACCTCAGAACCTATCACCATAAGAAGGGCATTTTAACGGGTGAAGGTCCTATAACAAACGTCACAGAAAAGAAAATGATAGAGAGGTTAGAAGTCACGGGTTATTTAGACGATCGTCCGCTGATCGGACAGTTGAAAAAGAAATAGAGACAATGGCGAGTTCATCTCCGCTTCCTGTAATCAGAGATTGTGAAGTCTGAAGTTGCAACTGCATTCCAATAAGAAGCGTACAAAATTCAATATCATCATGAACTGTTATCTACATATATGTGACAAGGATAACATCTGCGGTGTGGCCTTTTCAAAAGATGGGGAAGCTGATGCTCATTTCACATTCTGAGCGCCTTTTAACATCTACAACTGTAGAATTTGGGCTACCGGAATTCCTAGAACTGTCGAGGAAACGCCGCTGGATGAGGAAGTCACTCTGTGATATGAGTTTACCTCATCAATCTTGATTGGACCCTTTTTTTTTCGAGGGTGCTGATTTTCAAACTGTCATCGTTACGAGTTGGAGGCACGCCGATATTTTATAGAACCGCATCATCCTTAGCTTGCCTGGAATTACGACTTTTATGCAGGATGGCGCTCCACCCCATACTGCTACACGAGTGAAAGAACTCTTGCACTCATCGTTTGGTTGGGATCGCGGTCGGAGCCTCCAATTCCATCATGCTTAGCCTCCAAGGCCCATGATCTCAATCCATGTGATTATTGATCGACGTCCGGAAGTCGCAAGTCTACCGCGATCGTGCGACCTCTTTCGGGATGCTAAAAGACAATAACCGACGACTGTTGCACATCATAGCTACTGATACGCTGTAAACTGCTGTTTCGACACTGTCTCTTGGCTGCAGGTATTGTTGATGAATGATAGCCGACGTGCTAAGAATTTGTTATAAAGAATATCACCTTTACTTAATATCAGTTGTTGTGCCAATTATTGCTTTTGTATCATATGAAGTGGTATCTGTTCGTCCTTTTGTGTCTTTTCTTTTGTTTCAATAAAACCTCATTTCATTTGAAGCATGTGTGTCAATTTTTACCTCTCTACCTACTTTATTCTGTGAAGTATTGTATTTTCACATGTTATTGGACTTCTCGGATGTCCTGTATGTTGATGAATAGATTAATCATCATCAGCCCTTGCGATTATTTACATCAAACAAGAAATTAAAAGCAATGACAATAATGTGATGCTGGAAACGCTGACTACAACATTGAACACTTTGTATCCACGGGAACGCATAATTTTTAAACAACACAAATAGTTTTAATTCGTCTTGCAGACACTTTACTTTATTAAACCTTACAGATGGTTTGAACTGCTTTCAGATTTAAATAAGAAAGTTTAAAATACAGAATTGCCACAAGTGCTGTAGGAATCACATTTTTTTCTAAAATAAGGATTTTACTATTATAACAAGAAAATCAATAATCGATATATATGTTAATTATATGAATAATTTGTTCAATTTTTCTGTAAATGAAAGTAATCTGTCCATTTTTTATTAATTAAACTGAATACATATGAAAGTAATCGTGGGATACAAAACGTATCATTTCCTTCTCTCACACTTAAAACAAAGACAACAACGTTAATAATAATACTAATAATAATAATGATAATAATAATAATAATAATAATAATAATACCCGTGGAGGCCCGGGAAAAGAATAGGCCTCCGGTATGTTCTGCCAGTCGTAAAAGGCGACGAAAAGAACAAACCACTAATAGGGCTAACCCCTCTTTTAGTGTGATGAGTTGGTTCAGGACAGAACTAAAGAAGCCTCGGACAAGCGCCGTCATGGTCGGGGACGACGCTTGAACCCTATGCCCGCCCACAATGGTAACAACACTGCTAGCCAACTGGAAAATGATTTAAATCCAAATAGAGGTGTTTTGCAGGGTATGCTTCCTACAACCACCCTAGAAGGAAAACAAAGGCAGAGGATGAGATGGTCAGATGAAGTTAATCGACACCTCATGTTCTGTTATTACCAAGCAACAAACCTAGGAACCAACACAACTGGATACAGATCACAAGTATACACAACATTTATTACCAGATACCCAGAATTAAAATTTTTAACAGAACAACGACTAGCTGATCAGATCCGTGTAATAATCAAAAATAACAGTATACCCCAGTCAGAATTAGAAAACATCAAACAACAAGTACAACAAATACTGGAACAAAATAATGTGCAATCAGAAGAAGAAGAAAATACAGTAATGGACTCAAACATCCCAGAGCAAACAAACAAAGAACAACACGCACCAATTAAACAATCAGAGGAAAACGAAATCTTACGACAGCCACCAGAACAAGCACAAATAGAACACGAAGTGACACACATGTTAGATATAGAAGAAAAATTTCAGCTGACATATATAGAATACAAAGACACAAATACAGACATAAGACCATTCTTGCATAGACCACCAAATAACCCACAAGTCGAAACAACAATAAAAACTATCAACACAATCGTACACAACAAAATAAATGAAAACACAACTATGGAAGAGTTACAACTACTGGTTTATATAGGAGCACTCACTACACTAAATATGCACACTAGACAGAGATCAGAACCAACCAACACACAGAAGAAACCCACAAAACCAGCATGGCAACACAGGCTACAGATCAGAATAGAAAAACTGAGAAAAGACATCGGACAGCTAACACAATTTATAAGAAATGAAATCTCGGAAAAAAAACGAAAAAGGTTAGGTAAAATCTCACAACAAGAAGCGACAGAGCAATTAGACGAAAAGAAGCAGAAATTACAAACATTATCCAAACAACTCAGAAGATACAAAAAAAGGGAAAATAGAAGGAAACAAAACCAAACATTCAACACAAACGAAAAGAAATTTTACCAGACAATAGATAACACACACATTAATATAAACAATCCACCAAACATAACAGACATGGAACACTTCTGGAGCAGCATATGGTCTAACCCGGTACAATGGTTCAAATGGCTCTGAGCACTATGGGACTCAACTGCTGAGGTCATTAGTCCCCTAGAACTTAGAACTAGTTAAACCTAACTAACCTAAAGACATCACAAACATCCATGCCCGAGGCAGGATTCGAACCTGCGACCGTAGCGGTCTTGCGGTTCCAGACTGCAGCGCCTTTAACCGCACGGCTACTTCGGCCGGCTCTAACCCGGTACAACATAACAGGCATGCACGGTGGATACAAGCAGAAACAGACACATACAAGATGATACCACAAATGCCTGAAGTGATAATTTTGCAACATGAAGTCACCCAAGCAATTAATTCTACTCACAATTGGAAAGCCGCTGGAAATGATAAAATAGCAAATTTCTGGTTAAAGAAGTTCACCTCAACACATTCACATCTAACTAAATTATTTAACAGTTACATTGCAGACCCATACATATTCCCTGATACACTTACACATGGAATAACTTATCTGAAACCAGACCAGAGCTATAAATACTTATGCCATACCAATATTGACCTACTCATTTGGAGTAGTGAAATGGAGTAACACAGACCTAGAAGCACTCAGTACACTTACACGATCACAATGCCATAAATATAGAATACATCACATACATTCAGCAACAGAAAGATTCACATTAAGCAGAAAGGAAGGAGGAAGGGGATTTATCGATATAAAAAACCTACATTATGGACAGGTAGACAATTTAAGAAAATTCTTTATAGAACGAGCAGAAACTAGCAAAATACACAAAGCAATCACTCATATAAATACATCGGCTACACCACTACAATTTCATAACCACCTCTACAACCCGTTAGACCACATAACATCAACAGATACGAAGAAAGTAAATTGGAAAAAGAAAACACTTCATGGCAAGCACCCGTATCATCTAACACAGCCACACATCGATCAAGACGCATCCAACACATGGCTAAGAAAAGGCAATATATACAGTGAGACAGAAGGATTCATGATTGCAATACAAGATCATACAATAAACACCAGGTATTACAGCAAGCATATTATTAAAGAGCCCAATACCACAACAGATAAATGCAGACTTTGTAAACAACAAATAGAAACAGTAGATCACATCACAAGCGGATGTACAATACTAGCAAATACAGAATACCCCAGAAGACATGACAATGTCGCAAAAAGAATACATCAACAGCTTGCCTTACAACATAAACTTTTAAAACAACAAGTTCCTACATACAAGTATGCACCACAAAATGTACTGTAGAATGATGAATACAAATTATACTGGAACAGAACCATTATAACAGATAAAACAACGCCACATAACAAACCTGACATCATACTCACCAATAAAAAGAAGAAATTAACACAACTAATCGAAATATCCATACGCAATACAACAAACATACAAAAGAAAACAGGAGAAAAAATTGAAAAATACATCCAACTGGCTGAGGAAGTCAAAGACATGTGGCATCAGGATAAAGTTAACATCTTACCAATTATAGTATCAACTACAGGAGTCATACCACACAATATCCACCAGTACATCAATGCAATACAGCTACATCCAAACACATATATACAACTACAGAAATCCGTAGTTATTGATACATGTTCAATTACCCGAAAGTTCCTAAATGCAATATAACACATACCGTACAGTTAATAGGAAGTGACGCTTGATCAAGGTCCGCGTCACTTTCCATTCTCAACCAGACTTAACGTCTGAGAAATTAAAGAAATAATAATAATAATAATATCAGACAAAAAACGAAAAAGGTTAGGTAAAATCTCACAACAAGAAGCAATAGAGCAATTAGATGAAAAGAAGCAAAAATTACAAGCTTTGGCGAAACGACTTAGAAGATACAAAAAAAGTGAAAATAGAAGGAAACAAAACCAAACATTCAACACAAACCAAAAGAAATTTTACAAAACAATAGATAACACACACATAAAAATAGACAATCCACCAAACATAAGAGACATGGAACACTTCTGGAGCAGCATATGGTCAAACCCGGTACAACATAACAGGCATGCACGGTGGATACAAGCAGAAACAGATACATACAAGATGATACCACAAATGCCTGAAGTGATAATTTTGCAACATGAAGTCACCCGAGCAATTAATTCTATGCACAATTGGAAAGCCCCTGGAAATGATAAAATAGCAAATTTCTGGCTAAAGAAGTTCACCTCAACACATTCACATCTAACTAAATTATTTAACAGTTACATTGCAGACCCATACATATTCCCTGATACACTTACACATGGAATAACTTATCTGAAACCTAAAGATCAAGCAGACACAGCAAACCCAGCTAAATATCGCCCCATAACATGCCTACCAACAATCTACAAAATATTAACTTCAGTCATTACACAGAAATTAATGACACATACAACACAGAACAAAATTATAAATGAAGAACAAAAAGGCTGCTGCAAAGGAGCGCGAGGATGTAAGGAGCAACTGATAATAGATGCAGAGGTGACATATCAAGCTAAAACTAAACAAAGGTCTCTACACTACGCATACATTGATTACCAAAAAGCTTTTGATAGTGTACCCCACTCATGGTTATTACAAATATTGGAAATATACAAAGTAGATCCTAAATTGATACAGTTCCTAAACATAGTAATGAAAAACTGGAAAACCACACTTAATATCCAAACAAATTCAGATAATATCACATCACAGCCAATACAGATTAAGCGTGGAATATACCAAGGAGACTCATTAAGTCCTTTCTGGTTCTGCCTTGCTCTGAACCCACTATCCAACATGCTAAATAATACAAATTATGGATACAATATTACTGGAACATACCCACACAAAATTACACATTTGCTATACATGGATGATCTAAAACTACTGGCAGCAACAAATCAACAACTCAACCAATTACTAAAGATAACAGAAGTATTCAGCAATGATATAAGTATGGCTTTTGGAACAGACAAATGTAAGAAAAATAGCATAGTCAAGGGAAAACACACTAAACAAGAAGATTACATATTGGATAACCACAGCGACTGCATAGAAGCGATGGAAAAAACGGATGCCTATAAATATCTAGGATACAGACAAAAAATAGGAATAAATAATACAAATATTAAAGAAGAACTAAAAGAAAAATATAGACAAAGACTAACAAAAATACTGAAAACAGAATTGACAGCAAGAAACAAGACCAAAGCTATAAATACTTATGCCATACCAATATTGACCTACTCATTTGGAGTAGTGAAATGGAGTAACACAGACCTAGAAGCACTCAGTACACTTACACGATCACAATGCCATAAATATAGAATACATCACATACATTCAGCAACAGAAAGATTCACATTAAGCAGAAAGGAAGGAGGAAGGGGATTTATCGATATAAAAAACCTACATTATGGACAGGTAGACAATTTAAGAAAATTCTTTATAGAACGAGCAGAAACTAGCAAAATACACAAAGCAATCACTCATATAAATACATCGGCTACACCACTACAATTTCATAACCACCTCTACAACCCGTTAGACCACATAACATCAACAGATACGAAGAAAGTAAATTGGAAAAAGAAAACACTTCATGGCGAGCACCCGTATCATCTAACACAGCCACACATCGATCAAGACGCATCCAACACATGGCTAAGAAAAGGCAATATATACAGTGAGACAGAAGGATTCATGATTGCAATACAGGATCATACAATAAACACCAGGTATTACAGCAAGCATATTATTAAAGAGCCCAATACCACAACAGATAAATGCAGACTTTGTAAACAACAAATAGAAACAGTAGATCACATCACAAGCGGATGTACAATACTAGCAAATACAGAATACCCCAGAAGACATGACAATGTCGCAAAAAGAATACATCAACAGCTTGCCTTACAACATAAACTTTTAAAACAACAAGTTCCTACATACAAGTATGCACCACAAAATGTACTGGAGAATGATGAATACAAATTATACTGGAACAGAACCATTATAACAGATAAAACAACGCCACATAACAAACCTGACATCATACTCACCAATAAAAAGAAGAAATTAACACAACTAATCGAAATATCCATACGCAATACAACAAACATACAAAAGAAAATAGGAGAAAAAATTGAAAAATACATCCAACTGGCTGAGGAAGTCAAAGACATGTGGCATCAGGATAAAGTTGACATCATACCAATTATAGTATCAACTACAGGAGTCATACCACACAATATCCACCAGTACATCAATGCAATACAGCTACATCCAAACACATATATACAACTACAGAAATCCGTAATTATTGATACATGTTCAATTACCCGAAAGTTCCTAAATGCAATATAACACATACCGTACAGTTAATAGGAAGTGACGCTTGATCAAGGTCCGCGTCACTTTCCATTCTCAACCAGACTTAACGTCTGAGAAATTAAAGAAATAATAATAATAATAATATCAGACAAAAAACGAAAAAGGTTAGGTAAAATCTCACAACAAGAAGCAATAGAGCAATTAGATGAAAAGAAGCAAAAATTACAAGCTTTGGCGAAACGACTTAGAAGATACAAAAAAAGTGAAAATAGAAGGAAACAAAACCAAACATTCAACACAAACCAAAAGAAATTTTACAAAACAATAGATAACACACACATAAAAATAGACAATCCACCAAACATAAGAGACATGGAACACTTCTGGAGCAGCATATGGTCAAACCTGGTACAACATAACAGGCATGCACGGTGGATACAAGCAGAAACAGATACATACAAGATGATACCACAAATGCCTGAAGCGATAATTTTGCAACATGAAGTCACCCGAGCAATTAATTCTATGCACAATTGGAAAGCCCCTGGAAATGATAAAATAGCAAATTTCTGGCTAAAGAAGTTCACCTCAACACATTCACATCTAACTAAATTATTTAACAGTTACATTGCAGACCCATACATATTCCCTGATACACTTACACATGGAATAACTTATCTGAAACCTAAAGATCAAGCAGACACAGCAAACCCAGCTAAATATCGCCCCATAACATGCCTACCAACAATCTACAAAATATTAACTTCAGTCATTACACAGAAATTAATGACACATACAACACAGAACAAAATTATAAATGAAGAACAAAAAGGCTGCTGCAAAGGAGCGCGAGGATGTAAAGAGCAACTGATAATAGATGCAGAGGTGACATATCAAGCTAAAACTAAACAAAGGTCTCTACACTACGCATACATTGATTACCAAAAAGCTTTTGATAGTGTACCCCACTCATGGTTATTACAAATATTGGAAATATACAAAGTAGATCCTAAATTGATACAGTTCCTAAACATAGTAATGAAAAACTGGAAAACCACACTTAATATCCAAACAAATTCAGATAATATCACATCACAGCCAATACAGATTAAGCGTGGAATATACCAAGGAGACTCATTAAGTCCTTTCTGGTTCTGCCTTGCTCTGAACCCACTATCCAACATGCTAAATAATACAAATTATGGATACAATATTACTGGAACATACCCACACAAAATCACACATTTGCTATACATGGATGATCTAAAACTACTGGCAGCAACAAATCAACAACTCAACCAATTACTAAAGATAACAGAAGTATTCAGCAATGATATAAGTATGGCTTTTGGAACAGACAAATGTAAGAAAAATAGCATAGTCAAGGGAAAACACACTAAACAAGAAGATTACATATTGGATAACCACAGCGACTGCATAGAAGCGATGGAAAAAACGGATGCCTATAAATATCTAGGATACAGACAAAAAATAGGAATAAATAATACAAATATTAAAGAAGAACTAAAAGAAAAATATAGACAAAGACTAACAAAAATACTGAAAACAGAATTGACAGCAAGAAACAAGACCAAAGCTATAAATACTTATGCCATACCAATATTGACCTACTCATTTGGAGTAGTGAAATGGAGTAACACAGACCTAGAAGCACTCAGTACACTTACACGATCACAATGCCATAAATATAGAATACATCACATACATTCAGCAACAGAAAGATTCACATTAAGCAGAAAGGAAGGAGGAAGGGGATTTATCGATATAAAAAACCTACATTATGGACAGGTAGACAATTTAAGAAAATTCTTTATAGAACGAGCAGAAACTAGCAAAATACACAAAGCAATCACTCATATAAATACATCGGCTACACCACTACAATTTCATAACCACCTCTACAACCCGTTAGACCACATAACATCAACAGATACGAAGAAAGTAAATTGGAAAAAGAAAACACTTCATGGCAAGCACCCGTATCATCTAACACAGCCACACATCGATCAAGACGCATCCAACACATGGCTAAGAAAAGGTGATATATACAGTGAGACAGAAGGATTCATGATTGCAATACAGGATCAAACAATAAACACCAGGTATTACAGCAAGCATATTATTAAAGATCCCAATACCACAACAGATAAATGCAGACTTTGTAAACAACAAATAGAAACAGTAGATCACATCACAAGCGGATGTACAATACTAGCAAATACAGAATACCCCAGAAGACATGACAATGTCGCAAAAATAATACATCAACAGCTTGCCTTACAACATAAACTTTTAAAACAACAAGTTCCTACATACAAGTATGCACCACAAAATGTACTGTAGAATGATGAATACAAATTATACTGGAACAGAACCATTATAACAGATAAAACAACGCCACATAACAAACCTGACATCATACTCACCAATAAAAAGAAGAAATTAACACAACTAATCGAAATATCCATATGCAATACAACAAATATACAAAAGAAAACAGGAGAAAAAATTGAAAAATACATCCAACTGGCTGAGGAAGTCAAAGACACGTGGCATCAGGATAAAGTTGACATCATACCAATTATAGTATCAACTACAGGAGTCATACCACACAATATCCACCAGTACATCAATGCAATACAGCTACATCCAAACACATATATACAACTACAGAAATCCGTAATTATTGATACATGTTCAATTACCCGAAAGTTCCTAAATGCAATATAACACATACCGTACAGTTAATAGGAAGTGACGCTTGATCAAGGTCCGCGTCATTTTCCATTCTCAACCAGACTTAACGTCTGAGAAAGTAAAGAATAATAATAATAATAATAATAATAATAATAATAATAATAATAATAAGAAGAAGAAGAAGAAGAAGAAGAAGAATAGTAATAATACACTCACGTTTAGAAGAAATCAGAACGCCTTGAACGCCTAGAGACAGAACATTTATAGTCACAGCACTTGTACATTAGTATGTTCTGCAGGAATGATTAATATTTCAGTCACCTTAGTTCAGTTAGTCCTGTTGCCTAGTAGGCGCAGGGTCCACCATGGACTCTGACAACTTGTTATATGCGTGATTGTATCGATGTGCATAAACCGCGAATGGCATCCTGAGGTATACACATCCATGCTGAATTCACCTGCTTCTGGTGATCTGGCGGGCCAGGGCAAAGCTGATACCCTGTGCACCAAGAAGGCACGTGTTTGTGTAGTAACATGTGGTCGTGCACTGGCTTGCTGAAAAATGGCGTCTGGGAAGTTGTGAAAAAAGGGTATGGCCGAGGATTGCAGGATGTCATTCACGTTGGTCACACTGGTCACGGAGTTCTGGACACACACCAACTATGATTTGTGGCTGTACCCAGTAGCACCCCACACCTTAAGGCCTTCTGGCGATGTGTCT